>NC_140579.1:906694515-907294515 GCF_964204655.1 Triturus cristatus
TTTTTCCAGAATTTTTGAAAAAACTGGAAGAAGAGAAATGGGCCTGAAATTTGCAGGTTGGGAGGGATCCAAATTGACCCTTTTTAACAAAGGAAGGACTATTGCATGTTTCCAAATAGGCGGCATTACTGCCTCCACAAGAGAGGCATTAAGTAGTTCCATAACAAAATTCAAAGATGGCTGTTCGAATTGCAAAAGCACAGCAGCCGGAAGAGGATCAGCCGGAGAACCCGATTTAATGCTGGCTAAAATTTTTTAAAGAGAACTTATATTCAGTGGTTCCCATCTTTCCAATTTTATCAGTGGGACAGCCCCAGCAGTGGGATCAACAACCAACGTAGCCGAAGTTGAAGAAGCTAAATTACTACCCTCTAATGTCAAATATATTTGTTCCACCTTATTTATAAAAAAGTTAGCAAGAGTATTATGTTGTGATCTCTGTAGAAAGTCACCTGGAGCCAGGAGGTATTCTTAAGCCATCTTTATTCAGTCTCCAGTTCAGGTTACATCTGTCTCTACTCCAGCCAGCCTAGTGTGGTACCAGCCCCACCAGGAGCAGCCTCCCTAGCTGCTCAGCCCATCTTCAACTGCCAACACTCATCCACTCAGACACCCAGGCATTCCATGCATCACAGGCACACCAACATTCTATGACCATCTCACGCTCTGGCTGAGCAGCTAGTGGCAGCAGGGCCGGACTACATGTTATTCAATTAAGTAGGATATAACATTATCCCTTTTTCTTCAACGAAAACAAACATGCAAGTGATAAAGCATCAAGGAAGAACTATCCACAAGAAAATATGAATAATGGTACAAGTCCCACGGATGCAAACATAAAATTAAAACATCGCAGGAGAAAGAGCCATTAAAGCAAGAAAAGACGGATAAGATACATACATTTAAATAGCAATATCTCCCCTCCCTTCCTAAAAAAAAAATTAGAAACATTTTGAAGCAAGCAAAACATTACCAAAAATACATTTGAAGCATTTTGCATTATCCACTATGACGCAATGCACTACAACAAAAAGGTAAAAAAAAACCCAGACAACCAATGCCCCAAAAACACAATCTAGAGTAGCCCTAAAGATAGCATACCCTACAACCACAATCCCAAGAGAAAGGGAAACAAACATGTATATGGGTCGTCACCCATAGAAACTCCCGTGAAGGAATGTACATTAGTACTGCTCGCAACTATCTATGGACTAAGCCATAACCCAACCCAGTGTGAGGGTAAACCATGAAGAAATGTACACTAATACTGCGCGCAACTATTTATGGACTAAGCCATAACCCAACCCTGTGTGAGGGTCAACCCAGGTACTACAAACTCCTTGTAGAGATTACATACCCCCATGTAGGAGTAACCAAAACAGCAAACAGGCTAATAGCCCCAACCTTCCCTCGTGTATGGGAACAATGTGATGGCCACCCACAGGAAAACCATAACTGTAATGAAGACCCATCCTCAAACTATAAACTTGTGGCATCACAACTCTTTTTTCTGTTACAATACTAACACATAAAACCATTCCATTAACTGTAGAACGGTAGTAAAATGCGCCCCTCGCCGTTGAGCGATATCACACCCGATTTGTGATAGATCTGGACTTTCCCTACTTAGAACTTCACCATCAAACTAGAACACTCCAACATACATGAAACAGAGCACTACACTCTAAGGTTGTCCAGACGGCGACATAGTGACTTGTTACAATACTGTATCACAAATACAAGTAATACTCCACACTGTAGCCTAAATTTTTTGAGCATGTTCTCTTTCCCAAAACAAAATACTACCAATTCCTAAACTCAGACTCTAAATAGTCTTCACAGAATACAGTCTTGCAGAGTTTCACGCAGACTCTAAATAGTCTTCACAGAGCACAGTCTTGCAGAGCTTCTCGTACCACTTGTACTTTATACTCTGAACATTCCAAAGTCTCAACTGGAAACCGCCACTCGTCTCGTTAACTTATTAGACCTTACCTCCACATACAATACCAAGGCAAGATCCACCAGTATCTATCATTGCACTTAAGCTGACAGCTTGCAAAACGAAGTAACATCTGGTGTTTCAAGACTTCGGCGTCCACAGAGTGCACAAACCATAGACGCTTGACAAAAGATGGATAACGTGAAGACACCGTGTTGTCACTGGCATACATGTCGACTTGCAGGAAACTTTATTGACTAGGATCGCAAACACCGTGGTTAGCAGAATAAAGCTTGTACTCGGCAACTCTGCACAAATCAGGAACACCAAAAGGAAAAGCAACAGTGGACGCCAACCACAAGATGGCAGCACGCTATCAACGTCGCAGCAGAGTGGCTCACGGCGCGTCGGTGCACACCGTACGTCCAAAAGCAGCTAGGAAGCACAACAGAAGATTCCACCATCGTCATGGAAGGACGTCATCGAAGAAACAGCGCGATCTCCTAGATACAGGTAAATGTCCACGCGCTGATTGTAGCGCGCGTCTCAGCTTTTTGAATTTAAAATGAGAAGCCACTCCAACTGTAAAACACTGCCAGTCGCCGAAAAATTGTACTATTGTTATTAACCATTGTATCCTGCCGCATATAAACAACAGAGCAAACCACCCACACGGCACCAACGATGCCCAATGCAGCAAAGCGTTGAATGTCACCACTGAGTAGCGAAGCGTTGTATGTCAACGCTGGGTAGAAAGCACACTCCGTAGTCTCCACAACTGTGCGGCATCTTCATCACGCTGGCAATGCCAAACCAGCAAAGTCGTGCCCCAAGACACCGATCAGGCACCTCGCCTCAAAAGTAGCCGTCCAGAAATCCTCAGATTCATCAAACATGCAGCAGCTGTATAAATACTGATATTAGTGGAAGTAGTGGTCACTCGCCTAGATTGAAAGTCCTGTCAGGCATCAAACATTGACCATTTGTTCTACTGCTGCAAGGAGATCGTTGTGACATAGTACCTTTTAATTAAAATCACTGTGGTTTTGGCGGCTCCTTAAAACGCTGCAACTGTCAAATAAGGACCCTTTAGTACAAGATATAATCCATGTGTGCAGCCACTACACACATTCCGTTTTCACATCTTTGAAATTGACATTTCCTTCTTTCTTTGGCTGGAACACCAGATATGGCTCCAACTCACTGTAATCCTTTAAGTGACAAACGTTGTGGCTGGAACACCAGATGCGGCTGTAGCTTAGCTACTCCTCCAACTCACTATAATCCTTTATGTGGCAAACTTTGTGGCTGGAACACCAGATGCGGCTGTAGCTTAGCTACTCCTCCAACTCACTTTATTCCTTTAAATGGCTGTGTTATTCCCAGGCTGTAGTGTCCTTTTGTGATGACACTTCACTGTGGGCTGTCGTGGGATTACTCTGATGTTCTGCTTGTCTTCTGGTTTTGTTTGCCACAGCACCAGGAAACCACAGGTACTTTGTTCTCTGCACTATTCTTTTGGTCAATTCTTGCACACAGACGTGGGGCCAAGGATAAAGGGAATTTAATCAGTGAAACCGATAGTGCTGGAGTGATACACAGATATGAGGTCCTAACAGTCTGTGATTTAAAAAGGTGATGTTATTGCACATTGTAAGATCAGGCAGGACACAGGTTGGGGCCGTCCGATGACTGGACACTGGTGGGGCCGGCTTGCCTTTTACTCCATACTGTTTCATGTATTTTTCTTGCAGGTGTCTTTCTACAGAGATCACAACATATTACATTGCTTTTCATCCAAAATAGGAGATGAAGGTTGTGTATCTGAACCCGCAAGCTTCTTAACCATCGTGTACAAAGTACAAGGGCAATTCTGCGCGCTTGAAATAGTAAGGGCAACATGTTCTGATCGAGCTATTTTGCATAAGTTGTGATATTTTTTCAATGCACTTTTATAAGTGCATTTAGCTTCAAGGAAATAGTTCTTACGCCATCGTCTTTCCATGGCTTTACATTTACTTTTTTCAGCTTTTAGTGGCTCTGTAAACCAGGGTGCCGGAGGGCGGTGATTTTTCAGCTTTCTTATAGACAAAGGAAGACAGACATTAGCTGCCTCAATAATCCAATTATACATCCTCTCCACCGAGGCAGGAGATATAGAATCAAACAGAGAGACACTATTAGATAATGTTAAATTAAATGTTTCCACATCCAATTTCCCCCAATTCCTGGATTGGCCTGATTTACCCAACAGTGGCAAAGTCGGGGAATCTAGGATTGTGAATTCAATTTTAACAGCAAAATGATCAGACCAACAAAGGGGAAGTGCTGGAGGGCAAATGATATTGGACAAATTCGAAAAGAAGGGGTCTAAAAAATGTCCAGCTGTATGAGTAGGGCCATTATTACAAAGCAGAATATTCATTGCAGAAAGATCTGAAATCAGTGTCTTACTTGCAGTACATTCATCATTTTCCAGATGCAGGTTTAAGTCACCTATTACTGAAAAATTTGCCATTTTAAGTAGCAGAGGGGCAATCAAGTCAGGGAGTAAAGATCCCCAAGGATCAGCTGGCCCTGGTGGTCGATAGATAAGTACTCCAGACATAGTAAATTGAGCTGTAAAAGTCAATTTAAAAAGTGCAGCCTCACAGTCAACTAAAGGAAAATCATCAAATTTGCAGGAGTAACGTTTTTCAAAAACTATTGCTATGCCACCTCCTTTTCTGGAGGTTCTATCTTTTCTCACTATGGCATAGTTATCTGGTAAAGCACAGGCCACATCTGGTCCTGAGCATGCATTTAACCAGGTTTCTGTTAGAAAACTAGCATCCGGTTTCTCACTAATCAAGAAATCAAATATCTCTTCCTTATGTTTGGACAGAGAACGACAGTTAATATTCCAAAAGTTATAAGTTTTATTTTTACTAGAAACATATCCACACTTTCGTTGGGTAATAGAACCATCCGTACTATCATTTCCAAAAATACTCGACTTCTGGGTACGAAAGCAGTAGTTGCAGCATGCACATATAGTGCTTTCCTCCGCGAAGCAGAGTATATCACAGTCTGTGTACATTCTACCTCATAGTTCAGTCAAATCTTTAGCGGAATAATGTATCGTATTCGGATTGGTGGAGGCGATTTGGGCATGACTCATGGCCCCTGGTCCCGGTTGGTCTTGGACGGTCGCAGACGGTCTTGCCTTTGTCGCGCCTTCGTTGCGGCATTGGCGCGCCCGCTGCGCGACCTGTCCATGGTCTTTAAATGTAGGCAATGACCGGGCGCCGTGCAGCGACTGGAGCGCTGACCTCCGTCAGCGCGTGGCAAGTTAAAAATTGCCGCCAGGGACGATTAGCGTCCCAAAAAAGTAAAGTGCAAGCGTGCTTTCAGTTGATGACAAATTTAGAACTTCCCCCGTAGGTAAAACAAATTTTGTTAAAACAGGTTTGTTAAAATATTTTCTAATCTCAAAACGATTTCTAGGTCTAAAGAAAAAAACAGCAGTAGCAGCAATAATCCCCCCAAGCAATTCAAGATATTTGTTCCCCCTTCAAGACGAAGTTAGTGCAAGTATTAAACCAAGCTCTTTGTAGCTTTAATTACACATTTAATTTACACATTTAACACTAGAACAACTCAAATCAACAAATATTAATAAATAAATATTATTCAATAAATTTACTATAAAATAAATTACTTCTCACCCTATTCCCCTATAAACCCACAACTGGCTGTGGTACTAAAAACGCAAAATTCAAACAAAAAATGTAATAACTACTAGAATTTTAACACATATAACAAAAATACAAACAATTCTTATACAAAAAAAACATGCATCACATAGTTATAATATACATTCTAAAATACATAACATTAATTAAAAAATCGATATTTTTAACATCTATATTTTTGAAAACGAAATTAAACACTTCAATATTTTTTACATCGATATTATTTACCCAAAATCGAAGTAATGAAGTAAAGTGAAAACATATTTTTTTAAAGAACACATATATATATATATATATATATATATATAATATATATATATATATATATATATATATATATATATATATATATATATATATATATATATATTCAGTGAAAAAACCATAGGTTTCACACACGTTATAGTTAGGAATTAGCATTTAAAAAACCTTAGAAATTCAGTGAAAAAACCATAGGTTTCACACGTTATAGTTAGCTGGACATTTTACTCGTAAAAAACCAATGAAATTGCCCCGTTATAGTTAGTTCAGCTAACTATAACTCGCGCGCCCGCAATGCACTGCTGATGACGTCACATATTACATCACTCATGACATGGTCAGTGACATCACTCATGACATCACTGATGACATCTCAAATGACATCACTGATGACATCACTGATGACATCATCCAGTGAATGTGTGTTATTCTGAAAATTACATATGTTTTATATATGTATATCTCAAGGTCGATGGAAGAATAAATGGGTATATAAGTGTCTAAATGGATGATTTGTTTTTGAAAAATTGATTGTGTAACTGACTGATTAAGTGTATCTCTCACTTTGTGTATAAGTGGCTGCATGGGTTGGTGAGTAGCTACATGGGTGTCTATATAGGTTATTAGTTGTTTTTTTGAGTATCAGTCTGAGTGTCTGTATGGTACGGTGGGGGGTATTACGTAGTGCATAGATGCATGAATGAGTGACTCACTGTTTGTATGTGTTGAAGACAGCATGTGTGCAGGACTGTATGGGTGGATGAGTGTGTGTATGGGTGTGTTAGTGAGTGAATGACTGTCTCAATAGTGTCTTCAGGAGTAACTACATATGTTTTAAACTAGTATATGTGAGTATTGGTGTATATATGTGAGTATATATGAGAGGGAGAGATTGAAAGAGTTCCTGTATGAATAAGTATGTGTTTCTATAAGTGATTGTTTAAAAGACTAAGTATGTGTTAGTTTCCGTAGAAGTAAGTATGGTGGTGTGTGTATTACTGTATATGCAAGTAAATGTATGTTTTATTCTTTATTAGCATGAGTGACTATGTGTGTGAGTAACTCTATGGATGAGTGGCATTGTGTAACAGGATGTATAGATGTATGAGTACATATGATGAGTGAGTACATGTATGAGTGACTGTATAGGACTGTTGGTGAATGAGTGGATGAGTATGTGGATCTTAGAATTACTGAAGAGGTTGTTGTAACTGGTATTGGTATGTCCATTGTTTTGAAATTTTTAGTCTCTATTTTTGAATGTGTGTATCAAAGCTTATATTAAGGTGAGAGGAGGTCTGCCACTCTATCACAAGGATGATGTCATCAGTGATGTCATCAGTGATGTCATTTGAGATGTCATCAGTGATGTCATGAGTGATGTCACTGACCATGTCATGAGTGATGTAATATGTGACGTCATCAGCAGTGCATTGCGGGCGCGCGAGTTATAGTTAGCTGAACTAACTATAACGGGGCAATTTCATTGGTTTTTTACGAGTAAAATGTCCAGCTAACTATAACATGTGTGAAACCTATGGTTTTTTCACTGAATTTCTAAGGTTTTTTAAATGCTAATTCCTAACTATAACGTGTGTGAAACCTATGGTTTTTTCACTGAATTTCTAAGGTTTTTTAAATGCTAATTCCTAACTATAACGTGTGTGAAACCTATGGTTTTTTCAGTGAATTTCTAAGGTTTTTTAAATGCTAATTCCTAACTATAACGTGTGTGAAACCCATGTTTTTTTCAGTGAATTTGCAAGGTTTTTTAAATGCTATTTTTTGTTTTTTTTCTTCATTTTTTTCAAACATATTTTTAATTTAATTTTTTACCTTTTATAAAGACTATGCTTAATTTTTTAAAATCATTAAATATTTATTTTATATAAATTTTTTAAAATAAACAAGTGACATTTATTTCCAGATTTTTTTTTTTTTTTTTTTTTTTTTATAGTACGCGTACCGTAAGCTCACGGTAAGCGTACGGTTTACGCACCGTCCGTAATCTATCTACGCTGCTTGCGTATAGTTGCGTACTTTGCGTAGCGCGCGTACTGCGCGTGGGACGCGTGCGCGCTTACGCAACACGCGCACGTTACGCGGAAGTGCCGGGAAATGACTGTTATGCGCATGCGCGCAAGCGCGTGTCTTTTTTACGCGCACGCGTACTTTTTGCCGTAAGCGTACCGTAAGCGTACCGTAAGCGTACGGTAGGTCATGTGATCTTGAAACACAACTTTTGATTGGTTGAAACTACTTTCAGTTCTAGAACTCTCCTACACCACACCCATTCCCCTCATTTCTGCTTGTGATCCCTTGGGAGAAGGAGCTGGTTTGTCTTTGGGATACGATGGCAGAACAGCAGAGCTCTTCTGAGAGTGAGGCTAGCACCAGCAGCACTGTCTTGAGGCAGAGAGCGAGGAAAGTAAAACCTTCTTATGTTTGGGATTATTTTACTTTTCCAGAAGGCCAGCAAAAGGTGAATGCACCCTTAGTTACTTGCAAGCTGTGTCAGCGTGTACTTTCTAGAGGTAATCCTGACAGGAAGTATTCCTTTGGGAATCACACCATGATGAGGCACCTCAAGGATGTACACAAAAGGACACATGCTCAACTTTTTGGAGGTAACTCTTCAGAAAGACGAGCCAGTACATCCACAGCAGCTCAGCCTGGACCATCACCTGCAGAGCTTACTCCTTCTTCTGCAGCTCAGGTGAGCCCTTCATCTGTGGGGGGAGAATCTCCTTTTGCTGGCCCTCTGGAAATGAACCCTCGATTTCGGAAGGTTGATATTCATTGCACATTTTGTAAAGCTCTAATTTGTTATAGGGAGACCAGTGTTTCCCTAGTGAATAACAAAATAGATCAGCACATTTGTAGCTTTGAATGATTTTCCCATGGTTCCTTTCCTCTGTCCCTGCATGAACACAACGGTTCTTTTAAGAGCCAACCTTATCTTTCATCTTTTTTTTACATTTTTTTTAAAAAACTTTTTTTTTTTTTTTTACCGTACGCGTACGGTAAGCGTACCTTTTTTTTATTTTTTAAAAAAAACACTAAAAATCATTTTTCACATTACAAGGTCCTTGAAAGACTACAATTATTACTATTGACTTACCATACTCACTGAAAAAAATATTTATTCATTTGTTTTTTTAAAAAATAGTTTTTAAAATGGTTGTAGTTTACGAAAATTTTCTATATCGATCTGAAAAAAAAGAAAAAAGTATTAATATCTTTAAACCATTTTATAATACAGTACACATATTTACATTTTTTACCAAAAAATATTTTTGCCTTATTTTTGCTGTTTTCAGAATATATTGCATTTCACTATAAATTGTGAAAGCAATTGCATTCATCATTTTACAGCGGGCAAAAAAAAATAACAATCTCAAAGATTGTATTAAAAAAGCCCAGAATCTCTTCTCACTTAAACTTATCATTACAGAAATGCATATTATTCTAAAAAAATATCATCTAAAAACAATACTTTTTTCTTTAAAATACCGTCTGATATTTTTGTTTCAGGAGTATAATCACAATATTATATCTCAAATAACTCCAAAATACATCTGATTTTATTTCCTTTAGGCCAAATTGTATTTTTTTTTTTTCCCTGGAATAAATTTCCAAGGGAAAACCATTAAAATTCTAAAGTTTAATCTGTCCAGATCTCACCGATTCTCTGTAACATTTTGGTTCACAAAAATTTTTTGAATAATTTATTTAGTCCACAATAGAATTGCTTACTTTTCCACATGGCCAAATAGTAATTTTTTAAATCATTTTTGTAAAAATTTCCAATGGCAGTCCAATAGCATTCCAAAATTTAAAATGTGCAGAAGTTACCGATTATCTCTAAATTATTGGTTTTTCAAAATTGCATTAAAAATTTAAAAAGTCCACATTACAATTGGTTATCTTTCCTTTAGGCCAAATGATAATTTTAAAAAATATTTTTTCTACAAAATTGCAATGGTAATCCAGTAAAATGGTAAAAATATTTTGTCCACATCTTGCCAAGTCTCTCTAAAATTTAGGTTTCAGAAAGATTAGATAGGAATTTGCTAAATCAAAAGGCAAACGTTGTTTGAAAATCAATTGGGAATCATTACACAGTGTCCAGCCTTTTTCACATTTAAGATAAACTGTGTAATGTCCAGAAGTAACAGTAGGTCCATCATGGAAAATTATTGCAACAGTTACAAAAGTTTTTCCTGAAATTGATAATTGCTGTCCTGTAAACTTCTTTATTAAAGTATCCAATTTTGAACCATCAGCTCTACATCGTTGCATCATTAAAATTACATACTGTCCGTATTCCCTTAAAATTAATGTTGAAAACATGTCAGAATTACACTCACCACATTTCATGCTATGATTAGCATCTTTAACTAATTTTGCAAAAGTGACTGTTTTACTCTCTGGCAATGTCAAATAAATAAACCTTTCATTATCAACAATAGAGCCACATATATTATAACAATTTTCACAACTATGTTCCCATTTATAAGAGAGACCAAAAAAAATGTCAATGGGAACTCCTTCTTCTTCCACTACCTGAAGAAAAAACAACAAGAATTCCTGTGCGTCTTGCTGTACATTTTGAGAAAACTGTGTTCGTCCTGAACATACATCTAAAAGTTTTCTAATGTCAGTAGCACTTTCTATTTGAGTTTTATCTTTACTCAGCTTTTGAAAAAGGAGACTGAGCTCTGAACAGAATCTTTTTCCCTGATTTACTATTATCTGCTCTTGCAAACTTTCCAGATAAAATACAACATTCAGCACTACATTAGCGTAGCAGTTGACACCAGAGCTATTTTCAAAATGACATCCTACAACCTGTTCTTCATTTTCCTTATTCTTTTTGCTTGCAATTACATCACTCCTCTTTTTTTTCCTCTTCTCTACATCTTCATTACAGATATTCTCATTTCTCCTTTTACGAGAAACTACACGTTTCTCCAACACAGGATACTGACCTAAATGAGGAGCATAGGTTCTTCTTAATCTATTATACTCCTTTACACAGTTTGTATCAGCACTAACTTTTGAATCATCAAAGTCAATCATGAATAAACCTGATAATGTTTTGACTCGTGACAAAGCTACATATGCCATACCTTCTTTGAACACAGTTGAACCAATGTTCACAAATGCACAATCTACAGTCAATCCTTGAGACTTGTGGATAGTTACAGCATATGCTAGTGAAAACGGAAACTGCTTCCTACGTACATATAAGTCTTTCACAAGCATGAAACGAACTGAACAACGACAAATGTCTTTAACTTCCTCTATCTGATCAAATTTTATTTTTAAACATTCAATTCCATCTTTTTTCTGATAATTAATAAAACCCACAACTCTTCCCATCGCTCCATTCACTAAGCCTTTTTCAACATCCAAATTTCTCCTTAAAAACACTCTACAGTTCATGCAAACATATAGATTTTTTTCTAATCCTGCTGTTTTGGAGATATTCTTCTCTAGTGAGTCCAATTTATTTTTCAGTTTGCCTGTTACTGTGACAGTAATTCTTCCATCCTCAATTTTGTCCACTGCTTCCAATTTCATGATGTCTTCATTTTCCAATTTCAAAAGCTCCTCATTAAATATTGAGCATTCACGTAGAGTTGGCATTAAGCAGATGACACTTTTGTTTTCTGCAATATTCTTGTATATTTTCTCTGCAACTATTTCTTCCTTTGGAAATAAGTTATGTAGCAGCCGACTCTGTAATGCTTTTTTGCCAACTTCTGTGAGTAGTCCAATTCTGATATCTTTCAGAATACTTCCATATTCTTCATCGTTTGCTTGCCTCATATTAGTTGTAAGTTCCTTGTACTCAAAGAAGGACCAAATATTTGTATTTCCAATGCTTCCCAATGACTTCTTCGTGTCTTCATGTGTCACAGTATTAAACACTGGTTGTCCTTTAACTGGAGTAAGTTGCAAAAGATCCCCAAAAACTATGACGTGTTTTCCACCAAATAACACGTCATAGTCTGTCTTCAAAATTTGCTGCATTCTTAAATGCACAAAGGCAAGCATTAAGTTTGATACCATGCTCACCTCATCAATAATGAGAACTTGCATCTTCTTCAATACTCTTGACACTTCTAAGGATGCTTCTCCAGTTAGCTTGTTGAATTGTATTTTGTTCTCATGCTCCACTGGTAACATTAGCAAACGATGTAAGGTGATTCCTTTTATGTTATATGCTGCTAACCCAGTTGGAGCAGTAACCACACAAGACAAAGTAGAATCCGTTTTTTGCTTTAGGTAGCTTCTGATGACTTTAATTAGGAAACTTTTTCCAGTGCCAGCTTGTCCGCTTACATACATCCTGATTGGATGAAATGATGTGCATGAGCACTCTTTTTTGATATGTAGAAATCCGTGATCAATTTTGTTTTTGATCTCTTCATAAATTTGTTGCTGCTCTTGATTCAGTTGTCTTTCCAAATTTTCTAAGTCTATAAATTCTTCTTGAGCTTGATTCATAGCCGTTTCCACTTCATTCATGGCTATTGATGCTTCATTTTCAACGATTGGTTGTCCTAGGGGATCTTGACTGTATGTTCCTGAACTTTGGCTGTCCTGAGAACTGTCTCTAGCTATTTCTGCTGCAATTGTAGTTTCCTGTTCAATTTCTTCATTTAACATTTGCAGATAAGTTGAGAATGTACTGCATTGTATGCTGTCTTTGCAAGCATTAAAAGAATCTTCATAGCTCTGGAATTCTCCCAGTAGTTCATCCTCTGTACGCCATGGTTTAAACAACTGTAAAAGAGCCAAGTAGTAAAATTCTTTCTTGTCGGTAGTGTCGCAACTCAGCTTCCGGTGATTTATCAAACTTCCTTTGGTTTGCTTCACCAAACATCCTTCTTCACCAACAACTTTATATTTTCCACTGTTGATGTCTTCTGCAGCTTTCCGTGAATAAATGTAGTTCTGCAGCACTTCATAGAGACACATGTTCTCCAGATGATGACTTCTCTTGGGATAATATGTGTCCAACATGTTTGTTTTCAATATGTCTGTACTTTCTGGGTCATTCTCAGCCAAATATTCAATTTCTCCAACAGATTTCAGTACCCGATTTCTCATTGCTGCAAGGCCTAAACTTGCCCAAATTATTCTTCTTGACTTCGAGTAGAGACTTGCAGAAGATAACCTATCTGAACATTCGTAGGATCCAATTTCTCGATGCGATAACATCTTCAAACTAAAACTGTACAGCTTCTTACTGACAGTCTTCTCGTGAGAAATCTCTTCCCACATTTCCTTCAATTCTGTTTTTTCTGATTTCGTAATGTAAGACGTTACATATCGAGCAACAGCAATGGAATTGTCAGCAACATACTGTATATCCATGTTAGCGTTCCACATGGATAAAATGACTGGGTTGTAGTCATTTATATTTTTTGATTCTTCTTTTCTTTTAAGGTTGTAGGTATTCTTAGGTGATTTTCTTGTGATAGTATGTCTCACAGCTGACATAAAACTGTTGACTCTTCCATTTGTAAGAACAGGTCTAGGAAATCCAAATCGACATTTAGTGTAGTATTTTTCTTTGCTCTTGTATTTCCGTCGACAGTATTTTCCACACCGATGACTTTGGAAACGTAGAACTTGCTCCTTTAACTTGTTCTCTTCTGTGTTTTTAGGTATAGCACATGTTGCATATTCTTCAATGTAAGATAACACTGCTTCATCAGTATCTGTTCCAAACTTTGGGGCATCCTTGATCCACAGCAGCATATGAATATGAGGAGCACCTCTTGCCTGGTACTCTTTTCTCCAAAAGAAATCCACTACTTCTCCAAGGGGTGGATTTTTTTTATTGCAGATGAAGGACATCATAGCCTCAAATCTATGATTGAAATATCTGCAAACATTAACCGGATCCAATGAGCACAGTTCTCCTGCTGTCTTGTATTCGATGTTTTCAATGTTTGAATTGGCCTCTCGTAGAAAATCCAGTAAATCATCCCAAGCGTACTCGGCGCAGCTTAGGGTAAGGAACCATGTTGGTGTTCCTAAGTTGCGTAACATGCATTTTAGTTCACCATGGCGTCGGTACCAATATTCATTTGTCCCACGCTGACAAGCCATCAGATTGATCAGTTGTGTTTCCAAATGATCATCTCGGTGCTGCACTTTCTCCATAAAATCCTTAGCAGACACATTTTGTAAATGTACTCCACTTTTTAAAATGTGATTTACTGCATAAGACAGTGCAGACAAGTCGCTTTCAAATAAAAGATGGAACAAATAAGGGATACTTTGTCGAAATCTGGGATCTTCAGCATATAGTCTTGTAGTCCGATACTCAGAAGCTGGAATCTGTTCCGGACGTTCATCGTATCGTCCTCCTTTTCCTTTAGGAAACAGCTGGGGAAAACATCGAGCTTCCAAGCTCTCCTCCCATACACTCACGGGATTTCCTTTTGCTTTCTTCATCTGAAAGAGATCAATATTGTCTCCCATAACTTCTTTCGAATGGAGAGGATGTATGCTAAAATGTTCATAAATTTCTTCTTCCTTTGACTTGTCCACTTTTTCAATTTGTCCAGTTGGTGTTTCTGTGTCTCCTTGTAAATCTTCTTCTTCTTCTTCTTCTTCTATATAAATTGATTCATACCATTTGTTATTTTTTTTCAAATACAAATTTGCTCTTTGTACTTTCCGCACATCTACCAGCTCCTGCCAAATCTTCTTATTCTTTGTAGGGACACCATTAACCAGAATAATTAATGGTTCAGTTTCCAAAGTATCTGCATCAATAGTTTCCATATTTTTTTTCAAATCCAAGGGCAAATACACCACTCTACCTTTTAAACCTCTCAGTAAATCTGAAGGAGGTAATTTACCAGTTTTGGGCTCCATACGTACTATGGTCTGGAACGGATGAACACATTGAATGAGTATAGACTCATATGTATTTAATTCAGAAAGTTCAGCAGGAATAGCATCCAATTCTAAATTATTATGTACAGCTCTGGTCGGCATTCTATTTTCCTCTAACTTGTTGTAGCAGTATTTGCAAATACGCTGATCTTCACCCAATTCAAAACAATTTTCAAGAAATATATATGTGGCAAAATCCATCCACTTATAATTATCTTCATTTTCACTCTTTCTGTAGAGATCAACATTCCTAGTTTGTTTTCTATAATGAGTTCTGCGGCAACAAATACAAGTAACATTTGGTCTTTCATTAGAGACTATTGCAAATTTTGTTATGTGATCATTAAATGTGTTACTTACAGAGGGTTCTACATTCTCTTCCACTTCTGCCTCATTTATTGTGTCCTTCTCTGCACTGTTTTGTTCAGGACCAAAGTAACAAAACTGAATTTCATCAACAACCTTCTCTACATCTGATACCGTTCCTCGGAACAGAGCCCTATTCAATTCATTTAACTTTATTGCTGGACTTTTGGCAAAATACAACCGTCTCACAAACTTTCTCATTTCAGTATGATGAACAGCCAGCATCCTAAAATGATGGAAAACACTATTGCACACTTTTCTAGATAGACAAGCAAGAGAATGACCCTGCAAACCAGTATTCTCTCTCACTCTGCATGGATCCAGACTTTGAAGCACCTTAATCTTTTGTTTTACACTTTTTTTACTATATTCTCTTAGAAACTCTCGAAATCTGTCAATAGATTCCTGACGCACAGTGCAAATACTACTACAATTCCAAGTGTACACTGGGGCTTTAGGACGTCTCCCCATTGCCTCATCTGCCATCACTTGTACCTCATCTCTTGGAACCATTATCTCCTTCTCCATTATGCAACCATTTTTTACTTCGTATGAACGACCTCTGGTGTCAACTGCATGCAGCAAACTATTACTTTGAAAATAGCTTTCTTCATTAAAAAAAGGTTCACTACTTGAACTATGCATCCACTTTCCTAAAAACACTTTACAAAAGTTTGTTCTGTTCACTACTCTTTTGCTTTTGCTTTGTGATTTCAGTACATTAACCATTTTATCTAATGTACGCATCCTATTCAAAATTAATATGAATAGTTTCCTTTTTAATTCTAATGCTTTTGCTGCAATGGCTTCAATTTCTTTTTTTCTCTTATAATATTTAGCCTTTTGCTTATATTTCTTTATATCCTTTATCAAATTGGACATAACTCTTCTCTGAAACATTTTTCTACGTATCTCTTTAAATGCTGTTTTTCTGTTTATGTTAAACTTTTCAATTGCAGAAGGTATATTTGCATTAACTAAATCCTCAATTTTTTGCTGTTCTGTAGGTTTTGTTACATTTTTCCGAGAACAGACATTTTGTACATTTTTGTTTGTTTTCAATATTTTGTTTAGGAATTGTTTTTTTTGCTTACCAGAAGATTTTTTCTTTTTCCCAACATCAGCATCTTCTACTAACTTTGGTCCTCCAGTTGTCCTCAAATATAGTTTTTTTTTTAGCGTTTTTTGAACTCGAGATTTTGTAGGCATCTTAAATTTTGTTCACTGTTCTTCAGCAATACCTGAAAAAAACTAAAAAAAAAATCCTTTATTGTATTTAAATATATTACTACATTTCTTTTCACAATAGTCACAAAACGAAATTTCTTTGCCATTTTGAATGCACACAAACTGCTCTTTTTTTAAAATTTATTTAAATGCACATGTCCAAGCTTTTTTTTTTTTTCAGATCACCACCGTGTGTATTCTCTGTGACTGCCTACACTCCAGCAGGGGCCACCAGCCTTAGTGATGCTGAATATATTTGCATTACAGACTTAAACCTGAAAACCCCACTCGCTTCTAATTACTGTGCATGACTATACATGGCAAGCACATGGGTGTGTGCTAAGCCTCTGCTTCTTCCCCCAAAAATTCGCTCCTCTTTTCCATCTACTGCAACTGTGAAATCACCAGAGCAAGACGCAATAAATTTCTGCCTATAATTCTTCTATGCACACAGAGTCATGTTTTCACATTAGTGCCAAAACGAAATTTCTTTGCCAATTTGAAAGCACACTTACTGCTCTTTTTTTTTCGGGCCAAGTGAAAATCTCTTTTTACACTTTGAAATCACTTTTACAGACTGACACATTCTGAAACCTTTTTTTTAAATTTATTTAAATGCATATGTCCAAGCTGTTTTTTTTTCAGACCACCACCGTGTGTATTCTCTGTGACTGCCTACACTCCAGCAGGGGCAACCAGCCTTAGTGATGCTGAATGTATTTGCATTACAGACTTAAACCTGAAAACCCCACTCGCTTCTAATTACTGTGCATGACTATACATGGCAAGCACATGGGTGTGTGCTAAGCCTCTGCTTCTTCCCCCAAAAATTCGCTCCTCTTTTCCATCTACTGCAACTGTGAAATCACCAGAGCAAGACGCAATAAATTTCTGCCTATAATTCTTCTATGCACACAGAGTCATGTTTTCACTTTATTGCCAAAACGAAATTTCTTTGCCAATTTGAAAGCACACTTACTGCTCTTTTTTTTTTGGGCCAAGTGAAAATCTCTTTTTACACTTTGAAATCACTTTTACAGACTGACACATTCTGAAACCTTTTTGTTAAATTTATTTAAATGCACATGTCCAAGCTGTTTTTTTTTCAGACCACCACCGTGTGTATTCTCTGTGACTGCCTACACTCCAGCAGGGGCAACCAGCCTTAGTGATGCTGAATGTATTTGCATTACAGACTTAAACCTGAAAACCCCACTCGCTTCTAATTACTGTGCATGACTATACATGGCAAGCACATGGGTGTGTGCTAAGCCTCTGCTTCTTCCCCCAAAAATTCGCTCCTCTTTTCCATCTACTGCAACTGTGAAATCACCAGAGCAAGACGCAATAAATTTCTGCCTATAATTCTTCTATGCACACAGAGTCATGTTTTCACATTAGTGCCAAAACGAAATTTCTTTGCCAATTTGAAAGCACACTTACTGCTCTTTTTTTTCCGGGCCAAGTGAAAATCTCTTTTTACACTTTGAAATCACTTTTACAGACTGACACATTCTGAAACCTTTTTTTTAAATTTATTTAAATGCACATGTCCAAGCTGTTTTTTTTTCAGACCACCACCGTGTGTATTCTCTGTGACTGCCTACACTCCAGCAGGGGCAACCAGCCTTAGTGATGCTGAATGTATTTGCATTACAGACTTAAACCTGAAAACCCCACTCGCTTCTAATTACTGTGCATGACTATACATGGCAAGCACATGGGTGTGTGCTAAGCCTCTGCTTCTTCCCCCAAAAATTCGCTCCTCTTTTCCATCTACTGCAACTGTGAAATCACCAGAGCAAGACGCAATAAATTTCTGCCTATAATTCTTCTATGCACACAGAGTCATGTTTTCACATTAGTGCCAAAACGAAATTTCTTTGCCAATTTGAAAGCACACTTACTGCTCTTTTTTTTTCGGGCCAAGTGAAAATCTCTTTTTACACTTTGAAATCACTTTTACAGACTGACACATTCTGAAACCTTTTTTTTAAATTTATTTAAATGCACATGTCCAAGCTGTTTTTTTTTCAGACCACCACCGTGTGTATTCTCTGTGACTGCCTACACTCCAGCAGGGGCAACCAGCCTTAGTGATGCTGAATGTATTTGCATTACAGACTTAAACCTGAAAACCCCACTCGCTTCTAATTACTGTGCATGACTATACATGGCAAGCACATGGGTGTGTGCTAAGCCTCTGCTTCTTCCCCCAAAAATTCGCTCCTCTTTTCCATCTACTGCAACTGTGAAATCACCAGAGCAAGACGCAATAAATTTCTGCCTATAATTCTTCTATGCACACAGAGTCATGTTTTCACATTAGTGCCAAAACGAAATTTCTTTGCCAATTTGAAAGCACACTTACTGCTCTTTTTTTTTTGGGCCAAGTGAAAATCTCTTTTTACACTTTGAAATCACTTTTACAGACTGACACATTCTGAAACCTTTTTTTTAAATTTATTTAAATGCACATGTCCAAGCTGTTTTTTTTTCAGACCACCACCGTGTGTATTCTCTGTGACTGCCTACACTCCAGCAGGGGCAACCAGCCTTAGTGATGCTGAATGTATTTGCATTACAGACTTAAACCTGAAAACCCCACTCGCTTCTAATTACTGTGCATGACTATACATGGCAAGCACATGGGTGTGTGCTAAGCCTCTGCTTCTTCCCCCAAAAATTCGCTCCTCTTTTCCATCTACTGCAACTGTGAAATCACCAGAGCAAGACGCAATAAATTTCTGCCTATAATTCTTCTATGCACACAGAGTCATGTTTTCACATTAGTGCCAAAACGAAATTTCTTTGCCAATTTGAAAGCACACTTACTGCTCTTTTTTTTTCGGGCCAAGTGAAAATCTCTTTTTACACTTTGAAATCACTTTTACAGACTGACACATTCTGAAACCTTTTTTTAAATTTATTTAAATGCACATGTCCAAGCTGTTTTTTTTTCAGACCACCACCGTGTGTATTCTCTGTGACTGCCTACACTCCAGCAGGGGCAACCAGCCTTAGTGATGCTGAATGTATTTGCATTACAGACTTAAACCTGAAAACCCCACTCGCTTCTAATTACTGTGCATGACTATACATGGCAAGCACATGGGTGTGTGCTAAGCCTCTGCTTCTTCCCCCAAAAATTCGCTCCTCTTTTCCATCTACTGCAACTGTGAAATCACCAGAGCAAGACGCAATAAATTTCTGCCTATAATTCTTCTATGCACACAGAGTCATGTTTTCACTTTATTGCCAAAACGAAATTTCTTTGCCAATTTGAAAGCACACTTACTGCTCTTTTTTTTTTGGGCCAAGTGAAAATCTCTTTTTACACTTTGAAATCACTTTTACAGACTGACACATTCTGAAACCTTTTTTTTAAATTTATTTAAATGCACATGTCCAAGCTGTTTTTTTTTCAGACCACCACCGTGTGTATTCTCTGTGACTGCCTACACTCCAGCAGGGGCAACCAGCCTTAGTGATGCTGAATGTATTTGCATTACAGACTTAAACCTGAAAACCCCACTCGCTTCTAATTACTGTGCATGACTATACATGGCAAGCACATGGGTGTGTGCTAAGCCTCTGCTTCTTCCCCCAAAAAATCGCTCCTCTTTTCCATCTACTGCAACTGTGAAATCACCAGAGCAAGACGCAATAAATTTCTGCCTATAATTCTTCTATGCACACAGAGTCATGTTTTCACATTAGTGCCAAAACGAAATTTCTTTGCCAATTTGAAAGCACACTTACTGCTCTTTTTTTTTTGGGCCAAGTGAAAATCTCTTTTTACACTTTGAAATCACTTTTACAGACTGACACATTCTGAAACCTTTTTTTTAAATTTATTTAAATGCACATGTCCAAGCTGTTTTTTTTTCAGACCACCACCGTGTGTATTCTCTGTGACTGCCTACACTCCAGCAGGGGCAACCAGCCTTAGTGATGCTGAATGTATTTGCATTACAGACTTAAACCTGAAAACCCCACTCGCTTCTAATTACTGTGCATGACTATACATGGCAAGCACATGGGTGTGTGCTAAGCCTCTGCTTCTTCCCCCAAAAATTCGCTCCTCTTTTCCATCTACTGCAACTGTGAAATCACCAGAGCAAGACGCAATAAATTTCTGCCTATAATTCTTCTATGCACACAGAGTCATGTTTTCACATAAGTGCCAAAACGAAATTTCTTTGCCAATTTGAAAGCACACTTACTGCTCTTTTTTTTTTGGGCCAAGTGAAAATCTCTTTTTACACTTTGAAATCACTTTTACAGACTGACACATTCTGAAACCTTTTTTTTTAATTTATTTAAATGCACATGTCCAAGCTGTTTTTTTTTCAGACCACCACCGTGTGTATTCTCTGTGACTGCCTACACTCCAGCAGGGGCAACCAGCCTTAGTGATGCTGAATGTATTTGCATTACAGACTTAAACCTGAAAACCCCACTCGCTTCTAATTACTGTGCATGACTATACATGGCAAGCACATGGGTGTGTGCTAAGCCTCTGCTTCTTCCCCCAAAAATTCGCTCCTCTTTTCCATCTACTGCAACTGTGAAATCACCAGAGCAAGACGCAATAAATTTCTGCCTATAATTCTTCTATGCACACAGAGTCATGTTTTCACATAAGTGCCAAAACGAAATTTCTTTGCCAATTTGAAAGCACACTTACTGCTCTTTTTTTTTTGGGCCAAGTGAAAATCTCTTTTTACACTTTGAAATCACTTTTACAGACTGACACATTCTGAAACCTTTTTTTTAAATTTATTTAAATGCACATGTCCAAGCTGTTTTTTTTTCAGACCACCACCGTGTGTATTCTCTGTGACTGCCTACACTCCAGCAGGAGCAACCAGCCTTAGTGATGCTGAATGTATTTGCATTACAGACTTAAACCTGAAAACCCCACTCGCTTCTAATTACTGTGCATGACTATACATGGCAAGCACATGGGTGTGTGCTAAGCCTCTGCTTCTTCCCCCAAAAATTCGCTCCTCTTTTCCATCTACTGCAACTGTGAAATCACCAGAGCAAGACGCAATAAATTTCTGCCTATAATTCTTCTATGGACACAGAGTCATGTTTTCACATTAGTGCCAAAACGAAATTTCTTTGCCAATTTGAAAGCACACTTACTGCTCTTTTTTTTTTGGGCCAAGTAAAAATCTCTTTTTACACTTTGAAATCACTTTTACAGACTGACACATTCTGAAACCTTTTTTTTAAATTTATTTAAATGCACATGTCCAAGCTGTTTTTTTTTCAGACCACCACCGTGTGTATTCTCTGTGACTGCCTACACTCCAGCAGGGGCAACCAGCCTTAGTGATGCTGAATGTATTTGCATTACAGACTTAAACCTGAAAACCCCACTCGCTTCTAATTACTGTGCATGACTATACATGGCAAGCACATGGGTGTGTGCTAACCCTCTGCTTCTTCCCCCAAAAATTCGCTCCTCTTTTCCATCTACTGCAACTGTGAAATCACCAGAGCAAGACGCAATAAATTTCTGCCTATAATTCTTCTATGGACACAGAGTCATGTTTTCACATTAGTCCCAAAACAAAATTTCTTTGCCAATTTGAAAGCACACTTACTGCTCTTTTTTTTTCGGGCCAAGTGAAAATCTCTTTTACAGACTGACACATTATGAATCCACCATGTGTAACTACAACAAAAACAATTCCCATTTCTATTATTCATTTCTTAAGTTACCACATACATCCCCTCTCAAACTGTAAACTCACCTTTAAATTTAGTTAGTTGTGAAAGAAATGTGTCACTCAAACAGCAGATTATCAGAGCCAGGATCTCTGTTCTGTACACCTCTCTCCTCTCAGCAGAACCAGATAATGGCAAACTTTCCCTCTATTTTTCCACACATATACATGTAAGTTTCAAATCTCAGTGCTTCCCCCTTTTTTTCAAATGTAATGACACATTTCTATTGGTTGAAAACCAACCCTTTTCCAAAAGTACCCTGCCCCCAACTTGACTTCTGCCTAGTACCCTTCCCCCAACTTGACTTCTGCCTGCTACCATAGCAACAGCTCATGGAACACTGCTGTGTGCAGTTAGGTCAGAAGTTCGACACACAATGTTTCAATTCCACAGAGCAAGAGTGCTTGACTTTTCAATCCTAACTGCAAATCCATAGTACTGTTCTTTGGTTACACATTTTTTTGTACCAATACAAAACATGCTTCTATTAATTTTCACATACAGCCTAGTTTTTTTTCTAGAATGGTATGAAACAGCCAATCAGTTCTTTTTGTTTTGTAAAAAATATGTATGCCTCCATTTCCAAACTGTCTTTATTTTCATATTGCCATTCTACTGAAAGACACCTCCTGAGTGCATCCAGTTCTCCTTTGAAGATGTTCACAGTGTGGATTGTAGGGCACAGCTATGTCTTCTGGAGTGAAAAGTTTGCAGAGAAAACAGATATGGTGAGAGACCTTGCTTTGCCAAATGTAGACATTAAATGGATTGGTCAGAGAGGGTTAAAGTGGCACCAATTGATGCCATTGGTGAAATCCTTCATGCAAATCCAACACCCTGACCTCATAATAGTGCACTGTGGTGGCAATGACCTAGGCACTTTGACTGGGGTAGGTCTGGAAATGCTTATGAAGGACACCTTTGCACAACTGTTTACACTTTTCCCTAAAACTGCCTTTGTGTTTTCCAACATATGCCAAAGGCAAAAATGGAACTGGTCCAATCATTTCTGTCCACAGATTGACAAAGCAAGAAAGCACGTCAACAAATCTGTTTCTGCTTTCCTCCGTGACTATGGTATGGGTGCCATTTACCACAACAACTTGCGTTACGACATGCAAGACATTTATAGAGGAGATGGTGTGCACTTCAATGATGAAGGGAACAGAGTCTTCCTCTTGAACCTTAGACTCTGCATCGGTACTTACTTGTAAGTACCACTAAAAAAATGACTCCATAAACACAACAGCTCTTTTTAGAGCTCCCTAATTTCTAAACTCTTAAATCTGATTTTCATTTATTTATTTTTATTTTTTTTACCGTACGCTTACCGTGAGCTTACCGTACGCGTACCCCGTGATTTTTTTTAAAATCAATAAATGTTTTTTTTGTACTTTTCTGTCCTTCTTTGACCCCCTTACAATTGTTAGGGGGTCTGTAACTCTCCTCATTGCCCCCTTTCTTTGTTTTCACTCTTTTTTTTCAGAGTGAAATACACAAAATGGCGGCCGCCGCTTCCTGGTTTCGGCCGATTCGAATGTTTACTAAGATCTAAGAGCCAATCAGAATCGCGCTCGCGCACGCCACCGTACGCTTACCGTAAGCGTACGGTAAGCGTACCGTAAGCTGGCTCAGATATATATATTGATTTAAAGGCTATTTTCTCAGAATCTACTGAACAGATTTACACCAAACCTACAAAAGGCACTTCCTTGACCTAGGGACTACCTCTCTGCCAAATTTCTAGTAATTCTGTTCAGCCGTTCGGGCTGTAGGTCGTTCTAAAGGTCCTATGGAAAAATGCATGGGAAAAACGCGTTTTGGGACCCCCCTTTTATCTCAGCCCCCGCTTGACGGATCCCCCCGAGACTTTCAGGGTAGGAGCGGAGCGTAGCGCCCCACCTATTTTGAGAAATTCGCGAGGATTCGTCGACCGGCGCCAAAGTTATTCAAAATAGAATGTTGAGGTTTTCCTATGGAAACGTGGTCCTAACTATAACTACCTACTGGCGACCGCCAGTAGGTAATATAATGATATATATTTGTATATAAGAAGCCCTGAGACCTAATAGGACGTTTAGTCCTATTTCTATTTCTATGCCCGTCCCGGTTTTTCATTCTGAAAATCTGGTCACCCTAACCATACATGAAGAGGCCTATATATCTCTTCCTCGACTCTTTATTTAAGCTGTTATCGTCCTCTCACGTACACCATCACCCCTCTCATGACATCTTTTTCTCTGCCACCCATCACTTTCTTCTGTCTATCTTCCCTCGTCCCTCTGACTGTGCTTCCCGATCTATTTTCTTCTCTCTTCCCCACTCCTTTATCCCCCTTCCACCCCTCCCCCCAGCCCCCCAACCCATATTGCCGCTGCCCGCGTCCCAAGCAGTGGGACATCAGCAGGGCAGCATTTTAGTGGCCGCCCGTCGGAGCCTTCCCCCTTGCTGCCTCGCGCGCGAGGCCTACGCCCACTAAGGTATGACCCCCTATAGTTTGGAGCTGGAGGCGGGCCATTGGGGGCGGGGGGCGCGGCTTGCCCCCCTACTTAGGAGGCCCTCTCGCCCAGTTCCTCCTCTGTTTCCTGCGCGCCGCTCCAGCCTGGACACGCGTTTTTGCGCTCCTCCTGGACACGCGAGATCCGTTCGCCTCGTCGCTCCGGTCGCCGTCGTCTGGCCTTTTGTCGTCTGCGAATCGCTGGTGAGTCTTGCCGCAACCACTCCGCCCCGGCCCTGTCCCTGGGCAGTACCAGGTGACGAGGGCCTTGTGGCTCGGAATTGCCACGGGTGGAGGGGGCGCAAGGTGCAGTCTTTGGGGCGCGAAGGGGGGTCGGTGTTAGGCGGGAAACTTCGGCATCGGGCCCTGAGTAATGGTGTGGCTGGCCAGTCATAGCGGTCGACGTTTTCTGGGGGACCGGTATTCGAGGCTTGTCTACAAGCAAGGGTCTCGGCGGCACAACACTGACAATTGCATTGAGGGTCTGTGACAATAGCTAGTGTTTCACATGATTGCGCCTTCAGCGCTGACCGCGAGTCGGGCATCGTCAGCCCTCCTACCACCTCCCCGGGGGAAGGGGCGCAGGGCTCGGCATATACCCCTTCGACAGCGTAGCCGCCTTTGGGACATAGATCGGGGTTACGGACGTTTTTGACTGTAGTACGCGGCGGGTCGCGCTTTAATATTTAAAGGTCAGTCCCGTGGATAAAGCGGGGAGGGGATGTGGCGCCTCGTCTAGCCTCCCGACGTTGGGGCGGACTGCCAGTGTTCAAGCCTCGGGGTCGCGTCTGCTTAGTGTGCTGTTGGGGCGGGTCGCTTGGTCTCTCCGTGCCTGAACGCGTAGTGTGAATACGGAGCTCGTGTGAAGCGCTCCGCTGCCTTCGGGTCGAGTTTGCGCCATATAATTGTGCAAATAATTTTCAGCCGTTTAAGCGTTATGATACCTGCTGGGTTGCCACGTGTTGCGGTGCTCGTCAAGACACCCCAAACCCCCCCACCCCCTGCCACCACAGCGCTACATAGTTGTGAAGCAACCGGGGCGCCCGCGGATCACGGGAGGTGCAGGCGGTGGGTGATCTAATGAGAGACATTCACAGACGGCATCTGCGGCATCCGCCTACAATGGGAAGAATTAGAGCGCATTACCTAATATGGCGACACTTATAAGTTTCCTAATATCAACATGTGTAAGCTGAGGAGGTGGCGCGTATTGCAAGCGCGCGACGTTCCTCACATTCTAGTGCTCGGAGTCGTGATGCATAAAAGCTGCTTCACAAAAATAATGGAGCATGTTTGTAAAGATTTCAAAGTTCGGAATGGAAACTCGCCTTCGTGCAACCCCTTCAACTTGCTTGGAAGAGAATGATGTTTTAAACATGCTGGGGGTGGAAAGGGTGTTTGTGTGCGCGCGCGCGTCTGGCTGAACTTCGCCTTT
Organism: Triturus cristatus; assembly: GCF_964204655.1. NCBI lineage: Eukaryota > Metazoa > Chordata > Amphibia > Caudata > Salamandridae > Triturus > Triturus cristatus. Next base: position 906,720,645 of record NC_140579.1, read on the forward strand.
CTCATAAGGACACAACATCTAATCTAAAGCCCTTTATGCAGGTTGAAGAGTGATTTTTAGGGACCGCTGCGGGGCAGCGAACTGTTCTGGGAAGCATTAGCCTTTAAAATCGATGTCCCAGTTAGAAACAAGGGCTGGAAAGCTATGGGCGATGTGTTTAGGAGCGCGTGGCTGGGGGGATAAGGAGGGGAGCGGGTCCCGGATACGCGGTCAAAATTTCATAAGTTGGCAAATCTCTTCTTTACGATCGGGATATTCGAGCATTGGAGGTGGTGCCCAGCCCCCAGTGCTGTAAAGTGCGTTTTTAACACGGCCCTCACGCAAAACGCGCCGATGCCTTTCTGGTCGATTCCGCGCGTTCGAAACATGCAGCATGCCAATCCCCCAGTGACGCGTTGGGGGATTTATATACGGCGCTCCCGCGAAGCGCTCCAACACCTTGTGGTTGAAGGCGCGCTAAATATAACATGCAGCATGCGAGCCCCCCCAGTGCCGTGGCGTAGGTTTTCAAATACGGCGATCGGGCAAAGCGCTCTAAGGCCTTCCGGCTGAATGCGCGCTATATATCTTGCATGATGCTAAGCTCCTAGTGCCGGGATGTGAGATTTAATATGGCGCGGGCGTAAAGCGGCCAATACCTTCTGGTCAAATTCGCGCTATATAAACAGGCAGCATGTAGGGGTTGGCTGCTTAGAAGGTTGATGGGGGAGCCAGGGGTTGCATTGTGCACGGGCCTGCTGAGATGAGTGCCGAGTAGATTATAGTTGGGCTCGTGTCATGCACGTGGGTCAGTGGGTGGTTGCTTGTGAGAAGAGGCATCCTTGTTATTGGCAAATAAAATTTTTGATTTAAGGTCCCAGATGCGACAGCGTGCTGCGAGTTTAAATGCGGCGCCCAAGCAAAGCGCTCCGTGATGTGGCAGCACACATCGTCAGCGGACGTTTGGCTACACCTGAAGGGTTTTAAGAATGTTATCTATTTTAGGATAATGCCTGACATTCTTAGGGCTTCTCCGTTCTTTGTACACTTTTTGTTGCACGGAGGGATAAGGCGAATGTTTATGTCCGTGTTCAGCATACTGTATCCTGAGGACCGGGATGACTCAGCTTCAGTAAGGGACGCTGTAGAGGGCAGGCACTACATGCGCCGTATTGCCCAGTCCTCCCCGATCCCTAGGACTTAGAATGGGGGAAATGATTCTTAGTCAGTCTCATCAAAAGAGGTACTGATGCGTTAGGGACTCTGCGTGGGTAATGAGGTAATTACGCCAGACTGCCGTGTCCATAGGTTGGGTTGATTGCAGTGAGTGAGCTGCCGCCTTAGATCGGAGAGTCCAGGTTCGAGCTCAGAGCCGTTCGACATCCGGGAGCTTGGTCCCATTGAACACCCCCCGCGCTTAACTGAGGGTTTTGAGTTGGTAGCTGGCCCCTTGTAGAGCCAAGTTTTAACTGTCCGAGTCTCGCTCACGCCAGGCCACACATAAATGTCAAGATAGTTTGTGATCTTCCTGGAGAGAGACCAGGAATTTGTATAGTGTATCATTTCTATTCAATTCAAATACATTTCATTGATTTAGACCTCTTCTGAGATCAACAATTTGAGAGGTCTTTTGACTTCGGTGTAGTTAGTTCAGAGTGTTAAGAGGCCTGCTGCAAAGAACGTGTGCCAAGTAGATAACAGAGTGCAGTGCGTATGATGCAAATGGGCCAGCAGGTTACTGTGTTCAAAAGAGGCATCCTTTTGTGACTTGCGATGTAGATCTTAAAGCCCTAATAGTCAACAGCGAATTCAGTGCATCGGAGAGTGTGGTTATTAAGACTTGGTCACGGTAGAGGGGGTCCCATGAGATCTTACATGACTCCCAGTCGGGCTTCCGCTCTCATCGCAGCACCGAGACCGCGCTCCTTGAGGTTTTTGAAACCATTAAAGGGGTGTTGGATACCGGGGGCAAAGTCATGCTGGTGTTGCTGGACTTGTCGGCGGCTTTCGACACCGTCCCCCATGAGGGCCTGCTTGCAAGACTCTTTGAGATTGGTCTGCGGGGGACGGTGCTCAAATGGTTTTCTTCCTTTTTGGCCGGCCGCCGGCAAACGGTCTGGACATCATCTGACACCGCCGTAATGCCGCCTCTGGGAGTCGGGGTCCCTCAGGGCTCTATATTGAGTCCGACCCTTTTTAACATCTTCATGACCCCTTTGGCGGCGGTGGCGGAGTCATTTGGTGCCCGGATCGTGTCGTATGCCGACGACACCCAGCTCCTCTTCTCTTGCGAGAGAGGGGCTGACTTTGACGGGGAGAGTATCCAGAATTGCCTTGGGGCTGTGTTCGCATGGTTCCAACGGAACGGCCTCAAGTGCAATTCTGACAAATCGGAGGTACTCTTCTTCGGGTGCGATACGGAGCCTGGCTGGCAGGCCTGGTGGCCCATCGACATGTTCCCTCCGTCCGGTTCTTCCCCCATAGCTAAAAACTTGGGGGTTAAGATGGACAAGGGGCTGACGATGAAAGCCCAGATCTTGGGGGTAACCGGCACTTGCTTCGGCCTGCTAAAAATGCTGCGGAGGTTTCTGCCTCTCTTGTCCCAGGAGCACAGGAGGCTGACGGTGCAGTCCCTGATAGGCTCCAGGTTGGATTATGCCAACATTCTTTACCTGGGCCTGCCAGAGTATCTGCTACAAAGGCTTCAAGTTGTACAGAATGCGGCGGCCAGGGCCATCTTTGGCCTAAGTAGACGGGCCAGCGCCTCTGGGTTGTTGGTGACGTTACACTGGCTACCCATTCGCAAACGGGTTGCCTTTAAGGCTCTGACCTTGGCCTACAAAGCGCTCCATGCTGTGGGAGCTAAACATCTGCAAAAGAGACTGACCTTTTACCATCCGACTCGCTCGTTGAGGTCAGAATCTCTACTCTTGGCGGCTGTTCCGCGTGTGAAGAGGGCTCGCCTTGGGGGCCGCTCTTTCAGTCTGGTGGCCCCACAGATGTGGAATGCACTACCGCTCCCTTTGCGGGGGGCGTCTACTCTCCTTGATTTTAGAAGAGGTCTCAAAACCTGGTTGTTTTCCCAATAGGTCTGCCTGTAGTTTTGTCTTCTTTTTTCTTTTAACCTGTTTTTAGTTGTGTTGTGTTAGTCAGAAGTCTGTTCCCCTTACCTAAAAGCGCCGGGACACTCTTTTTGAGTAACCGTTGCGCTATACAAAAGAATAAATAACATAACATAACATAACATAACAGTGAGAGAATCTGGGGTGGAGGCGGCAACGAACATTGTTACACAGGGCGCTTTCGCCAGGTCGGCATCACCGCTCACCGCGTGAGTCCTACTACACTTGAGTCATTCCACCCACAACAAGCACAATGCGCAGCGGAGTGTGTTGATGTTGTTATGTTGTAACTATGTGGGGCGGATTATTGTTGGGGGCAATTATATTCCTCCTCGCCTATGAGTGTAAGTGCAAATGCGGCGATATGTCAAGCGCTCCTAGGCCTTCGGGCCCATGGCGCACTGGTTTCCTGTGCATTGTTTACTTATCCGCAGATTGGGGATCAGCCAATAATTGGGCTTGTTGGAGGTAGTGCCCCCCCCCCCTTTTTGTAGTAAATATGGGGACGCAATGGCTGCGATGAATATGTAATGTACCTGGGCTCATGCGTAGCGTTTCAATGCCTTGGCATCTACATACACGTTACATTTGTAGAATAGATAGGTAACTCACAATGTGCGTTAGATTAATGCTAGTGAGGGCGGAGCGACCAGGTTGTCCACGGGGCTGAATGCCATAGTCAGTGCCTGAGCAAGCTGGGTAGCCCTGCAGATTAGTTTTTTCCCAGAGGCCACCATCACTATTCACACTATTGTCCCCAAGCTTTCCTTTGGTTCCTGGCTTCATGTTGAAAATGCATGGCTTTAATTTTCTAATGTACTCTTTTGCGGCCCACTCGCCATTTGACTAGGGAAGTAGGCCCAGGCTGATTGTGATTAAGTTATTCACATGTGGTCAAAGATTGGTAAAGGTTGGATTTGAAATACACGGTTGTTGGATAGGCACCAGGGCCAGATGACATTCCAGTGCATTGTGTCCTGGGAACCAAGGATAGGGTCCAATTTTGTAAGCACGGGGAGCGGTAAATATTTGGTGTCACTCATGAGATGCACTGTGTTGGGGTGAATGATATCTGAGAGTTTTACTCCTGCGAAAAGGACATTGCCAAATAGGCAAGCCAATGGCACATCAAGGGGTCATGGTGCTAAATCTAGAAAGTCAATTTGTTAGGTAATCCACCAATACTGCTCTAACTTATACATTCAGCGATGTTAATGTGTTGACGTGAAATGTTCACCTTGGCCACGTCACGACCCACAAGAATAAAACTACATGTGGCTTCCCCAGGGATCCTCTACAGGGACACTCTTTGGTGGAACAAGGTTTAGCGCACCAGGTCACTTATATTGGAACTCCCCACCTCCAGAGATTAGGTCCCGCACAGACCTCATGACTTCCCGCAAAGTCTTTAAAACATGGCTAGTTAGACAGGTACATGAGTAACATACCACCCTAACCGGTTTCAGAGTAGCGCCAGGGAACCAATTTGGTACGGGGCCCATCAAATTTGGTATAACATAACAAATGTTGGATTGGTTTTCATAATCTTTTAGGAGCAGAACATAATGTGTTTGTTGCACAAACTGAGAGATTCGAAAACAGAGCTGTGTAACCACACAGGATGTTTCACAAGGTGACAGCAAGCCGTACTGTTGGAATAAACAAATAACGAAAAAAGAATTTACATTATTTTGAAATTAATTGAATGGAAGTCAACAAGTTTAACGATATGTTGGACGGATAGTTATGGTTAAAGGTGAGATAAGGTTACATCGTTTAACAAAAGCAATTCTAAATTGCAGTGCAAGTTGTAGCAGTCGATAAACATCAAATAACAACATTATATAACGATCAGTACACAAACGGTAAAATTTTCAGTGCCTCTTAAAAGACTTTGCACATATGTTCCCGATTGTTGGGGTTAGCATGAGGTTTTGAATTGGGGAAGGAGGTGCCGAGCCAATTCACGTATTAAAACGGATTGATTGCTACAAATATTGGTTCAAATTATGCAAAAAAAAAAAAAAAAAAAAAAAAAGTTGAGACAACCAAGTTAAGTTTCAGTGCAAGGCCACATTTGATGGGGCAATTCCAGGCGGAAAGCATTAAGCCAGACAGCCCTGGGAATTAGGCAGGCGTACGATTAGCTAAGATTCTGTTCAAACTGAGGGAGAGCATATCGACCACAAAATAATTGTCGAACCAGAAAAAGCTTTACAAAGCAATGCTGTAGATTTCCGGTAGAATGCAGTATGGATAGGCTTCGGGGTTAAGGCCATGACCTTTCTGGAAGGGGCATTCTTCTTCGACCTGTGTCGAACTGGGAAAGGAAGTAAGGAGGGCTGGATAACTCTTTATTCTACCTGCGTTGGGGTTGTCAGTGTCGTGAACTACTAAATCTCACTGAACTGGAGGTGTGGCCGGGTTTCTACACGAGCAGAAGTTTGGGAGTGCAAGCCTCCACCTAGGGGGTGGCTGGCTGAATCTGATGAACTACTTCAAACGGTTCACAGCACTGCACGTGGGAGAGTGTCAATGACCTGTGCATACTTCAACCAGACTCCCGTGAATGGCATGCCCTCAGCTACATGGTAATGATTGAGAGAGCAGAGAGCGACCAAACCTCTTGAATTTTGCACTTAAACTTTCTAGTAATGGAAAGGGCTTAACACCTTCTGGAATGAGCATGACCAGAGATGTGCTGCTCTCCACAGTTAGTTGACAGGTTAATGGGCAAGGCTAGCGGAAAAGCCAGATGCATGGTCGTCATTTAAGGCGGACGTGACCCAGGTATTGGCAAGATAGAGACACTGCCAACCATGAAGATATGAACAAACTCATCACTGTGGCTCACAACTTATTATTTGATAAAATAAGACGTTTCATTTTCAAGCCACGATGTCGGTGCAATGAATTACCTATAGCACAGCAACACCGGTATAACAAGGACTGTAGGCAAACCCATTAACTCCTTTCAGCAGCAATAAAGTCCAAAAGCTAGCTTCTATTCAACAAGCAAGGAATTGGTTACACTGTCCCAGTGGAGAGTAAGAAAAGATTGGGATAACAGCGGGACTAGTATAAGACTCGATCGTCAAATTTAATGTAACTTAATTTGCAAGTAGAAAGGCTATAACGAGGAGATGTTGCTAAGATATGGGTCAGTTTGTAGTAAACAGTAGGATAATAAGATGTGAAAGAAAGAAAATTGAGATACCTGTGATGTCAGCTTGTGTTTATATACGTAGGTAAAGTGGTAACTCACACGTTACCTTCACCCTGCTTATTGTGCTGTAGCTGTTGGGAACACAATTCCAAGCCAGGAAGGCACCTAATTTGGCCAATTGAAAAATCTTAATAGGATTGCAGGTCCATGAGCGCCTATTTCACCAATGCCTTGTTACCCATGCCATATTTTCCTGCCTGTAGAAACAGATTTAGGTGTTGCTCTTCTCGCTCAGCCTCTCCTTGGAGGCAGGGAGGTGGGAAACGTTCACAAATTTAGTCCTCGAGCTGAGAGATGTATTCTTCGGCAGCTCAGTCAGTCACATTGGCTTTATCCGGAGTCATGATAAAAGCCGTCCATTTAGCAGTTACGTTAAAATGTTTTGTCCTGCTGAGAAATCATGCACCCCTCGCAGCAGCAGCAGCAGCAATTCAGGAACCATGACGCTATCTATACATCACCTTTGTAGACAAGGTGGAAAGTAAAACCTTCTTCGTGCTAGGATGTGAAGGGAATCGATGGACTGACGAATTCAGCTATGGTTCAGTTCTGGCTCCACATGTAGGTGCTAGATCTTCCCATAATTACGTTAGGATGATCTGCAGTGGCATCGCTAAGAGAGTTAGGAACACCAGTAACGTCTAAGCTGAACGGCAGTGGGGCCCAAAGACATCCTTTGGTAGTCTGCCCTGGGCTCCGGAGTAATGTTGCAAATTAATGCCGTCATTTACTGGTTGCAGAACAGGACCCATAATTTAGCCCACTAAAAACTGGCTCGCAGGGTGGGCACCTATAACAGCGAAGGGAGGAAGGGGGGCTCTGGCAGCGACGGTAGCCTCCCCAGAGCTGTGGCGGAGTTACAGGGCGATCTGGATGCAGACGGGTACAGTAAGGGTACCTCTGCGACAGGCGGTACAGTAAGGGTACCCCTGTCCGGCACAGTAAGGGTGCCCGAGCCAAGGTCCAGGAGCCGAAGGGGGTTCTGGGAAGACCGCGACGGCGCCCCGTTAGTCCTTCGGGCGGTTGGGGGGCCTGACCAACCGGGGGTGTGCCACAACACGCTCCGCCCCTGTCGGAAGGGGCGGGAGTAGGAGACAGATCACGTGACCCAGTGGATGATCTGTAAATAATTATGTGCCACACTGCCGGGCATCGACCCACCGTGTGTGCTGGCTCACCAGGCGGGCGGAGCAGCAAGGCGCTGCCTGCCCTGGATCGCCCGTAAGATAACCCAATTTTATTATCATACTGTGTTGTATGAAATAAACCTGCAGCAGTTCTTCACCCACAAATAAAGTGTCAGTGTAATCTTTGGGTGACGTCTGTGTATGCGTGTTGACTGAAGCGGATGACGGTGTGGTCACTATGCCGCTGCCCGCGTCCCAAGCAGTGGGACATCAGCAGGGCAGCATTTTAGTGGCCGCCCGTCGGAGCCTTCCCCCTTGCTGCCTCGCGCGCGAGGCCTACGCCCACTAAGGTATGACCCCCCTATAGTTTGGAGCTGGAGGCGGGCCATTGGGGGCGGGGGGCGCGGCTTGCCCCCCTACTTAGGAGGCCCTCTCGCCCAGTTCCTCCTCTGTTTCCTGCGCGCCGCTCCAGCCTGGACACGCGTTTTCCCACCCTTTCCACTTACCCCACGTGTCAGGCACAGCGCGTTATTGGAATGTTTTAATGTTTTCTTTTGCGTTGCAGGCGGAGTTACAGGGCGATCTGGATGCAGACGGGTACAGTAAGGGTACCTCTGCGACAGGCGGTACAGTAAGGGTACCCCTGTCCGGCACAGTAAGGGTGCCCGAGCCAAGGTCCAGGAGCCGAAGGGGGTTCTGGGAAGACCGCGACGGCGCCCCGTTAGTCCTTCGGGCGGTTGGGGGGCCTGACCAACCGGGGGTGTGCCACAACACGCTCCGCCCCTGTCGGAAGGGGCGGGAGTAGGAGACAGATCACGTGACCCAGTGGATGATCTGTAAATAATTATGTGCCACACTGCCGGGCATCGACCCACCGTGTGTGCTGGCTCACCAGGCGGGCGGAGCAGCAAGGGGCTGCCTGCCCTGGATCGCCCGTAAGATAACCCAATTTTATTATCATACTGTGTTGTATGAAATAAACCTGCAGCAGTTCTTCACCCACAAATAAAGTGTCAGTGTAATCTTTGGGTGACGTCTGTGTATGCGTGTTGACTGAAGCGGATGACGGTGTGGTCACTATGAACATCTTCTTTTCCGCCTCCTCCTCTATCAGGCGCATTGAGCTCAAAGGGCTTCAGCCCCGTCGTGTGTAGCATCCCGGGTACACACACAACTGCACCGAGTACTTCACAGGTCTTTAAAACACCTTTCGGTTATTAATGAGGCTTTGTTGTTTGTCACCCCTTCTTAAAGCCCCTGCATCTCCGCTCCGCCTGTTGCTGGAAGAATCAGCCCCCCCAAAATTTGACTCTAGATGCGACTCTGTCTCCTATACATTTTTCTGCCTCATTTCGGTCTCTCGGGTTTTGAGAAAAACGAACAAAATAATTGACCAGTCAAGGCTCTGAAAGGCAGCCGCTCTTAAGTGCGCAGGTTGTGCTGAGGGATCCGATGAGTCCTGCGTACACCTACGCCCTACAACTACACGAGACGCCAGCCCGCGCCTCTCACTCCAGAAGCAGAACAGCTCTGCAGATCAGTTTCCGCTGCTGGTTGGATCCCTAGGCTGAAGTACCTGGGGGTTTAAGCAGTGATGGTGGTGCAATGAAAGCGCGGGGGATGGCCTACGTGTTGTAATGCCATAGAGTGCTACAGGAAAGTGTTGCCCCCACAGGGCTCACGGCTGCCGAGTTCTCACTTTGCTTGTGTGTGACATTTCTGTGTTTTCAGGGTGTTTCTGTGTGACATTTTAACACCTTTGTGTAACACTGTCATGTTCATGTAAGGACATAGATTTCAGATGTTGCCACCTTGTGGTAATGGTCGAGAAATGACCTCAATAGTCAAAACAATTTAGGAGTCCCCAAGGTCAGTTAACTCCATCACTTTTGTAACATGCGGATTCATTTCGTATTCTGGGACTTTTGAGCCTATTTAAGTTTGATTTTAAAGGGTACAAACAGGGCTCGAGTCGGGGTACCACGCGGGTGGACGGCGTCCCCCCACTTATTTTACTGGGTTTTTACCGGGTGGACGCCGTCCCCCCTGCCCAAAAGATGTAGCCGGTGTCCGAGTCTGCACCTGCGTGCGAATGAATGCCTTTCAAATGCACCCAAGGCTCAGAATAATCTCCCCTTCCACCTCGCGCCCTCCCCTTGCCAGCCTTTCTCAGAGCCAAGCCGAGGCGCGAAGGTTTCAAGGAGCTGCGCTATCAACACGCCGAGCATGTCACTTCTATGACAGTCTCAGATGCCCTACTGCCTACGGCCCGAGTCTGTAATAACCGTGTAATCCGAGGAATGGGTCCTGTGTATAGTGTGTTCTTGTGTTTTGAGTGACTGCCACTTATGTATTATACCTCTACTTGTATCTTGTATGTATTCACGCATTTCAGACGTAGACCAGCAAATTTCGTGACATCAATTCCTGTCGTGACGTCACTTCCGTTGACACAACCTAACTCGAGCGTCCCCCCACTTCTTTTTTAGGACTTGTGCCCTGGGTACAAGCAAAGCTATCTCGGCTAAGCAGAAGAGCTAGCCACAGTTGTTAGTCACACAAGACATATTTTATGAACTTGCCACACCAGCTTGACACATTAAACACACGAAGCATCAATGACAAACACGTATTCCAAATTGCAGATATCAGTCGTGATCGAATCACAGGAATTTCAAATACCTATGGTTTTTAGTCCCTCCTAGTTGCCACTCTGTCCGCCTTAGGCCACGCCCACCGGGATTGGATGTTGTACTGGCGGCGTGAGACGTCGTGTTTTAATATTTACTCGGGGCACTTTTAAAAAAAACTTTTGCATGCGTCTGCGGTGCATTTGCGTCTCCATGTTTGTTTCAAATTTACTGATTACCTAGCGACAATCAAGATCGTGTTTATCTGTATTATTTTTGCGGACGCTACTTATGGAACTTGTAACGTTAAAGACTTGTTTCGGGCGTTGTTCGGGCAGTGGCCTCAGCTCGCGCTCCCTGCTCTGATTGAGAAGAGTAATGAGCGCGGACTAGGGTCTGCATTGCTAATCAACATCCCCGCAACGCTGCCTGCTGTCTGAGACGCCGCTGCACTAATAACCCAGCTCCGGGGCCGGGCGCTTGTTCGAATGCAGCGGAGGGGGACGGACAGCAGTGGCAGGCGGTACAACCGCATCCAGCATGGGCAGTGCATCTACACCTTCATCCTGCTGGAACAAGAGGCGGGCTGTCAGGAGAACGCCTCCACGGAGCAATACAACGCAAATGCGCTGCAGCAGAACGCCCCACACGTGGAGCCCGAGCTGCCCTCCCAGAAGCTGCAGCACCTGGAGCACACCATGAAGAACTACACGCAGTGGCTGCAGAAAGTAAACCCCACGCCTGTAAACACACCTGGCACAGTGGTGAATGTGTCCGTGCTGCTGCACTCTGGTTATGTTTCCTGTTATCTTTTTTTGTCTTTTTCAGCCTGTCTGCTCCCACCCTCCCCGCCCCCCACGGCCCGGCTGATATCACAGCTAGAGCCACAGAAAATGAAGAGATAATGAGGGTTAATCTCATTGACAAGCCTGGTAATTTTACAACAGATACACGGTGGCATCATTTCAATTGTTTTTGATGTGCCGGTTGTCTGCTGCGCTTATGTTTTTTTTCAAGCTATTCTTTAGTGCATAAGGTAAATACAACAGTGTAACTGCACGCCCAGGTTGGATGAGTGTCTTCACAATGCTCTCTCCAGCTGCAGCATAATTGGGCGCGCCGCAGCCTCTTAGTGCCAATATCGGCAAATGTAGTCACATAACACATATCAAACATCAATAAACCACACAACACTTTTGTAAGTGGAGAAATATTGCTGCAGGTTTATTAGCATAACCAATATGCAAACATGGTGGGTTATCTTACGGGCGATCCCAGGGCAGGCCAACCCCTATTCCGCCTGCCCGTCTGATAAGCCTAAATTACACCGTGGCAGTCGCCAATTGGTGAATACCAAATATTGGGAGGGGCCACCCCTCCCATCCGTGGACCACCAGTCCACTTGTATACTCACGCCCCCCCCCGAAAGAGGTGGGCGGAGCGTTCATGGCAGCCCCTGGTTGCTCAGACCCACAACCGCCCGTAGGACTAATGGGGCGCAGCTGTTCTTCCAGGGGACAACGCTAAGACATCCCTGGGTATCCTGGCTTAGCACCACGCTGTGCTGCTGCATGAAGTACCCCTTGGTATCTGCAGACTCTGGATCGCCCTGTAACTCCTCCACAGCCTTGGGAGTGGCCACCGTCACTACCAGGGCCCCCCACCAAGGTAGGTCTTTTTACTTAAAACATGCTGATTACCGGGCTTCTCCGAGGTCCAGCCAAAACAAGTCTTAGTCCATACAGGAGCGAAGAAGGCCAGCATGCCCCTTCAGGACAAGTGCCCCCATCCTTTCTAAACTCCCCGTGGATTTATGACTGATCTGACCTGAAACCTCTAAATAGGGGTTGGTCCAAGGATACCTTTGCATGGCTGAAGAACAATACCTTTGACAAGCGACCCCTGCCAGGAGGTGCCAATGCGGGAGGAGGTAAGAGTTGACAAGCCCGCCTTACTTCCTCTTTCACTCCGTAATCTGAGTCTGGCACTAGTCGGAGTATGTCCATCGCATTCCATCAGTCACCACCCAATGTGAAGCCTTGCCCTCCAAAACTTTTGCTAGTATACCAGGGAGCAGACAGGACCGGGTGACCCAGAAGGGAACCAACGTATAAATTACCTCTATATTTTGAATACTGGGAATGCCAATTGTTCTCCTGACATTTGTAGCCCAAATGTGTTTCCCTGGGGTTCCCCCCAATCATATGGACCAAATCGCCCCCGTTGGAAGGCCACTTCCACAACCTGCATAGCTGCCAGCCAGTGCTGGAGGGCGGGAGAAGTAATCCCGTTACCGTTACTGAAATCAATGGTCCTGTTTCATCACACTCAAGGACGGGATACCAGGTGAACCTACCAGGATCTGCATCTTGCGTTTCCCCCCAAACGTATGTAGCATGTCGCCCTGGTTGGAAGGCAACTTCCACAACCTGCCAGCACACAAAAACGTCACTCAAATCAAGGAGCCTGTTTCAATGAACTCGAGGACGGGATACTAAGTGGACCTACCAGGATCTGCACCTGAACCAGAGGTCGGACCCAGGCCCCTCTATGTTCTGCCGCTCCACCTGCCTGCGAACATGTATCCCAGGGCAGACCTCAGGAATCTAACCCATGCCTGAGCTAAAACACATCTGAAAGGCATGACAACAGACTAACCACCAACATTGCATTCTGAATGTTCGCTGACAATTGCCAAGGAAAATGCGCATAACTGAAGCAACTGGTCTATGCCATCAGGTTATTGATTTAACCTTCTACGACTGCAAAATGTGCTCTTGTGGTTGTCCGTATTAGTGCTCCCTCCCACCATATCTGCCCTAACCAGGCAACCCACACCCTCTTGGCACTGGCACACTCCCGTCCCAGTAGACAGCAAGTGCCTGTTCGAGTGTAGCCCCTAACCTTACGATTGTCACTGACGGTATACCAGGGTATGATGACATTCAGCTAACTCTACTGCTGAGTGCACGTAGCACCATCACAGGTATGCCTTTGCCTATTCCGTGTCTGGCTGCAAAGTTAGATGACATTGCCAGCCCCACTCCTTTGCAAAAGTGCGGGACTGGTAAAGTACTTTAAGGCACCCTGGCAGTACAAATTGACTTAACGCCCAATCGTCAACCCCAAACTGGTATACTGTTTTACCCCCACCCTGGGTACCCTTTCTGGTTACCGCCCCGGCGGATGCACCGCAAGACCAACTGAAGGAAGAGTAAAACAGCTCCGACCTGAAACTGTTCACGGCGACCCATACATAGAGATGGCCAATCATGCGCGAAACTGGGCTCAGCCTACGCCGAAACAGCAAGGGGGATTGCTCTGGCCTACTAGCTCGCATACCCCTCTGCCCCAACTATTGCCTCAGGAAAATAAGGGCATGCCAGCAGCCCCGCCGCTTTTGTAAAGTTCCTTTAACCCCTTCGCTGCTAGGCCTTTTCCCCTCCTGTGCTAAGCCCTTTTTGGGCTATTTGAGGTAGTGCGCGCTTAGGCCCCTGTAACTTTTTGACCACATTAGGTATCCACGCCAAATTTGCGTCCTTTTCTTCCAACATCTTGGGGATTCTAAAGGTACCCAGGGTTTGTGGATTCTCCTAGAGGGTTCCCAGAAATTAGTCAAAATACAGCAATTTTTTTTTTTTTTGTGAAAAATGTGAAAAACGGGCTGCAAATGAAAGCTTCTGGGTTTTTCTCTGCAAATGGTATCAAAAAAGGGTTTGTGGGGCTGAAATCACAATTTCTCCAGCTTTTAGGGAATGACAGACTTTTTTTTAGAAAACCAACATTTTTTACACAGTTTTGGCATTTTTCTGGGACATACCCTATTTTTGCTATTTTTTGTGCTTTCAACCTCCTTCCAGTTAACGGTAGAAAAGGGTAACAAAACAATAATGGATCCTGGAAAGCTATACATTTTTGAAAAGTAGACAAAATTCTGAATTCAGCAAGGGGTCATTTGCGTAGATCCATCAAGGTTTCTTTATAGAAATTTACAGGCAAATATAGGAAAAATTAAACATTTGTTGAAAAAAGCAGCCTCTTGAGTCAACGTTTTTACCTGTAACTTCTTCGAATTATGACATCTCTTTGAAATCAATGTACCGTTACATTCGGTAGACCTTCCTGGTTGTGGGGACATATAGGACTTGTAGGTTCACCAAGAGCCCAACGAACCCAGAGTAGAAAAATGAGCAGCATTTTGTAATGTTTTTTTTTTTTGGTCCGGGTATATAGCAATTATTGTGGGAAAATGTATACTTGGAAAAATCGGTATGAAATCACCTATGTATTTCTGAAATGGGAACAAATTACAGAGTTCAGAAACAGTGCATATTTGCACATTTTCGAAATTGGGAATACTCATATTTGCATGACAATTATTGGTCATTTTTCAAAATGACTTTTTTTTTACACAATGTCTTTCATTTGGAAGGGAGAAATGCATCAAAAATCAATAGGTAATAACAGTTGCTTTACAAATTTGAACTACCCTAAGTCTCCCGAGAAAAATGGTACCTCACTTGTGTGGGTAGGCATAGTGCCCACGACAGGAAGTGGCTCAAAACCTAAGGTGAACACACCACATTTTCACACTGAAAATTTACACTTTTTTTGCAAAGAGTCTAGCTGTAGTTTTTGAACCCTAGCCCTGCCGGCACCTAGGGAAACCTAGCAAACCTATACATTTTTGAAAACTAGACACCCAGGGGAATCCAGGATGGGGTGACTTGACTGCCTCCCACCATGGTCTGTTACCCAGAATCCCTTGCAAACGTAAAAAATTGACAAAAAAAACACATTTTCCCCACATTTCTGTGATGGAAAGTTCTGGAATCTGCGTGGATCCACAAATTTCCACCCACCCCGCGTTCCCCAAAGTCCTACGAGAAAAATGGTACCTCACTTGTGCGGGTCGGCCTAGTGCCCGCGGCAGGAAACGGCGCAAAACGCAACGTGGTTTTGCAGTGAAAAATGACCCTTTTTTTGGCAAAGTGACTAGCTGTAGATTTTGTACCCTAGCCCTGCCGGCACCTAGGGAAACCTAGCAAACCTATACATTTCTGAAAACTAGACACCCAGGGGAATCCAGGATGGGGTGACTTGACTGCCTCCCACCATGGTCTGTTACCCAGAATCCCTTGCAAACGTAAAAAATTGACAAAAAAAACAAATTTTCCCCACATTTCTGTGATGGAAAGTTCTGGAATCTGCGTGGATCCACAAATTTCCACCCACCCCGCGTTCCCCAAAGTCCTACGAGAAAAATGGTACCTCACTTGTGCGGGTCGGCCTAGTGCCCGCGACAGGAAACGGCGCAAAACGCAACGTGGTTTTGGAGTGAAAAATGACCCTTTTTTTGGCAAAGTGACTAGCTGTAGATTTTGTACCCTAGCCCTGCCGGCACCTAGGGAAACCTAGCAAACCTATACATTTCTGAAAACTAGACACCCAGGGGAATCCAGGATGGGGTGACTTGACTGCCTCCCACCATGGTCTGTTACCCAGAATCCCTTGCAAACGTAAAAAATTGACGAAAAAAACACATTTTCCCCACATTTCTGTGATGGAAAGTTCTGGAATCTGCGTGGATCCACAAATTTCCACCCACCCCGCGTTCCCCAAAGTCCTACGAGAAAAATGGTACCTCACTTGTGCGGGTCGGCCTAGTGCCCGCGACAGGAAACGGCGCAAAACACAACGTGGTTTTGGAGTGAAAAATGACCCTTTTTTTGGCAAAGTGACTAGCTGTAGATTTTGTACCCTAGCCCTGCCGGCACCTAGGGAAACCTAGCAAACCTATACATTTTTGAAAACTAGACACCCAGGGGAATCCAGGATGGGGTGACTTGACTGCCTCCCACCATGGTCTGTTACCCAGAATCCCTTGCAAACGTAAAAAATTGACAAAAAAAACACATTTTCCCCACATTTCTGTGATGGAAAGTTCTGGAACCTGCGTGGATCCACAAATTTCCACCCACCCCGCGATCCCCAAAGTCCTACGAGAAAAATGGTACCTCACTTGTGCGGGTCGGCCTAGTGCCCGCGACAGGAAACAGCGCAAAACGCAACGTGGTTTTGGAGTGAAAAATGACCCTTTTTTTGGCAAAGTGACTAGCTGTAGATTTTGTACCCTAGCCCTGCCGGCACCTAGGGAAACCTAGCAAACCTATACATTTTTGAAAACTAGACACCCAGGGGAATCCAGGATGGGGTGACTTGACTGCCTCCCACCATGGTCTGTTACCCAGAATCCCTTGCAAACGTAAAAAATTGACAAAAAAAACACATTTTCCCCACATTTCTGTGATGGAAAGTTCTGGAACCTGCGTGGATCCACAAATTTCCACCCACCCCGCGTTCCCCAAAGTCCTACGAGAAAAATGGTACCTCACTTGTGCGGGTCGGCATAGTGCCCGCGACAGGAAACGGCGCAAAACGCAACGTGGTTTTGGAGTGAAAAATGACCCTTTTTTTGGCAAAGTGACTAGCTGTAGATTTTGTACCCTAGCCCTGCCGGCACCTAGGGAAACCTAGCAAACCTATACATTTTTGAAAACTAGACACCCAGGGGAATCCAGGATGGGGTGACTTGACTGCCTCCCACCATGGTCTGTTACCCAGAATCCCTTGCAAACGTAAAAAATTGACAAAAAAAACACATTTTCCCCACATTTCTGTGATGGAAAGTTCTGGAATCTGCGTGGATCCACAAATTTCCACCCACCCCGCGTTCCCCAAAGTCCTACGAGAAAAATGGTACCTCACTTGTGCGGGTCGGCCTAGTGCCCGCGACAGGAAACGGCGCAAAACGCAACGTGGTTTTGGAGTGAAAAATGACCCGTTTTTTGGCAAAGTGACTAGCTGTAGATTTTGTACCCTAGCCCTGCCGGCACCTAGGGAAACCTAGCAAACCTATACATTTCTGAAAACTAGACACCCAGGGGAATCCAGGATGGGGTGACTTGACTGCCTCCCACCATGGTCTGTTACCCAGAATCCCTAGCAAACGTAAAAAATTGACAAAAAAAACACATTTTCCCCACATTTCTGTGATGGAAAGTTCTGGCATCTGCGTGGATCCACAAATTTCCACCCACCCCGCGTTCCCCAAAGTCCTACGAGAAAAATGGTACCTCACTTGTGCGGGTCGGCCTAGTGCCCGCGACAGGAAACGGCGCAAAACGCAACGTGGTTTTGGAGTGAAAAATGACCCTTTTTTTGGCAAAGTGACTAGCTGTAGATTTTGTACCCTAGCCCTGCCGGCACCTAGGGAAACCTAGCAAACCTATACATTTCTGAAAACTAGACACCCAGGGGAATCCAGGATGGGGTGACTTGACTGCCTCCCACCATGGTCTGTTACCCAGAATCCCTTGCAAACGTAAAAAATTGACAAAATAAACACATTTTCCCCACATTTCTGTGATGGAAAGTTCTGGAATCTGCGTGGATCCACAAATTTCCACCCACCCCGCGTTTCCCAAAGTCCTACGAGAAAAATGGTACCTCACTTGTGCGGGTCGGCCTAGTGCCCGCGACAGGAAACGGCGCAAAACGCAACGTGGTTTTGGAGTGAAAAATGACCCTTTTTTTGGCAAAGTGACTAGCTGTAGATTTTGTACCCTAGCCCTGCCGGCACCTAGGGAAACCTAGCAAACCTATACATTTCTGAAAACTAGACACCCAGGGGAATCCAGGATGGGGTGACTTGACTGCCTCCCACCATGGTCTGTTACCCAGAATCCCTTGCAAACGTAAAAAATTGACAAAAAAAACACATTTTCCCCACATTTCTGTGATGGAAAGTTCTGGAATCTGCGTGGATCCACAAATTTCCACCCACCCCGCGTTCCCCAAAGTCCTACGAGAAAAATGGTACCTCACTTGTGCGGGTCGGCCTAGTGCCCGCGACAGGAAACGGCGCAAAACGCAACGTGGTTTTGGAGTGAAAAATGACCCTTTTTTTGGCAAAGTGACTAGCTGTAGATTTTGTACCCTAGCCCTGCCGGCACCTAGGGAAACCTAGCAAACCTATACATTTTTGAAAACTAGACACCCAGGGGAATCCAGGATGGGGTGACTTGACTGCCTCCCACCATGGTCTGTTACCCAGAATCCCTTGCAAACGTAAAAAATTGACAAAAAAAACACATTTTCCCCACATTTCTGTGATGGAAAGTTCTGGAACCTGCGTGGATCCACAAATTTCCACCCACCCCGCGATCCCCAAAGTCCTACGAGAAAAATGGTACCTCACTTGTGCGGGTCGGCCTAGTGCCCGCGACAGGAAACAGCGCAAAACGCAACGTGGTTTTGGAGTGAAAAATGACCCTTTTTTTGGCAAAGTGACTAGCTGTAGATTTTGTACCCTAGCCCTGCCGGCACCTAGGGAAACCTAGCAAACCTATACATTTTTGAAAACTAGACACCCAGGGGAATCCAGGATGGGGTGACTTGATTGCCTCCCACCATGGTCTGTTACCCAGAATCCCTTGCAAACGTAAAAAATTGACAAAAAAAACACATTTTCCCCACATTTCTGTGATGGAAAGTTCTGGAACCTGCGTGGATCCACAAATTTCCACCCACCCCGCGTTCCCCAAAGTCCTACGAGAAAAATGGTACCTCACTTGTGCGGGTCGGCATAGTGCCCGCGACAGGAAACGGCGCAAAACGCAACGTGGTTTTGGAGTGAAAAATGACCCTTTTTTTGGCAAAGTGACTAGCTGTAGATTTTGTACCCTAGCCCTGCCGGCACCTAGGGAAACCTAGCAAACCTATACATTTCTGAAAACTAGACACCCAGGGGAATCCAGGATGGGGTGACTTGACTGCCTCCCACCATGGTCTGTTACCCAGAATCCCTAGCAAACGTAAAAAATTGACAAAAAAAACACATTTTCCCCACATTTCTGTGATGGAAAGTTCTGGCATCTGCGTGGATCCACAAATTTCCACCCACCCCGCGTTCCCCAAAGTCCTACGAGAAAAATGGTACCTCACTTGTGCGGGTCGGCCTAGTGCCCGCGACAGGAAACGGCGCAAAACGCAACGTGGTTTTGGAGTGAAAAATGACCCTTTTTTTGGCAAAGTGACTAGCTGTAGATTTTGTACCCTAGCCCTGCCGGCACCTAGGGAAACCTAGCAAACCTATACATTTCTGAAAACTAGACACCCAGGGGAATCCAGGATGGGGTGACTTGACTGCCTCCCACCATGGTCTGTTACCCAGAATCCCTTGCAAACGTAAAAAATTGACAAAAAAAACACATTTTCCCCACATTTCTGTGATGGAAAGTTCTGGAATCTGCGTGGATCCACAAATTTCCACCCACCCCGCGTTCCCCAAAGTCCTACGAGAAAAATGGTACCTCACTTGTGCGGGTCGGCCTAGTGCCCGCGACAGGAAACGGCGCAAAACGCAACGTGGTTTTGGAGTGAAAAATGACCCTTTTTTTGGCAAAGTGACTAGCTGTAGATTTTGTACCCTAGCCCTGCCGGCACCTAGGGAAACCTAGCAAACCTATACATTTCTGAAAACTAGACACCCAGGGGAATCCAGGATGGGGTGACTTGACTGCCTCCCACCATGGTCTGTTACCCAGAATCCCTTGCAAACGTAAAAAATTGACAAAAAAAACACATTTTCCCCACATTTCTGTGATGGAAAGTTCTGGAATCTGCGTGGATCCACAAATTTCCACCCACCCCGCGTTCCCCAAAGTCCTACGAGAAAAATGGTACCTCACTTGTGCGGGTCGGCCTAGTGCCCGCGACAGGAAACGGCGCAAAACGCAACGTGGTTTTGGAGTGAAAAATGACCCTTTTTTTGGCAAAGTGACTAGCTGTAGATTTTGTACCCTAGCCCTGCCGGCACCTAGGGAAACCTAGCAAACCTATACATTTTTGAAAACTAGACACCCAGGGGAATCCAGGATGGGGTGACTTGACTGCCTCCCACCATGGTCTGTTACCCAGAATCCCTTGCAAACGTAAAAAATTGACAAAAAAAACACATTTTCCCCACATTTCTGTGATGGAAAGTTCTGGAACCTGCGTGGATCCACAAATTTCCACCCACCCCGCGATCCCCAAAGTCCTACGAGAAAAATGGTACCTCACTTGTGCGGGTCGGCCTAGTGCCCGCGACAGGAAACAGCGCAAAACGCAACGTGGTTTTGGAGTGAAAAATGACCCTTTTTTTGGCAAAGTGACTAGCTGTAGATTTTGTACCCTAGCCCTGCCGGCACCTAGGGAAACCTAGCAAACCTATACATTTTTGAAAACTAGACACCCAGGGGAATCCAGGATGGGGTGACTTGACTGCCTCCCACCATGGTCTGTTACCCAGAATCCCTTGCAAACGTAAAAAATTGACAAAAAAAACACATTTTCCCCACATTTCTGTGTTGGAAAGTTCTGGAATCTGCGTGGATCCACAAATTTCCACCCACCCCGCGTTCCCCAAAGTCCTACGAGAAAAATGGTACCTCACTTGTGCGGGTCGGCATAGTGCCCGCGACAGGAAACGGCGCAAAACGCAACGTGGTTTTGGAGTGAAAAATGACCCTTTTTTTGGCAAAGTGACTAGCTGTAGATTTTGTACCCTAGCCCTGCCGGCACCTAGGGAAACCTAGCAAACCTATACATTTTTGAAAACTAGACACCCAGGGGAATCCAGGATGGGGTGACTTGACTGCCTCCCACCATGGTCTGTTACCCAGAATCCCTTGCAAACGTAAAAAATTGACAAAAAAAACACATTTTCCCCACATTTCTGTGATGGAAAGTTCTGGAATCTGCGTGGATCCACAAATTTCCACCCACCCCGCGTTCCCCAAAGTCCTACGAGAAAAATGGTACCTCACTTGTGCGGGTCGGCCTAGTGCCCGCGACAGGAAACGGCGCAAAACGCAACGTGGTTTTGGAGTGAAAAATGACCCTTTTTTTGGCAAAGTGACTAGCTGTAGATTTTGTACCCTAGCCCTGCCGGCACCTAGGGAAACCTAGCAAACCTATACATTTCTGAAAACTAGACACCCGGCGGCTTCCAGGGAGGTATGGCTTGCGTGGATCCCCCAACGTTTCCTTACCCAGAATCCCCTGCAAACCTCAATTTTTGCCCAAAAAATCACTTTTTTCACACATTTTGGGGTGGGAAAGTAGTGGCATCACCGGGCTCACACAAATTTACCACCACCCAGCGTTCCCCCAGGTCTCCCGGTAAAAATGGTGCCTCACTTGTGTGGGAGGCCCAAGTACCCGCGGCAGGCAAGGGCCCCAAACGTAGTGAGGCGACATCAAGATGGCCTATCGCCAAACCACCTGGTTTTGCAAGGGGGGTCACTTTGGTTTTTGGCCCGGTGCGCGGCGGCCATCTAGGGAAACCTACCAAACCCAGGCATTTTTGAAAACTAGACACCCGGCGGCTTCCAGGGAGGTATGGCTTGCGTGGATCCCCCAACGTTTCCTTACCCAGAATCCCCTGCAAACCTCAAATTTTGCTCAAAAAATCACTTTTTTCACACATTTTGGGGTGGGAAAGTAGTGGCATCACCGGGCTCACACAAATTTACCACCACCCAGCGTTCCCCCAGGTCTCCCGGTAAAAATGGTGCCTCACTTGTGTGGGAGGCCCAAGTACCCGCGGCAGGCAAGGGCCCCAAACGTAGTGAGGCGACATCAAGATGGCCTTTCGCCAAACCACCTGGTTTTGCAAGGGGGGTCACTTTGGTTTTTGGCCCGGTGCGCGGCGGCCATCTAGGGAAACCTACCAATCCCAGGCATTTTTGAAAACTAGACACCCGGCGGCTTCCAGGGAGGTATGGCTTGCGTGGATCCCCCAACGTTTCCTTACCCAGAATCCCCTGCAAACCTCAATTTTTGCTCAAAAAATCACTTTTTTCACACATTTTGGGGTGGGAAAGTAGTGGCATCACCGGGCTCACACAAATTTACCACCACCCAGCGTTCCCCCAGGTCTCCCGGTAAAAATGGTGCCTCACTTGTGTGGGAGGCCCAAGTACCCGCGGCAGGCAAGGGCCCCAAACGTAGTGAGGCGACATCAAGATGGCCTATCGCCAAACCACCTGGTTTTGCAAGGGGGGTCACTTTGGTTTTTGGCCCGGTGCGCGGCGGCCATCTAGGGAAACCTACCAAACCCAGGCATTTTTGAAAACTAGACACCCGGCGGCTTCCAGGGAGGTATGGCTTGCGTGGATCCCCCAACGTTTCCTTACCCAGAATCCCCTGCAAACCTCAAATTTTGCTCAAAAAAATCACTTTTTTCACACATTTTGGGGTGGGAAAGTAGTGGCATCACTGGGCTCACACAAATTTACCACCACCCAGCGTTCCCCCAGGTCTCCCGGTAAAAATGGTGCCTCACTTGTGTGGGAGGCCCAAGTACCCGCGGCAGGCAAGGGCCCCAAACGTAGTGAGGCGACATCAAGATGGCCTATCGCCAAACCACCTGGTTTTGCAAGGGGGGTCACTTTGGTTTTTGGCCCGGTGCGCGGCGGCCATCTAGGGAAACCTACCAAACCCAGGTATTTTTGAAAACTAGACACCCGGCGGCTTCCAGGGAGGTATGGCTTGCGTGGATCCCCCAACGTTTCCTTACCCAGAATCCCCTGCAAACCTCAATTTTTGCTCAAAAAATCACTTTTTTCACACATTTTGGGGTGGGAAAGTAGTGGCATCACCGGGCTCACACAAATTTACCACCACCCAGCGTTCCCCCAGGTCTCCCGGTAAAAATGGTGCCTCACTTGTGTGGGAGGCCCAAGTACCCGCGGCAGGCAAGGGCCCCAAACGTAGTGAGGCGACATCAAGATGGCCTTTCGCCAAACCACCTGGTTTTGCAAGGGGGGTCACTTTGGTTTTTGGCCCGGTGCGCGGCGGCCATCTAGGGAAACCTACCAAACCCAGGCATTTTTGAAAACTAGACACCCGGCGGCTTCCAGGGAGGTATGGCTTGCGTGGATCCCCCAACGTTTCCTTACCCAGAATCCCCTGCAAACCTCAATTTTTGCTCAAAAAATCACTTTTTTCACACATTTTGGGGTGGGAAAGTAGTGGCATCACCGGGCTCACACAAATTTACCACCACCCAGCGTTTCCCCAGGTCTCTCGGTAAAAATGGTGCCTCACTTTTGTGGGAGGCCCAAGTACCCGCGGCAGGCAAGGGCCCCAAACGTAGTGAGGCGACATCAAGATGGCCTATCGCCAAACCACCTTGTTTTGCAAGGGGGGTCACTTTGGTTTTTGGCCCGGTGCGCGGCGGCCATCTAGGGAAACCTACCAAACCCAGGCATTTTTGAAAACTAGACACCCGGCGGCTTCCCGGGAGGTATGGCTTGCGTGGATCCCCCAACGTTTCCTTACCCAGAATCCCCTGCAAACCTCAAATTTTGCTCAAAAAATCACTTTTTTCACACATTTTGGGGTGGGAAAGTAGTGGCATCACCGGGCTCACACAAATTTACCACCACCCAGCGTTCCCCCAGGTCTCCCGGTAAAAATGGTGCCTCACTTGTGTGGGAGGCCCAAGTACCCGCGGCAGGCAAGGGCCCCAAACGTAGTGAGGCGACATCAAGATGGCCTATCGCCAAACCACCTGGTTTTGCAAGGGGGGTCACTTTGGTTTTTGGCCCGGTGCGCGGCGGCCATCTAGGGAAACCTACCAAACCCAGGCATTTTTGAAAACTAGACACCCGGCGGCTTCCAGGGAGGTATGGCTTGCGTGGATCCCCCAACGTTTCCTTACCCAGAATCCCCTGCAAACCTCAAATTTTGCTCAAAAAATCACTTTTTTCACACATTTTGGGGTGGGAAAGTAGTGGCATCACCGGGCTCACACAAATTTACCACCACCCAGCGTTCCCCCAGGTCTCCCGGTAAAAATGGTGCCTCACTTGTGTGGGAGGCCCAAGTACCCGCGGCAGGCAAGGGCCCCAAACGTAGTGAGGCGACATCAAGATGGCCTATCGCCAAACCACCTGGTTTTGCAAGGGGGGTCACTTTGGTTTTTGGCCCGGTGCGCGGCGGCCATCTAGGGAAACCTACCAAACCCAGGCATTTTTGAAAACTAGACACCCGGCGGCTTCCAGGGAGGTATGGCTTGCGTGGATCCCCCAACGTTTCCTTACCCAGAATCCCCTGCAAACCTCAATTTTTGCTCAAAAAATCACTTTTTTCACACATTTTGGGGTGGGAAAGTAGTGGCATCACCGGGCTCACACAAATTTACCACCACCCAGCGTTCCCCCAGGTCTCCCGGTAAAAATGCTGCCTCACTTGTGTGGGAGGCCCAAGTACCCGCGGCAGGCAAGGGCCCCAAACGTAGTGAGGCGACATCAAGATGGCCTATCGCCAAACCACCTGGTTTTGCAAGGGGGGTCACTTTGGTTTTTGGCCCGGTGCGCGGCGGCCATCTAGGGAAACCTACCAAACCCAGGCATTTTTGAAAACTAGACACCCGGCGGCTTCCAGGGAGGTATGGCTTGCGTGGATCCCCCAACGTTTCCTTACCCAGAATCCCCTGCAAACCTCAAATTTTGCTCAAAAAATCACTTTTTTCACACATTTTGGGGTGGGAAAGTAGTGGCATCACTGGGCTCACACAAATTTACCACCACCCAGCGTTCCCCCAGGTCTCCCGGTAAAAATGGTGCCTCACTTGTGTGGGAGGCCCAAGTACCCGCGGCAGGCAAGGGCCCCAAACGTAGTGAGGCGACATCAAGATGGCCTATCGCCAAACCACCTGGTTTTGCAAGGGGGGTCACTTTGGTTTTTGGCCCGGTGCGCGGCGGCCATCTAGGGAAACCTACCAAACCCAGGCATTTTTGAAAACTAGACACCCGGCGGCTTCCAGGGAGGTATGGCTTGCGTGGATCCCCCAACGTTTCCTTACCCAGAATCCCCTGCAAACCTCAATTTTTGCTCAAAAAATCACTTTTTTCACACATTTTGGGGTGGGAAAGTAGTGGCATCACCGGGCTCACACAAATTTACCACCACCCAGCGTTCCCCCAGGTCTCCCGGTAAAAATGGTGCCTCACTTGTGTGGGAGGCCCAAGTACCCGCGGCAGGCAAGGGCCCCAAACGTAGTGAGGCGACATCAAGATGGCCTTTCGCCAAACCACCTGGTTTTGCAAGGGGGGTCACTTTGGTTTTTGGCCCGGTGCGCGGCGGCCATCTAGGGAAACCTACCAAACCCAGGCATTTTTGAAAACTAGACACCCGGCGGCTTCCAGGGAGGTATGGCTTGCGTGGATCCCCCAACGTTTCCTTACCCAGAATCCCCTGCAAACCTCAATTTTTGCTCAAAAAATCACTTTTTTCACACATTTTGGGGTGGGAAAGTAGTGGCATCACCGGGCTCACACAAATTTACCACCACCCAGCGTTCCCCCAGGTCTCCCGGTAAAAATGGTGCCTCACTTTTGTGGGAGGCCCAAGTACCCGCGGCAGGCAAGGGCCCCAAACGTAGTGAGGCGACATCAAGATGGCCTATCGCCAAACCACCTGGTTTTGCAAGGGGGGTCACTTTGGTTTTTGGCCCAGTGCGCGGCGGCCATCTAGGGAAACCTACCAAACCCAGGCATTTTTGAAAACTAGACACCCGGCGGCTTCCAGGGAGGTATGGCTTGCGTGGATCCCCCAACGTTTCCTTACCCAGAATCCCCTGCAAACCTCAAATTTTGCTCAAAAAATCACTTTTTTCACACATTTTGGGGTGGGAAAGTAGTGGCATCACCGGGCTCACACAAATTTACCACCACCCAGCGTTCCCCCAGGTCTCCCGGTAAAAATGGTGCCTCACTTGTGTGGGAGGCCCAAGTACCCGCGGCAGGCAAGGGCCCCAAACGTAGTGAGGCGACATCAAGATGGCCTATCGCCAAACCACCTGGTTTTGCAAGGGGGGTCACTTTGGTTTTTGGCCCGGTGCGCGGCGGCCATCTAGGGAAACCTACCAAACCCAGGCATTTTTGAAAACTAGACACCCGGCGGCTTCCAGGGAGGTATGGCTTGCGTGGATCCCCCAACGTTTCCTTACCCAGAATCCCCTGCAAACCTCAAATTTTGCTCAAAAAATCACTTTTTTCACACATTTTGGGGTGGGAAAGTAGTGGCATCACCGGGCTCACACAAATTTACCACCACCCAGCGTTCCCCCAGGTCTCCCGGTAAAAATGGTGCCTCACTTGTGTTAGAGGCCCAAGTACCCGCGGCAGGCAAGGGCCCCAAACGTAGTGAGGCGACATCAAGATGGCCTATCGCCAAACCACCTGGTTTTGCAAGGGGGGTCACTTTGGTTTTTGGCCCGGTGCGCGGCGGCCATCTAGGGAAACCTACCAAACCCAGGCATTTTTGAAAACTAGACACCCGGCGGCTTCCAGGGAGGTATGGCTTGCGTGGATCCCCCAACGTTTCCTTACCCAGAATCCCCTGCAAACCTCAAATTTTGCTCAAAAAATCACTTTTTTCACACATTTTGGGGTGGGAAAGTAGTGGCATCACCGGGCTCACACAAATTTACCACCACCCAGCGTTCCCCCAGGTCTCCCGGTAAAAATGGTGCCTCACTTGTGTGGGAGGCCCAAGTACCCGCGGCAGGCAAGGGCCCCAAACGTAGTGAGGCGACATCAAGATGGCCTATCGCCAAACCACCTGGTTTTGCAAGGGGGGTCACTTTGGTTTTTGGCCCGGTGCGCGGCGGCCATCTAGGGAAACCTACCAAACCCAGGCATTTTTGAAAACTAGACACCCGGCGGCTTCCAGGGAGGTATGGCTTGCGTGGATCCCCCAACGTTTCCTTACCCAGAATCCCCTGCAAACCTCAATTTTTGCTCAAAAAATCACTTTTTTCACACATTTTGGGGTGGGAAAGTAGTGGCATCACCGGGCTCACACAAATTTACCACCACCCAGCGTTCCCCCAGGTCTCCCGGTAAAAATGCTGCCTCACTTGTGTGGGAGGCCCAAGTACCCGCGGCAGGCAAGGGCCCCAAACGTAGTGAGGCGACATCAAGATGGCCTATCGCCAAACCACCTGGTTTTGCAAGGGGGGTCACTTTGGTTTTTGGCCCGGTGCGCGGCGGCCATCTAGGGAAACCTACCAAACCCAGGCATTTTTGAAAACTAGACACCCGGCGGCTTCCAGGGAGGTATGGCTTGCGTGGATCCCCCAACGTTTCCTTACCCAGAATCCCCTGCAAACCTCAAATTTTGCTCAAAAAATCACTTTTTTCACACATTTTGGGGTGGGAAAGTAGTGGCATCACTGGGCTCACACAAATTTACCACCACCCAGCGTTCCCCCAGGTCTCCCGGTAAAAATGGTGCCTCACTTGTGTGGGAGGCCCAAGTACCCGCGGCAGGCAAGGGCCCCAAACGTAGTGAGGCGACATCAAGATGGCCTATCGCCAAACCACCTGGTTTTGCAAGGGGGGTCACTTTGGTTTTTGGCCCGGTGCGCGGCGGCCATCTAGGGAAACCTACCAAACCCAGGCATTTTTGAAAACTAGACACCCGGCGGCTTCCAGGGAGGTATGGCTTGCGTGGATCCCCCAACGTTTCCTTACCCAGAATCCCCTGCAAACCTCAATTTTTGCTCAAAAAATCACTTTTTTCACACATTTTGGGGTGGGAAAGTAGTGGCATCACCGGGCTCACACAAATTTACCACCACCCAGCGTTCCCCCAGGTCTCCCGGTAAAAATGGTGCCTCACTTGTGTGGGAGGCCCAAGTACCCGCGGCAGGCAAGGGCCCCAAACGTAGTGAGGCGACATCAAGATGGCCTTTCGCCAAACCACCTGGTTTTGCAAGGGGGGTCACTTTGGTTTTTGGCCCGGTGCGCGGCGGCCATCTAGGGAAACCTACCAAACCCAGGCATTTTTGAAAACTAGACACCCGGCGGCTTCCAGGGAGGTATGGCTTGCGTGGATCCCCCAACGTTTCCTTACCCAGAATCCCCTGCAAACCTCAATTTTTGCTCAAAAAATCACTTTTTTCACACATTTTGGGGTGGGAAAGTAGTGGCATCACCGGGCTCACACAAATTTACCACCACCCAGCGTTCCCCCAGGTCTCCCGGTAAAAATGGTGCCTCACTTTTGTGGGAGGCCCAAGTACCCGCGGCAGGCAAGGGCCCCAAACGTAGTGAGGCGACATCAAGATGGCCTATCGCCAAACCACCTGGTTTTGCAAGGGGGGTCACTTTGGTTTTTGGCCCGGTGCGCGGCGGCCATCTAGGGAAACCTACCAAACCCAGGCATTTTTGAAAACTAGACACCCGGCGGCTTCCAGGGAGGTATGGCTTGCGTGGATCCCCCAACGTTTCCTTACCCAGAATCCCCTGCAAACCTCAAATTTTGCTCAAAAAATCACTTTTTTCACACATTTTGGGGTGGGAAAGTAGTGGCATCACCGGGCTCACACAAATTTACCACCACCCAGCGTTCCCCCAGGTCTCCCGGTAAAAATGGTGCCTCACTTGTGTGGGAGGCCCAAGTACCCGCGGCAGGCAAGGGCCCCAAACGTAGTGAGGCGACATCAAGATGGCCTATCGCCAAACCACCTGGTTTTGCAAGGGGGGTCACTTTGGTTTTTGGCCCGGTGCGCGGCGGCCATCTAGGGAAACCTACCAAACCCAGGCATTTTTGAAAACTAGACACCCGGCGGCTTCCAGGGAGGTATGGCTTGCGTGGATCCCCCAACGTTTCCTTACCCAGAATCCCCTGCAAACCTCAAATTTTGCTCAAAAAATCACTTTTTTCACACATTTTGGGGTGGGAAAGTAGTGGCATCACCGGGCTCACACAAATTTACCACCACCCAGCGTTCCCCCAGGTCTCCCGGTAAAAATGGTGCCTCACTTGTGTTAGAGGCCCAAGTACCCGCGGCAGGCAAGGGCCCCAAACGTAGTGAGGCGACATCAAGATGGCCTATCGCCAAACCACCTGGTTTTGCAAGGGGGGTCACTTTGGTTTTTGGCCCGGTGCGCGGCGGCCATCTAGGGAAACCTACCAAACCCAGGCATTTTTGAAAACTAGACACCCGGCGGCTTCCAGGGAGGTATGGCTTGCGTGGATCCCCCAACGTTTCCTTACCCAGAATCCCCTGCAAACCTCAAATTTTGCTCAAAAAATCACTTTTTTCACACATTTTGGGGTGGGAAAGTAGTGGCATCACTGGGCTCACACAAATTTACCACCACCCAGCGTTCCCCCAGGTCTCCCGGTAAAAATGGTGCCTCACTTGTGTGGGAGGCCCAAGTACCCGCGGCAGGCAAGGGCCCCAAACGTAGTGAGGCGACATCAAGATGGCCTATCGCCAAACCACCTGGTTTTGCAAGGGGGGTCACTTTGGTTTTTGGCCCGGTGCGCGGCGGCCATCTAGGGAAACCTACCAAACCCAGGCATTTTTGAAAACTAGACACCCGGCGGCTTCCAGGGAGGTATGGCTTGCGTGGATCCCCCAACGTTTCCTTACCCAGAATCCCCTGCAAACCTCAATTGTTGCTCAAAAAATCACTTTTTTCACACATTTTGGGGTGGGAAAGTAGTGGCATCACCGGGCTCACACAAATTTACCACCACCCAGCGTTCCCCCAGGTCTCCCGGTAAAAATGGTGCCTCACTTGTGTGGGAGGCCCAAGTACCCGCGGCAGGCAAGGGCCCCAAACGTAGTGAGGCGACATCAAGATGGCCTATCGCCAAACCACCTGGTTTTGCAAGGGGGGTCACTTTGGTTTTTGGCCCGGTGCGCGGCGGCCATCTAGGGAAACCTAACAAACCCAGGCATTTTTGAAAACTAGACACCCGGCGGCTTCCAGGGAGGTATGGCTTGCGTGGATCCCCCAACGTTTACTTACCCAGAATCCCCTGCAAACCTCAATTTTTGCTCAAAAAATCACTTTTTTCACACATTTTGGGGTGGGAAAGTAGTGGCATCACCGGGCTCACACAAATTTACCACCACCCAGCGTTCCCCCAGGTCTCCCGGTAAAAATGGTGCCTCACTTGTGTGGGAGGCCCAAGTACCCGCGGCAGGCAAGGACAACAAACGTAGTGAGGCAACATCAACATTGCCTTTCCCAAATGTCGCCTCACTACGTTTGGGGCCCTTGCCTGCCGCGGGTACTTGGGCCTCCCACACAAGTGAGGCACCATTTTTACCGGGAGACCTGGGGGAACGCTGGGTGGTGGTAAATTTGTGTGAGCCTGGTGATGCCACTACTTTCCCACCCCAAAATGTGTGAAAAAAGTGATTTTTTGAGCAAAAATTGAGGTTTGCAGGGGATTCTGGGTAAGGAAACGTTGGGGGATCCACGCAAGCCATACCTCCCTGGAAGCCGCCGGGTGTCTAGTTTTCAAAAATGCCTGGGTTTGGTAGGTTTCCCTAGATGGCCGCCGCGCACCGGGCCAAAAACCAAAGTGACCCCCCTTGCAAAACCAGGTGGTTTGGCGATAGGCCATCTTGATGTCGCCTCACTACGTTTGGGGCCCTTGCCTGCCGCGGGTACTTGGGCCTCCCACACAAGTGAGGCACCATTTTTACCGGGAGACCTGGGGGAACGCTGGGTGGTGGTAAATTTGTGTGAGCCCGGTGATGCCACTACTTTCCCACCCCAAAATGTGTGAAAAAAGTGATTTTTTGAGCAAAAATTGAGGTTTGCAGGGGATTCTGGGTAAGGAAACGTTGGGGGATCCACGCAAGCCATACCTCCCTGGAAGCCGCCGGGTGTCTAGTTTTCAAAAATGCCTGGGTTTGGTAGGTTTCCCTAGATGGCCGCCGCGCACCGGGCCAAAAACCAAAGTGACCCCCCTTGCAAAACCAGGTGGTTTGGCGATAGGCCATCTTGATGTCGCCTCACTACGTTTGGGGCCCTTGCCTGCCGCGGGTACTTGGGCCTCCCACACAAGTGAGGCACCATTTTTACCGGGAGACCTGGGGGAACGCTGGGTGGTGGTAAATTTGTGTGAGCCCGGTGATGCCACTACTTTCCCACCCCAAAATGTGTGAAAAAAGTGATTTTTTGAGCAACAATTGAGGTTTGCAGGGGATTCTGGGTAAGGAAACGTTGGGGGATCCACGCAAGCCATACCTCCCTGGAAGCCGCCGGGTGTCTAGTTTTCAAAAATGCCTGGGTTTGGTAGGTTTCCCTAGATGGCCGCCGCGCACCGGGCCAAAAACCAAAGTGACCCCCCTTGCAAAACCAGGTGGTTTGGCGATAGGCCATCTTGATGTCGCCTCACTACGTTTGGGGCCCTTGCCTGCCGCGGGTACTTGGGCCTCCCACACAAGTGAGGCACCATTTTTACCGGGAGACCTGGGGGAACGCTGGGTGGTGGTAAATTTGTGTGAGCCCAGTGATGCCACTACTTTCCCACCCCAAAATGTGTGAAAAAAGTGATTTTTTGAGCAAAATTTGAGGTTTGCAGGGGATTCTGGGTAAGGAAACGTTGGGGGATCCACGCAAGCCATACCTCCCTGGAAGCCGCCGGGTGTCTAGTTTTCAAAAATGCCTGGGTTTGGTAGGTTTCCCTAGATGGCCGCCGCGCACCGGGCCAAAAACCAAAGTGACCCCCCTTGCAAAACCAGGTGGTTTGGCGATAGGCCATCTTGATGTCGCCTCACTACGTTTGGGGCCCTTGCCTGCCGCGGGTACTTGGGCCTCCCACACAAGTGAGGCACCATTTTTACCGGGAGACCTGGGGGAACGCTGGGTGGTGGTAAATTTGTGTGAGCCCGGTGATGCCACTACTTTCCCACCCCAAAATGTGTGAAAAAATTGATTTTTTGAGCAAAATTTGAGGTTTGCAGGGGATTCTGGGTAAGGAAACGTTGGGGGATCCACGCAAGCCATACCTCCCTGGAAGCCGCCGGGTGTCTAGTTTTCAAAAATGCCTGGGTTTGGTAGGTTTCCCTAGATGGCCGCCGCGCACCGGGCCAAAAACCAAAGTGACCCCCCTTGCAAAACCAGGTGGTTTGGCGATAGGCCATCTTGATGTCGCCTCACTACGTTTGGGGCCCTTGCCTGCCGCGGGTACTTGGGCCTCCCACACAAGTGAGGCACAATTTTTACCGGGAGACCTGGGGGAACGCTGGGTGGTGGTAAATTTGTGTGAGCCCGGTGATGCCACTACTTTCCCACCCCAAAATGTGTGAAAAAAGTGATTTTTTGAGCAAAATTTGAGGTTTGCAGGGGATTCTGGGTAAGGAAACGTTGGGGGATCCACGCAAGCCATACCTCCCTGGAAGCCGCCGGGTGTCTAGTTTTCAAAAATGCCTGGGTTTGGTAGGTTTCCCTAGATGGCCGCAGCGCACCGGGCCAAAAACCAAAGTGACCGCCCTTGCAAAACCAGGTGGTTTGGCGATAGGCCATCTTGATGTTGCCTCACTACGTTTGGGGCCCTTGCCTGCCGCGGGTACTTGGGCCTCCCACACAAGTGAGGCACCATTTTTACCGGGAGACCTGGGGGAACGCTGGGTGGTGGTAAATTTGTGTGAGCCCGGTGATGCCACTACTTTCCCACCCCAAAATGTGTGAAAAAAGTGATTTTTTGAGCAAAATTTGAGGTTTGCAGGGGATTCTGGGTAAGGAAACGTTGGGGGATCCACGCAAGCCATACCTCCCTGGAAGCCGCCGGGTGTCTAGGTTTCAAAAATGCCTGGGTTTGGTAGGTTTCCCTAGATGGCCGCCGCGCACCGGGCCAAAAACCAAAGTGACCCCCCTTGCAAAACCAGGTGGTTTGGCGATAGGCCATCTTGATGTCGCCTCACTACGTTTGGGGCCCTTGCCTGCCGCGGGTACTTGGGCCTCCCACACAAGTGAGGCACCATTTTTACCGGGAGACCTGGGGGAACGCTGGGTGGTGGTAAATTTGTGTGAGCCCGGTGATGCCACTACTTTCCCACCCCAAAATGTGTGAAAAAAGTGATTTTTTGAGCAAAAATTGAGGTTTGCAGGGGATTCTGGGTAAGGAAACGTTGGGGGATCCACGCAAGCCATACCTCCCTGGAAGCCGCCGGGTGTCTAGTTTTCAAAAATGCCTGGGTTTGGTAGGTTTCCCTAGATGGCCGCCGCGCACCGGGCCAAAAACCAAAGTGACCCCCCTTGCAAAACCAGGTGGTTTGGCGAAAGGCCATCTTGATGTCGCCTCACTACGTTTGGGGCCCTTGCCTGCCGCGGGTACTTGGGCCTCCCACACAAGTGAGGCACCATTTTTACCGGGAGACCTGGGGGAACGCTGGGTGGTGGTAAATTTGTGTGAGCCCGGTGATGCCACTACTTTCCCACCCCAAAATGTGTGAAAAAAGTGATTTTTTGAGCAAAATTTGAGGTTTGCAGGGGATTCTGGGTAAGGAAACGTTGGGGGATCCACGCAAGCCATACCTCCCTGGAAGCCGCCGGGTGTCTAGTTTTCAAAAATGCCTGGGTTTGGTAGGTTTCCCTAGATGGCCGCCTCGCACCGGGCCAAAAACCAAAGTGACCCCCCTTGCAAAACCAGGTGGTTTGGCGATAGGCCATCTTGATGTCGCCTCACTACGTTTGGGGCCCTTGCCTGCCGCGGGTACTTGGGCCTCCCACACAAGTGAGGCACCATTTTTACCGGGAGACCTGGGGGAACGCTGGGTGGTGGTAAATTTGTGTGAGCCCGGTGATGCCACTACTTTCCCACCCCAAAATGTGTGAAAAAAGTGATTTTTTGAGCAAAAATTGAGGTTTGCAGGGGATTCTGGGTAAGGAAACGTTGGGGGATCCACGCAAGCCATACCTCCCTGGAAGCCGCCGGGTGTCTAGTTTTCAGAAATGCGTGGGTTGGAAAGGTTTCCCTAGATGGCCGCCGAGCCCTGGGCAAAAAACCAAAGTAACCCCCCTTGCAAAACCAGATTACCTATTGTTACTACAGCGTGAGAATTTAGGAATAATACTGCAAAGAAAATGTGGCAGACAATTTGAGGTTTACAGGACAATGGGGATAAAAAATATTTTTCAAATCACTAGAGAGACATCACCATGAACTCCCAAGGGTTTTCGACAATATCTACAGTTGGTGGGTTAATCTTACATGGAAAGTGTACCTTGGCAGAGAAACAAAAAACAAAGATTCCTGCACAACCATCTATTCCTCAAACACACACACATACTGGTTGGATTTGGCACGAGGGCAAGTCATGGTTCAGTGTATTAAATTTTATTAACAAGAGATTTCACAAAAATGAAATGCACTGTCAATAATTAAATTCACAAAAAACCAAACCAATGACTTGCAGCTCGTGAGCTGTAAAGCCACGTCAAGGCACCAACCGCTTTACAGGCCATTCACACACCTTTCATACGTGATACAAACAAGACCATTCGCACCACCAGGTACAAAAGCAACACAGTACAAAAATCACCAAAAAGGGACAAGGAACACCCTGCTTCAGAAAGACAAATATTACTGCACAGTCATCTAACCCGCAAGCACACACACATACTGGTTGGATTTGGCACGAGGGTGAGTGATGGTTCAGTAGATAAAATTGTATTACCAAGTGATTTCACAAAACATGAAATGCACTGGTAATAATTGAAAGGGCAAGAAACTGAACCATTGACTCACAGCTCGTGAGCTGTAAAGCCACGACAAGGCACCAACCTCTTTACAGGCCATTCATACACCTTTCATACGTGTGAGACATACAAAACCATTCACACCGCCAGCCGCGGGCCCATCACATAACAAAACTCACACCAGCACACAGCGCCATTCAAGGGCCCATCACTTTCACACGCCCACAATCCAGACACAGCAACTACACAGGCTGAAGGATTGCGTGGAGTGGCACTCAGCTAGCAGTGTGTGTAGTGACCAGCAGAAAGTCACTACTCACACACAGCCAGCCAAGCACCAGTCGACACACACCTCTAGCCAAACGCCAGTCCACGCACACCGCTAGCCAAGCGCCAGTCCAGGCACACCGCCATCCAATCGCCAGTCCAGGCACACCGGCAGCCAATCGCCAATCCACCTACACCGCCAGCCAAGCTCCAGTCCACGGACACCACCAGACAAGCACCATTCCACGCACACCGCCAGCCAAGCTCCAGTCCACACACACCACCAGACAAGCTCCAGTCCACGGACACCACCAGCCAAGCTCCAGTCCACGGACACCACCAGCCAAACACCAGTCCGCACACACCACCAGTCCACACACACTGCCAGCCAAGTACCAGTCCACGCACACCGCCAGCCAAGCACCATTCCACGCACACCACCAGCCAAGCACCATTCCACGCACACCGCCAGCCAAGCACCATTCCACGCACACCACCAGCCACGCACCAGTCCACGCACACCGCCAGCCAAGCACCATTCCACGCACACCACCAGCCACGCACCAGTCCACGCACACCGCCAGTCCATGCACACCGCAAGCCTACACACACCGCCATCACATTTTGGATTTTTTTAGAAAAAAATAAAAACACAAACAAATTGCAAATAGATACAAATCTTCTAACAGAAAATCAGCAACTAAATACATTGCACTAACACCAACCTTGAAACAGAATCATATTTTCCAAAGAATACAGACCAGGCAGTTCACTTTACCACTCATGAATCTTCCCAGAAGTTTTTACGCGTGTGGTACGCTCGGAAACAAGCAGAGAGACACAGTGCAGGATGAGAGGGACAATCGGGGCAGTACATACGACTCTCCTTCCGCAAACCTCTTCGCCAACAGACTCTACATCTCCTACTGGGAAAATCTTTTGCGGGTGTGGGAGGAATGTGATCTGGAAAGTGGCGTTCTTTCAATCTAGCAACATCCTCCACCAGTCCAACTCTAGGAACACTTGCCTGTTCCACTACAACAAGGCTGCCTATTACAGACTCCTGAAACTTAGCAAAAGTCATCTTTGACTCAGGGCAAGAATCCTGGAACACAACAAAAGCATTAAACATTGCCAAGTGGAAAAGATGGATAGCCAACTTCTTGTACCAAATGTAAGCCTTACGAAGAGCAGTGTAAGGTTCCAACCTCTGATCTACTCTGTCAACACCACCCATGTACCTATTATAGTCTAAAACACATACAGGTTTGCGCGCTTCAGCGACCTGACCCCAAACAGTCACAGGTGCAGTGCTTTCATCATGGATGGAAGTCAGCATGTAGACATCTCTCCTGTCTGTAAACTTCACAGCAAGAAGCTCCTGGCAACGCAACGCACTGCACTGTCCCCGCACAAGCTTTTGACAAACAAGTTCTTTCGGAAAACCTTTACGGTTACAGCGGACTGTGCCACAAGCAAAAGTGTCCACTTTGGCCAATTCCCTGAACAACCGTACACCAGTGTAGAAGTTATCTACATATAAATGGTGGCCTTTGTTAAAAAATCCTCTTCCAAGTTCCCAAACAATTTTCTCAGTCACTCCAAAAGTGGACGGACAACCAGGGAGGTTAAACCTAGATTCCTTACCGGTGTACACCCTGAAATTAGAGACATATCCAGTCCTACTGTCACACAGCATATACAGCTTTATTCCATAGCGTGCCCTCTTACTAGGAATGTATTGCCTAAAAACCAAGCGGCCCTTGAACAACACCAAAGACTCATCCACTGCAATTTCTCTACCAGGGGCATAAATCTCAGAAAATCGATCAACAAAGTGATCAAGGACAGGCCTAATCTTAAAAAGACGGTCACAATCAGGGTGATCTCGTGGCAACGCTAAACCATTATCTACAAAGTGCATCATCCGAAGCAGAAGCAAATACCTGTCACGACTCATGACTGCCGGAAAAATAGACGTTGCCATCAAGGGACTGCTAGACCAATATGAAGCCAATGATGGCTTCCTTAGCAAGCCCATCAAAAAAGTTAAACCCAAGAACTTCTTCATCTCTTCAACATTTGTGGGAGTCCACCGGGTAGCTCTAGAGTGTGGCTTAAGACTGGCACTGTTGTCCCTCAAAAACTGTTCGGCATACAAATTAGTCTGCTCAACAATCTCTGCCAAAAACACATCGTCCATAAACAACTGAAAAAAATTTACAGGCAAAAAGTTCTCGGTATTCACTCTAGACCCTGGAACACCAGTAAACTCAGGAAATTCCGGCTGCACCATGCCAGGGGCAACCCAGAGGTCATCACTTTCAACGGGAAGACTTGCAGCCCCAGCCTGCAGCCCAGATGTCTCTTGCCGCACTACACCAACAGAAAGGCTTGCAGCCCCAGCCTGCAGCCCAGATGCCTCTTGCCGCACTACACCAACGGGAAGCCTTGCAGTCCCAGCCTGCAGCCCAGATGTCTCTTGCCGCACTACACCAACGGGAAGCCTTGCAGCCGCAGGCTGCAGCCCAGATGCCTCTTGCCGCACTATCGGCACATCAGTCTCCTCCTCTAACACAGGCACTTCATCCGCACTAAGAGTATCTTCATCATCCGATGACCCCATACGGAGAGAAAACTCACTGCCAGAATCGTCCCCTGCCCCCTCTCCCTCAGAAGCAGAGTCAGTCTCTGACCCAATATCAGAGGAAGACTCAAACAGCAAACCAACAACCTGCTGAGCAGTCATCCTGCGGCTAGCCATTATACCTACTAAGATGGAAGACTGCACAAACAAGTCAACAACAACCAACAATGTGCAAACCAAGTAAGTAAAGAAATGTGTACCTTATATCAATAAGATCAATGTACTCAAAAACTATACAATCCAAAATCAAAAGAGACAGCTGCACTCACCAGAAACAAACTCTGCAGTGACACAGCAAAGACCAACGATATCAAACTAGAAAGAAGAAAAAAAAACAAATTACTCACAAGACAACAAAATACACATCGTGCACCAATGCAAAAAGTTTTTGAAACTCAAAAACCAAACATACTGCTATTATTACACCATTTGCAAAAAAAAACAGGCAGAGAAATCAAACACGTTTGCATTGTACAAAAAAACAGTCTCTTACCAAACTACACAAACAGCAAAACCACCAGAACCAAAACGTCACCGTGAACAGAAGAAAAGCCTTCACCTAGAACAAAAAAGTAAACAAAAAAAACATTACAATTGGAAATCACAAAAAATATAACAATAAACATTATAACATGCCATGTCACTACCCAAATGGTCAATCGGTTTGTGTGCCAGGTCAGGCAGAAAACAGCAGGAAAAAAAAGGCTATTCAGTCCCGGGGCAGGTGAGCCAAATACATATAACAAATTGCACCCTGGAAGCGAGGGGTCACTTCTATTTCTAATTGAACTAATTCCCTGGTGTCTAGTGGGCTTTTCTGCCCCCAATGGGAGCAGAAACGGCAAAAAAATAAAACCGATCTGCCCACAGAGGGGGCAGAAAAGTCTTCAAAACATTTAGGGGCCCAAGGAAGCGACCCTTGGCCAAGGGGTCGCTTCCTACAATAATATTTATATCCCTGGTGTCTAGTGGGCTTTTCTGCCCCCCCCCCAAGGAGCAGAAACGGACAGAAAGACGACCAATCTGCCCCCAGGGGGGGCAGAAAAGTATTCTAAATAAATAGGCCGCAAAGGAAGCGACCCTTGCCCAAGGGGTCGCTTCCTACATAAAGAAAAAGACATCCCTGGTGTCTAGTGGGCTTTTCTGCCCCCCCTGGGGGCAGAAACGCGCAGAAAGCGGACCGATCTGCCCCCAGGGGGGGCAGAAAAGACTTCCAAAAATTTTGCCCCCAAGGAAGCGACCCTTGCCTAAGGGGTCGCTTCCTACATAGTAAAAACGACATCCCTGGTGTCTAGTGGGCTTTTCTGCCCCCCCTGGGGGCAGAAACGCGCAGAAAGCGGGCCGATCTGCCCCCAGGGGGGGCAGAAAAGACTTCGCCAAATTTTCATCCCCAAGGAAGCGACCCTTGCCTAAGGGGTCGCTTCCCAAATTCGAAATACTAAATCCCTGGTGTCTAGTGGGGCATCCCTACTCCACGATCGCGACGCTGTGCGCGATCGTGGAGCAGGAATGCCCTGTATTGAGACATCGGGGGAGAGGAAATACTCTTTCCTCTCCCCCGATGCCTCAATACTACAGATTTCACCGCCGCGGCCCCCACCGGACGACAAACACCTACCTCTGCTCCCCTTGGACGCGCTGGAAGAAATGGATTCCAGCGCGTCCAACGCTTCCTGATGACGCCGACGCGTGCTGTGCGCGCTGACGTCATCAGAAAGCTTGGGGGGGTTCGGGGGGGGGTCGGGGGTGGCAGCGGAAGCTCTTCCGCTGCCACCCCCGTAAAGGGGGGCAAGATCGAGGCACAAGGGGGGGAGCGCCAGCGCTTCCCCCGGGGGCTGTCCTCATGACGGAACGGTTCCGTCATGAGCACAGCCCAACCGATGCTCATGACGGAACCGTTCCGTCATGAGCATCGAAGGGGTTAACTTTCCTCCCGGACTGAATGTAAATATGTTCCCTCCATGGAAAACTTGGCGCAGGGTAAACAAGGCCACCCAACTGAGTTGCACTTGAATAGACGACTTCTGAAGGGTGAGTTGCTGAGCATACCTACCAGGTTCTGAGCCTGCTACCCGGACCCCCTGCAGGGTCAGTATGCTCGACTGATCAGTGTATATAGCCTTCACTCGTGGGATGTGGCCTAAGTCGTACATAACTGTGGAAGCACGCAAACCAATAGAAGGGTGACAGGCAGACTTCCCTATTTGCACCATCAGCGTTAGAAAGCACACCACAGAAAAGCAGGTCCTTTGCAATCAAGATGGTACCCTGGTCCCCCCGTGCTGTATGCCTTGTGCCCATAACTGACTGTTAGAGTTGGGCCCCAAGTAATAATGATATCAAGAATAGACTGTGTATTCCACCGCTTCATTAAGATATGCACCGTCACACAGCCATGTAGGGGGATAAGAAACCATACCCGACCTGCTAGCGAGGTTGAGTACACAAGTTCACAGCGACCCCAGCCCAAAAACTTTAAATGTTGCACTAAATCAGAATTCGCCAGCACTACACCACAGATGAGACACGCGCCAACCGGATCTGCAACACCAACACAAAGACGTCTCACCTGTCACTTTCGTTCTCCTCCCTAGATATGTGAAACACGACCAAGGTGAGGCATCCTAGAGCCCCTCCACTGTCAAAAGCGACCAAGAACAACACTTGTGCCTGGCCACCGTATGGCACGCAAACAAGCCGCTCGCAAACCTGAGAGCAGCACCAGCCGGGGGACACGCAGTACACAGGGATAATTTGTAAAACTACAAGAGCCAGAGCTCTCGTCAAGCGGGCAAGGCAGCGTGCACCATCCAATGCCCCCCGCGAGCGCCGCCAATGACAGCAACAACATAACTACTAACCATAGCACTCCTACCAGCGTCACAATTCATACCTTACCAGACACCAAAGCCTAAAATTGGCCTGGGTGGCATGCGCTAATGGTGGACCAGGTATATTAAACCAATCAACAGCTGTTGTCGCGCTCACGTCCCAAACCTGGCAGACAGGGCCACAACGCGGCAGGCCGTCACAGTGCCCATTTATTAAGCACTGTTGTCGAGCACCCAAACCAGGCACTGGATGCACACCCCCTCTGTTCCCGTCACCAAGCGCCTCGCAATCCTTACTCTTAAAATTGTGTATGGACCCAAAACAGGGCCGGGTGTATCCCCGCTGGAAACAGAACACACTGTGTAACAAAGCCCCTCCGACACAAGTTCAGGGGTACCGGCCTAGATGCAGAAAGGAAACGTGCTAAGAGACAGTCTCCGCAAGGCCGTATGACATTCCAAGCCAGAGATGCCCACTAGGCGTCTGGCTATCCATATCCATTCGCCGCAATAAGCAACCTGCGACGACAACGGCTTGTGTCCTAAGAAACTCTGTGTGTATCGTGTCCTCGCAAGACATCCACTGTATCTGCAAACCAGGGTTCTCACATTTTTAAAATGACAAAACCTCCCCCTGGTCAGAAGGCTCGTGTGACGGCAAGAGCGACTAGCAGATTCCCCACAACAGGCACATTCGCCCAAAAGGACATGGAGGCGCCAAAGCCAAATGGCTCGTTGCAAATTACAATCCGGCTCCCGACCATATTCCGGAGAGTAGGCCACGAACAATACTAATTCAAACCTCTACTGAACGCAAAGTGGAGCGAAAGGTCCAAGGAACAGTGGCATCTTGTTTCCCAGTTGGGGACCGTGCAGGACAGGAGAGCGTCTACCCGAGTTACCCTGCCACTGCTGCCACCAACAGTGCGTCGCAGTATCTGGTTCCGCACAATGCAGGCCCGGCTTTAACAGCGGTTTGAGCCCGCCAGGGCCACACAGTGTCCGCGTGCACCACAAACCCGCTATGGGCCCGTCGCCACCGCTCCACACATAATAAACTCCTCTCCGTAACATGAGCTGCTCTAGAATTCACCTGGGGCAGGGGTAACCAAAACTGATAAGTTTGTGCACTCGCTTGTGTGCCCCAAAACCCTGTCATGACTAGATCACCATTGTAACCCTTCAGATGCAGCACACCCATGTGCAGAGGTACCTTATGAGCGCTTGAACAGCCCCTAGTAAATCTCCGCCATGGTGCCTGCCTGGCTCAATTTCCAATACAAACCACTTAAGTTTCATTGGACTGTAGAGCAAGATAAAGGTTTGTAAACTGTCAAAAGAAGCTACTGAGGCCAGCTAAGGAAAAGGGGTGGACTTTATGCCCCAACTACTCATCCCATTTCCGCCAATGAGAAAGCCATATAAAAAAAAAGCTCTGCTGGTAGCCAATCCGAAGTTCCCTAATGTGAACCAGGTTCTACAGGTGACTGGAGAGCCGGAGGTAAAATTACATTGTTCCTACGTTCACAGCAGAATTGCTGCCTGCAGTTCAGCTTCTTCCAGCCCTTTGAAGTCTGCAATAGTGGTGAGTTTACACCATGGGCCCTAGCATTTTGCCCAACTGAATACGTGTTCTCAATGTGGAAACAGCGACCGATGAGCGGTCCCACCCAGTTCATAAACACGCCTTGCTTCCCGGATATGTGTCTGTTCGACTTCCGAAATTAGAAGTATCACCGGAAATACCACTTCGTATATATTCCTGCTTCCCATTTATTTTAATGCTTACCGGACCAGACCTAATGCTTCCTCTGCTCTGCACACCAATAGGGGTCTGGCAGAGTAACGTCTTTTCCCCCTGAGAAGGCCCGGGGGTCGAAACTTCCGTAACTCGCACAGTCTCCCCCACCCGGTAAGTCGGAGACACACAAACGCAACGACCACCCAGCGTGCCGCAGACACTGCTGTGACGCCGGTTACCGCTCACGCCGCCCGGGGGGCCCGAGCGGCCGCCCGAGTTAAAGGCCCGTCATCGACTGCCCACACTGACCTAGCACCTGCTTGCACAGTTATGCTCGGTGAACCCTTTCCTTTAAACAGCGGAGAACCAGCGTTGCATATGAAACGATTGCTGTGATTGGTACCCCTGGTGCTCCAGCAGCACGGCGCCTGCCATCCTAGCGACAGCCACGCCCGAAAGTAAAATTGTAACTCCTTGTGTACCTAATGTTAAGCATACAGCACTCACTACAATCACGTATCATTTGTATTTCTAGGAAAATGTCTGTAACAGCCACCAATTACCTGCCGAATACAGCGAAATACGGCGCCTGCCATCCTAGCGACAGCCACGCCCGAAAGTAAAATTGTAACTCCTCATGTACCTAGTGTTAAGCATACAGCACTCACTTTAATCATGTATCATTTGTATTCCTAGGAAAATGTCTGTAACAGCCACCAATTACCTGCCGAACACAGCGAAATACTATCAGGCTGCTAACTACCAGCTCACCGAAAGGGGCTCCTATCCCCTCCGGTATCCCTTGTCCAACACCCACCGAGGCCCAGCTCCCCTGCACCATCTCCGCCGAGGCCCTGCAGGTGCAGCTGTGGGAAGGGGGGGACGCGCTGGGTGCCAGGGAGAGGAGAGGGACCCAAACCTCATACTACGACTGACCGTGCCGACCACGCGACGGGAGACGCACCCCCTGCTCCGACCCCCGCTCCAAACCCTAGCCTTACTTCACCCGCCTGCACCGGTCCCCGTGGACCGCCAGCGGAAGGCGGGGCCAAGACTGCAAACTAGGCTACGGTCTCTCCCAACATCTCCCCGACGGGCAATGTCTCCAGGACTGTCTGTGCCCGTAACCCCAGGTGGAGCCGAATGTACCAGAGAGCCGATCGGACCCTACCCCCACACGCTACTCTCCCCGGACCCCACGCAGCACGCGCGCGGCCTCGCGGTCATTCCACCACAACATGCGGATGGCGGAAACCGCACGGCAGCCAGATCCAACCAGGCCCATCCGAGCCCCGAAGCGCCTGGCCCCGCAAGCGACTGCCACAC
This sequence comes from Triturus cristatus, assembly GCF_964204655.1. Classification (NCBI taxonomy): domain Eukaryota; kingdom Metazoa; phylum Chordata; class Amphibia; order Caudata; family Salamandridae; genus Triturus; species Triturus cristatus. The sequence goes on from NC_140579.1 coordinate 906,764,113, forward strand.
AAAAGATGCTTCCCATGCAACACGCCAGGAGCAGGAGACCAGAAACACGCATAGTGTTTCAAACTCTAACCAAATGCGAGCAAAGCTCCCCCTCTGCCCGGCCAGCTGTCCCTGGACAGGGCAGGAAGCAACACATCAACTGAACTTCGAGCAGCTCACCCAAGTCAGGCGAAGGTCCCACCCGGGCGTGGCCTGCGTGGTGGGACCCAGACAAAAGGGGTGTCTCCTCCCCTCAACTGAATAAATCCAACTGGAGATGCCAGGGGTTGAACCCGGGGCCCGAGGCCGGCCTTAGTGTTGGTGGCCTGTGCAACAATGTATAGGGCCCTCCCGGCCACGCAACAACACCAAGCGCATCACCCCGCCGCTCCACAAAGACTCTCACTCTCAACAACCACCAACACTCACCGGGATAACCGGGATCACGGAAAAAAAAACGCCGCAAGACCCAGAGGAGCGAACGGCGTCAAGGCGAGACGTCGAGGGACATGAGGGCGAACATCGCGCGGGGACAGCCTAAATGCCCTTGTCCTCTCCCCCTTTCCCGGAAGTGGGTCAGCCGGATGTCCTTCCAGGCCGTGGCCCGGGGACTAGACCGGTGCCTCCAGTGCCTTCCTGTGGCACTAAGGCGGCCGCCCTTTTAAGGGGGGCTGCTGCGCAACCCCTCCCGGGCAGCCTTGCAAACGAGGCACACTTGCAGCCAGCAGATCATTTAGATAAAAGTAGTCTAGCCCTCCCCTTCCCTCTGTCACTCTCTCGTCTATTTATCTAAGTTCCCCTCTCCCTTCCCACACCTCCCTCCGCCTGCCTCCCCCTCAGCGGATCATTGTTGACATCCACAGGCATTAGCGCACATTGACCGTGTTCAAAGTTATTACCCTGGTGACGTGGTTAAACATGCTCAGTGTTGTTACCCTTGTGCTATGGCTAAAGGTGTTATCGACCTGGTGTTGTGGTTTGTTGTATTTCGTGTTATCACCCTGGTGCTGTGTCTGTGTCATAGCCCTAGTTCACGGGTTCTGTGGTTAAACATGTACCATTGTTTCACCCGGGTCCTGTGGCTAAACATGTTTCGTGTTACCACCTGGGTGCTTTGTTTGCTCCGTGTTATAACCTTGCTGCTGTGATTAAACATGTTACATATTATATTACAGTATGGTGCTTTCATTCATTGTGTCACATATTATAACTCTGGTGCTGGGGTTAAACTTTTCTTCTATTGCCCTGGTGCTGTCGTTAAACACACTCCTTCATCGCCGTGATGCTGTGGTTAAACATACCTTTGTTTTCACCCATGTCTTCTTATTTAATGTGTTCCATGTTATTACCCTGGTACTATAGTAAGCAGTTTTCACTTTTTCATTCTGATGCTGTTGTTCAGCATTAATTTGATCCCCCAATGCTGTGGTTAAACCTATTGTTTATCAACTTGGTGCTCTAATTCAATGTATTCCATGTTATAATTCTGGTCCTGTGGTTAATCATGTTTAATTCTATCACCCTGGTGCTGTAGTTAAACATATTCCTTTATCTCACAATGCTAAGGTTAAACGTGCAAGGCATCTTTGACCCCTGCATACAACCAATACACGTGTGTGAGGCTTACCCTGTCAGCGCTCTCACATGTAAACACCAGCACCAGTAACTTTGACAGGGGTGACCCAACCCCTTCATCCGGTATGACACGCACTCAATAAACTGGGCAGGACGCTTTGCAATCGAAGTTTTTTCCTTTAATATTTCTTTTAGTGCTACAGTGCTCTCAGTGAAGTTTTATTTACTATCTAACACTCTATATTACTGCAGTTGCAGGCTGTCATCTTCCCTCCTCAGCGCTCTTCCCACTCGTTCCTGCCCCCACCGCTCGCTTTGCATTCTTTCCTCTCTTGTCATTGCTTACCGGTCCCCCAAACCTCACTGCCTTGCTGCAGTAAGTAGAAAGCTGAGCAGGGCTATAAAGGCTAAAAACAAGTGTGTAAGCATGTTAGGTTGTTTAAATTATTTGCTTTATCAGTAGTAGTTAGTTACATATAATAAATAAGCACCATATATGACTTTCTTGTATATAACATTCAAAATGCTTTAGGTCTGACATCATGATACGCTAAAAAAACTACAACAAGTCTCTTTGAAGTTGTATCAAGGGCAGTGAAAGGTGGTACTGCTAGAACAGTAAATGTTTCAGCACCCAGGCTATAGTGTAGTTCCTATTTCCCTAATAGGCTCTGCACATTGGAATGATATACCCTATAGATTTGGCATAGGACTGAGGTCAGTATGCCCCTATCGAGTATATTAAACTTAATTAATTTGTACCAGCTAACTCAGTGGTCACTAGAAACTCCTTTTAAACAAGAAGGGAGTAGTTTGTGGCAACCGCATAAACATGACAACTTTGTTTCCCTTTAGAATCGAAACACACTCAGAATCGTGGAAACAATAGATAACAGTTTCACTCAGTAATCGTGCAGGCTTAGTTTCTTCAGAGTTTACACAGAAATAATAGACGGGCGTTTCAATAAAAGGATATATTGAACAGTCTTGTTTCTCGTGTAAGAGAAATGAGCTGTTACAAACGTAAGACAGTATGCGAGATATATTATGTACAGCGTAAGCAGTAGGAAGAAATAATACTGCGCTAGCATTATCTTTTAGCTATGACACATATATTCATATACATAAATAACATAGGCTAAAAATGCGAGTACTGATAAAATGCTTCTCTAACTAGTTCTACCCCAGTGTACCTAACCTAAGTGTAGTACTATGTAAGAAGTAGGTGATGTATTCTATAGTATGGTAGGCTATAGTATGGTATGCTAAGTTTAGTATGCCAGAGTCCCTCTTGGTTCTAGTCATCTCCATACCTTGAGAAGGAGAGAGGTGGGAATCTCTTTCGGGGTCTCGAACTCTAACACCCTGCGAAGGGAGTCAGAACACTGGAAGCTGGATTCTCTGCGAGCAGGGATGACAGCGTCTCTTGTCAGTGTGTCAGGCCTGGACACGGGCTCCTCTAAAGTTGACGTGTCCTCCTACTTGCTTGGGCAAGGTAAGGTATATTTATACCTGGTAGGTGCCTTGGAATGTTAGCATTGACGTAAAGTCTGGAAGAGGAAGACGTCAGGAATGAACCCTTAAGGAATAGCGGTTCATGCATAATAAATGAGTTCTTGGAGAAATCAATAATCCTGTGCTAGGGGAACTCCCAAGAGCTTAAGGGTCTGGTTTCAAATAACTCGTTGTGGCATTGGGGTGGACGGATGCAGGTGACCATGCCTGTATTTGGATAGCATGGCTAATGCCTAAATAAGGTCTGGGATCTTATGCCTATATAAGGGCAATGCGAATTGTGCCTATATAATGACATGTTTCATGAAAACCTATCTACGGACACCTAAAGCGGAATACAACAAGGCTAATATGCTGCATTGCTAAATACATATAAGGTCCCAAAGGCGAGACGACGCATTGCAAATGTTTGTTACTTTAAGGAACAGCAGCAGCGGTGGGGGAGGAATGAGGGACAGCAGCAGCTCCTGAACATTTTAAAGTGGAACGGGTCTTTAAAAAACAGCAAACATAGAAGCCTATAGCTAACTTTTGGGACAAAAAATACAGAAGCACACAGAATGCACCCCTGCTGAGCCCCAGGTCGAAGTCCATATTAAGAAGAGGACTTGTCCTCAGCATCAATTAGCTCAGAGGAAGCCCCAAGACAGAACACGGGCCAGGACCCATTTCAAATACTTTCTCATGTTAAAGGAACACTGCACATGCATGAAAGTCAACTCATTGCCATATACTAAAGTTATAATAGTAATGCATTGAGAGAAAAGCTGCCTGTGTCCTGCAAATGCTGAACCCACAGTGCGCCACAGACTCTTCTCTCCCTACCCTCTTTCAATGTAAATCTGCCTGCCTCTGGCCCCAGTGACCTCTGACAGGTAATTTTGTTTGTAGTCATAATTTGGGTTTGTCACGCTAGCTCGGGGCAAATTGCGCATCTGGGAAAAATACAGCTAGTATGTTGAGGACCCGCGTGGCCTCCATACGCTGCAAACACAATCAGTGTGAGGGCAACAGACAGGTCTCCAAGGCAACAGAACAGGTCATTAAAGGTACAAGCACCCTTCTAGATACTGTAGTGTGACCCAAGGTCCCACGTGTCACTTGTTAGAGCTCAGAGAAAGGCGGGCAGATGGACGGATGTCTGCTTTGTTAACTTGCTTAGTGCCAACCCTTCCAAGAGCCATGCATTTGAGTGATGGTTTCTGGTACTTGGTTGGATGTGGGGATTTTATCAATATGTATTAGTCTAACCCGAGATGCGTGGCACTTGACAGGGGTGAGAGCTGTATATGGGGTACTGTTCTGGAAGGTGAACTGCAGGACCAGATGTACAACAAGGTGCACATCCCAGAGGGAGTCCAAGATATGAACACAAATGGGGTGCTACAGACAAGGTACATTGGCAGGCCTCATGGACGTCGATTCACAAAAAAGCCAGGGGTTGCGGACAGGGCTGGACTGGGAACGCAAACCGGCCCTGCCAATTAAGTTGGAACGGCCGTAGCAGTGGGGGGGCTGTGCGTGAAAAACACTGCAGCTTCTTTTGTTACTGGGGGCCGATATTGCAGCTATGCTGCAAAACCGGCCCGGTAATACAACGGCCCCCCAGGGGTCCAGAACTAGCCCCCACTGTGGTTGCCCACTAGGGAAACGCCCAGTGCTTGGTACGGCCAGTCCGGCCCTGGTAGCGAAAGTGACATCACACACCCATTTGACCTTAATGACATCAAAGGAAGTGACATCATATGACCTTTGACCCCGAATCATCCCAGGAAGTGTGGATCTTGACCTTAACCGCATGATATCACAATAATTTACAACCATGACGTTACTTTATAATTGTGTCAATATCAAAATACAATACAAATGTTTATTTTCGATACACCTATATTAGGGCCCTACCATCATTTTTAAATGTGATGGAATGTAATACAAGACTTACTCTAGACCAGTGGTCTTCAAACTTTTTAAACCCGCGCCCCCCCAGTGAAAAAAATTTATTAACCGGGCCCTCCTCAGAATATTTTACAATTATACCATTATATTATGCAATGTTTGAATGTGTCTCGCCTTATTTAGGAGATATATTCAAACATTACAGTTAAATTATCTTACTGTTTAAAAAATGCAACCAAAAAAATGATTGCCAAACATACTATTCTGGTCAGGCAGGCCTTACTAAAGTGTTAAAATACCCACAGTGTGATTTTTAGAAATGGGTGTGTGGGTGTAGAAGAATATTTGGAGTCCCTTCCGTTTTGACATCTTTTCCCAGCCAGATCTGAATGACAAAAGTTGTTAGTGATTGCCCATTACAGAGGCTTACTGCCACAATTGTTTTTCCTGCTTAAAACAAAGCACTGCTGTGAGCTTAATGCTTCTTTTGGCCACAGCCTGGCGCCCCCCCTGGGATCACTTGAGGCCCCCCTAGGCGGGCCCGCCTCCCAGTTTGAAGACCTCTGCTCTAGACTAGTGTTCAAAGCAAATTAATCCGAACTCTTTTGAATGGGTTGATAGGGAGAGTGTGGGGGGGAGGGGGTAAGGTGTTCTCTCCACAAGAAAATGTTGAAAAATGTGTCATATCGTGCATATTAAAACAAACTTTCCACTAAAGTGCTTGTGCTATCGCTCCTATAAACATAGTGAAATAGACTTACACCCAATTGGCACATTTAATCTAATTGTAAGTCCCTAGTAAAGTGGTACTACATTTACCCTGGGCCTGTACATTAAACGCTACTTGTGGGCCTGGAGCAATTGCCTCTTATCTTGACAGGGCGTGTCAGGATGATTTCAAAGGGTTCCATAAGCCCCAAGTTGGGGAAAAAGGGGTGGGGAGGGGGGGTGGGGGGGCTTAGGCATTTTCCACAAAGATAGTTGGGACTTCACTACCTTCCCCTTAGACAATGTATAGGGGATTGAATTGCTAGGAGTCCAGCTAAAGGATCAAAAGGAAAACTTGGCTACAGGGATTCTCTGTTAATGGCCACCTACTGCCGCAAGTTCTTCTCTTCCCTCTTTCTTAGACAACATTACCAACATGAGGCTTACGCATTATAAAATGTTTCTGTTGGGAGATCTTAATTTTTAGGCAGAAGGAGGCCTATTGCGGCTAATAAGGAGCTGCTCAGTACCAGCGAAACTATTGGCCTTCACCAACAGGTCCATGGCCCTACACACGTGGCTGGCCATCCTTTGGACCTCATTTTCTCCCCCGATGACCTAATTTCTGTAGGGGAAACTACACCCCTCCGCTGGACCGACCACTCACTGATTATTTTTTATCTACAGGTGAGAAAGAACAGCTCCACTGGAAAGTCAACCGTTCACTCAGTAGAAAGAAGAACATAGCATAAACTTTTTAATATTAAATCCAAACCTTTTGTTAACAAAACACACTTCTCTCCGGTAGACTCTATAGAAGTGAACTACCATAGATTTGAAAGAGAAATCTTAAAAACCTTAGATGAAACTATACCCCGGACTACCTAAAAAACCCGAAAGAAGGTGTCAGCCCCTTCTAAAAGAAGCCAAACTAAAATGTAGACAACTGAAGAGGAAATGGAGGCGCCATTATATTAAGGAACATAAGATCAATCTAAAAGCTGCACTAAATGAATACAAAAATAAGTTAAGAAAAGTGAAAACGAACTATTATTGCGAGCTGATCATTACAGCCCCTACCAAAGCAAAAAAAACATTTGAAATACTTAAAGATTTCACTAATCCATCCTGTTTTAAGCGAGAAATGACACCCTCGCAGAAACTATGTGATGATCTGTCCGAATATTTTGAAATCAAGATCAAAACAATTTTGGACGGGATTGAGAAACCTACTGCATTAAAAAAACACCATTTCACACACTAATGGTTCTGCGCAATCTGGGCCGCCCCTCCCTTCAGATGTTACTTCCGCGACATTGACTAGGTTGGATCCTATTTCTGTCGAGGTTTTTAAAACTTTGTAGACATCCATAAAATGAGGGCCTCTGTTGGACCCTATTCCACCAAAGCAGTAGCTAAAATGGGAAGATGAGCTGGCAGGCCCTCTCCTACAACTTTGTAACCATTCCCTTGAAACCGAGAATGTGCCTGACTGCTGGAAAAAAGCTATAGTTAAGCCATTACTGAAAAAAGTCCTGTCTGACCCTTCACACCTAGCTAATTTCAGACCTATTTCTATTCTTCCCTTCCCAATAAAATTTTTAGAGCTTTATGTAAGTTCAATACTGTCGCAATACTTAGAGGACTATGCATGGCTTGAGGAAGAACAATTTGGATTCCGTCCTGGCCATGGAACTGAGACTGCTCTGATTTGCGCTACTGATGAAATACGGAGGATAACAGACAAGGGATAATCTGTGGTACTGGTCCTCCTAGATTTTACTGCTGCATTTGACTGGGTGGACCACCAGAATCTTCTCTCCATGCTAAAGGCAGTGGGTGTGGGGGGCCCGATGTTAAATTGGCTAAAATCCTACCTGTCCGGCTGCTGTCAGGTGGTTTCTCTCCCCCTTTTCTATCCAAATTTAGAACGACAACAAATGGTGTCCCCCAGGGCTCTTCCCTCAGGCCTATTTTATTCAACATTTATATCACACCCTTATCTCTCTTTTTAAGTCCCACAAGATCACGCTGGTTAACTACGCAGACGATACTCAGCTAATTCTGTCATTGAACAAAGACCAGGAGGACATTCAATGCAACTCTCAGGCATGTATCCTGGATATTTTTGACTGTATGAATGGAAATTCACTCAAGATGAATGGAAGCAAAACTGAGCTCCTCTGTTGCTCGTCCAATAAAATCCCGGTATATCTATCCCCTAACTTCTGGCCTCTACCCACGGAATTGCCATTGGGCAACCCAGCGACGGTACAAAACTTAGGTGTGATTATAGATGAAGGTCTGTTCATGGAAAAATAAGTGAACGGGCTTACCGGGAGCTGCTTCGCACTGATTCAGGCCCTTAGGAAGCTATATCCTCTGCTCGACCTGCCAGCCAGATCATTGATCTTTAGAGGTGTAATACTAAGTAGGCTGGACTACTGCAATGCCCTTTTATTAGGAGCCCCTAGCTACTCATTAAAGAAACTAGAGCGCATCCAGATAATTACAGCAAAGTTAACATTGAACAGACCTCAACACTTTTCTGCCACAAAGGCTCTGAAAGATCTCCACTAGCTGCCCATCAAACAGAGAATTAATTTTAAATCTCTCTGTATTGTTCATAAGACACTACACAACAAAGGACCAAAACCCCTACAAGCCAAACTAATAAAATATACTCCAGCAGACACCTCCGATCATCCACAGGCAACTATGTCCAAGAACTCAGATTATAAAAAGTCCGACAAGGAGGACGTGCTTTTACCGCAAATGCAGCTCGGATATGGAACAAATTACCAGCTCCATTAAGATCCCACTCTAGTTTTAGCTGCAGATTTCCATCAGTTGTTCTCTCTTACACAGTGGTAATAACTAGCACCAGGATAACCATGTTGGTCACTGTGCGCTTTATAAGTACTACATACATACATTGTGCAACCCACTGAAGTAGCCTTCTAACCATGTCTCAGGCCTGCCATTGCAGTCTGTAGGTGCAGCTTTAACTGCCATTTCGACCTGACAAAATAAACCTTTTATGAGGCCTAAACCTTCCTTTTTAATACGTATAAGTCATCCCTGGGGAAGACCCTAAACAGTCCATAGGGTAGAGTGCAGTGTAAAGCTGAACATGTACATTGTACCTTTACATGTCCTGGTAGTGAAAAACTCTTAAACTCGTTTTCACTACTGCCTGTCCTATAGGATTACATTGGGTTGCCTTATTACATTTAGTAAGTGATAAGTTTCAATTAGGAGCAGTTTGGAATTTCGAGTTTGGTCTCTAAAGAATCGTATTTTAAAACCTGCTTTAATGGTAAAGTTGGATTTTAAGACACAATTCTGAAAATGCCACTTTTAGAAAGTTGGCATTTTCTTGTCCCCACCATTTGGTGCCTGCAGCCTGAATCCTGGGTCACATGACTAGGTGTAGCTGGCAGTTGGTCTTTGTGTATTACTACCAGACAGTGAGACAAAGGAGGAATAGGTGTTGGCAGTATGGGCCATCTCTGACTTGATAGGGGGGAGGAGTTGTCACCTACCACACTAACACATCACAAAGGCTTTGCCCCAGCACACTCACACAGGGTTTCACACTAGTCTTTTGTGCCCACAGACAAGCTGGAGACAGGGCAGGCAGGAAGGAAATTCCAAACACCTCTGGGGTGGAATCCTCCAGAAATTTCTACTTCAAGGCTGGCACCAAGTATAAACTGTAGACCCTCAGACCCAACTCCTCAGTACAACTTTGGAACAGTGGAAGACTCAAAAGGACTACTATGCTGCTCTAGCTCAACTGCCTGAGTGTGAAGGACTGACCCTGCATCTTGAACCCAGGACCACCGGAGTGACTCCAAGGGCTAGTTGGCTGACCTCCTGATCAGATCCTTGGACCGAAAAGTCTCCAACTACCTTGAAACCTGCACTTGGACCCTTCCTACATTGAATCCTGCCCTCCTACTGGTGCCACCCCAGTCTTGGACCCTTGAAAGTGGGCCTGAAGGTGCTCTGCCAGCCCAGCTGTGGTCCTAGCAGAACTGACTCATCACCTTGCAGCTTCGCATCAGAACTGTTGCTGTGCAAATCATCCTGATTCTAGATCTCACAGCTCCTTGTAATTGCAGCTAGGTGACTTATCCTCATCGTAGGACCTATCATCTCAGCCCCACAGCTCCTTGGAACCACCGCTGTGCAATGCAACCTCAATGCAAGACCTCACATTACAGCCCGCAACTCTTTGTAACAGCTGATGCTCAACGCATCCTTGATTCAAGACCTCAGAACGCTCTGCAAACGGGATTTAAAGTACTTTGTTCAGCAGGCCTAACTTGGTACCTGTATCCGGCCCGGTCTCCATCACAGTCGGCCTGAACTTGTGACTTTGTCTGGCATGACCAGTTGGCGCTTTGTGCTTTTAGGCACTATTTTTATCTAAACCTTTAAAATTGCATATCTCCGGTTCTACGAATGTGCTTTTTCTTGTTTTGCTGTCAAATAATTTATTACATTTTACCCTGTTTTTCTAAATTGGCGTGGGATTTTTCTTGTGTTGTGTTTTTACTTTTTTATTGTTTGTGTGCTGCATAAATACTTTACACGTTCCCTCTATGTTAAGCCTTACTGCTTTTGTGCCAAGTTACCAGAGGGTTGAGCACAAGTTAATCTAAGGTTTGCTTGTGTTTCACTGTGAGAAGAATTGTTGTTGATGCTTGAGTTGGGGTTCACCTCCCTCAACCAGTAACCAAATTTCTTACAATAGGCTAGTCCGAGAACATTTTACTATTAATGTTATTTGTGAGAAGTTGGCCTGGTATATGCTGTCCACTAATGATAGTGGGCACCCTGTACCAGTTCAAACAACCCCTTATTGGTTATTTATTATATTGTTTCTTTCTTCACACTAAAACAAAGCGATCAGCCGACACGTGTTTCACCCAGTGGCTAAATTTGGGTCAGGGCTTTTTCAAGGCTGAAAAGAGATATTAGTGAGGCAATGTTAGAAGGTTTGTCTCAAAGTCTCAGTGTTTACCAAATACACCCAGTGGTATGTGAATTAAGTGGGCGTGATATTAAAAAAAGCAATGACACTATAAAAGTGCTCAAAAAGATTGTGAAGAAAAAGAAAGTGCTCCCAATAGTAGATAAGAGAAGGGTTTTTTATTACTCTATTTAAAAGAACAGTGGGGGTACTGAATTATAGTTTTATTTGTGCTACAATCTACATGTGAAGCCGAAACAGGTTTCAGAAGAAAGGCAACCTTTGTGACAACTTAGTGTTTGTTAGTATGCTTTTCAAGTCAGGTTATATTAGTACATACTTTCGTCTGCAGCAGGGTGACTAGATCCTACCCGTGATCATGCTATTTCCTAGGTGTTATTCATGCTTCAGTAGAGCTGATGCAGGGATTTCTAACACATTATTCATATCAAATATATACCTTAAAATTCGAAGTAGTGGCACATCATGTTAGCATTGACGTTTTGTATTCAAAAATACTTCACGATATAGCAGGGCGAATATCTAGACAGAAATGAGCAGAGAATAAAGGACAGATGTAGATGCCGACGGAATTAACAAGATGTTTGCGCTTAGTTTATTATACCGATGTCATCAATCAGAAAGAGGACCAGGGTGGCAGTATGTTTACGGTCCGATTTGTAAGCTATTTGTTGTAAAACTAGAAGTTGTCATAGTCTGGTTGCCATGTGATGTTATTTACTTTCTGGAGAACATCCTTAGTATCTCTTATGAACGAGGGGAGGTCTTTCATGAAAGGCTGTAATTCCTCATCAATGTATGCCCCTACCTGTGAGCATATAGAATCCATTCCCGCAATGATTGGTCTTCCTTTTGGGGGTGTGCCAGGTTTGTGAACCTTCGGTAAAAGATACAAGGTTGGAGTGACTGGATTCTCTATGAATAGAAGTTGTTTTTCTTCTGGTGTCAATAGACCTTTTTCATACCATTTATTCAATAGTAGGTCCAGTTTTTCTTGTATTTCCTTGGTTGGATTGAGATTCAGTTTTGTATAACAGGTGTGGTCCCTTAATTGACAGTCCGCTTCTACCAAATCAAGGAATTATCTATTCCTCAAAATCTCTTCACTCTGAGCTTTCCTCTTGTATGCCTGTTACTCTTTTTCTCACACCTTTCTTTTTTTCATCTTGAACATAGTTATATACCTTGTACAAATACTAAAATCCGTATATTTTTTTAACTTTGCCATCATCTGGTCGCCGCCGCATATTAAGGTGTTGTACTAACTTTTGCCTATGTTATGATGCCTACATCGATAGGATATGGACAGCATCTATTATAGCTAAGACTGAGTAGATCCCCTCCCCCTTAAACGAGTATGACAACTTCTAGTTTTACAACAAATAGCTTACAAATAGGACCGTAAACATACTGCCACCCTGGTCTTCTTTCTGATTGATGACATCGGTATAATAAACTAAGTGCAAACGTCTTGTTAATTCCGTCGGCATCTACATATGTTCTTTATTCTCCGCTCATTTCTGTCTAGATATTCGCCCTGCTCTATCGTGAAGTATTTTTGAATACAAAACGTCAATGCTAACATGATGTGCCACTGCTTCAAATTTTAAGGTATATATTTGATATGAATAATGTGTTAGAGATCCCTGCATCAGCTCTACTGAAGCATGAATAACACCTAGGAAATAGCATGATCACGGGTAGGATCTAGTCACCCTGCTGCAGACGAAAGTATGTACTAATATCACCTGACTTTAAAAGCATACTAACAAACACTAAGGTGCCGATTCCGATCCTGGAGAAACCGGGTACGAACCGTCGGACGGAGGGTTTTCTCCGTCCGACTCGTACCCGGTTGCAAAACTTTACAAACATGCAAGTACGATTCGCACGGAAACACTATTTCCGTACGATTCGTACAAAACACCAACCGAGGAAAATAAACATACAAATGAGATCCGGAAAAGCGCCGACGTGACGTCGGGACGTATGCAGCCTGCGTTCCACGAACCAGGAAGTACGATTCGCACCGACGTCATCCCGCGCGGAGAATATTTTCCGGCAGCCAAAAACTGCCGGGAAATCAGGACGACGCGCACAAGGAGCACCTGTACGCGACGGACAGACATGGACCCGAACCTACGTGTCATCCCGGCCCTCATAGCAGTCGACCTCCTCTACAGGTACCGACGCAGATGCCGCAGAAGGTCAGAACAACACCCAGGGGCAAAGGGGGGGGGCAGGGGCAGGACACAAAACCCCCACCCAAGTCACACAGCACACATGCCCTGGACATACCTGACCTCCAGGCCCTGGTCACTTCGAGGGGGTGGGGGCGTGTCCAGCAACGCCAGCGTCCGCCACAACGGAAGTGGGCGACGACGCGAACCGGCAACACAACAATACAGGTACGTACCGTACCCACGCCTTAAGAGCGTGGGTACGAGTCGTACCACGCCCACACCCACGTCACCCCAACAATGGCGGTACGGCCCGTACCCATGTGCCAAAGGCCTGGGTACGGGCCGCACAAGCATTCCACAGCGTGGGCACGGGTACGTATGGACCGTACCCTCACCCGCGTATGTATGGAGCTTACCCCCACCCCAACAGTGTATGTACGGACCGTACCCCCACCCGCGTATGTATGGAGCGTACCCCCACCCACGTATGTATAGAGCGTACCCCCACCCCAATAGTGTATGTATGGACCGTACCCCCACCCGTGTATGTATGGAGCGTACCCCCACCCCAACAGTGTATGTACGGACCGTACCCCCACCCGCGTATGTATGGAGCGTACCCCCACCCCAACAGTGAATGTACGGATTGTACCCTCACCCGCGTATGTATGGAGCGTACCCCCACCCCAACAGTGTATGTATGGACCGTACCCTCACCCGCGTATGTATGGAGCTTACCCCCACCCCAACAGTGTATGTACGGACAGTACCCTCACCCGCGTATGTATGGAGCGTACCCCCACCCCAACAGTGTATGTACGGACCGTACCCCCACCCGCGTATGTATGGAGCGTACCCCCACCCCAACAGTGTATGTACGGACCGTACCCCCACCCGCGTATGTATGGAGCGTACCCCCACCCCAACAGTGTATGTACGGACCGTACCCCCACCCGCGTATGTATGGAGCGTACCCCACCCCAACAGTGTATGTACGGACCGTACCCCCACCCACGTATGTATGGAGCGTACCCCCACCCCAACAGTGTATGTACGGACCGTACCCACACCCGCGTATGTATGGAGCGTACCCCCACCCGCGTATGTATGAAGCATACCCCCACCCCAACAGTGCATGTATGGACCGTACCCCCATCCGCGTATGTATGGAGCGTACCCCCACCCGCGTATGTATGGAGCGTACCCCCACCCCAACAGGGTATGTACGGACCGTATACCCTCCCACGTATGTATGGAGAGTACCCCCACCCCAACAGTGTATGTATGGAGCGTACATGCCCAGACGCAGGAGGGGTGGGTGCAGAGTCCTCCCAGCAGTGCCCAGACACAGGAGGGGTGGGTGCAGACTCCTCCCAGCAGTGCCCAGACACAGGAGGGGTGGGTGTAGAGACATCCCAGCAGTGCCCAGACACAGGAGGGGTGGGTGCAGAGTCCTCTCAGCAGTGCCCAGACACAGGAGGGGTGGGTGTCTATCACTCCCAGCAGTGCCCAGACACAGGAGGGGTGGGTGCCTATCACTCCCTGCAGTGCCCAGACACAGGAGGGTTGGGTGCAGAGTCCTCCCAGCAGTGCCCAGACACAGGAGAGGTGGGTGCCTATCACTCCCAGCAGTGCCCAGACGCAGGAGGGGTGGGTGCAGAGTCCTCCCAGCAGTGCCCAGACACAGGAGGGGTGGGTGCCTATCACTCCCAGCAGTGCCCAGACGCAGGAGGGGTGTGTGCAGAGTCCTCCCAGCAGTGCCCAGACACAGGAGGGGTGGGTGCAGAGTCCTCCCAGCAGGGCCCAGACACAGGAGGGGTGGGTGCAGAGTCCTCTCAGCAGTGCCCAGATGCAGGAGGGGTGGGTGCCTATCACTCCCAGCAGTGCCCAGACACAGGAGGGGCGGTTGCAGAGTCCTCCCAGCAGTGCCCAGACACAGGAGGGGTGGGTGCAGAGTCCTCCCAGCAGTGCCCAGACGCAGGAGGGGTGGGTGCCTATCACTCCCAGCAGTGCCCAGACGCAGGAGGGGTGGGTGCAGAGTCCTCCCAGCAGTGCCCAGACACAGGAGGGGTGGGTGTAAAGTCCTCCCAGCAGTGCCCAGACGCAGGAGGGGTGGGTGTAGAGTCCTCCCAGCAGTGCCCAGACACAGGAGGGGTGGGTGCCTATCACTCCCAGCAATGCCCAGACACAGGAGGGGTGGGTGCAGAGCCCTCCCAGCAGTGCCCAGATGCAGGAGGGGTGGGTGCAGAGTCCTCCCAGCAGTGCCCAGACGCAGGAGGGGTGGGTGTAGAGTCCTCCCAGCAGTGCCCAGACACAGGAGGGGTGGGTGCAGAGTCCTCCCAGCAGTGCCCAGACGCAGGAGGGGTGGGTGCCGATCACTCCCAGCAGTGCCCAGACACAGGAGGGGTGGGTGCAGAGTCCTCCCAGAAGTGCCCAGACACAGGAGGGGTGGGTGCAGAGTCCTCCCAGCAGTGCCCAGACGCAGGAGGGGTGGGTGCCTATCACTCCCAGCAGTGCCCAGACGCAGGAGGGGTGGGTGCAAAGTCCTCCCAGCAGTGCCCAGACACAGGAGGGGTGGGTGCAGAGTCCTCCCAGCAGTGCCCAGACACAGGAGGGGTGGGTGCCTATCACTCCCAGCAGTGCCCAGACGCAGGAGGGGTGTGTGCAGAGTCCTCCCAGCAGTGCCCAGACACAGGAGGGTGGGTGCAGAGTCCTCCCAGCAGTGCCCAGACACAGGAGGGGTGGGTGCAGAGTCCTCCCAGCAGTGCCCAGACGCAGGAGGGGTGGGTGTAGAGTCCTCCCAGCAGTGCCCAGACACAGGAGGGGTGGGTGCCTATCACTCCCAGCAGTGCCCAGACGCAGGAGGGGTGGGTGCAGAGTCCTCCCAGCAGTGCCAAGACACAGGAGGGGTGGGTGCCTATCACTCCCAGCAGTGCCCAGACGCAGGAGGGGTGTGTGCAGAGTCCTCCCAGCAGTGCCCAGACACAGGAGGGGTGGGTGCAGAGTCCTCCCAGCAGTGCCCAGACACAGGAGGGGTGGGTGCAGAGTCCTCCCAGCAGTGCCCAGACGCAGGAGGGGTGGGTGTAGAGTCCTCCCAGCAGTGCCCAGACACAGGAGGGGTGGGTGCCTATCACTCCCAGCAGTGCCCAGATGCAGGAGGGGTGGGTGCAGAGTCCTCCCAGCAGTGCCCAGACACAGGAGGGGTGGGTGCCTATCACTCCCAGCAGTGCCCAGACGCAGGAGGGGTGGGTGCAGAGTCCTCCCAGCAGTGCCCAGACACAGGAGGAGTGGGTGCCTATCACTCCCAGCAGTGCCCAGACACAGGAGGGGTGGGTGCAGAGTCCTCCCAGCAGTGCCCAGACACAGGAGGGGTGGGTGCAGAGTCCTCCCAGCAGTGCCCAGACGCAGGAGGGGTGGGTGCCTATCACTCCCAGCAGTGCCCAGACACAGGAGGGGTGGGTGCAGAGCCCTCCCAGCAGTGCCCAGACACAGGAGGGGTGGGTGCAGAGTCCTCCCAGCAGTGCCCAGACGCAGGAGGGGTGGGTGCCTATCACTCCCAGCAGTGCCCAGACGCAGGAGGGGTGGGTGCAGAGTCCTCCCAGCAGTGCCCAGACACAGGAGGGGTGGGTGTAGAGTCCTCCCAGCAGTGCCCATGGAACGCAAAGGGTGGAGTACCCACAGATACAATGCCCACAAATGTCAGTCAGGTGCACAAAGACCCTGCAGTACATGTACCACATGTGTGCGAGGCTGGGAGTACACACATGTATAGCGCCTAAAAGAGAACATGTCCACATGAAGTCATGTCAACAGTCTACATACACAAGTACAGTGACCACCAAGGATGCCACGAATGATGCAGGTGGAGACATCGCTCAGCATGCATGTGCAAAGTTGAAGGAGTCCGTCACACTCCCAGCTGATGTAGACACAGCTCAGCACCACATAGTGGAAACACCCTGCAGGGAAGATGTCAGGTTACACAGAGGAAGGAACACACCTTGGGACGATGTCACCATGCAGTAACTGCTTACATGAACTAAGTAATTTAGCCAACAGCTTGTGATGGCACACAGATACCAGGGTCCACCCTATGACCAGCACAAGACTACATTTCCCACACACCCAACACATTATCACCACCCACAATCATGGAGCAGGTCCACCAACAGCAATACCAGATAAACAGTAGTGTTCCAAGGAAAAAACAAATTGCTTTATTCAGCAGGATGTAAGTAATAATCATCATAAATGTCAATATATACAAGGCCCATAGGGCAGTCCATGACTCCAATCCGGATGGGGACACAGTGGTACGTGTGTCCCCTAGCTTGCCTGCACAGTCAGACTCCTTTGTCTTCCACAGGGGGGGGCATCATGTTGGGGGGAAGGACCAGGCACCGCAGGGACAGGAGGGGCAAGGGGAGGTGTTGTGGGTGCAGGGACGGACGACTCCAACACAGGGGGTGGGGCAGCGCCAAAGGTGGATTCGAGCACGGCGCTGCACACTACTGCCAGGTCGCCCAGCGTCTCCCCTGCACCCGAAGGAACCACAGGCCCCAAGGAGGGGGGGGGGGTTGGAGGGATGGGTCGCAGCGCTACTGGGGGGGGTGTGGACAGGGGGGGAACCAACTCCCCTGCCGGTGTCCTGCCTCCACCGCTTGCGGGGTGGTGCCACACTGGGGCTGATGGACAGACTGGGCAGGACTGACCCTGTGTCCGACTCTTGGCCAGGAGAGCTGAGGGGAGTGGATTTGGAGGGTGGTGGTCGTGAGGAATGTGGACTCCCACTCTGGCTGCATGTCTTCCGTTTCCCCCCCGACCCAGTGGGTGTGCCTACTTCACCCTGTGTGTGCGTACCAGGAGGTGTGCGCTTTGCCTTCCCTGCTGGTGTGGTGCCTGTGTCTGGTGGGGTGTGTGCATGCTGACGTCTGGGTGTACGTGGGACAGGCATGGGAGTGGGAAGTGTGGATGGGGCATGGGTAGGGGGTGGGACGAAGTGCTGCAGGAGACCCACTGCTGCAGTCAGTGTCGAGTCAATAGACAGCAGCAAGTTGCGTTGGTCAGCCTGCGATGCTGAAATGCCCTCCAAGTATGCCTCCATGTTGTTGAGCACTTGGCTGTGGCCATGGAGGACATTAAGCATTGCAGCCTGACCAACCTGCAACTGCCGCAGGATCTCCACAGACTCGGCATTGGCGGCAGCAGTGGAGACAGGGGCAGGGCGTGCGGTGCCTGGCAGGAAGGAGAGACGTGGTGACCTAGCACGCCAGGAAGGGACACGAGCAAGTGGGAGGCTGGTGATGGCAATGGAGGGGGCGGGGAGAGATGTTGTGCTGCTGTCAGCTGTTGGAGCAGCCTCCGCCCCCTCGGAGAGCTCAGCCTCGGACCCGTCAGCTTCATATTCTGTGGTGGCAGTGGACAGGTCCTCCGGCTCACTCCCCTCGGCCTCAGTTCCACTCGATGTGCCAGCTAAGATGTCACTGCTGGCACTGGTGCCCGGTCCCTCCGCACGGTCCGTGCCGGTGTCTCCATCCGTGTCCCCCGACGATGTTGTGGGCAAGGTGAATAAACAGGAATTAATCAGACACCTGTATACATATGTCACATGAGTCAAATCTACATAGGTTACAGTGTATAGCCTGAAATGAAAGATGAGTAACATCTACAATACAAGGTACATATATAGGCCCTGCAACACACAGTTGGTTCACCCACCATGCCACTGAGAAACTATGGAGAGCATGACACATTTGCAAATGACATGATATGGATTTGGACAGAGGAGCCAGGCTCTGGGGACAATCCAGCACTGCATCTGCACCACACAGCGTTGCCGTAACTAGGGATGAGCAGGGACCATCTCCATGAATTTGAGGCACATGCTGCAAAGGTAATACTTAAAGACATGCCCAACATGAATGGGACACTGCACCTTGAGTGTATGTCCAGACAAACATCACACACTGGCCAGACCGAGCAATGAGATTTCAGGTGTCGACATGTAGGCCTTGCCCGCACCAACCACCCCCTACATGAGACAATTTGATGAGACACAGGAAGCACTTGCATCTCTTAGTCTGGGAGAAATACACATGGGCTGCCAGAAACCCATATTGGACCCAAAATACCCCATGTGCGCCTGTACAACGATCTCATTTACAAATGGCCATCATCAGATAATTGTAACAAGACACACAGGCACTGGCCACCGTGAGTATGAACGAGGAAAATTAGGTCAGGCTGTACAGTGGACACTTGTAGAACACGTTACGTAAATATACATGGTGCCAGGGGACAATGGCACAGAGCACATCCTATGCTGTAGACACTGAGAGTGTCCACATATTGTGATGACACACATGATACCTAGCAAAATATGCCCCAGGGGACAGTAGTGGCCACAATATTCCATGGTCCTGAATGGTAATGACTGAAACACAGGCCACCATCCCTGCACTCTGCGTATCGCACACTCATGCACATCATGTCACAGGCCACAACATAGGACATGCTTGCTGTAAGGCATTACACTTCAGAGACATACTCATATGTCTGGACTCAGCATCAGTGCCAATTGACATGGACCCCACAATTACTGAACTGGACAGGGCACAGGCAAGGTCCCAAAACCTGTTACACACCACCCCCACACATGATGCTGCAAGCATTGGTCACGTGGATAAACTGCCAGCCCAGATGACCTTGTGAAAGGTCATCTGACCAGGGAACACATGGCAAGGAGGGGAAGGGAGGAAGGACAGCACCGCTATACTGTGGGTGACATGACCTGCACCGCACATTTAAACACTGGCAGTGTATCCATGCAACTGCGCACTTACAAATGCTGGTGACACACAACAAACACACATGTACCTACCCCCTTCCTGCTGCTGCTGCTCCCGTAAGCGCCTGTCCATGTCTGGAAAGACCACCGCCAGCACACGCTTGTGGATGTGGGTCAGACGGCGACGCCCATGGTTCTTAGGGCCCACAGGTGAGTCCCCCAGCAGGACCCGTGCGATCCTCCGCGTCCAGCACCGGATATCCTGCCAGCGTTTTCTCACCTGGGCCAGGCGCCGCTTGCGACCCTCCGTCCTCCTCACGGCACTGACGGCGTCCCTCCAGATCTGCTCCTTGGCAGAGGCGCCTACCTGTGGGGTTGAAAAAGTGAGACTACATCAATACACCTGCCACATGTCACAGAGACACACATTAGAACAATTTTGCTGGTTTCAACAAGGCATAGTATGCAGCCAAAGCATTGCACCTTTGTCATAGGGACATTTTTCTCTGTGTAAGGGCAAATGCACCACGTGCCATTGAAAGTACACAGGTGGCATGAGGGGTACGACACAATAAATGATCCAGACTCACACTGTGCATCAGAAGGTACACCAGGATTATGTGCAGCACCTCAAAGCAGTCACATGCCACAGGCCACTGACGCTACCTCAGCAGAGTACACAGACACACACAGGCACAGGACATTCACCTGCCATTGCCAAATGCAGCTACAAACCTCACTCTGCACATGTGCCACTTCACTGGGGGGGCTCACAGGTGTGGGGCTGGCTCTGCACGTCAGACACACAGCACTGCTCCCTGCTCGCATCAGATGGGCAGGGTATATCCATCCCTCATGCAGCTGGGGTGCTACACTCCACATATGCACCCACCCACATGACAGGGGACTTACACACACACCGATGTCCAGGGTACGAACACATCATGTGGACACTCTCAGCACAGGTACACTGAACTAACACACATCTGTGGGTACAGTCACCTGTCACACTGGGGTGACCACAGAATCACATGAGGACTGTAGAAGCAACATTCCCAGGAGGATTAGACAGGCAGAATGTGGCATGCACCATGCAGTGATTGTCACAATAAACACAATGCAAGTGAGGACGGCAGACATGCACCACAGCATGCTCTGGCTGGGAGACATCAGGCATTCCCCCCCCTGGGACCCACTCTACAGTACAATGCATGTGTGTCACACCTGGACACAATGCCAGAAGTCCCAGTCACAAAAAAGGGACACAGTCTGTGCTAGTGGACTCTGCACTCACCTGAAACCCTGGTCGGCCATACAGCATGGGGTACTGTGGGGGATGACATCCAGCAATGCCAGATTCTCCTCCAGGGTGAAAGGCTGGGCCCTCTCCACAGACCTTGACATGGTGCCAGGGAATCACGAGCAGCAGCAGTGTTATGGAATCAAAAGATGTGCAGGCAAGTGCTCTCTCATGGGACCTGGCTGCCTTATATCTGCCTTGCTGGCCTGTTTCATGCACAGAAGTACAGAGTGATTGGTCACTCACATTTGCATCCTATGTTTCCTCCAATCCATTTAAACCTACCCCTGTGAGGGGGTTAGATTTTTTTAGCTTTCAGCATGATGTAATTTCAACTACAACTTTGCAACAAAGTAGATTATTCCAAACCGACTTTTGCAGGCCACCTCATTCAGCAAATTCAAAGTTTAAACTCGGTCTCCATGGCAACCAGCATGCATCTCTGGCTTCATACTTGTCCCTCATGTGTCCCCTATGTAATTTGGAGATTCACACACAGGTACGGTGCGTTCCGGGGCCCTAGGGCACCCCAAATGCATAGCTACGGTCCGTACAGGCGTGTGTACGGTCCGTATCACTATGGGTATGCATACGCGAGCAAACCCATAGTGATACGGACCGTACACACTCCTGTACGCTCACTATCACTATGGGTGTGCTCGCGTATGCGTACCCATAGTGATACGGACCGTACACACGCCTGTACGCTCACTATCACTATGGGTGTGCTCGCGTATGCGTACCCATAGTGATATGGACCGTACACACGCCTGTACGCTCACTATCACTATGGGTGTGCTCGCGTATGCGTACCCATAGTGATACGGACCGTACACACGCCTGTACGCTCACTATCACTATGGGTGTGCTCGCGTACGCGTACCCATTGTGATACGGACCGTACACACGCCTGTACGCTCACTATCACTATGGGTAGGCCTATGGCAGCACTCCCATAGTGATAGGGAACGTACACACGCCCTCAGAGCGAATGTACGGTGCCTTTCACACATAACAGTGGTGACAGGCAGCACACAGAAAGGAATAGAGCTGACATACTTGTCCATGGATGGCCATCAAGGCATTGTCTGTGCAGTACTACATGTGTGGGGCACAGGTGTGAAAGGCTGTGATGTGGCACATTACTCCTGAGTTGTGAAGGCAATAGATGTATGATGAGATGTGTACAGATGTTATGTGTGATGGTGCACTATGTGCCAGACATGCCCTTCACTCCTTTGACATGTGTGCATGTCGTACAGAACACTTGAGATGAGCGTCACTGGCATGGCACAGTCAACAACACACGCAAGTGTCCCCTGATGCCCGCTACAGGGGTTACCACACCTGACATGTGACTACCCACGTTGCACGATGTGACTATGTCATGTATGTGTGGTGTGTTCCCATTAGCTTGATGTTGGTGTTCCCTCAAATGCATCTGCAGTTGCTGCAACCAACATGTGTCTGTGTGTAGATGGCCATGGCACACTGTTACGCACACCAGGCCACATGTGCTATCGGATGTAAGGTGTGTATGTATGCATGGGACACGGAGTAGCGTAACAAGGACCTGTCTGCATACTCTCAATGTATGTGTGATCAGTCATGACATGTACACCTTCATGGCAAGGTGTGTGGGCTGTCCTAGTGTTATGTCATGTGACCTGTGGCTCTAGTGTTCCGCTACCTGTCTCTGCAATCAACATCCTACATCTGCTGATATGTTGATGTATGTGACTCCTGTATTGTGTCTGGCTGTTCACTTACACTGGGACACAGCTAGTCCCATGCCATGGGATGTGGAGGTTCACAATCTCCGTGTGTAGCTGGGTCTTGGTAGGAGTGTCACCTGGCAGCCATACGTGTCCAGGGCATGTAGCACACACCTGACTCCGTATGTAGCATATGTGTATTGACAGATTAACATGTGCTCAGTACATATGAATTGTTGTTGTAGTGCACTCACTCTTCCTTGTCACTTCCAAATTACTGCAGAGCGCCGCCTCTTCCCCGACCAATTCCGGACTTGGCTGACATGCGGGAGAATGACTGTATACGCTGCTACCGCTTCCCCCAACCGTTGATTGAGGAGTTGACGGCAAGGCTGGCACCACACCTGCAACCGCTGCACAGGTATCCTACGGCACTGACACCCAAGCTGAAGGTAATGGCAGCCCTACATTTATTTGCAACGGGTACCTTTCAATATACCATAGCTCATGTTGGTGGCATGTCCCAGACCATGTTCAGCCGTGTGCTGCATGATTTTTTAGAGGCCATGTTGCTTCACCTGGATGAGTTCATACATTTCCCAACTCCTGAACAGTTGACAGGTGTCAAGCGTGGATTCTATGCCCTGGGAGGGATGCCCCATGTCATTGGGTCCATAGATGGGACACATGTGGCTTTGGTACCACCACAGGCACAGGAGGTAGCGTACAGGAATCGCAAGCACTACCACTTCATCAATGCCCTTGTGGTGTGTCTGTCCAACATGGTGATTTCACATGTCTGTGCTCGTTTTCCAGGATCAGCACACAATGCCTACATCATGAGGCGTAGCAGGGTGCCTGAAATGATGACGCAGCTGCGCAACAAACGAGCATGTGTTGTTGGTGGGTACACTCTGTCTGTCCAGTATTTTGCGTAGACTTCCTGCTGGACTGCTTCTCCTGTCCTACTTATGTCCATGTGGTTTCCATGTAAGGGACGCTGGCTATCCCAACATGCCATGGCTGATCACACCTCTCCGCAACCCCAGCACGCCGGCCCAGCTCCGCTACAACACCGCCCATAGACGGACAAGGCGAGTGATAGAGAGGACATTTGGCCTCCTGAAGAGCCGATTCAGGTGCCTACACAAGACCGGCGGCGCCCTCCCATATGCCCCGTTGAAGGTCTGCAAAATCTTCATGGTCTGCTGCATGCTGCACAACATGGCAGTTGAGAAAGCTGTGCCACTCATCCTGGATCAAGATGATCAGGACCATCCACCCGTGGAGGACGAAGGGCTTGGCAATGGGGCTAGTGATGTGGAGGATGTGGAGCCGCAAGAGGACATCCGGGGTCGGCTGATACGTGACTTCTTTGCTTAGTGGTGAGTACCAGTGTCTGAGTGTGCACGCATTGGTCCTTGTGTGGCATGTGTTGCAATGTGTGTGTCCATATGCATGTATGCCACGTGAGTCAGAGGTGTGTGTGGATGTGTCACTCGAGTGATGGTGCCAGTGATGAGTGTATTTCCACAGTCAGAATTGTGACCTTGCATGTTGTCATCCTTATATGTGTCGAGTACATGCACATGCAAGTGGATGAGCTTTTTGTGGCTGACTTCTTGTGTGTCTCTCATCCCCAGGTACTTGCGCATGCCGTCTGCTGGTTGCATTGTTGTGGCACTGCTATTCCTCATGGACACATCATCGTGTGCTGACTCAGCGTTACACGCACGGACAAGTTTGGAAGTCTCTTTAGGGTAAGGGATGCATCAGGGGTGTGTTGGGTGTGGCAGTTGTTTACGATGTGTGCACACTGCCCCTGTCGATGTTTGGTTCCTCTGCAGACATGTCGCATCACCATGGGACACATGACATGTAGCTGGATTCACCTGAATAGATGGTCAGACTTGTTGACAGTCATCTGTGATGGGATAGTGGATTGTGATGAAGGCATCAATGTGTGTAACACTGCCCTCGGACACATACGGTTTGCATTGGCTTGACATGGTGTGGGACTTCCACATCAGAGGATCAATGGTGTATGGCAGCCTCTCCGTGAGCAGCAGGGGGTGTTTAGCTGTTACCCGACACTTGTGTGCCAGTTCCATGGATATCAAGCATTTGTGGTGCAGAAGGGGGGTGCCAGTGTTGGACCCACATGTTACTCCACATGACCTGTGTATGTGTACTCCGAGTTGCCTCTGCATTCCGGAATACATGACTAATAAAGGTGTCCCTATGCCTCCAAGGTGCCTCTTCTCAGTCAATGCTGGTGTGTTGCCACGGTGCATACGGCATGTCTGGCATGGTTCTCAGTGATAGTGGCTATGTGTCTATGTGTAGAGTAGTAAGATGCAAGCTGTTTGTCTGGGATTAGACTCTGTATTGTGCATGATGTCCATGAGTGTGTGGGTATTGTGACATGTGCCATCCCCATGCATCCAACGTTGGCCAGGCCACCATTCTCTGCATCCACCTGACTCAAGCTTGCAGGACATGGTTCTGCCACCTGTCTACACATACCTGGGTGCCCCCCAGGACACTCCACATGATCCCTGACCTCTGCGCATGACTGTAGCTGTACTCAATATGCCTGTCGGCACGGTTGTGCGGCCACCCCCTCAGCTGGTTGGGCCCATCACGGGTGTGTATGGTGCTCCATGTCTGTCTTGCCTAATACATTGTGAACCATGTGTGTCCTGTGCCAGACTCAGGCCCCAGGGCATGGATGGTTGAAGTCACATGAGAACTCAGGCATGGTTAGACTTTACAAGACACATGTAACGTAATAATGCAAAATGTAGGCATCCTCTCTTGATCGTGTAAGCTTTTATTTGTGTTGGGGTACGTGTTGGGGGGGGGTATGACAAGAGGGGCTTTCCGGGTGTGTGGAATCCAAAGTTCACTGGGGGAGTTGGTATCCTTGCCATTGGAAATCATCAGAGTCCATGCCACAGTCTGTGTCAACATTGGTCAGACAGTGACCAGCAAGTCCATGTGGCAGAGAATGTCATTTGCTGATGTGCTGCTGTTGGGCCAGTGGGCCATGTGCCAGGCCAGGTGTCCTGGGAGATGGTGCTGTTGCGCCGACCCTCACGGTCTTTTCCGTGGACGACCCGCCCTCCTGCGGGAACCCTCAGAAGCAGGCCGTGACGATGCTTGGGATGCTCCGTCGGATGTATCCTCCTCCTCCTGATCCCTCCCTGTGGGTGGTGATGTTCTTCGCCTGGTGGCACAGGGAGGGTTGCCCATGTTTTCGGCTATCCGACGGAGTGAACGGTTAATTTCCGTGAGCACCGTCACGAGCTCAGCCTGTCTGTCCTCCATCCGTCCTTGGTGTCGCTGTTGACAGGCATGTTGCTCCGCATGTTGCTGGGCCTGCTGGGTCTTGATCTCCTCGAGGGTCCCCTTCATCTCGTTGAGGGTGGACACGACCTGGCTCATGCCCGTGGTGTCCTGCAGGTATGTGTCCAGGATGTTTCTTACATGGGAATATACCGGTTCCGCAGCCAACTAGTCAGGCTCGCGCCTCCTCCGTCCTCCACTCCCACCACCCCTGCCCACTTGCGCCTGGCCTGCCCTTGTGGGCACATCGGGTCTCCGGGACCCCTGAGGGGTGGCATTTGGGTTGTCGCCTGCCTCCTCCTGGGTGCCCGGTACACCGTGTCCCTCCTGGTCAGCCTGGCTGCGTTGTGGTGGTGGGGCAGGGATCCTGGGTGTCTCCTGGGATGTGGCAGGAGTGGGGATGGTGGTTGGCCCAGTTGTACCTGACGCAGGTGCTGCAGGTGGTTGGACACCAGAGGGGCCAGGTTGGTCGGGGTCGTCCACAGAGTGGTCAGAGTCGTCGCTGCCGGTGGGATCGTCATCCCGCAGAGACAGGTCCTGTGAGTCTTCCCCCCCAATGTTGGGGGGTGATCCACGACGTTGACCTGTGTGTGAGAGAGACAATGTTATTTTTGTTCCATGCAACATCCATGTTTCATTAGTTTCAAAGTTGGCACATTTCCTCTGGGTATTTGGATATGTCTTGCATTCCACTCACAGTGCACTTGTGCATGGGTATGTCCCTTGGCCACATATTTTGAGACTTTACCTATGTGTGACACAGTCTTACTTGCTGCGTCAATTGTGACTGCAGTCAGCAGTGGAGTGTGCAGGTGTGGTGAGCCATGCATTGGCGCCTTCCGTGTTGAACTGTACGTGGGCAAATGGAGTTGTTCCACACACTTATATAATGCAGGTAGCTGGCGTTGTGCTCGTGCACAGGTTGACACATGGCCCAGTGTTTTGCCATGGAGAAGAGAGGGGGATTCAGGCACTGGCCACCCTTGTCTACATGCACGCAGTCCACCTGCTGACGAGCAGACATTCCCACACCACCCAAGGCTGAATTGGTCTCCCTGTGTCTCCCTTCCCCACTCCCTCTCTGTCCACCTCTCCCTCCCTCCCTGTGTCAGCCTCCTCCCTCTGTCCGTCTCCCTGTGTCTCCCTCCCTCTCTCTCCCCCTCTCCCTCCCTCTGTGTGTCACCCTCTGTCACCTCAGCCCAGCTTCCTAGGCACACACTGTTTGCAGATCTTTGAATGGCCCTTGGCTTGTTCATGTGAGTTTGTTTCTGATCTCCAGGCACCCATTGGGTGTAGTGTCTGTGTCTGCGCTGCTGCTGTGGTGGTGTGTGCTGCCACTCTTTCACAGTGTTGGATGTTCATTAGCTGCAGTCATGTGCAAAAAGTGCCTTCACCCCCATGTCTTCATGCAAGGCGTCCGCCATTTGCAGGCAAGTCTTTCCTGTGTGGGGACACACTGTTTGTCTGGCTGTGACCTAGGCCATATGGGCTGAGGGCATTGTTGTCTGCTTCTGAGTTGCACTATGTGATTTTTGAGGCCCACACTCCCGCCATCCGGGTTACCGTGTCTTGTGTTGGTGTTTTCTGTGGCATGTGACTTGGCATTGTCTAGCTGGGGGCATGGGGCATGGTGGCGCTAGTGGCATGTGTGTGTTTATGGAGTGGGGTTGAGTCATGCAATAGCTTTGGGGTGGTTGCGTGCATGATTGTGAGTTTGGTTGTGGATGACGTTCCCCCCATGTGAGTTGAGTTGTTTGTGTACTCACCAGGCTCTCGGAGTCCTTCTACTCCCTCCACTCCCACCAGCGGCAGCATGGCCATCACCTTCTCCTCCCAGGGATGGTAGTGTACCGGTCTGCGGGGCGGCCCTCCTCCAGTGATGTTGGCCTGGTTGTGGTCGTCGGTCATTTTGCGGCGGACCGTCCTCCGCAGATCGTACCACCTGGCTTGGCATTCATGCCTGGTCCTTCTGGTGGACGCAACAGCATTCACAGCATCGACAATCGTCTGCCACATGGCTGTTTTTGCGGAAATGCTGGTCTGTCTGACCAATGTTCCAAAGAGGTGTGGCTCGACTCTGATGATTTCGTCGACAAGGACCTCCAACTCTCGGCTAGTGAACTTTGGATTCTTGTTAGTGGGCATGGTGAGGGGTGTGGGTGTGGATGGTTGTGGGGGGTGTGGGTGTGGATGGTTGTGGGTGTGTGGGTGTGGTTGTGCAGGTGTGTGTGTGAATGTGATGAGGGGGTGTTTGTGAAGGTGGTTGTGTGAAGGTGTGCAGGTGTAAGGTGTAGTGGAGGTTGTAGTATGGTGCAGTTGTTTCTCTGTGTGGTCTGGCAGCAGTGGGTCTGTTGCAAAGGATCATGGTTTGTGTGTGTTGGGCCTTTTTATTGGTCCATTGGTGGGTGTGGCTGTGTTTGAACTTTGGGTGGGTGTGTTATAAGGAGTGGTTGTGTTTTGGGCCTCTGTTTGGGAGTTTGGCAGTTGCAGGTCAGTGAATAGGTTGTATTTGTGCTTGTTGGACATGTTTTGTGGCTTTGTGCGATTCGAATGGAGTCTTCTTGTGTTGTTTTGCTTTGTCCTGGTTGTGTACGTGTGTTTTTAGCGTCTGTACGGTGCGTACATCGGCCATTTTGTTGTACAGTGCTGTCCTTGTGTCTGGCTTGGTACGACTCGTACATGCGCGATGTTGGGTGAGGGTGCTGGTGTTGGGGTCTGGGGTGCGCTCCGTACTTAGACTGGTGAGGTGTGTGTTCGCTCCGTACATACACGGGTGGGTGTACGGTCCGTACATACACTGTTGGGGTGGGGGTACGCTCCATACATACGCGGGTGGGGGTACGGTCCGTACATACACTGGTGTACATACACGGGTGGGGGTATGGTCCGTACATACACTGTTGGGGTGGGGGTACGCTCCATACATACGCGGGTGTGGGTACGGGCCGTACGTACACGGGTGTATATACACGGGTGGGTGTACGGTCCGTACGTACGGAGGTGTACATGCACGGGTGGGGGTTCGGCGCGTACATATGGGGGCTGGGGGGGTGGTTCGGCACGTACATACGGGGGCTGGGGGGGGGTGTTCGGCGCGTATGTGGGCACATGTCTCCATGGTTGCTATGGGAGTTTGGTACGGACGGTGTTTTTTCCATACGGTTGTAACATCGGACGCACGGGATGGATCGTACTTGCGCGGTCGGACTTCACTTTTCACATTTGTACGGTAAATCGTCCGGGGACGTGTCGGACACATTTTCCGACCCGAGGACGTGTGGGGAATTATTCCCAATGCGATTCGTATGGAGTTTTTCCCATGCGAATCGTACTTGGCAGTTTGTACGGCACTTGTACGATTCGTACGGTAAAAAGACCGGATACGAGTTGTACGGGGAATATTTTTCCAGGATCCGAATCGGCACCTAAGTTGTCACAAAGGTTGCCTTTCTTCTGAAACCTGTTTCGGCTTCACATGTAGATTGTAGCACAAATAAAACTATCATTCAGTACCCCCACTGTTCTTTTAAATAGAGTAATAAAAAACCCTTCTCTTATCTACTATTGGGAGCACTTTCTTTTTCTTCACAATCTTTTTGAGCACTTTTATAGTGTCTGTTAGACCTGTCAGCCCTAGGGTGGTCTCCCCATCTATTTTTGATCGTGCCTCATTTTTTCCACCCTCATTTTTATGTTGGACTTTGGTCTCCGGGCGCCTTTTCATTGCCAACCAGTGTTAAGGTGCAGGTGCTCCCTTCTCCCAAGATGGCTGCCACAGGCCCCTGCTACTGCAGAGTGGTCTTTCTAGTAGCACCCTAGCTGCCAGGAGCTGGCTGGAACCCCACAACAATGTTGCGACACCAGCCCGCCTTTTTTGTCCCATAGGTAGAATGGGGAAGCTCCTGGAATGTGATGGAACCTTCTAGAAGGGAGGTGTGGTTTTTACTTTTGCCGCCTTGGATAGAGGTCACCTGACCTAGGGCTACTTAACAGAGGGAGGGAACATTTTCTAGTCAGTTGGTCAGTGGGAGTAAAGCAGACCTGGAGAAAATCCACGCAGGAGTTTAGGCGGTAGGGCCTAGCCAGGGACTTATGCCTCTGAAAGTGACAGGACTTAGGTACTGCCTTTTAAGTGAGTGAGGGATTCTGTACAGCCCACTGATCTAGCCCAGTGATAGGAGAACCCAGGGGTCATCTGCTAAGCTTGACTAGGAAGGAACTAGTCACCAACTCAGTCCCTAACCCCAATGAACAGACCCCCCCAAGGGCGCCAGTGACATCTGCGCCGCAAGAACTGAATGCTGAAACTTCACGCAAGAACTGAATGCTGAAACTTCATGCCAGAACTGAATGCTGAAACCGAGCTCTGAGACTGTATGACAAAACTGAATGCTGAAACTTCACGTTACGATTGAATGCTGGACTGCTGGGGATCAACCAGGTACTAGCGCTGTGACCCCTGCGCTCCCTGACCTGGCCTGAGATTCCCTGCATCAATCCACGTTGAGCGCTGAGCGCTCCCGCTTAATTTGACCCACCCCCCTGACGCGGGGACAAGAGCGCGCTCACCGCCGCGGCCCGGAGGCCGGAAGCTTGCACCATCATCACGTCGAGGCCCACGGAGAAGCCCGGGGCTCCATCGCTGCCGTCGCAGCTGCTGGCGGAGGTGTGAGAGGCCGTGACCGTCCCCCGTCGCTGAGGTATCGACTGCGGAGTCCGGAGCGGTGTCAGACGCCCCAGGACGCCGAGATCAAGGTAACCCCCGGGGGCTGGGAGTTAGCGTGGCCGAGTGGAGGCCGGGGACTCACCCCCCCTGCTCCCCGGGAGGCATGGGACGGACCCGGTGCGCCCCCTACAGATCGGGAGCGGCACCGCTCCCTACGACACTGGTTCCCCTCCATGGGAGTCTTCCCCGTTCACCGGAGACTCTGACACCCCTCCGAGGGAGTGCCCCTTCCTTGGAGACTGCTGCGTATCAGTGGACCGCCTACTTGAGGCTTGTCAAGTACGAGTAGCGCTGTGGTTGTAGGCTCTGCTCGGAAGTGTCCTATGCCTGATTATTACGAGTAACGCTGTGTTCATAGGCTCTGCTCAAAAGGGTTCAAGGCTCGCTTATTATGAGTAGCGCTGTGTTTGTAGGCTCTGCTCGGAAGTGTCCTATGCCTGATTATTACGAGTAACGCTGTGTTCATAGGCTCTGCTCAAAAGGGTTCAAGGCTTGCTTATTACGAGTAGCGCTGTGTTTGTAGGCTCTGCTCGGAAGTGGCCTATGCCTGATTATTACGATAAACGCTGTGTTCATAGGCTCTGCTCAAAAGGGTTCAAGGCTCGCTTGTTACAAGTAGCGCTGTGTTTGTAGGCTCTGCTTGAAAGTGCCAGGGCCTGAGTATTACAAGTAGCGCTGTGATTTCACACGGAAGCGCTAGTGGTGCCATGAGTCGCGGTAGGCCCGCGAAGTCTGCCCTGAGTCACTACTAGTTCCCAGGAGTGGCGCTACGATTCCCAGTCTTATCTTTTACCGCGCTGATCATTAGCCGCTACGCGGGGTGCCCACGGCAGAAAGCAATACTAGAGGGAGGAGGAGCGCAGCACTAGGATTAACCGCTGTATTTACCGCTCCCCCAGGTTGGCCAGATATTACCACGGAACCTATGAAGGAGGGCTCCGGCCACTGGTGCTAAGGTATACAAGTTTGACCTATTGCCCCATAGTGAATCGCTGGTGATTATAACGCTGATGTAATCAGGTACTGCCTAGGGCACCATTATGAAATGCTGGTGAATCAAATGCTATACGATGTAAATAATGCCATTGACATCTAATGAACTGCATTTACTTCTAATGAACTGCTTTTACATCTGACTGCTTATATAAACTTGAGTCTTTTGCATAAATCCTACTGTGTGGCGTCCCTTATTGTGTGCATCTCCTGCTTCAGAGGATGTGTGTGTTGTATGGTCGCTTTACATAAGCCTTTGGGTGCCCAGCCGCTCGAGTCACGTTACCCCCTTAGGGCTTAGTGACCCCAGGTCTTACATTGTTGGCGAGCGGTGGGATTAGGACCTGTGACCATACAGCACCCTTCCGTGAAGCGGAGGACGCCACAATTAAACGCCTATTGTATTGAAGCTCTGCAACTGTTATTACTGCACTGATTACATTCCACTGTCCAGACTGAGGGTGTAAAATCCTGGTTAGCTGGTAACTGTCACCCATATCCTAAAGTTTTTCTTCCTTAGTATCTAGGTCCCCACCTGTCACGATGGAGTTCCGGTTAGCTGACCTCGAGGGGTACACTGTAAGGCAACTGAAGGAATTCGGGCAGGGGATGGAGGTGCCTGGGGTGCGGAGGGCCAAAGGACCGGAACTCCGTACCGCCATAAGGGCATGGGTAGAGGCCCACCCAGAAGGGAGAGAGGATGAGGGACAGGAGGCGCCGGATGCACCTCAGGAGGAGAGCACCCAGGAAGTCCTAGACATACTCAATGTGGATATGTCCGAAAATGTGCCCCCAGGGAGACGTTCTGGGGTCAGTAGTAGGACAGGGTCTAGGAGGAGCGCGTCTCCAGAGGAGTATGAGGACAGGAGGGAGGAGAGGCAGTTAAAGTGGGAGCTAGCGAAATTGGAACATAAGAGAGAGAGAGAAAGAGAAAACAAGAGATGGGCAATGGAGGAAAAGAAGCTGGCGCACGAGCTTCAGCTGAAGGAGTTGGAGCTGCGCGCCCTCCAGTTAAACGCGTCCAATAAGGACAATGGTGGCAGCGTACCAAGAGAGTCCCATGAGTCAAAATTTTATTTACCCAAAGAAGTCATTGCCAGCTACACAGTGGGGGATGATATTGCCAAGTGGTTGGAAGCATACGAGGTGGCCTTGACCGCGTATGGGGTTCCCGAGAGCAATTGGGGAGGGGGCCTGTATCGCTATATACCTCCCAATGTCAGGGACACCCTGTTATACTTAACCAAGGCGGATCAGTGCAGGTATGCCCCCATGAAAGAGGTCTTACTCAAGAAATTTGGTCTCAACCCGGAGAGGTACAGGCAGAAATTCCGTGGCAGCCATAAGCTGTCCACACAGACTTGGGTGGATGTTTTTGACTATGCCCGTAAGGTACTAGATGGTTGGGTGCGTGGCAGCGAGGTGCAGGACTACCAAGGGGTGTACAATCTTTTTTTACGGGAGCACCTCTTGGATAAGTGCTTTCCGGAGCTGCACCAACATCTGGTGGACTGCAAGTTAACGGATCCCCGTGAGCTTGCGGAGGAGGCAGATATTTGGGTGAGCACCCGGGTGTCTCACAAGGGCCCCGGGGGAAATGGCTCGAAAGGCGGACAGGGTTTCCCCCAGAAGAAAGAGGGGGGAGATAAAAAGGTGGAGTTCTCAAAAGGCCCCCAAAATAAGTTTGGGAGAGGAGTAGGAACCCCACCCCCGTCCAATTCCACAAAACCCACTTACCCTGACAGGAGTCAGCAGCCAAGGATTGTGAGGTGCTACGAATGTGGGGAGATTGGACACTACAAAGGAGATCCCAAGTGTCGCAAGCGACCCCCAGCCCTACCGGGCGGGAAGAGCCCCGGGGCAAGTAGTGTAGCGCTTGGGGTGGAGCTGCCCTTAGATAGGGAATCGGAGTGGACAGGCCTGACCTCGGGGATAGAGAGGTGGTCCCCATAGTGTCCCTGCCCCTGAACACTGCTAAATATCAGCAGAGGGTGAGAGTTAACGGGGAGGAGGTGGAGGCTCTGAGGGACACAGGTGCCAGTATGACCACTGTAGTGAGGCGGCTGGTGTCCCCAGACCACGTAGTCCCCAAGGAGTTCCATCCGGCCGTATTGGCTGACGGCAGTGTGAGTCACTATCCAGTGGCTCGGGTTCCATTTGAGTGGGGAGGAGTCAAAGGCCTACTGAGAGTTGCGGTGAGCCCTGCCTTGCCTGTGGGGTGCTTGCTAGGGAACGACCTGGAGCACACCAAATGGAGAGATGTAGAGTTTCAAGCTCATACCGAGATGCTGGGATTACCAGGGTGGACATGCGTAGTCACGCGGTCCATGGCTGCCCGGCATGGAACTCACCCCGGGTTGGAGCCTGGAATTATGGCCCAACCCAACGCCAAGTGTGGAGAGAAGAAGGTGGTAGAGGACACGCCCCGTGAGGTGGATGG
The DNA here is from genome assembly GCF_964204655.1 of Triturus cristatus. Taxonomy (NCBI): domain Eukaryota; kingdom Metazoa; phylum Chordata; class Amphibia; order Caudata; family Salamandridae; genus Triturus; species Triturus cristatus. Next base: position 906,798,280 of record NC_140579.1, read on the forward strand.
GGAGGCCTCAGAGGTGCCCCCGGAGTCTGCGGAGGTGGATGTCGTTCCCAAGGGGGACTTGCCGACCAGCATGTTGAAGGAGGGCCTACCCGGGAGGAATTTTGTCAGGCACAAAGGGCGTGCCCCACGCTTGAAGGCATGCGGCGACAGGCCGAAGCCCAAGTGGCCAGTCAGGAGACGGGCGGGTATCATGTGTATTGGGAGGATGGCCTCCTGTACAGTGAGCCTAAGGTGCCGGTGCATGGATCTTCGAGGGCCATAGTGGTCCCCCAATGCTACCGGGCCTTCCTGCTGAAGTTAGCGCACAAAATACCCTTAGCCGGACATCTGGGTCAGGAGAAAACCTTTGCACGGTTGGTCCCACATTTTTATTGGCCCAGGATGAGAATCGCCTCAGACACCTTTTGTAAGACCTGTAAGTCTTGCCAGGCAAGTGGCAAGACTGGGACTAAATTGAAGGTCCCTTTGGAACCGCTCCCGGTGGTCGGGACCCCTTTTGAGAGGGTCGGAATAGACATTGTTGGGCCGTTGGACCCTCCGACCTCAGCGGGACACCGGTTCATTCTGGTCTTGGTGGACCACGCCACTCGGTACCCAGAGGCTATTCCTCTGGGGACCACCACTGCAACGGTGGTGGCGCAGGCACTGTTGGGGATTTTTACCCGAGTGGGATTCCCCAAGGTCGTGGTGTCGGACAGGGGCACGAATTTCATTTCGGCCTATATGCAGGCCATGTGGAAGGAGTGTGGAGTGACCTACCGGTTCTCCACTCCTTACCACCCCCAGACTAACGGGCTCGTAAAGCGCTTCAACAAAACCTTGAAGGGAATGATCCGGAGCCTGCCAGAGGGCTTGAGGCGTAAATGGGACGTCCTCCTCCCCTGCTTGTTGTTCTCCTACCGGGAGGTACCGCAGAAGGGAGTCGGGTTCAGCCCGTTTGAGTTGCTCTATGGCCATCCCGTTAGGGGTCCCCTCAGTTTAGTGAAGGAGGGGTGGGAGAAGACTTCGCAGAAGCTTCCCCGTGACATTGTCAGCTACATGCTGGCGTTCCGCAGCCAGATGGCCAAGCTGTGGAAGGCGGCCTCAGAGAACCTAGAGGCTAGCCAGACCGTTATGAAGGAGTGGTACGACCGCAACGCTCGGACGGTCGAGTTGGACGTTGGACAGAAGGTGTGGGTCATGGAACCTGGGGAGCTTTGTGCCCTCCAGGACCGGTGGACTGGTCCGTATGACATTGTGGAGCGACGAGGCCAGACCACATACGTAGTGGATCTAAAGACCCCCCGACAGCCCCTGAGGGTATTCCACGTCAACCGCCTGAAGCCGCACCATGAGCGATCAGAGCTTGTTCTCCTTATGGTGACGGATGGGAGCGAAGAGGAAGAGAGTGAAGCTCTTCCTGACCTTCTAGCGGTACAGGAGAAGGATGGCTCGGTAGAAGGTGTAGTCCTCTCCCCATCCTTGACCCCAGAGCAACAGAGGGACTGCCGCCATGTCCTGGGACAGTTCGCCTCGTTGTTCTCCCTCACGCCTGGAATCACTCATCTGTGTACCCATGATGTGGACACAGAGGACAGCCCCCCGGTGAAGAACAAGTCTTACCAGCTCTCTGACCGAGTGAAGGATAGCATCCAGCGTGAGGTAGCCAAGATGTTGGAGCTGGGGGTGATAGAATTTTCCAGCAGCCCGTGGGCTAGTCCGGTGGTGTTGGTGCCGAAAGCGGCCCCACCGGGTAGCACACCGGAACTTCGGTTTTGTGTGGACTACAAGGGGTTGAACTCTGTCACGAAGACAGATGCTCACCCCATCCCACGAGCGGACGAGCTGGTGGACCGGCTGGGAGCAGCCCGGTACCTCAGCACCATTGATCTAACATCCGGATATTGGCAGATTGCCATGGCCGATGGAGCAAGAGAGAAGGCAGCATTCTCCACCCCCGAGGGCCACTTTCAGTTCCGAGTGATGCCCTTTGGGCTCAGAAATGCTCCGGCCACATTCCAGCGGTTAGTGAATCAGGTACTATCTGGTCTGGAGTCCTTCTCAGCGGCATACCTGGATGACATAGCTGTCTTCAGCAGCACCTGGAAGGACCATCTGCAGCACCTCCAGGAGGTATTGCAGGCGCTGCAACGCGCTGGCCTAACCATTAAAGCCAGCAAGTGCCAGATTGGACAGGGATCTGTCGTGTACCCAAACAGAGGTCCGAGCTTTCCTCTGCCTCACTGGGTATTACCGCCGGTTTGTCAAGGGATATAGTACCATCGTAACCCCCTTAACAGGATTAACCTCGAAGAAGCAACCTCGCAAGGTCATATGGACAGCTGCTTGCCAGGAAGCCTTTGACACGCTGAAACATGCGATGTGTACCGCTCCAGTACTCGCAACTCCAGATTTCAGTAAGGAATTCATTGTACAGACGGACGCCTCAGAGCACGGCATAGGTGCGGTGCTCTCGCAACTCAACACCGAGGGCCAAGATCAACCTGTGGCCTTCATCTCCAGAAGACTCATCCCTCGGGAACAGCGATGGAGCACCATTGAGAGAGAAGCCTTCGCGGTGGTCTGGGCTCTGAAGAAGTTGAGGCCATATCTCTTTGGAACTCACTTCCTAATTCAGACTGACCACCGCCCCCTTCGCTGGCTCATGCAGATGAGAGGCGAAAACCCCAAGTTGTTGAGGTGGTCCATTTCCCTACAGGGGATGGACTTTCGGGTGGAACATCGGCCCGGAGTTAACCACGCCAATGCTGACGGTCTCTCCAGGTTTTTCCGCCTTAGCGATGAGAACTCCCTAGAGGTTGGGTAGCTCTCCCCTCTTTCGGCTGGGGGGGACGCGTGTTAGACCTGTCAGCCCTAGGGTGGTCTCCCCATCTATTTTTGATCGTGCCTCATTTTTTCCACCCTCATTTTTATGTTGGACTTAGGTCTCCGGGCGCCTTTTCATTGCCAACCCGTGTTAAGGTGCAGGTGCTCCCTTCTCCCAAGATGGCTGCCACGGTGAGCAGCCAAAATATCGAAACTAAAATATCTACCTACACAAATATCGAGTTTTAAATATCGAAGGGACAGAATATCGATGTCAATAATATCTATGGACAGAATATCGATCCTAAGGTAAGTATTTTAATATCGATGTTAGTAATATCGAAGTTAGTAATATCGACATCAAATATATCGATTTTACTAATATTGATGTTACTAATATCGATATCGATATTTATATTATTGTTATGTATTTTATTATGTATTTAATATGTATGTGTTATATGTTTTTAGTTAAGTGTTCTACTGGTTTTAACATATATGTATACAATTTTTATATGTTAACAATGGTTTTTTAAGTCAATTTTGTGTTTTAGTACCGTAGCGGGTTGCGGGTTTATAGGGGAATAGGGTGGGAAGTAATTTAATTATATGGAATTAATTATACATTTTTAGGAATTATAAATTAATTTTAATTATTTTTTGCGTTTAAGTTCTGTAGCGGGTTGTGGGTTTTTAGGGGAATAGGGTGGGAAGTAATTTAATTATATGGAATTAATTATACATTTTTAGGAATTATAAATTGATTTTAATACATTTTTGCGTTTAAGTTCTGTAGCGGGTTGTGGGTTTATAGGGGAATAGGGTGGGAAGTAATTTAATTGTAATTAATTAATAATTTATTTTCATTTATTGGTATTGATAATTATATTATTGTTAATTAAGTATTAATTGGTAATTAATTTTTATTAATTGGCAATTAGTTTTAATTAGTTGATTAATTGATAATTATGTTAACTGTATTATTTTATTAGTGGAGTGTGTCGTGCGTTTATAGGGGAATAGTGTTGGAAGTAATTGAAATCTAATTAAGTAATTATTAAATTAGTTAATTAATTGGACAATAATTATTAATTGGTAAATATTTTAAATTATAATATTTTGGTTATGAAAAATAATTAATTGTTGATTAATCATTAATTGTGAATTAAATATAATTACATATTATGCATTGATATTTCTAATTAATATATTAATAAGTAATTATTAATTGGTAATTAATGTGTAATATTTATTATTTTGGCGTATGAAAAATATTTAATAGTTCAATATTTTTTAATTGGTAATTAATGTTTCATAATTATTATTTTGCAGTATATATTTTTTTAAATGGTTAAATATATTTTAATTGGTATTTACTCTTTAATAATTCATATGTTTTTGGTTATGAAAAATATGTTATCGTTTAATATTTATTATTTGGTAATTAATATTTATTAATTATTATTTATTGGTATTTATTATTAATGTATTGTTAATTAATTATTCTTTGGTAGTTATGTTTGTAATAATTATTTATTGGCATTTGTAAATAATTTTGAGTTATTTAATAATTAAATCACTAATTGTTTTAAATAATTATTTTATTTATAACTATGTTATTTTTAACTTCTACGCTATCCAACACTTTCTCTACTGTTGCACCCTCTGGAGTTGGAATAGTAAATTTTATCCCTACGCTATCCAACACTTTCCGCACTGTTGCATTCTCTGGAGTTGGAATAGTAATTTTTACCCCTACGCTATCCAACACTTTCCCTACTGTTGCACCCTCTGGAGTTGGAATAGTAATTTTTACCCCTTCGCTATCCAACACTTTCCCTACTGTTGCACTCTGTGGAGTTGGAATACTAATTTTTACCCCTACACTATCCAACACTTTCCCTACTGTTGCACTCTCTGGAGTGGGAATAGTAATTTTTACCCCTATGCTATCCAACACTTTCCCTACTGTTGCACTCTCTGGAGTTGGAATAGTAATTTTTACCCTTACGCTATCCAACACTTTCCCTACTGTTGCACTCTCTGGAGTGGGAATAGTAATTTTTTCCCCTTCGCTATCCAACATTTTCCCTACTGTTGCACTCTCTGGAGTTGGAATAGTAATTTTTACCCCTACACTATCCAACACTTTCCCTACTGTTGCACTCTCTGGAGTGGGAATAGTAATTTTTACCCCTACGCTATCCAACACTTTCCCTACTGTTGCACTCTGTGGAGTTGGAATAGTAATTTTTACCCCTACGCTATCCAACACTTTCCCTACTGTTGCACTCTCTGGAGTTGGAATAGTCATTTTTACCCCTACGCTATCCAACACTTTCCCTACTGTTGCACTCTGTGGAGTTGGAATAGTAATTTTTACCCCTACGCTATCCAACACTTTCCCTACTGTTGCACTCTCTGGAGTTGGAATAGTAATTTTTACCCCTACGCTATCCAACACTTTCCCTACTGTTGCACTCTCTGGAGTTGGAATAGTAATTTTTACCCCTCCGCTATCCAACACTTTCCCTACTGTTGCACTCTCTGGAGTGGGAATAGTAATTTTTACCCCTACGCTATCCAACACTTTCCCTATTGTTACACTCCCTGGAGTGGAAATAGTAATTTTTAGCTCTACGCTATCCAACATTTTCTTTACTGTTTTTTTTTGGAGCTGGAGTAGTAGTTTTATTGTCGGTGCTATTTAATATTTTTTGTATTATTTTAGCTAATGTAATATACAATTAATTTTAACAATATTCAAATTAAATGTAATTTTTTAAATGTGTTATATATAATTATTTAATTTTTATTCATGTTATTGTTTTATGTGTATGATGTATTTGTAATTTATAATAATTTTTAACAAGTTATAAGTTATTAAAACAATTACTAAAATGTATTTTTAAGTAAGTATATATATTATATATTATATGTATATGTTTAATTAATGTTTTATTACATTATATATATTAATTATTAATTTTAAACATTATAACATATATTTAATTATGTTTATTTTATTATTTGGTTTATTTTACATTTTTTTTTAACTAAAAAATACTTTATATTTTTAATAACGATATTTTTGACATTCTATATTTTATTTTCGATATTTTTGTACTTACCATGTTGTAGATAGGATCTCGATATTCTTGTCATCGATATTTTTGTGTCGATATTTTTGTAGGTCGATTTTCTGTCCGTCGATATTCTGTCAGACATTCGGCTGCCACAGGCCCCTGCTACTGCAGAGTGGTCTTTCTAGTAGCACCCTAGCTGCCAGGAGCTGGCTGGAACCCCACAACAATGTTGCGACACCAGCCCGCCTTTTTTGTCCCATAGGTAGAATGGGGAAGCTCCTGGAATGTGCTGGAACCTTCTAGAAGGGAGGTGTGGTTTTTACTTTTGCCGCCTTGGATAGAGGTCACCTGACCTAGGGCTACTTAACTGAGGGAGGGAACATTTTCTAGTCAGTTGGTCAGTGGGAGTAAAGCAGACCTGGGGAAAATCCACGCAGGAGTTTAGGCGGTAGGGCCTAGCTAGGGACTTATGCCTCTGAAAGTGACAGGACTTAGGTACTGCCTTTTAAGTGAGTGAGGGATTCTGTACAGCCCACTGATCTAGCCCAGTGATAGGAGAACCCAGGGGCCATCTGCTAAGCTTGACTAGGAAGGAACTAGTCACCAACTCAGTCCCTAACCCCAAGGAACAGAACCCCCCAAGGGCACCAGTGACATCTGCGCCGCAAGAACTGAATGCTGAAACTTCACGCAAGAACTGAATGCTGAAACTTCATGCCAGAACTGAATGCTGAAACCGATCGCTGAGACTGCATGACAAAACTGAATGCTGAAACTTCACGTTACGATTGAATGCTGGACTGCTGGGGATCAACCAGGTACTAGCGCTGTGACCCCTGCGCTCCCTGACCTGGCCTGAGATCCCCTGCATCAATCCACGTTGAGCGCTGAGCGCTCCCGCTTAATTTGACCCACCCCCCTGACACGGGGACCAGAGCGCGCTCACCGCCGCGGCCCGGAGGCCGGAAGCTTGCACCATCATCACGTCGAGGCCCGCGGAGAAGCCCGGGGCCCCATCGCTGCCGTCGCAGCTGCTGGCGGAGGTGTGAGAGGCCGTGACCGGCCCCCGTCGCTGAGGTATCGACTGCGGAGTCCGGAGCGGTGTCGGACGCCCCAGGACGCCGAGATCAAGGTAACCCCCGGGGGCTGGGAGTTAGCGTGGCCGAGTGGAGGCCGGGGACTCACCCCCCCCTGCTCCCCGGGAGGTGTGGGATGGACCCGGTGCGGCCCCTACAGATCGGGAGCGGCACCGCAGCCTACGACACTGGTTCCCCTCCGTGGGAGTCCTCCCCGTTCACCGGAGACTCTGACACCCCTCCGAGGGAGTGCCCCTTCCTTGGAGACTGCTGCGTATCAGTGGACCACCTACTTGAGGCTTGTCAAGTACGAGTAACGCTGTGTTCATAGGCTCTGCTCAAAAGGGTTCAAGGCTCGCTTATTACGAGTAGCGCTGTGTTTGTAGGCTCTGCTCGGAAGTGTCCTATGCCTGATTATTACGAGTAACGCTGCGTTCATAGGCTCTGCTCAAAAGGGTTCAAGGCTTGCTTATTACGAGTAGCGCTGTGTTTGTAGGCTCTGCTCGGAAGTGGCCTATGCCTGATTATTTCGAGTAACGCTGTGTTCATAGGCTCTGCTCAAAAGGGTTCAAGGCTCGCTTGTTACGAGTAGCGCTGTGTTTGTAGGCTCTGCTTGAAAGTGCCCAGGCCTGAGTATTACAAGTAGCGCTGTGATTTTGCACGGAAGCGCTAGTTGTGCCATGAGTCGCGGTAGGCCTGCGAAGTCTGCCCTGAGTCACTACTAGTTCCCAGGAGTGGCGCTACGATTCCCAGTCTTATCTTTTACCGCGCTGATCATTAGACGCTACGCGGGGTGCCCACGGCAGAAAGCAATACTAGAGGGAGGAGGAGCACAGCGCTAGGATTAACCGCTGTATTTACCGCTCCCCCAGGTTCGCCAGATATTACCACGGAACCTATGAAGGAGGGCTCCGTGACCTATTGCCCCATAGTGAATCGCTGGTGATTATAACGCTGATGTAATCAGGTACTGTCTAGGGCACCATTATGAAATGCTGGTGAATCAAATGCTATACGATGTAAATAATGCCATTGACATCTAATGAACTGCATTTGCCTCTAATGAACTGCTTTTACATCTGACTGCTTATATAAACTTGAGTCTTTTGCATAAATCCTACTGTGTGGCGTCCCTTATTGTGTGCATCTCCTGCTTCAGAGGATGTGCGTGTTGTATGGTCGCTTTACACATAAGCCTTTGGGTACCCAGCCGCTCGAGTCACGTTACCCCCTTAGGGCTTGGTGACCCCAGGTCTTACAGTGTCATTGCTTTTTTGAATATCCCACCCACTTAATTCACATACCACTGGGTGTATTTGGTAAGCACTGAGACTTTGAGACAAACCTATCTAACATTGCCTCACTAATATCTCTTTTCAGCCTTGAAAAAGCCCTGGCCCAATTTTAGCCACTGGGTGAAACACGTGTCGGCTGATCGCTTTGTTTTGGTGTGAAGAAAGAAACAATATAATAAATAAACAATAAAGGATATAACTTGAATGTTGGAATATTTGAAAAAGAACTTCTCATGTTTGAACAAATAAAACAAAAACCTGTACTTATCAAAGTACTCTGACTATTCCTACTTCAAACTAACTAAGGAGGACCTTTTGACTCACAACTTTACGTGTGTACTTTTTCCTGAGGCCATAGAGGTCCAATGCCTCGAGTCAATCTCCTTAAGATATAAGTTATATATACTGGGCAATTCTCTCTGGAACTGGGACCCCTGGACCTTAGCAACTTTGCAACCCCTTATTGGTTATAGGTTAAAGACAACCTTTATTGAAAGCTATCCTTGTGGTAGCTATGGAGAGCAGCCTTCAGGCTAAGTCTTGAAGGAATGTAAAGCAGCATGTATTTATTACTAAACACTCCCCCCTATTCTCTTAATGAGACTAGAGGTCAAAACACATAAGTTACACTTCAAATATGACAGTAAAATAGCACAAATATACGTCAGGCCCTAGGGGCGAGCCAAACCATATACTAAAATAGTGGTATAAGAACCACGACTTAACTAGACACAAGGCCTAGAGCCTGTAGAATCGCTGGGACCCCAAGGAACCACCCAAGGTAGTGACACAGGGGACCCACGGGGGCCGTGTGCAGTGTGAGAACACAGCCGCGAGCTCCCGTTAGCTTCTATGGGGAAAGTCGCAGTTAGATTTTTAAAGATTAGGGACACTTAGAAACAAGTCAGGACCAAACCCTTTGGGACTTAGGAAGTTCTAGGGCCAACACCCACGGGAGCACCGGAGTACTCGAGTTACCTCACCCAGGGAAGCCGGGTGCATAGGTGTCAAATGGTGTCAGGTCGCGTCATCGATTTCAATGGGAGCTGGCAAAGAAGTGCTGCTGCCGGGAAGATGCGAAGTGTCCCAAGAGATCCAAGCCTGGATCAAAGTTGAGAAGAACCTGAAAGCAGAGGGGACAGAGTCTGGGTCACTTGCCAGTGACCAGGAAGGCGATAGGCGGATGCCCACTGATGTTGGGTAATTTCAGGTGAAGGAGGTGAAGGTTGACTCTTCAGCCACGAGGACCAGGAGTCGTCGAGGATGACCAGGAGCTGGATTCCAGCTGTCCCATGAAGGATGTCGAGTGCTGCAGCGTCAGTGCCTGGATTGGAAACAACAAGCCTTGGCAACAGCAACCCACGCAGAAAAGAGAAAGATGCTTCGGTGCAAACCAGCAAGATCTGAGGGACTCACCACTTGGTAGGGAGTTGGGGCACGTCTGGAGCAACCAGGAAAGCCCAAGGAAAATCAAAGTTACCCCCTCAGTGACCCACCAGTCGACGGACCAGGGATAGCGAAGGGACCTCGAGACGAAACACAAAATGGTGGCCCACGGGTCACTCGGGATGAGTAGGCCAACAGTCTTCGGCGGATTCTGTGCTCGAGATGGGGGCTACAAATAAGCCCAAGCACGACTTCAAGAGACGTCGAGAAGTCAATGCACTTGCAAAAGTGCACAGTGACCAGGAGTTCCGGTTCCACGCTACTCACGAGGGCTGCAAGTCGCAGCTTTGCTGGGGACTCGGGTCGGCCTCTGAGATGTCTTGAAATCCTCTTCCTGGGCTGCAAATACTTCAGAGTCCAGCGGGAGATTCGGAAATGCAGACTGGCAAAATGCTTTGTTGGTGTCTGCCAAGCAGGGGAGCCACTCCTTGACCCCAAGGTAGATTTCTTCAGTACTCTAGTCTTTAGTATAGCGTTGAAGGTTCAGGATTCAGCTTCAGAGTTTTGTCCAGGGATATCTTACGTTCTGGTTACAGAGGTTCCTTACTTATACCTAAGGAAGGGTAGGACTAGCTCTAGGGACCCACCTATGGGAGGGTTTGGAAAGAGGGGTGGCTACACCCATTTCCTTTGTCCAGTTTCACGCCAGAGCAGGGGCTGGAATCCCCTGAACCGGTTTGAGCTGGACTATGCACAGGGACACCAAATGTGCCCCCAGTGCAGGACTTCAAAGCACTCAGAGAGTGCTCCCACCCAGCCCCAATACACATAAGCCTGTCTGGGATGTGGTTACACCTCCCTGTGACAGGAAACCTATTGTCCAGGCCTCCCCTGCCGGAGTTTCGGTCAGCAGCAGGAGGCCAGACCCGTGTCTTGTCTGTGGCTGCAGCATCCATTTTGTGATGCCAGGGCTCTGTTAGATTTCTACCGGGTATACCAGTACTGCCATGTCTCTCCGTCTAGAAGGGTGGGATCATATCCTCACATCAACAACTGATGTGGGGGGTATGATTCCAAGGTGTTTGACACCAAACAAGACATGTTTCCGTGCAGCCAGTCCAAGGTTAGCATTAACCGTTTAAGATATGATGCACTTAAGAGTATATGGTCAGGCTGCACCACTGACAACCCTGGAGAAGAGGTTCCAAAGGCTGCAGAGGGGCTCAGCTCATGCTTGGGCACCCTCTCACATATAACCAAGCACTCTGCCTTCAGGATTGTTAAGGCCTGCCATAGGAGTGACTAATAGGTTTGTATGTGCAGTGATAGGTGAGGTATAGTGAACCTATACCTCAGTAAGGGGAGCATGCACCACCTTACGCAGGCTGCAGTAGCAGACCTGTGGTGTCATTTTGGGGTGCTTTCCAGGGGTGGCATAATACATGCTTCAGCCCCTGGTATGCCTCTGGGGTACCTATGCCCTGGGTACATAGTATACCATATACTGGGCACTCACAAGAGTACCTCAGGATCCAATCTGTGGTGAACCTAAAGTACATGCAATCAATTTAGAGAGGAAGCAGCTAGGCTGGGGCCCTGAATAGCAGGGTCCCAGCCAGACCAAAGTCGAAACATAGTGAAACACCAGCAAAAAGTGGGGGTAAACGTGAAGCAGATCCTACTCTCCTACATGATCCATGCACCATGGGTTAACCTTATTACAAAATTTACCTCTAGGTATGATAGGGCCAGCACCATGTCCTGTGTCCCTCTCGTACATGCCATAGCTGTGATTCTTTATACCAATAATCACCTCCAACTTGCTAGCACCAGCAATTTGCCTTGGGTGTCCTTCAGTATGCCTGTACCAGCCCCCTCTCTCTCAACCCTCTGCCAATGTAAAACTACCTGCCTCTGGCCCCAGTGGCCTCTTACAGGTAATTCTATTTGTAGTCCAAATCACGGTTTGTACCGCTAGCTCAGGGCAAATTGAGCATCTGGGATAAAACCCACTTTACACGCAGCCTCTAAACGCTGCGGACACAATCAGTGTGCAGGCAACAGACAGGCCTCCAAGGCAACAGAAGAGGTCATTAAAAGTAGAAGACCCTTCTTGATACTGTGCTGTGACCCAAGGTCTCACGTGTCACTTGTTAGAGCTCAGAGAAATGCCATGGATGGCCCATATATCAAGTATTATCTCAAATATGCCGGGTCCCTGTCTGTTAATAATTGCCTCCAGTATTCAAACATCGGTATTTTGCTGGTGCCAAAAGCAAACTTGCAAGCATAATACCATATTTACATTCACTAACTCACACCCATTCCCATCTTCTCACTCTTACTCAATCATTCTCACCCCCTTGCACTCATTCATTCTCATTCTCACATGCTCAGTCTTACACTCACTCACACATTGTCACTCATTCTTACACTGATTCCCTCATACCTACTCACTCACACTGACGTGCATTCACTCTTACTCTCACTTCATCATTCTCACTCGCTCTAACTCATTCATACTCACTTAATGACAATTAATCTCCATTATTGTCATTCCTATCACTGACTGTCACTTTCACTCACACATACATGCTCACATAAACACAGGCTTACACATAAACACTCCTCCTTTCATACACTCTCACCCACAAGCACACACACAACATACATTTAAAAACCTTTTTTACTTACCTGGTGCTCCAGTTTTTATCACACTAATAGTGAATATTATGCAATTATTTAATGTTAACATAAGCCAGGGGGTCATAATTGCGACCCCTGGCAACCCCTATATGATGCAAACCCAAGGAGATGATGGACGGAGCGCTGAAACTTGTCAGACAAGCATCCTAGCACCGGTTTCGGGGTAACAGCCCTCATCAGCCAGGCTAGCTTAAATCCAGTGGCAAAGTGAGCAAGGGACCCACATCTGGGCATACCCTGCCAACTTAGGGCAAACACAAGCAGATGATGGACGGATCGCTGAAACGTTTCAAACGCTCACCCCCAGTCACAGATCTGGGTTGAATCCATCAACGTTATTTAGCTGACTTCGCAACCCAAGTTCAGACCCAGCCATATGCAAATCATTTTGAGCCTGTACCTCATGGGAACAGTCCAGCCTGAATTGCTAAGCCAGGTCTTTACTGGACCGGAAACAAGCATCCAGGGACCAGTTTCGTGGTAACACCCCTTATCAGCCAGACTAGCTTGAATACAGTGGCAAAGTGAGCAAGGGACCCACGTCTGGGCATACCCTGGCAACTTAGAGTGAACAAAGCAAACACAAGGAGATGATGGACGGGGATGGTGAAGTGAGCTAAAGAACGATGATGGATTCAATCCAGATCTGTGCCTGGGGGTGAGCGTCTGAAAAGTTTCAGCGCTCTGTCCACCAGTTCTTCTGCCTTTAAAAAAAAGAGCAGGGGAGGAATCCGCCACCCTATGATATTGTTCTCGCTGTGTCATGTATCGTGAATCTACAACATACATATCTGCTGTAAAGTGTACTCCTCTGTCTCACATTTGTATGTCGACTAACAAGTTTAATAAAAAGATTTCTAAAAAATAAAAAAAAAGGAGCAGGATTTAATCATCAGTATACAGAAAAACTTGAATCCCCTTTAATTGTATATGGGCAATGAATGGGGCAAGTAACTTTGTAAAAAAAAATTAAAAAAACATCTCGGAGCACTGGTTATTCCAAATTCAAGGGCTCAGACCGAATAATATTCCTGACCCAAAGCAAACCTCAGGAACCTTCTCAATTGCTTCTGAATCGTAGAATTCAGGTTTGATGGAAGGGGAGTTGCGTTGTAAAAATTGTTTAGGGGAGAATCCTTGAACACTAGTAAGCACCCTTCTGACATCACCTGCAAGGTCCATATACCTGAAATCTTTGACTTCCAGAATTGAACAAAACATTTTAATCTTTTTCCGCATCATTTAAGGGACATTGCTTCAAAAGAAAATGTGGAAAACCAGCCTTCTCTGTATTTTCCCATTAGTGAGAAAAAATATCGCCGATGACATTGTGAATCAGTAATAACTGATTATTTGGAGGTCCATAAAACAGAAAAAAAAACATCTGCCCAGCAAGAAGGGGCACGAGAAGAAAAATTCAGCCCCTCCTTAACTACGTTGTATAACTTCTTGCCACCGGGGACCTTCCAGTCACGTCTTCCCCGTTTACACATATTAGGGATTGAAACAACCAGGCTTCAGCAGACAAGTAAGACTAAAACATGTACAAGTTCCAATCACTAAATCATCCCATCCATCTGCCAATTAAACACTATTGGGTCCCCAACTTATGGGCATCTACTTTCACCTTTCCCTAGTGCTCCAATGACAACACTGGAGCACTCTAGAACTCTGATGGAAGTTGCTCCAGCATCACTTCTGGGTATAGCCCTTAAGGAAGACTACTGTGCTACGTGTCCTTTTGAAATATCTCCAACACTTCTTCTGGGGCCAGCATTATGTCCATTAGACACACTGTAAGAGATGATAAATCTGCTATTAACCCCATCACTTTCTTCCCTATTCACACACATAAGCATCCTGTTACTCCATTTATATCCAAGTAATTTACCCACTACCCACAGATTAGTCAAATTCAGTTCCTGAATTGACTCACAGAGATTTCACACAACTAAGCACCCCTACATGAGATCGATGACTGACAGTTGACTGTCCACCTCTTCTCCTTACAAAACCATGAACCACACTAAACTAAGTACTTAACTGTTTCTCCTACATTCCTTATTCACGCTCTTTGCGCTAGCCTCCCAGCAGAATCTCACCCCCTCCTTTCCATCTAATTTCCTGCCCGAGGAGACTACTATTTCCTCCTCCAATTTGCCTCTACTTAATACCGCTACTCACCCCAATTCCTTTTACTCGACTCTCCAATTCCAACTGGAGCTGCCTAAGTGCTAACTCCACCTTCTTTCTATCAATCTTCAATCCACACACCTATCTCCTCTTCCTCAACTATTTTGGGCAACAAGAATTTTACTCCACATGGTATCGAACCTTCTCCACTAATTATGGTTCAATTTATTTTTATTTGCATTTTTTAAAACAATTAAGTTGCACTCCCCCACTAATTACATACCTGCCTTCTACAATATTTTCTTATACTCCCTAACTGTTCCTCCTCCCTCTACCTTCAATCTAGCTCGGGGGCATTTAATGAAACAAAAACACTGTGCAGAAAAGTCCCTTGCATAGTGAGGGGCGTGCACCCCTGTCCTGAGTGCCCAAGCTGCAACGATGTCTGAATCCCAGGTGCTGATTGCCATGACATAGACCTGTCTCATGGATTGCGGTCTTCTTGGACCTTGAGGTGCGCCCAGAGCGTTACCCACACAGTGGTGAAAGGCTACTGCCTTTACCAGAAGTAGCACAAGCGTAGTGGTGGCAGCATACTGTGTAGTGATTTGTAAAAGTGAACAAGTCTTTTACTTCTGTCACTGGAGTGAGGCCTGCAGGCTCACTCATGTAAAGTTATACTACTATGTGCTTAACTCATCTTTGGCCTACATCAACTTAGTATGTAGAGCTGTGCAGGGCGCATGTGGTTGCATGTGTGTGCCGTGTGTATGTGTGTCTGTGAATGGTACAATACTTTGGTGACCCAGTGCTGACTGGATGAGCATGTGGAGGTGATGAATACCCACAGACAAATGTGTGGATTGCTGCATTCCTGAGAACTGGGTGGGACCCACAGTGGAGGAAGGAGAGCCAGGCCCTTCAGCATACTTCAGAGTGTGCTCTTTCATTCAGGGGGAGGTCATTGGAAAGGGTCCCGGGCTCATCTCAGGAAGGAGATGCGGCTGATAAGAGAATAATAAAAAGTAGGGCTGGGGCCCTGCGGTAACTTTTTGAAACATTTATCACTGGAGCTGACATCAAGATGTGAATCTTTAGACACACCATGGCCTTTGTTGTGGGGCTAGCACGTTTAGAGTTGCTCCTGCTGTCCTGCTTTGACAGACTGCTTTCTGGACCTAGGGCAGGTCAGAGGAGTGGGCACTGCAAACGGAATTCGAAGAACGCAAACTTCAAAGACTCAGACCCTAAGTCAAATTTCATGTCTGGAAATGAACTATAAGAAGGCCCCTAAAATCGTCAGCTGTCAAGGTGATAGTCATGTTGCATGTTGAGGAGGAGAAGCTCTGCAAGACTTCACCTGTGACCAGGATTGGGGGATAAGGTCTGCTAGTCTCCCAGCTGGCTGAGGGGGTATCATCCATGGAGATCCAAGACAAACTACCCCTGGACCGCCAATGCTTACCTCCTTGCCAAGACTATGTTGCCTATGAAGAGGAGTAGAGAGCTAGGAGGGAGCAAGGTCCAGTGGGGGATCCCAGCGAGTGGATCCCCATAGCGAGGTGTGAGGAGATGGCTTGTTGAACCAATCGTGTCATCGCCTGTGGGCAGGTTCCCGTTGACGATCCCCTATGCCAGAAGTGAAGATTGCATGACTGCTATGATGATCAAGCCATAGCTGTTGTCCGGGTGTGGAGTAAGGTCAGTGACCTCATATGCCCGAGGAGGCCACCATCAAGAGCAAGGAACTTTGCTTTTCAAGCCGCCCTCAAGAGGAGAAAATGCCAGAGTGACCTGTGCATGCCCTAGCCGCGACTAAGGATCAGAACCCGAGGAATTGTCCCCTTCACCTGTGGGGAAGATCAGAGTAACTTTCTGTCTCACCAGAGGAAGTGCCGTGGATGTCCAGCCACTGCCCCTGCCCCTGCAGAGTCATAAGTGCTACTCACCATCAGCACCCAATTTGGCCCTCCAGGACTCCCAAGAGTGAAACGCTCCCAGGTGCTCCAGTAGCGTAACCCCTGCAGGAGTGGTAAAACTGATCCTGTTCTGCCACATAGCTCTTCGGGCTCTAAAATACTTCTAACTTTAAGAGAGTCAAGAGGGACTCCTGAGACCCAGACTACTAGTGGGGGTTAACCTGAATATCACCTGAAGTGAATGGGGAATAACCACTACTGTTAGTGAGAAGGAAGTGGGACTCAGAGAGCAGCCTATCGAACATTAGAGCCCTAACCTTAGGGGACTGTGCATATTGTTTGAGTATGACATATTTTACTTTGTGTTTGTATATAAATACTAAGGGGCAGATTTACAAGCCCCTTGCTCCACTTTTGCCTCGTTTTTAACATGGGAAAAGTGACGCAAAAGTGGCGCAAGGGGCTTGTAAATCTGCCCCTAATTTTTTCATAAAAGCAAGTATTTGACTTGACAATCTTTTATTGCTGCTATTGAACATATTTTGAGTTTCAGCATAGTATCCTACGCAGACAACAGCCAGCTGATCCTCTTAAACCAAGGACCCTATCCTCACCAGACTCAACTTTCAGGAAGGAATGAAGGACGTTGCATCCTGGATGAGCAGCAGCTGCCTGAAGTTCAACTCGGAGAAGACAGAGGTCTTAGTCCTCGGAACCCCCCTCTGCATGGGACAACATCTGGTGGCACACCGCCCTTGGCAGCCCCCCCCCAGCCCCACGGACCACGCCCGAAACCTCGCCATCGAACTCAACTCCTCCCTCTCCATGACCCAACAGGTCAACGCCGTCGCCTCCACCTGCTTCAACACCCTCCACATTCCCTGAAAGACCTTCAAATGGATCCCCCTCGAATCAAGGAAGACTGCCACCCACGCACTCAAGACCAGCAGACTGGACTACAGAAACACTCTCTACGCCAGGATCAACAAGACTCTGCTCCACAAACTCCAGAACATGCAGAACAATGCAGCCAGAATCATCCTCGGCATCGCTCAATACAAACACATCACCCAACACCTGCGTAACCTCCACTGGCTCCCCATTGAAAAGAGAGTAACCTTCAAGATACTCACCCACACCTACAAATTCCTCCACAACATCGGACCCCAATATCTCAACGATAGAATCTCCTTCCACGTACCCAAGAGGAACCTCCGATCTGCCGATCTCGCCCTCACCAAACCCCTGCACATCCGCATAGCTAGAATGGGAGGAAGAACCATCTCCTACATTGCGGCCAAGACGTGGAATGAGCTCCCGATCGACATCAGACGCGCCCCCACCCTGCAGATCTTCAGGAGGACCCTCAAGACTTGGCTCTTCTACTGACCTGAGCTGCCCCCCAACCCACCAGAGCCTTGAGACCCTCACGGGTGAGTAGCACACTTAAAACTCTCAGATTGATTGATTGTTTAGGAGTAAATGGCCTCAACCATCACGGTGCGGCCCAATAGCTACCGCTTGCCCTTTCGCCCTCTGAAAGGGGTATCGACATGCAGCACCAGCTGCTCCTCATGCACATCTGAAAACAACCTCCTACCAACCCCTGCCTTCTCATCACTAATTTAATTCCCACATATCCATTCATCCATATCTAACCATACATCAACAAGGTGACCAGAATGTGTTGTGCATCGGGTGAAGAACCTCATCTGACACTTTGAACGGTGAGTCAAACCATAGCCTAACAACCAAAAAACCTCCAATTAGCACCACCAACACCTACTCTACTCTGCCAAAGCCTGCTCTTCCAAAATCCGCTGCCAGTATCTCTCTATCTTGTTCAACCTTCTCATAACACAACAATAAGCGCTTCACAACACCTAAACCACCACCAACGCTGCCAAGTTAACAGCCTACAGTCTCACCTTTTATAACAAACACACCTTAGACATACCGGCAACAAAATAGGAAACAATGCAGTTCACCTTCCTGAACTGAATCTTTATCTTGTGTGATGCTCTTTATATATAATTATAACCACGCACACATATTACGCATAACACTTACTATTTCAGAGCCTCTAATACCAATCAACAAATACACACAATTCTCCTTATAAAACTAATTCAGTCTCTTATGAGTCTCCTACTGAATACTATCCTTACAAATGCACCTACCTAAGCACACTTCACGCCGATCAGCCCCCTCCAAAACCTCAAGTAATAATTACTTTGACCTAAAAATCTACCCCAACATCCTCCGCTTTCTCCCACACACCAACAGCCTCTCTGGAACTGCCCTGCAATCAATGCATTAACTATGTGGAAGAATATACAACATATCCAGCACTTAATAAGTGACTTGAGACCAACCATATTTTTCATTACTGAAACTTAGCCTAAAGATACATGACACCAGTGCCTCATGAGGCAATTTCACCGGGATACCGAAGCCATACACAATCATCAAGGGAAATCTAGAAGAATATTGCCAGTCATATTAAAGAAATTGGTTTCTAATACTATAATTGCGGATATGTTTCTACCTAACCATGAGTCACTAGTAATAAGACATAAACCTACACCTAATTTCTACAGTAGACTTTTACTATAGTCCTCCACCAAATAAAGGAGCTTTTGCACTCTTGGAGAGAATATATCAGACATTGCCATCTATACCCTAACTGTGCATCCTTGGTGACTTGAAATTGGTTTGATGAACAACAAACAATGCGACAAAGAAATAGCGCTACAACTAACTTGAAAGCTCACAATCTCTAATAAGTCATTTCAGAACATACCTATACTAGATCTGATCTTTAGCAACCCTAGAATCGATCATCTTCAGCTGCATTTACCCCAGTCATTGGAACTACCACTGTGAGAAAGCGCCCTCTTTCTACATGGTTGCTCCCACCCTTTGCTGAACTGCTTATGTACTTTGACTTGGCTCCTGCCAATCAGGTACCCAGGGCCTATGTTCTTTCCCTAAAACTGCATTGAAGACCAAACCCAATTGGCACTCTCTGGCCACAGAATCAGCCCCTGGTAAATGGTACCACAGGTATCCAGGGCACTGTGACCAGGGAAAGCCTCTAAGGGCTGCTGCACTTATTGTGCCACCCTTAGAGGCCCTGTACCTTTACACTCACACACTGCCCTTGCAGCCTGCGTGTTTTGGTGAAGAGTCGACATGGCACACATCCCTGTGTGCCATGCCTACAACCCACTGCTCTGGCATAGATCAGCCACCCCATCTAGCTGGGTGCACCATACCAGTGGCGAGGGTACAGGTGCATGAGCCCTGTACCCCTACAATGTCTAAGCCAATTGTTAGGCATTGGAAGTGCAATAATTCCATTAAGAATATAGGGTGCTGGGAGTTTGTCATTACGAACTCCACAGTACCATAATGGCTTTATTGAAAACTAGGAAGTTTGGTATCAAACTTCTCAGCACATTAAACTCATACTGATGCCAGTGTGGGATTTAATTAAACATGCACACAGAGGGCATATTAGAGATGCCCCCTGAAAAATGACCTAAAACTAGTGTCAAGGCTGAGTGGCTGCTCCCCAGCTGCAACCGCCAGACTTGTTTCTGGACCCCTGGGTCGAGAGCCTGCCGCTCTCAGAGGCCTGAAACAATGCACATCCTGGGACAAGGTGCCAATCCTCCTTCCCCAGGATAGGCAGGGTCCACGAAGGGGAAGCTTTCCCAGGCCTTTTGTTGCTCCCAGCAACTGGTCCCAACCAGTTCTGACCCTCACTTTGGGCGGGAGAGCCGGCGGGAAAACCAAGTGAGGAAGGGAGGTGTGCCCACCTTTGCCGGCAAGGTGAAGTACATCTCTCAGTCCCCTGCATCTTGCAGATGGGAGATGCAACCAACCAGAGTGAGGCATATGCCCCTCTCCCACTGGAGGGTGGCATAATATGGGGTGTACCCACCCAAGGAAGGAACCCATTGGTCCCAACCTTTTAATTACCTGTAACACCCCTAAATTTTGTATTTAGGGGCACCTCCAAACCTTGCCTCCTCAGACAAGCAACGACCAGGAAGAAAAGAAGAAGGATCGAACAGCTGTGCCGAAGCTAAGAAGCGAAGCTAAGAAGAGGAGGACGCCTACTGACTTGGCCCCAGCCCTACCGGCCTGTCCCCACCTCAAACCTGCGGAAGCGAAACTCCGGTGTGTCCTGCAGCCAGCAGCCTCAAGAACCCAGAGGACCTGCCCTGCCTTCCAAGGAAAAGACTTGGTATCCTGTGAACACCAGATTTGTTCATCCATACAGACTCCAGCTCCGGCTAAATCCTTGAGTCTGCACCCGACGCCCATGGGCCAAGTTCGAGTGGCCCAACACCACAAGGAGGTCTCCCTGGTGATCCTGACCTGAGATCCAGGGATCCGTGACCTGCCTCAAGCCTCCAGCCTCAATCAGGAAGGTCCCCCCAACCCCAGGAGCTGGTAAGAAGATCCGACCCGAAAAGACAGCCCTGCACCCGATGGCCCATATACGCGTGTGGCCCAACTGATGGTGTCTAGCCAACCCTCCGCATCTCAACTTACCTCTCCAAGTGGTTGTCGCACCCAGAAGTCCTTCGTCGCCAGCAGTCAGCCAGCAGTGTGTTTGCAAACCAAAGACTCCCCATTGAGAGTAACAGGGCACCCGACGACAAACCAGCACTCTGCTCCCGGCCGCCCTAGTGCTGCTGAGGGTGTACCTTCGGTGCTATCTAGAACCCCCATTTGCCCTAGATTAAGTCCAGGAGCTTTGCTCACACAACCTTGTGGCCTGCTCGTGAGCAGCCACCAACCGGAGGCCCCCTTTGGATAACATTGGACCTCAGCACTCTGCGCCCGGCCGCCCTAGTGCTGCTGAGGGTGTAACAAGAGTGCATCCTTGACCCTGGGGGACACCTGAGTCTAACTCCAGAAACCCAACTCCCATAACAAAATACTTACCTCTGAACCGATAACACTATTTTCTCCCAAAGGATAACATTAACAGTTTTTTTCTATGAAAAAGCTTCTAAGCGTGGAGTTGGAAAATCTATAAAAGTCTCTAAAACTGTAACCAAATAACCAAAACACTTTTACTTACCCATTTACAGGAAATGCCCCTGTGCAGTATCCAGGTATACTACACTGTGTAAGAAAAGTAATCTGTAAAGTAATCTACTTGGCAGCCTGTTGAAAAGCTGATACAAAGTATATGTACAATATTCCAAAGCATTGCATTATTATTAATTCTACTGTAATCAAACCAAAGTAGATATACAACTGCAATTCAAACTGTATTATTACTGCATAGTATAAATCATTTACATGTGACAGGCTTGCTTGGTTCTAAGAAATAAAATAACTAAAAGAATATTTTTATACAAACAACATTGGTCTGAGTTCAGTCTATGAGTGTGTGACAATCATTTGCTGATTGAGTGTGTACAACAAATGCTTAACATTACCCTCTGGTAAACCCTTACTGATCGCCCACACTACCACAAATGGAGAGTAAGGTGCTGTCTACTTTTACCTCTGCCTACCTTTGGGGTTCCACTTGACTCTGTGCACACTATACCTCACTTTTGTATAGTATATACAGAGCCAGCTTCCTACAACCACCACTTAATTTCCTTCACTTATAATATAATAATATTCCATCAAGAAATATAAAAACATTTGCCTTGCACTCAACAACTTGTAGACAATGGAGCAACTCAACATAAAAGTTGTCAAAACTCACCTTATGACTGGCTTAAGCCTTGAACAGATAACCACAGTAGACAAAATATTTGACTGCATCAACCATGTATTCAATGGTATAATGCCCATGTAAACATCTACATAACAAAAAAGGAAATAGAAGGTCCCTTGGGTGAATGACAAAGTAAAAAAGAAAAAATACAACTGTGCAGTCTTCAATCCCAATGGTACAAATCTCAAAGAAATCAAGGGAAAATACGTGTCCAAAGACCTAACAGGGTTTATAACTCAGCCATAAATCAGCTTAAAAAAGTGAAAAGAGCCCTTTGCTCAAAGAAGCCAATTGCCCAGCAAAGGAATTTCACAAATTACCATCAGAATTTGGCACTTTGGAAAGCATCTATGTGACCAGGCCTCAATGGCAAGGCTTCTGTAAAATAATTGCAGACAAATTTGTTACCAAAGCAAAAGCATTAGTTCGATAGCTACAAAGCAAAACTACTAGATCCCTCTGTGAGCACGAGGATAAAGGTGCAAATCTAGTGAGGAAGGCCCCTACTCCAACTTCATTGTAGCAACTGACCCTTTTGGAGTTCCATGACATGAAAATGTAGTGGGCAACACAGAACCCTGCTTCCTAGAAATTCAAATGGAGATACTATGATCCAATTTGGCTGCACTTAAAAAATTCAACATAATCAACAGCTCTCTAACCAGGGACATATTTCCAGCAAGACCCACGGCTTCTTGTGTATGATCACTCATTAGGGAAAAGCATTGGCATAGCCAATAAGTCTCACCTTTGGGATCTTATAAGTGTTTAGCCATGCAACACATTATCCTGGGTACTGTGTCGCCAAGGATTGAAAAGTACAATTACTAAACACTGGGTCAAACAGCATGATTCGGGAGTACATGCTTGCCTCAGGAAACATTTATGGACAAATTCCAAAGCTTTTTAGCGGACAGACAGAAAGACAAGTGCCTCAATGCACTGGAGATGTCACATCCATCCTCCCCAGGCCTCTATTCACCAGTCACTCTTCTCCAGAGCTTTCCATTCAAAACACTGCTTGCACCATCTGTTTACCAACAGACCCCTGGCCCGCCTTCTGTCCCAGTACCCTGGGTAAAGAAGCACTGTACATAGCAACAACAACAAAATGTTCCCATTTGTCAGGTAGATGGGAAATAATTAATATACAGGGACAGCATCGGCATCACTTACTCTCCATGCACCTTAAACTAAAAAAATATAACCTGACCTTGTGTAATGTAACTGGTGCTTTTGTGAAGCGCTTCGGATCAGTCAAGTTCGCGCTCTATAAAAATGCACCCAAAAATTAATCTGACATTGTGTAATGTAACTAGCACTCATGTAAAGCGCTCCAATTAACTTCAAGTGGCTCAAGTTCATATTATATAATAAAAAAAGTTTCACAGTCCCTGGAAAGCTGCCAGGAATGTGATTTTTAATTAGAGCTTTGAGAGATGGAGGATGGCCGGAAGAGGCAGCAGACGAGAATGCAGCGACATGGGAGGAGGTGGAAGGAAAGCATGGTGCTCCTATTTGTCAGTTAAAGGGGAAATTGTGAATAAACAGGGGCTGCTTCTGATTCACTTAATCTCCGCGCCCCTAAAACCAAAAAAAATAACCTGACCTTGTGTCATGTAACTGGTGCGTTTGTAAAGTGCTTCAATAACTTTGGATCAATTGTGTTTGCTCTCAATAAAAATGCCCCAACAATTAATCTGACTTGGTGTAATGTAACAAGCACTCATGTAAAGCACTCTAACACCTTTGGGTTGCTCACATTCACATTTTATAAACAAGCGTCAGAGAAAATGCGACAGGAGTTGCCCAAGCCTTGCCTTAAACTGTGCTGAAAGGATGGGCTACTGAAGTTCCGGGGACCTAGGCTCGCTAAAGCAACAAGCAGTGAAGCGGGAGGTGGTTGGGGGAAGTCCTCACACTTTGAAGTCAGAGAAAATTAAAGAGGTGCTTTCGAAAACAGCGTGTCAAGCGTCTGACATTTCATCTCGGTTTTTAAACGGGCCGGGGAAATTAAGTGACGGCTACTGAAGTTGAACTACCGAAGACGGGCAAACAGTGACATGAGCAAAAAAATCCCCCCAAATTAACACATAAACACAGAAGCATAACGTTAACAGTAATTGGGCGGTGCTCTGTGGGAGGAAACACAAAAAGAAGGGACAAAGAGAAGGATTAACCTCTAGCAACAAAGCATTTTTGAATGACAATCGAAGGGACGAATAAAAAGGCAATGGACGGCCTGTTAGCCCACGGAGTGAATATAGCATGTCTCAAAGAGAGAGCGCATGCGCTGCCGAGGCTCGACCTAAAAATAACCTGGACCCAATTGACCCAAGCAACTAAATTGCAGATGATCCAGAATGCTGCAGGCAGAATGATCTTAAGCATAAAGAAATTTAAATCAATCTCTTGAGCATTGGAGAAACAACATTGACTTCCAGTAACCTATAGGATAACATTTTAAATATTATACTAAGTACATAAAATATTGCATGGTAAGAGACCAAACCCTTTATTGAAAAAATATCTTTTATGTTCCTATTTGCAGCTTAAGATCAGAGAAGTCATTTTGATTTGATTTTCTGACTTTTTATCCCACCTTGGGTGGTGGTCCTTTACCATGGTGACAGCGTAGCTGTGGAATAGCATCCCTCTTCAATTGCAGAGGAAGACTCTGCATGTAAATTTTAGAAAGAAATTAAAACGTGATTGTTTCTAGTAGATCAGCCTCTTAAGTTGTAGTCTAAACCATGATGAAGCTCTCTGTTTTTCCAAATTGATCAGCTTCAGTTTGTTTAGCGCCAATGTACTTACATGTGTTCATTCACACTTAATAAATGCCAGTTAAAATAAAAATAAACTAAAGACCAGTCTCAAATGGTCAGTTCCTTGGAAAACCGGTAAAAAGAGCAGCTTTCTCTCAGATTGAAAGTCCCCATTCAAGGGGCCGTGAAGCACAAATGGGCTACTGGACCAGAACCGCGGATGTTGAGGCTTTTTACCACTGCTGTCCCAGGGCCTGTCATACCATGGCTCTGCAAACTGGGCCAAGTACAGCCCTTTCAGTCACAGGCTTTTTAGAGAGGTTAGAGTGGGGGGTTCTCCATCTCATTAATCAACACTACCCACCCCCCAGCAGTGCAATACAATTAATGTCCAGCCCTGTGCTTCTCTTTGCATAAAAAACAAGTACTTTATTACACAGAAAACTTAGAATTCCACTGCACATACAATAATGCAAAGATATCCAATTAACAGATGTGAGACTTTATGTTTCGAAGGGAGGGGGGCTTTTCCGGATTGCTCAGCAACCCCCTCCACCTGTCACTCACTACCCCTCCACATGTCATTCATGGGTCCTCAGCTTTCTAAGTGCCTCTTCGATGACGTTTAGAATTTGTGGAACTACCTATTGGTGCAGCTTGTATCCCCCCCCTCCTCCCCGGCAACTCCCTATTTGGTGTTGGCACACAGTCTCTTGTGCCTACGCCCTTTTAATCTCTCACCCAGTTCTTAGGAGCGGCGTGGGTCTGCATTTGGTCCTCCTACATCAGGGGGACCTCACTAGTAACAGGAAGCTTCCATGTGGCACTCCACAGTCTTTAAGGGAGCTGTGCATCTTCCAGCCATGCAGGGCATCACTGTGAGGGTCGCAGCAGGTGAGAAGACTTCTTTCAATGACTCTCTTCCAGGTGGCTGCGGGTGGGTCCCTGCTCATGGCATAGATCACTCCAGTACTTGGTGATTTTTCCTGAACGCGACCACAACACCCATAGGGGATTGTTCTTCGACATGGCAATCACTGAGAACTGTCAGTGGTACACAGTGACTCAAGTCAACAACCTTGATTCTTCATAAGGAACCCCTGGGGACCGCTCAGATCACTTGGTCTTGAGGACTGGTCCTGGCCCAACATCACACTTTGGATATGTCGCAGTCACACAGCCCACTTTACTTGTGCACTCAACTCCAGGTGCTGTGGTAGCTATGACGGGTATAAATGACAAAGACCAAACTGCCTAGTCTGGCAGTACTGAAATTCCTTCAGTGCAGCTGCTTAGCAAGTCTGTGTCTGACGGACCCTATATCAGGATGAATTAAGGTAGTACCTTCCATGATCAGCTCCTCCTGCAGGGATGGCGCTTCCTTTCCTCGCTCAAAGGCAGGATGTCTTGGAAGCTAGGACTGTCCAGTAATTTCTACTAAAGATCGAACTCCAGGACATGTCACCTCACCTCTGGGGAGTTGGCTGTTCAGGTGACACCAACCATTGGTTGCTTCATAGTCCCTAAGTGCCACCGCCATGGTAGAAGAGACCACAACAATGAACAATGATGGCCTTGGGCTCCCATCTTTACATCAATGTCACAGACAGAGGAAGTGTATTCTAGATAACTTATTTGGGTTGGTTCTCTCTTCATATGTCCAGGGCAGGACATGTTCAGACCGGGTCTTTGTCTGCAATGCTATTTAGCCCAGCAGGACAGTCTCCAGGTGGAATGCCCATTACAGAAGCACAAAGTGGTGTTCGCCAGCTGCATCAGCTATTTTTATGATCCCTCCTCACAGAGATCAGGAAGAGAGACAAAAGTGTGTGCCCCTTAAAACTATTCCTTTACCTAACAACAGGTACTACAGGCCTCACCCCAGCCATCCACCTAACAGCAGCTGCAGGCAGAGTCATTTACAGCCCAATGTATCAGAAAGGACCGTGGCAATTCTAAATAAAGTCTGTCTCCTCTTTCCTCGCTACAGCATCTGCTGCCCCTTCCCCCCCAACTCCTTCCAATCTAGGGATGCCACATATCCTGCCTAGGAAAGGCAACCTCTACTCTTCAGCTCTGGTCCAGGCTGGGGCTTCCAAAATGGAACACAGACAAGAAAGAAGTAGGGTTCTCAGCAAGAACACCTCCCAATAGGACTCCAACTGGTGGCCTGCCGAACTCAAGCCCACACCAGGTACCCATGCCGGTAACCTCAGAATAATCATCAACAGCAAACCGGACATGGCCGCAAAAGTCAACGCTGCTACTACATCCTACTTTCACACCCTAAAGATACTGTGGAACATCTTCAAATGGTGCCCAAGCAACACTAGAAAAACTGTCAATCATGCCCTAGTCACTAGCAAGTTGGACTACGGAAACATCCTCGATGCTGTGATCACCAAGCAACTCACTAGAAGACTACAAACCATTCAGACCTTATCATCCAGACTCATCCTCCCACACAGAGGACGCATCACACCACACCTCAGGGGGCTCCATTGGCTCCCGATACAGAAACATGCTCGTTTCTAACTCTTCACACACACATTCAAGGCACTAAACTTATTAGGCTCCAACCACCTGAACAGTCGCATCTCCTTTCACCAACCACCCTGACACCACTGCTCCTCAGGACTCCTACTCACACACATCCTACACATACACAGAACCAGATCTGGTGGAAGGGCATTCTACTTTGATCCTAAAATGTAGAACAACCTCCCACTCCACATCAGACCCTCCTCCTCTCTTCTTGATTTACGCAAGCCCCAGTGGCAGACCGACTACCTGCAAGCGGCTCCATTCAATACGGCCATGTAGGGGCCAGACACTTTTTCTTTTCACAGTGGGGTGGCAGGGCGCCCACCCGGGTCACCCCATAACATTAGCCATGATGGGAGCAATTGTGTTTCCCTGGCTGCAAGAGCTCGAGCAGTGATAAACATTTGTGCTCCACTCAGTGGGAGAAGCTTTCTGTTCCTGCCGGGTGGGAGCACTGAAGGCTTCCCTAACCACACTTATGGGCAGGAAAAAAATGGCGACACAGGGTATGTAGTCCCCAGACACTGTCAGGGAGTCAGCCCCGGGGCATGGGATCTCTAGGGCCATAGCATGGCTTGGGGAGGAGGCGGGTATGACCCACTCCCCTTTAAAGTTGAAATGCGGCCAGGGGGTTATGGTCCCCGGGGCCTGAGAAAGTCTTGGGGGGTCGCATGCCCTCTTCCCTTTTAATGAAATACAGCCCCATGGGTTGTGACCTCCGGGAACTGAAAAAAGTTCAGAGATGAGGACTGTATGTCCCCTCCCCAAAAAATTAGACATCTGGTGTAGGAGGCAGGCTTAGTATATGTTGCATACTTATTTAAGTGAAGCACCTTGCACTAATACAGACAACTCATATGGTGATTTTACTGATCTTAGACAACCATAAAAAGCTCTCTAAGTGGTAGCTGTGGAGACCAGCCTTCGGGCTTAGTCCAGTAGGAGTGTTAAGCAACTTGTTTTACCAGAACTGATCATATGGTGTAGGTTAAACAAAAATGAACCACACAGTGTTATAAAAATAGTTATACACACTCACTAACACATTGGTATATCTCTTACCCAAAGATATCAACACAATACACACAATATTTCAAAAGGAAAGGGGTAAGTATGCACAAATACACAGTGGTCTCCGGGGGAAGACAAAACCATATACTGAAGAAGTGGAATGAGAACTGCGACCGAAGTCGAGACTTGGACCAGAAGACTCAAAAGAGCTGGGGACACAAGGAACCACCCGAGGTAAGTACCCAGCAACCCCACAAAGGCTGTGTGCAGAGTGGAAACACAGCTGCTTACTCAATGCAAGTCAATGAGAAAGTCGTGGTTGCAGTTTTTAAAAAGAAAGACCCTTCCCAGTGGACCCTGAAGAAACCCTGTGGAATATGGAAGGTTGGAGAGTCACCCCACGCCATGAATACCCCAGGAACCAGGGTATCTACACCATGGAAGCTGGGTGCATAGGTGCAAAGTGGCGTTGGAAACCGGCATACACCACAATGGTGGACTTCAGTAAAGATACCACTGGTGAAAAAGGTGAAAGAGTCCGGTGGACTCTAAGGATGGATTCATGAGGATAAGTACCTGCAACCAGAAAGGACAGAGTCTATGCCACTCTGGAATGACCAGGAGAAGCACAGAAGACCAATGACCAGCGATGGCGGCAGATGCAGGAGTGATGACGGAGACCTTCTTGCTGCAGCTGTGAGGACAAGGCGATGTTGTGGAAGACCAGGAGCCCTTCACAAGCTGTCCCACGTCGTAAGTCAAGAACCAGTGTGTCGGTGTGCGGCGGGAGCAGCAACAGACGTGTAAAACTAAAAAGGTGCAGCATTGGGACCGGCAAGATCCGAGCGACTCACCAAGTGCAGAAGAGTCAGGGCAGGCCGCAAGCAAGCAGGGGAGCCCACTGAAGCCAAAGATGACCCTCAAGAGGACCCACAGGACGAAGGCGCAGGAGTCGCAAAAGGACCTCAAGCAGCTCCCCAAAGGTGCAGGCCCACGGTGCAGAGGATGTGGTGAGGACAAAGATTTTGGCAGGAAAAGATGCTGGAGGCTGGGGCTTCTTGTGGCCCGAAGATCTCTGGAGGACAGAGTCAACAAGCCTTGGCAACGGCAAGTCGAAGTAGTGGACAGGGGTTCTGTTCCAGCAGTTCTGACGAGGGATACTGGC
Organism: Triturus cristatus; assembly: GCF_964204655.1. Classification (NCBI taxonomy): domain Eukaryota; kingdom Metazoa; phylum Chordata; class Amphibia; order Caudata; family Salamandridae; genus Triturus; species Triturus cristatus. The sequence continues at coordinate 906,827,929 of NC_140579.1, forward strand.
CTCAAACTTGCTGAGAAGACAGTGTAGGCCTCCATGGAGTTGCAGAACCCCCACCTGTGATGCTGAGCCTTTCAGGGTCCGTGGGACCTCAGGAGCAGCAGACCGGTCAGCATTCGTGGTGGTGCCTGCAGATGTAGGGGGGTGACTACTTCACTCCAAGGGAGAATACTTCAGGTGTCTTTGATGCCCACAGGCCTGGAGGAGCACCTGGTTGAGGCACAGGCACAGATGACACAGAAGACTGGCAGGACGACGAGACCAGGAACAGCAGTAGTCTTCCTCAATGCAGTCTCGGGTCCAGGTGAAGTCTAACGAAGTCCAAGGTGACCAGACCGCTGAAGTCGAAGTGTTTTCGAATTTGAATCTTGTCCCACGACAAATCTGAAGAACCACCACAGGGGAGCCCTTAAGTACCCTAGGGAAAGGGTTAGGATGACTCAAGGATCCCTCCCAGAGGAGGGGCTGGACAGAGAGGAGGACACTCCCATGTCCTTTGTCCAGTTTCACGCCAGAGCAGGAGCCAATGGCTCCCAGAACTGGTTCCAACTAGAGTATGCAAGGAGGGCTCCAAACAAATGTGTCCTTCAAAGCAGTCTGGTGGCGATGGCAAGTGCCCCCACCCCAGCTCAATAGACAATCTGTGTGGGAGGTGGTCACACCTCCCTGTGACAGGAAAACTATTGTTCTACCTTCCCCTGCTCAAGCTCAGCTCAGCAGCAGGAGGGCAGAATCGTGGCTCTGGTCAGCAGCAGCACTAGCTTGCTGTTAGACCCTAAAAGGCTGGTACCGGGAAACAAAGGGGGGTACCCTAGGGGAGCCCCCAATTACATGGGAACCTACATCCAACACTGGAATCGGTGTTGGGATAGGATTTCAATGTTTGATACCAAACATGCCCAGTTTTGGTGCAGCCAGTATGTAGTTAGGGATCTCGTATTCAACTTGATGTCCACTATATGTATTAAATGGCTGACCGCACTTACAAAGCCTGGAGAATCCACTGCTGGGTTTGTAGAGGGGCCCTTCTCATGCAGGGACACCCTCACACTTGTAACCAAGCACCCTGCCCTCAGGACTGAAGAGCTTGCCATAGGGGAGGCTTATAGGCTTTAAGTGCAGTGACCTCAGATATAAGGAAACTTATATCTGTTGTAAGTGGTGCTAGCACAAACTTACATAGGCTGCAATGGCAGGCCTGAAGTCACAGTTTAAGTGGTCTCTCATGGGTTGCATAATACATTCTGCAGCCGACGGGAGACCCCTGTTGTACCTATGCCAATGGTACCTTAGTACCATATACTAGGGACTTACCTGGGTAAACCAGTAGCCAATTCGGAAGGTACCAAAGTACTTACCACTGTCAAATTTTGGGAGGAAGCACAGGGACTGTGGTCCTGATTATCAGGATACAAGTCAGACTAGTCAGAAAACAGACTAACACTAGCAAAAAGTAGATCCTACTTTCCTACATCCGGCAACTCTCATCCCGGTGCCTTTTTAAAAATGTTTTATTTAAAGTGTGGGAGCTTGGATCTTCTGCAATTTTGCTGTGATTTTTTTTTATTACAGTTTTTGGCCCAGGGGAGGGTGGGTCCCTTTGGGACCCTCTCACCAGGCCTAGGGAGGCAGGGTATAAGTACCCAAGTCCTAAAATGGCTGCCGCCACATCGTTGTTGATATGGTGGCAGCCAATCAGATCTTATCTTGAGATCTGTCAGGATCGATATATTTGTAAATTTTGAACCTTAATTTCTCAAAAACTACTGAGCAGAGTTACCCCAAATCACAAAAAAAAAGTTCTCCCCCTGAACCACGATCTAGCTTTCTGCCAAATATGGTGTCATTCCTTTCAGCAGTTTTTGCAGTATGGCTTTCTTATAGAAAAAAATATGGAAAACATATTTTGGGAAGCCACCTTTTTCTCTCCCCCTCTAGTCTTAAGGGATCACCATAAAACCTTCCAGGAAGGAGCTGAGAGAGATGCAGTACTGAAATAGCAGCAGCTGCAATAGTACAGGGTGAGGTACAGTGGCAGAGCTGTGATGGAGGTCTGCAATGCAATAGCAGCAGGTGCACAAACTGAGCGGTGCGAGGGGCGCAGTAGCAGACTAGCTTTGGACTGAGGTGCAAAGGCTGACCAGTGAAAGGGACATAGTACTGGAACAGCAGGAGAGTTTGCAGTACAGGGCTTAATGGCGTAACTGTGAGAGATGCACGGCATAGGCAAGCTAGGCCCAGGGTGCCGATTTTCTGAAGGGCGCTTGGAGCTGTGTGCATTAAGGTTATGCCAACAGCAGCGCCCTTCTCATCTATCTCCAGCCTTGTCTGTGTCCCTGCCAGCTGGTTTCTGTCTGATTTGCCAGTTTAAAGTGGTTGATGTCCTTCATTATCATATGGCCCACCATGTTTTTAACAGCTCTTTGCCCCCTTCCTTGCCCTCCCTTCCCCCTGTGACCCCCGCTGGCATGCATCAACAAAACCATCATCTATCTGTGAAAGGCAGCCAAGCTATCTGTGATTTAGTTGCGCTGGGGGAGGTCCAGGGATGTTTCTGTTCAGGGGCCAGTCCCTGCTCATCCAGGTACTGACCAGTGAACACAAAAGGGATGCCTCATTTAATGTACTACCGTCAGCAAGGGTGCCACATTTCACTCTGCCCAAGCACAGGGCCTATCTTAGCAACAGCGGGCTCTTCCAGATGCATGTGCCACAGGTCCCAGGTGAGGTGCAGTGGCTAAGCTGTGAGATGGAACAGTACTGGAAACAGTGCCGCCTGGCAGTATTCGGGGCATTCCCTGTTCTGTGTGAGAGTGCGCGGACCAAAATAGTGGCCAAAGCAGCAATACACGGCGAGGTGTAATAGCGGAGCTGTGATGGAGATCAGAGCTACTCTAGCGGCAGAGGGTGCATTCTAAGGATGGGGTGCACTGTCTGAGCTGTGGTGCAGGCAGAGCTTTAAGTGGGCCGGGTCTCACCGGTGCCATGTGCCTTAACGGGGGTCTCTATCGGGCTCTGTTTTGTGCCCTGGTGCCCTGTTTTTTTTCCGGACTGCAGTGACAGCAGGCACATTAATGTGCGCGTGCATACACTGCTCATTTGGGCTGCAGGGTGCAGAACGGACCACAATTGACTCTCCAGGTGTGTGAAAAAGGCCGCTTTATTGAAGACAGGTGCACCTTACAAAAACATAACCTTGGCCTTTGCCTCACACAACTATAACTAGCTATACATGCTTCATCTAAGTGACGTCCTCTCCCCAGCCCTAAGGTTTCCCCCAAACACAATTGCAATTTATTCAGCAGACCCTAACTTTATCAATAACTTTCACCCTTTTAAACCTTGTAACCTCTTCTAAATCTGTCTAAAGATCTATCCACTCAATTAATAACTGTTAACCCTTTAAACCCTGTAACATCTTCTCTACCTTTCTAAAGATCTAAGTATATCTTAGCCTAACCTCATTACCTGCTTGTCCCCAACCATAAAAATGAAACAGTAAAACTGCTACCCGACGCCACTCAGAAACAGTCCCAACCACTTTTCTGACCCCCCAAGCCCCGGCCACTTCTAGGGTACCGTCGAATATCCAGGGCCACATCTATGACTTCTTTAATTTGTATCAGGTACAGCTCCATCCTGAAGCGAGACAAATGTACATCTCTAAAATATTACACCGCCGAATACTTTAACTCTGGGTGCTCTACCCTGTCAAGACCTGCCTCTCTACAAAAAACCCTCATCCCTCTGTTTACCTTTCTCCTAGCCCTATCAACACCAACTGGCCTCTCGGCTCCCCTCCAATGCCTTCTGGGAATAAATTCACTCCAAATCAATAAATCAATCAATCAGGGTATTGTAAGCGCGCTACTCACCCGTGAGGGTCTCAAGGCACTGAGGGGGGAGGGGGAGGGTACGCAGATCCGTTCAGCCGAAGAGCCAGGTCGTGACGGTCTTCCTGAAGGTGTTCAGGGAGGGGGCACGTCTGATGTCTGTCGGTAGCTCGCTCTAGGTTTTGGCTGCAATGTGAGAGAATGATCTTCCGCCTGCTCTGGCTCTATGAATGCGCAGGGTTTCAGCTCGTGCGAGGTTGGCAGAACGGAGGTTTCTTTTGGGTACGTGAAAGTTTATTCTATCGTTGAGGTATTTGGGTCCGTTGTTTTGTTGGCATGTGTAGGCGTGAGTGAGGATTTTGAAAGTGACTTTCTTCTCAACGGGGAGCCAGTGGAGTCTCCGCAGGTGTTGGCTGATATGTTCGGGCTGGGGGATGCCGAGGACGAGTCTGGCCACGGTGTTCTGTATTGTCTGGAGTTTGCGGAGTAGGGACTTGTTGATGCCAGCGTAGAGAGCGTTTCCATAGTCCAATTTGCTAGTGGTGAGTGCGTGGGTGACTGTTTTTCTTGACTCCGTGGGGATCCATTTGAAGGTCTTTTGAAGGAAGCGGAGGGTGTTGAAGCAGCTGGAGGTGATGGCGTTGACCTGTCGGTTCATGGTGAGTGATGAATCGAGTACGATGCCGAGGGTTTTGATGTGGTCTGAGGGGGTATGTGTGCTTCCGAGGGCGGTGGGCCACCAGGTGTTGTCCCATGTTGAAGGGGTGGTTCCAAGGACGAGGACTTCTGTCTTTTTGGCGTTGAGTTTTAGGCAGCTGATGGTCATCCAGACTGCAACATCTTGCATTCCTCTCTGGAAGCTGAGTTTTGCGGTGGTAGGGTCTCTGGTGAGGGAGAGGATGAGCTGGGTGTCATCGGCGTAGGATACGATGTTGAGGCCATGTTGTCGGACGATGGCTGTGAGAGGGGCCATGTAGATGTTGAAGAGTGTCGGGCTCAGTGATGATCCCTGTGGGACTCCACAGGTGATTTCCGTTGGGGATGAGAGGAAGGTTGGTAGTCTGATCCTTCGGCTTCTTCCGGTGAGGAACGATCAGATCCAGTCCAGGGCAGTTCCTTTTATGCCGGCGCCGTGTAGTCTGTAGACTAGTGTGCAATGGGAGACGGTGTCAAAGGCTGCAGACAGGTCGAGGAGGATGAGGGCTGCGGAGTGGCCTTGGTCCAGGAGGGTGCGGATGTCATCTGTGGCGGCGAGTAGGGCGGACCCGGTGCTGTGGTTGCTTAGGAATCCGGATTGGGACGGGTCGAGGACGGCGTTCTCTTCGATGAATCGTGTCAGTTCCCTGTTAACTGCTTTTTCTGCTTCTTGAGCAGGGGCCTGACTTCTGCGCGCTTCCAGTCATCTGGGAAAGTGCCTGTTGTGAGGGTGGTGTTGATGGTCCGTTGTAGGTCGGGTGCGATGGTGTCTGCGGCCCTGTGGTAGATGTGTGGGCGCAGGGGTCGGTGGGTGTCCCTGAGTGGATGCCTTTCATGGTCATGGCAGTGTCCTCAGTCATGATTGGTGTCCAGTTTGAGATGGTGGGCTGGCTGGTGTTTCTGGCATGTGGGGGGGCCTGCTGTGGTTTCTTGTGGGTGGTCGTAGAGTGTCCTAATCTTGGGGTGGAAGTAGGTTCCAAGCTGGTCGTAGAGGTCTTGGGACAGGGTGATGTTTGTGGCTTCGCTGCTTGGTTTGGTGAAATCCTGAATGACACTGAAGAGTGCCTTGGAGTTGGCGAGGATTTTGTTGTGGATGAAGTTCCTTTTGGTTGTTCTGATTTGGTTGTGGTAGTCCGTCATGGCATCCTTGTAGGTGGAGTAGTTATCGGTTGTCTTGGTGTTCCTCAGTTCTTCTCCAGACGTCTTCAGGTGCGTCTGGCTTTTTGGAGATCGGTGGTGAACCAGGTAGCTTTCCTGGGGCACTGTTTGCCAGGGTTGCGTAGTGGGGAGAGCCCGCCCACGCAGTTGGCGATCCAAGTGTGGAGTCCTATGGCTGCGATGTTTGCGTCAGTGGGGTTGTCTCAGGTGAGGGTAGAGTTCAGTTGCTCATCGGTAACCTTGCTCCAGTTCCTTCGTGGTGGGCGGGAGGGTGGTTTTGGTGCCATGGGTTTGTCGACGGTTAAGTGAACGTAGTGGTGGACGGTCCATGGCGGTTGCGTTGTGTGGCTGAAGTGAACGCTGTTGCCTGCAGCGAAGATGGGGTTGGGGGTGTGTCCCACTCTGTGTGTAGGTGTGGTGATGATTTGATTGAGTCCGATGTTTTATTTATTTATTTGAAAGTGTTTTATACAGCGCTGGCTAGACCCGGAGGTTTCAGAGCACTTTACATAAGGAAGTGGTTACAACAGAATATTGTTACATAGTTACATAATTTCCTAGAATAAAAACATAGCATGGAGAAAGACATTATTACAAAAATACATCCGTTACTAGAGCATAAGAATTAAATAGAAACAGGTCCAAGGAGCAAGGATGGTAGAGGGGTAAAAGTAAAGGGTTAAGAGTACATAGCAAGTCAGGATGACCGGTAATGGAGAAGAGAACTTCCGTGGATACCAAAAGTCCGAAGACAAGTTGAACAGAACCGGAGAGGGTCCAGGGATCCACTAACAAACCGGTGCCGAACTTCATCACTGGGAGGGGCAGAGAGTTGGAAGTGGACGGGGTGTCCCACCAAGCCAAAACACGAAGAGCACGGTGAAGCCGAGCAGGAGGGACAATGACCAAATCAGAGGCAGAGGGAGCTGGCTAGTGGCAAGGAACAGTCAGGGGCACAGCCAAAACCGCAAGATGGAGGAACCAAGGACTCGGACCCCAAGAGTTACAAAGAGAAGATGGCGGGGCTGCGTGAATGTAAAAAGACTGACCAAAAAAAAACAGAGTTCAAAACCTACCTCAAAGGCAGAGCTGAATAGGGAAGGCAGCAGCTTGGCACTGGAGGGAGGCAAGGTCGAAAATCGCTGCTCTCCCGGGTAAACCACTGCAGGGGAAGAGAGCGCGGGCGTCCAGGCAGCAGTCCCAGGAAGTGGAAAGGCAACATCCGGTCAGCAGGATAAGCTACTCAGGAAGAAAGAAAGCAAGCTCAGTGGAGCAGGACAGCAGTGCCTTGTGGCTTTTACCTCTGCATTGATGTTGGCGAGGTTGTCCCGGAGGATGGTGGAGTTAGGGTCACTGGGGTTGTGGAGGTGGAAGTTGAGGTCTACAGTGAGTATGTAGTTCATTCATGTGATGGCATGGGGTGCGATTAAGTCTGTGATGGTGTTGGCAAAGGGTGTCCAGGGGCCGGGGGGTCTGTAGACGAGGGTTCCTCGGAGTGTGGTGTTAGGGCGGGTCTGGATCTGGAAGTGCAGGTATTCGGCGGAGGGGAAGGTTTTGCTGTAGATGGTGAGACGGAGGGTGCTCTTGTGTGCGATGGTGAGTCCCCATCCCGAGTGGTTGGAGTGGTCCTTCCTCTGGATCTTGTATCCGTCCGGGATGGCGGTGTTGATGTCGGGGTGGAGGTGGCGTTGGTCCATGTCTCTGTGAAGAAGGCAATGTTGAGCGATAGAGAGTCGAGTAGGTTCCAGATTTCAATGGCGTGTTTGTGTATGGAGCGCACATTGAGGAGGAAGCATCTTAGGATGTAGTCGGTGCAGGTGTCGGCGGTGCCGGAGGTCGGGGTGTTGGTGAGGGTCTGACAGCAGTGGAGGCAGGAGAACTGGCCCTGGGTCGAGTTCGGCGAGGCCTGTTGGCAGTCTCTGAGTCTTCCGGGGTTGAGTGCGAGGAGGGCGGCGGTGTCGTAGTGGTGGGAGGTCGTGGATCTAGGGTTCCTGGCGCTGATCGTGGTCGTGTCACGGACGGGCGCAGACGGGCTTGCCTTAGGCACGTCTGCTGTGCGACCGCGCAGCGGCTGCCATAAAGTAGGGGAGGGGGACGGGACTAGAGATAAGGAGGCGGGAGCGGAAGCTGTTTCTGGGGGAGGGGCAGCAGGGGCAGCAGCGGTAGGAACCTAATTTAAAACTAAATTAAATGAATAAAATAAATCAGGAGGAATAAGCAGGATTTAAATAAATAATCAGGAGGAATGAGGCAGTTAGCGGGCAACAAGGACAAAGCAAGTAAGCAGAGGGCGAGGGGGACACCAGGCAGGGTAGGACTGGATCACCTCTTAGGGTGGAACGGGCTGCCGGCGTGAACCCTTCTCAGGGGAGGACTCTGCACTGCGGCGGTGATGAGAAGCTGATGGGGAGAGTGCTGACCTAGACTGGAGGTTAAGGTCTCACACGCGCGCCCCTGCAGCCGCCACCATCCAAACCACGAAGCACCCTGACCACAGCATCCTAATCTCCTTCAAATCCCGTTTCATCTGTTTCAGCAGAGACAAACCCTCACACACCACTAGCTCTTTCTCTCCCAAATGATTTAGCAGCACATCCGGACAAACATGGCGAAGAAGTAACCTATTTAAAAGGGGAAAAAGCTTGTGCCAATGCATGCCCCCTTTCCCGTGCCAACTAACTTTAAGCAATGCCGGGTCTAATCCTAGATTTACGCCTTTTCCTTTTTGTTGTTCGTGTCTTTCCACCCATTTCACAAAAGAGTGCCCGACTATCCAGATTGCCAGCACCTCTGACTCTGGCCCAGCTACTACAACTGAAAAGACACATGCATGAGAAAAAAATCACATCTCCCCATTCCTCCCATTCCTCTCATTCCCAGCTTTTACATAGCATTTATAACAGTCTGATGACCAACGGCCCAACCGCTTCAGTCTCTCTGACCCCCAACCCATCTTTGCCGTGTCAGATGTCACCCCTATCCTGAAAGTTCCAAACGCCTCTGGCACCTCCCCTAGGGATTTTAAAGCACGCCTCATGACCCACAGCAGCTGTGCCGCCAACACTTCTCTCCCCGAGGTTCTGTGAAAAACGTCCCCCACCTCCCTCCTTGTTCCTCCCTGCAAAACGCACCCCCATTGCACCGGGCATTGCAGGGGATCCTCACTAGCCCAAAGCACCACTGACTTCCCCACCCCCCTTTGGTCCGTCTTTAATTGCCTGAGGAAGATGGAGACTGTGTCACTGCCCTTTTTGCATCCCTGTACGTCCTCCCATTGCAAACCTGGGACCCCTTTCCTTCCCAACAACTCAGAAACTCGGAATGCTCCACAGTACAACCAAGACATTAAAGCCGCAAATAACACCACCTTCTGCCGGCTGATGCATATACTTGGCAACACCTCTATCATCCTGCTCAACATCACCTTAGTCACCGGTAACCTGACCCGCTGTCCCCTACCCGACTCCCTGGACCAACCCTCTAGCAACCGCTTACCCAGCTCGCCTGCTGTTGGGGCATATCCCCACATTAACTTGTCCATGAACGCTATCCCCGCAAGCTTTGCCACTATGGCAACCTTCGACAAACCCTTCTAAATTAAGTCCAAAATTAACTGAATGACGTCCTCGTCCCTGGCCCACGTCCCAGGCTTCCTCTTCACACCTTTCTGCAGAAATTCCTGCCACGCGTGTCCGGAAGCCCTCCTCGTGGAAAGCGCTAATTACCCTACCAACAAGTTGCAGCATCCTTTTTCTCCTACGGACCACATCCCTTCTGGTACCGGCGTCTTGTGAGATTCCGCTTCCCTGGCCAGCCCATGGAACCTCTCCCACTGCAAACGAGACAAAGCATCCGCAATGTCATTGTCTACCCCCGGGACGTGCTTTGCCCTGAATTGAATGTCGTACTTTAAGTAACTTAATATGAAAACTCTCAATAACTTTAGGACCTGCTCATCCCTTGCGGACTAACTGTTGACCATCTGCACCACTGCCATGTTGTCTACCCTGAATGTGACCTTTTTGTGTGCTAGCCTCCGCCCCCACACCATGACCGCTACGACTAGGGGAAACAATTCTAGTAACGCAATGCTCCTCCCCCCACTCTTCCGCACACCATTTTCCCTGCCAGTACGTACCGAACCCGCATGCTCCAGCGGCGTCCATGAAAATCTGAACATCCCATTCCCACTCCTCTGGTGCGGACATGGGTATGCCATTGAAATCTTCCAGGAACCTGCACCACATTCTTAAGTCTTCTTTTGTCCCTGCCGACAGGCACATGTGGTGGTGTGGCAGCGTGAGGCCTGCCAGTGACCTCCTTAGTCTCCTGCAGAATGTGCGCCCCACCCTCACTACTCTGCATGCGAAGTTCAAATGCCCCAGTAACACTTGTACCATCCTTACTGTTACTTTCTTTTTGGCCAGCATGTCATCAATCAACAACCTCATGTGCAGTTTTTTATCCTCCGGCAACCTGGTCTCCATAGCCACGGAGTCCAGTTCAATCCCCAGAAATGACAACACTGTGCTTGGACCTTGTGTCTTCTCTGGTGCCAAAGGGACACCCAGTGTCCCCATGAGCTTCTGGAAACTGTCCAGCTGCTGCTGGCAGTCCGTGGAACCAGGTCGACCCACCAGGAAAATGTCATCAAGGTAGTGTGTCACCGTCTCTTTTCCAGTTTTCTAAGAGAAAACCCACTGCAGGAATGAACTGAACTTTTCGAACAGCGGACATGATAGTGAACACCCCATGGGTTAGAGGCTTATCCACAAAGATGTTCCCGTCCACTTGAATGCCCAGCAAATGAAAATCCTCCGGGTGTACCGGCAACAGCTGGAAGGCGGCCTTGATGTCACACTTTGCCACCTAAACTGTCCACCAGCGCCCTGGCTACGTCCACTGAGGAGTACGACACTGACGTCAAGTCATCTGGAATGAAATTATTTACAGATCCCCCTTGCAGCCATGATAATTGCTGAATTAAACAATACTGGCCTCTGTCCTTTTGTGGCACCACCCCCACAGGAGAAATATTCAAATCCTTTAGCGGGCTAACTGCAAATGGCCCCTCCATGCGCCCTTCCCGTACCTCTTTTTGCAATTCCTCCCAAACAACTGATTTGTGCTCCGCCACCTACTTCAGGTTCTCAGCCCATCTAGCCAACCTTGGTCCCTCGTATCCCAATTTAAAAGCTTCCCTGAAACCCGCACTCAGAATTTGCGCTTCCTGTTCCTGTGGATAATACGCTAGCCTGGCCTCTAAGCAATCCAGCTTAATGGGGGTATGAGCCTGTGCCCATGTAACCCTGTGCCTCTTGACCTCCCCTGCCTCCCATTCCCTGCTGCCTGCTATTGGCATTCTGATGTTGCAGCTCCTGCCCCCCTGCCTGCCTCTGTCCTGCGTACCCTGGTCTGAAACACTTGACCAATGGATGCCTACCTGCGCATTTCGAGCATTTGTGACGAAATCTGCAATATTTCCGGGTACAGGTGCCTTTGTCATAGCCCCAACAGGCCCCTGGACCTCTCATTGCCGGTTATGGAGTGTATCCCACCCCGCCCAGGTGGGACGACTTGGAAAGGGACGATAGACTAAAGACAACCCACTGGCCGTGTACGTTGTCTTCCCGAATTTAGTTGCCCTTATAGTCTGCTGGTACAAATCCGTGTCAATCTCCCCCCCAGTTTGTCTCAGGGTCCCATGCTAGCCTGGCCCAGAACTCCTTATCGTAGTGTGACCAGGCGTAACCCCCGTACATCAATTGCACCCTCCTAACTACATCCATGTGTTTAAACAAGGCCACAGACCTATCCGGTATTTCTCGCAGTACACACTTACGAAAATTAAAATGGCTGCTGTCCCGTTCTCTATTGTAATGGGCACCCTTGGCCGTCGGGATAACTCTATCTCCTCCTCCTTCGATCCTTCCTTGAATCGAAATTCACTTTGGAGGAGCTTCAAAATGTCCACATACTCACCTTTCCAGATTTTTTTCTTCGTGGCTAACATGAGGTGAGCTCCCAATGGTTTTGTCACTCCTATGTACAGCATTTTCGGCAATTTGACCTCCTTACTTTCTTTTCCCTCTATCAACTGACCAGTCCCCCATCGCCATTGCCTTCTCCCGAACCCTTCCCCGCTTCCAAGTCTTTTCACGCCTTGTCGTCCATCGTCTTCCCTTTATTGCCCTTCTCCGCCTCCCTTTCTGTCTTCTGCCCTTCTGTACCCACCCCTGTGTCCCTAACGTACCATCCCTTGCATCTGTCCCCGTGGAAACCCTCAGTTTTGGGTTAACAGCACTACCCTGCCCTCCCTCTTACCTGGCGTCAAGGTCAGTGTCCTCACTGGATCCAACCGCCTAACCAGTGTCGCAGAGGGTTGAGTCGTCTAAGGCTTGGCCGTGCTCTCTGCATCTTGTCCCGCATCCTGTATCACACTAGGCACAAAATTACTTGTCCCCCCCTTTCTTCGTCCACTATTTCCCCCTCCTCTAAACTGTCCTCATCACAATCTAATGGGATGTGCTCCCAATCCCCCTCTTCTTACACTCTTGTGACCCACTTGTCTTGCCTCCTGCAACAATTTTTCTATAGTGCGTTCTGCTTCAGATTTCTTGTTTTGCCTGCCCTCTGTTACTGCCGCCCTGGAGGGTACCTCTGCCCAACCGGGCTGTCGCCCAGACGTGACCATTTCCTTTGAGCAACCCGTGCCTGGCCTCTGTTATCAATTTTTCGATAGTGTTTCCTGCATCAGCTTTTCTTTTTTGCCCACACACTGTCACTGCCGCCCTAGGGGGCACCTCCGCCCCACTGGGCTGTCACCCAGAGGTGACCCATTCGGACCTCTGATCATCTTTTCCACCATGGTCCCTCGCGGTGTTCCAGCTGGCCGCCCTGGACCCTGCTTTCACTTCCTCCCGGTATCGAGGAGCCGCATGCGACTCACCCGAAGTATGCTCGTCCCGCGCTCATCACTCCTGTAACTCAAATGGAAGGTCCGGCAGGCCGAGGTTAGTGTCCCTATCTGTCCCTGCCTGCCCCTGGTCCGAGCACCACTGCCAATACCCCCCCACGCTAGGAACACCTGGGTGTGCCTGAGAAGACCCCCCTATACCCCTAACCCCCCCGTGTGACCGACCCCTCCCCTGCCTGGACCCGCCGAATGTAACCCCCTTTTTGGCAGGCCCCCCCCTCTCCCCCGTATATCCGTGCTGGCTGGATGTCTCTCCCCTCCCCCTCACTCCATTCTAGCAGTGAAGCTAGCCTTCTGCCTGCCAGGCCGGACACCTTCTCTCCTGTTAAAACTCCCCCCCCCAGGCCCCCCTGCGCCCCTTTGGGGTCACTTGTGCGCACTCCCCCCTCGGCCAACCACCTATCCCTCATCTCCCAGGGAGCTCTGTCTAACCACCCTCCAAAATACAGCGCCGCAACCGCCTCGCCCTTGGACCTCACACCCCCTTCCTCCTCCCCCCTAACCATGATGGGCTCCCCCGCCCCCCCTTCGGCAACAATAAAAATTTCATGATAACTCTAGTGATTAATCTTCTTAGTAGAGAGAGATGGTGTTTTGTCTAGTGGACGTTTTGACTCATGGAAAGACAGCGCAGAGGGTTAATGTGCCTGCTGCTAAGAACATGTACCATGCAGTTAAAATCCTAACATAGAACAGTGAGCTCTTAACTGTCATGTAAGAGCTGCATGCAAACTGCAAGGTATAAATTAGAGCTTTGTGGTTTTTTTCCCGGTCTTTGATTATTCTAATGTTGCAGAAAAAGGGTTAATTTGGGTAGAAATCAATTCTGATTATTAAAGAGAGCCACCAACCATGGTATTACGTTTTAAATTCTGAGTTTGTGTTTCTCCAGACCTATCACTATTAAACTATGCTGCCTACTAGTATGGTTGTCATGTGACTTTTACACCTTGTAGTCTTTTGTCTTATGTAACATTTCCTATACAGTGATTTACACATGAATGATTGTCTCTGTGTAATATTTGTGATGTAATGTGCTCTGACACCGTACACTGGTATTAGTGGTGCTGTAAATTTTCTAATACTTTATTATTCTGACATTTTTAAGCATGCTAATAGTCTCTGCAAACATTTTTCCTTATTAGTACCAGTGGAACATACAACTGCAGCAGTGAGAAAGGTGACCAGTCAACCGTTGCAAAGGGCCCTCCACTTCACAGAAGCACAAGTCACATTTTTTAGGAACTTTTGATTAGTTTGAGCTATAAACAGTTTACTAGTTAAAATTCTCCGATTATGCAGCAGATGATGTATAATGTGGCAAATATGGCAGAGCCATAATTATGTGGAAAACATTTGCAAACTAGGATATTTTGCCATTCATGTTTGAACTGCTCTTGTGGAAAAAGGGAGGAAAAGTGCTGATGACAGAAACTCCATGGCTGGGAGACAAATGGCTTGCAATTCCACTTCTAAGGATATTTGGGACATTCTGTGATTGGAAACGTAACCCCCCTTTGTGAATGTATTTTAATGTCAATAACTCATATTAAACCTTAAATAAACATGTGTATCCATTGGTTAAATTAAATAACGTAATAAGCTGTAACTGGTTAGTGTCATGGAAAACAAATACTAAAAATTGGGATATTTTGCTCTTTCTGCCACACCTCTGACTCCGCCCACTGACCCAATCCACGGGTTATTCCCGCCCTCTGATTCCCCTACTTTGTTTCCCCCACTTCAACCACCAGTGCTTTAAATGGGCTCTTCTAAATGTTCTGCCCTTGAGTACCAGAACTTCTCCGTGTCCAAAGACAGTACCGGTACTTATGGGGTAGCATGCCAAGCTCAGTGAAATTTAGCATGTACAGAAACAAGCGCGACAGACCTGACGAGTCAGTCCGTTTTCGTGAAGCACTCTGATAATCGAGTGCTAATCTGTCCTCAGTTTGATAACTGCGGGGCGGCCGGTATGCATTTATTCAGAGCTGGCAGGAAGTTTGGGAGGGGCCTGAGTCACACTGTGATATTTGACACTCGGAGTCAATAGCACTGTAGGTCTGCGAGCAGGGCCTGCTAATAGGCATATTGTCACTGTGGGAAATCTAATAAAGGATTCCTGCTGGCATAGCAGAGTATGTGTAAAGTATCCAGGGGAGCCGAGGTGCGTGAGAGGCCAGTTTTGTGGCTGTAGTTTTGGGCCGTCTTCACCTTAGCCCAGACCTCACAAGCAATGCTATTCTGCATTCCTTCCTGCTATTCCGTCACACTGTGCCTTAATAGATGTGGTCGGGGTGGGGCAGGTGATCCTCTGATCATTAGGCCATTCAGAACTCTGCCCCTGCGGGACACTGGGCTCGGTAGGTGGAACAGCTAAACACAAAAGCAGTGTCTTTGCACTACTCCTCTGCCAAGCACTCCTCGCACTGAGGTCATGGCAGGTGGTGGAGAAGAAAGTGTGAGGAGGCTGAGAAGCCACACAGGGAGGCCAGGTCAGGTGTTGTGGCCATAGGGCCGCTCGGCAGCCTAAATGTTGCATTTTTCCCATGCTCCCTCCCAGCAGGAGCTTAACATTTATCCCGTGGTAGGCGGGGGAGTGCAGGTACTATTCAGAGGCCTTTGGAGAGGCCAGGTTTGGCTCTACCTTTTGGGCCGTTCCCACGTCAGCCCTAAGGGGCTAGCCCAGTGCAGAAGCAATTTGTTTCAGCTGACCTCTCTGCCAGGCCATTGCAGTTAGGCCATGGTGGGTGTGGGAGTGTGCAAAGGCTCAGAGGCCTCACTGGGAGGCCAGGTGAGGTGTTGGCACCATTGGGACATTTTAAGCTCGACCCCAATTTCAATAATTAGGTTACCTGCACATGTTCTGTTTTTCAAACGCCAACAAAAGTACTTGCCGAAAAGATCTGTGCTTTATCTGATAACAGTTTTAACTCATTCATAAGTTAGCACAGAGGGTTCATGTGCTTGCTGAAAAACACAACATGCTGATTGCAGATTTGTATTTTATTTACATAGGCATGCGGGTTACTAGTTCTGCACACCAATTAAATCTCAATCAAATTAAATGTGTGCCCCTGGCGGGGTCCCTTAGCACTTCCCCTAGCCCCGCCCCCATAGCCCCTCTCCCCCCCCCCCCCGCCCAAGCCCCACCCACTAATCCACATCTTAATATGATGAGTACCTGCTCTTATTTTTTTCCATTTAAAGCACGGTCGACCACTGTATGCAACTAACAACCATTGACAAAGCCAATAGTCCTGACTTGTTGTAGGTATGATATTATTTGTAGTAGCATATACATCTGTATGCAATTACACAAACCACAAAATACAAGTCGGGCGGCACACTATGGTAGACACAGATTTTTAGCTTACGTGTTTTAAGTCACGCCCTTCATTACATTTGCCACGCCCCTTTTAGAGACAGCCCCCCCCCCCCTCCCCCCGTTTTTTCATCACACTTAAAGCCCTGCCTGCAGGTACAGTTACAGAGAACCGAAGGCCACAGATCCTTGGCGCTGAAGTGCATTGGCAAAGCTGGAAGAGTGGCCAGTGGTGGAACAGTAGCAGATACCGCAGTACCGGGGCTGAGGTACACTGGTTGAGCTGTGAGAATCAACCGGATTCCGCAACACAGCATACAGGACTAAAATGCACTGACTGAGCTGTGAGCGGGGCACAGGTGCCTCACTAGAGGTGCTGAGGTGCAATGGCAGAGCCAGCCCCGTGTGCTGGAGGAGCGAGAGCCGTGGTCCTCTGTCCTCATTAGTATGCTGGCGGTGTCCCCTTCCCTTCGAATGTTTAGACACGAGAAATCCATGCTTCGCAGGGGCAGGCCCTGCGCTCCAGGTCTGCTGTGCAAGCAGCGGGAAGGTTACCCTCGTGTGTTCGCAATTCAATCACTGTCACTTGTGTCCGATTCAACGATGCTTCATCAGCACAGCTTTGAGTCCCCTCCTCCCTACTCAGCCCTCCCCTCCAGGATTTTTAGAGGGCTCGACGGAGAGGGGAGCAACTCTACAGGGGACACCGTTCCTAGCAATTTAGGGTCCACTAGTCGGTCGGAAGGTGCCACTAGTTGGTCGGAAGGTACCCAGGTCAAACCGCCAAAAATTCGGAGAGAGAAGAAACGCCTCAAAAAACAGAAGAAGCAAGTCAGGAGATGTAATGTGGCACCGAGTCAGAGAGCGCTAGGACCGCCTAGGACAAGGAGGCGTGGACGGGGCGGGACCAAGGAGGGGTCAGGGAGATGCCCGCCAAAGGAAGGGAGTTAGAGGTAGGCGAGTGGAGAACCAAGTCGCACGTAATAAAGATCTAGTAAAACCTCCACACGTGTCTGCGTCGTACCTCCGCCGACACTACAACTGGCGACGAGGGTGGCCACGAAGCGCGTGGTGCATGCCTGGTGTGAGCAGCTGCCTGAAAGAGCTGCGTGCGCGTGGAGCGCTAAGGTTGGAGGTTCAGTCGCGAGTCGGGAGCCTACCCCGATCGCGTCCGAGTGTGTGGGCCGCGACGCGGGTGTCCCCCCCTGTCGCGTATGACGAGCTGCCTGCTGTGGCGGCGTCCGCAAGACCCGAAGTTGCTGTGGCGAAGCTGGACTGCGTGAGAGCAGCCGAGGTGCCCCTCCCTCTGGGTGAGACTCCGCGTGGTGGTCCCGCGCGTGGAGAGACGCAGCAACGCTCTGGGAGCCCACCCCTGTCGCGTGCTGCCTGTGCCGCAGTAGCTGTCGAGTGGAGGGTTGGCTGCGTTGCCCCCCATTTGGAGGAGCCGCTGCGTGGGAGCCCGGTGCTCCGGTGGAGGAGACAGCAATCTGGGTGCCCACCCCAGTCGTGTGCTGCCAGTACGGGAAGACTCGTGGTGAGTGCCTTCCTGATGTTGCCGTGTGTGGAGCCGTTCTGGACTGGCTGGAGAGCTGCAGCCTGCGTGTGGTGATCGGGCCTTGTGGAGCGTGTGCGAGTGAGGCGGCCATCTTTAAGTCAGGCGCCTGCACCAATCCCCTGCGAGGTTTTTCCGGCGGCCATCTTTAGGTCAGGCAGAAGCTGGGAATTAGCAATAAACATTGCCGCATGCAACTGGAAGCACAGAAAATCATCAAGCATTGGCAACGCAAAAAAAAAGTATTAAAGGCAACAAGCATTGGCGAATGCAATAAGACGAAGCGAGTATTAAAGGCAACAAGCATTGGCGAATGCAATAAGATGAAGCGGACTAGCAGTGAGTATCTGCCACAACGCCGAAGGACGGTGAAAAGAATGGAAAGAGAATATAAACAGGCATTGAAGAAATCCAGTTGCGACGGGCTCACCAGACAGCAAGCTGCAAGGTGACGTTCACGCGCCAATTGTAACTACAGGCTTGGGCCCCTGCCATGTCGACGTCACCGGTCCGCTCATCTGGGTCCGCGCCATCCACCACTGGGCAGATGGGAATGCTTGGTGTGTCCTTCCTGCACCCACCTGAACAGCTGGTACTTGAAACAGGCGGAGGCATGGGTCTCCGGTGGAAAGAATGGCTCGAGGACTTTGAGGATTTTATGAAAGGGTTGCAGGTGGCGGATCCTGGCCAACAGCTGATTGCATTACGCAACCTGATAGGCAAGGACGTTGGGCAAATAATAAAGGAACTACTGGTTGCAGACGCGGCGTCGTACGCCACTGTGTGTGCGGCGCTCAACAGAAAATTTCTTCACAAACGAAATATCGATTATGAGAGGTACACTTTCAATCTCGCTGCTCAAGAAAAGGATGAGCCCATGTGCACATTTATCACCCGCCTCAGACGCTTGGCACGCTACTGCGAATTTGACTCTTTCTCGACAGAGGATGCCCTTCTCCTGAGGGTCATTGAAGGGTGTCAATCCGAATCGCTGAGGAGGAAATTGCTGAAGAAGAGTTACTCCCTCGATGAGATCGAAGAGATGACGCGTGTGCATGACCAAGCGGAAGAACATGCAAAAAGAATGGAAGCAGGGAGAGGCGAGAAGCGCGAGCAAGCTTTCAGACTGCAATCTCACAGCGGACGTAGACGCTCCCCGGCGAAACACAGGTCGTCAAGAGCCAAGAGGGAACAACAGCCAGTGCGTCAGAGACGTCGCAGCTCCAGTCACAACAACAGACGGAGAGATCGGCACATCAAGTGCTATCGCTGTGGCTATGACTTTCCTCACACGATGGGTGTCCCGCTATGGGTCAGGAGTGCCAGAAGAGCGGAGGAGAGAATCACTTTGAGAATGTGTGTGGAAATCACAGGAGAAGCACACCGAGAGATCATGAAAGGACATCTCGATCGGCCGGCACGAGACATCAAGCCAAAGCAGTACAGGACCGCCGAGACTCTTCAACGGGCTCCTCCCACTCTAGCTGTCAATCATGCAAGAGCTACAGACCACCGCACACGTCATCTCAAGACTCCAGGTCACTATCGCCCATCTCGCAAGACAGTGACGAGTACGTCTGCATGGTAGCGGATCCTGACCGACTCAAAAGATATCCCCGGCTCAGCATACAAGTAGGAAAACGCCAAACGAAGTTCGTCATGGACAGCGGAGCTTCCCTGAACTACATGCCAGTAGCAGAATACCAGCAAATCAAGCCTCGTCCATCACTGCGCCCTGCCCATGTGAAAGTATATACATGGATGTCAAGGAAGCCACTTCCTTGCCTGGTGAATTTTTCAACGTAGCTTACATACAAAGATCGGACCATTCCCGCGCACATTCACGTCATCGAAGGGCCGGAAGCTGACTGCCTCCTGAGTCTTCCAACTGCGGAACGACTATGCCTGGTGGACATCCTGTACCGCGTGGATGATGAACTGGATGTGACACTGAAATTTCCGAATCTGTTCACTGGCCTGGGGAAGATGACTCGCTGTCAAATTCGACTACATATCAATGAACAGGTAGCTCCCGTAGCGCAACATCACCGAAGGATTCCTTTTCGTCTTCAACATGCCGTTGAACAAGAGCTACAGGATCTGCTCGATGCGGATATCATTGAACGAACAGAGGGACCTACATTATGGGTCTCTCCGGTGGTCGTAGTACCAAAGAAGGGTGAACCCGACAAAGTCAGGTTGTGTGTCGACATGAGGGCTCCCAACACAGCCATTGAGCGAGAGAGGCACCCGGGGCCGCATATCAGTGACATGATTGAGTCACTCAATGGCGCCACGATATTCTCCAAACTGGATCTAAATAAAGGGTACCATCAACTAGAGCTCCACGAGAAATCACGATACATAACAACATTTTCCACTCACGTTGGCCTCTTCCACTATAAACGGCTCAGCTTTGGCGTATCATCCGCGGCTGAAATCTTCCAGGAAGCCATCCGGAAGATCATTCACCACATTCCTAACACCCTCAATTACAGTGATGATATCCTAGTATATGGGTCCAACACACAGGATCATGACACTGCGCTGGAGCGAGTCTGCCATGCACTACTAGAAGCCAATCTCACCTTAAACACAGCTAAGTGTGAGTTCCACAAATCTACGTTAAAGTTTTTCGGCCACACCTTCGCCCAAGCGGGAATGAGACCGGACCCAGAGAAAGTGGCAGCGCTGAATGACACGCCCAGCCCCTGAGATGTAGGAGACGTTCGGTCCTTTTTAGGAATGGCCAGTTACTGTGCGCGTTATATCCAAAACTACGTGACAATCAGCTATCCTCTGAGACAGCTCACGAAACTAGGTCACCCATTTTAGTGGTCAGCAGAGTGTGAACGAGCTTTCAAGGACATCAAAGTGGCCTTGAACTCTGCCGACAACATGGCATATTTTGATCAAAAGAAAAAAACAGAGATTACGGTGGATGCTAGTCCCGTAGGGCTGGGAGCGATCCTCGCTCAATACGAATCAGAGGGTGACCAACGGCATATAATCGCGTATGCGAGCAGGAGTCTGACGGAGGCAGAGAAAGCGTACTCGCAACCTGAAAAAGAAAGCCTAGCTGTGGTCTGGTCCTGTGAACACTTTCACATCTTCGTGTATGGCAAACATTTTACACTAATTACTGATCATCAAGCCCTCATCACCATATTTGGCAATATGGTGGCATATTTGGCAATCCACGGGCCAAAATGCCGACAAGAATAGAACGCTGGGGCCTTCGCCTACAAGAGTACACATATACGATCGTGCACAAGCCGGGAAAAGCGGAGAACCCTGCTGACTACATGTCGTTGCATCCCAAAGTAACAACAAAGTGCAAATCATCGGTGGCAGAAGAGTACATATGCTTTGTGGTGGACGAGGCCCGGCCACCCGCGGTCCCGGTAGAAGCCATCATAGATGCTACTCTTGAGGATGCCACACTGATGGAAGTGAAGCGAAGACTGCAAAACAATGAGTGGAGACATCTGGACGTTGACGATCTGAACAGAGCGGTCGACAAGAATGATCTGGCTGCTTTCAAGCACGTGAAAGAGGAATTGTCAGTGGCCCCCAACGGGTTACTGTTAAGGGACAGTCGATTGGTCATCCCCAGATGTCTATGCCAGGGAGTCGTCAATCTAGCCCATGAAGGCCATCATGGCATCGTGGCCACCAAGAGAGCTCTGAGGGAAAGAGTGTGGTTCCCTGGGCTCGATCAAATGGTAGAAAACACGTTGAGAGACTGCCCTCAATGCCAACTGGTCAGCCGACCGGATCCTCCAGCACCCCTGCAAATGTCCAGACTACCGGAGGGAGTGTGGCAGCAAGTGGCCGTAGACTTCTTTGAACCATTTAAGTCGGGACAGTATATCCTAGCTATAATGGATGAATAATCTTGTTTCCCTATTGCCCACATCATCTCATCCACCAGAGCTTCCAGCACGATACCTGTGCTAGATGAGGTGTTTGCTGCCTGGGGCATCCCCAAAACAGTGAAAACGGACAATGGGCCCCCGTTCAATAGTCAGGACTTCGCGGATTTCGCCAAGCACCTAAACTTCAGACGGGGAACAGCCATTACAACGCGGTTTTTACCACGCGCAGCTTTTACATCGCATGCGTTACAATGCATGCGATGTTACAACGCAATGCCATTACAACGCAAGTCTTTACATCGACTTGCGCTAGATGGCGTGCTAACATTACAAATAGTGTAGTTTACCATCCCAACACCTTCCCTACTGTTACGTGGACTGGAGTTGGAATAGTAAATTACACTTTTCTAATGTTAGCACGCCATCTAGTGCAAGTCGATGTAAAGACTTGCATTGTAATGGCATAGCGTTGTAACATCGCATGCATTGTAACGCATGCGATGTAACTGCACGCGTTGTAATGACACGCGTTGAAATGTCATACATCCCTTCAGACATCGCAAAATCACACCTCTGTGGCCGCAAGCCAACGGAATGATTGAGCGATTCATGTCCACTCTAAAGAAAGCCATTCCACGATGGGCAAATGTCCCGCCACGCTTATGCTGGGCCGGCCCGTGCGCACTCGGATACCAATGGTTGATTGGTCTGAGAAGGCAGCGTGGCCAGAATCGGACACTGATGACATTTCTCGCACGGACCAACTAAAGAAGGAGAAAATGAAAATATATGCAGACCATCGCAGGCGAGCTGCCCCATCTGGGATTCAAGAAGGTGACTGGGTCCTGGTGATACAGGAATAGCAAAGGAAAACTGACTGTCGCTTTAGCGAGACTCCACTGGTGGTCGTCAAACAAAAGGGGACTATGATCACTGCAGAGGCGGACGATAAGAGAATAACCTGGAACGTGGCGCACTTTCAGAGGTGTTGCCCCAAGGTCAAAGAGCGTCTTGATGTTTCCGTCAGAGGGTAAACCAGTCCACGTGAAACTGAGATCAGTGCTCTGCCACCCAGAGCGATCTCCAATGAGGGAGACAGTGATTGTCCTGAAGCCAACGGTCGCCCCCGCAGGCACATCAAGAGGCCGAGTCGCCTGATCGAAGAACTGTAACTATGGTGACATTATTTGGGTATACATATACAGTAAAATGATGAGTGTTTTGAATTTTGTTAAGAAAGGGGAAGATGTAATGTGGCGCCGAGTCAGAGAGCGCTAGGACCGTCTCGGACAAGGAGGCGTGGACGGGGCGGGACTAAGGAGGGGTTAGGGAGATGCCCGCCAAAGGAAGGGAGTTAGAGGTAGGCGAGTGGCGAACCAAGTCGCACGTAATAAAGATCTAGTAAAACCTCCACACGTGTCTGCGTCGTACCTCCGCCGACACTACAGGAGTCTAGCGCTAAGAAATCGCCAGCGCAATATTATGGCCACTGAGCAAACAATTACAGCAGCTAATCGGACAACTGAGCCTGGATACAATCAGCCTCTTTTTCCATTACTTTGTAAGAAGCCTAACAGCAATCCTTCACCCGCCCTAATTCCATCGACCACACAAACAATTAACCAGCCCTTAGTTGAGATTGCACTTAAATGACATCAACGATGGGATGTCGGGTGCACAAAGCGCCGATCCATCAGAAAGACTGTTGAACGGGAACTTCGGAACCTTCCGGACCCCAACCAGGACCTCAAACACCCCTACCAGAACCCTGAATGTCAGCCAGAATTATAATAGGGATGGAGGACATCTAATAACTTGCCCTGGCAATGCATAAGGCCAACTAACGGTACATTTCCACCAGCCCAACGGCTGGACGCCAACCTCCCCCACCAGAACCAAGAATCACATCAGACATGGAGGTTATCTAACAACTTGCCCGGGTAATGTACAAGGCCAACCAATGGGACATTTCCATCAGCCTAACAGCCTGATTCCAACCTCCCCCATTAGCACTTGGAATAACATTAGGCACGGAGGAATTTTAACAACCTGCCCGGGTAATCCTTAAGGTCAACCAGTAGTTCAACTCCACCAGCCTAACGCCGCCTCCACCAGAACTGTCTCTCCAAGATCAATGCAAGGAACGGAAACTGACCCCCTAGTCCCTCTGCAAGCCCTCCTGCGATCCACCTACGTGGGCACAAATCTCACTACGCAATGGCCACTTTTCAATGCTGGGGCAACAAGGACCCTCACGGGAACTTTGGGAGAGGCCCATTTGTCAAAAAGGTGTATGATTCCAAGCTACACTTCAAAGGGCAATCATGATTCTCTCAACAGAACAAACGTTTGACCCTTCTCCAACATACAAAGACACTCTCCCACATCTCAACCGGGGACATTGTCAGGGTCCAATTCTCCAACCTGCCCTCACACACAGGGAAAGAACAAACCATTGTAACCTGGGCCAACGCAGACATTGCCGACAGAGTCCTTACTGAAAAAGAACAATTTGCCGAATGGTGGATCGAAGTGCAGAGGTTGGAACAGGAAAAGTATCCATTTATCCTCCAGGCTCCTACAAGGAACCCCCCATGGCCAGCATACTGAAGGGGATTCGAGGTGTGGAGGGCTCCCTTGCACAAGGTAACTTGAATATCCAGTGCACGGTAGATGGGCCTTGGGGGGAGACAGGTCATCTCCACATCAAAAACCCCCACCCTCTTCTGCTCCCCACCCTCCCCAAATTCGGCCTATTGGGGGTGGGTCGCGGCCAACTTGGCCAACAAATCTCTAGGGCCCCATCAAGTGAGGGGTTCGGAACGGCAAAGGCCTGGCTCGCCCCGAGTAACAGGCTCCTTTCTGCCAACATCCATTCACTAAACATTATGACCTGGAATGTTGCAGGGATGACAATGGTTCTGCAAAGTACATCGGCGAACACGCTTCTTGCAGGGGCGGATCTAATCTGCACTCAAGAAACGTGGTCAACCACGTCCATTCCAATAGGAGGCTATGCTGAATACTTTAAACCTGCAATCAAAGGTACTATTTTCGGGAGACCTGCGGGGGGCATCTCCATATACATCAAACATGCCTTGAAAGTCCACTTAATCGAGATAAAGAACGACTCTGACATGTTCCTGGCCGGGACCTTGAAAGGTCTTAATACGGGTGAAGGTCCTGTAGTATGAGTTAACCACTCCCTATGTACAATGCTAAGATAGCATAACCTCGTCGGCTGTTAGAAAGCCAGCTTGCCGCTTTTGCTGCTTTTGCACGCGACACTGTTGTTACATGTTATTCATTCGAGAACTGCTGACTCGACTTTGCTTCACATGAGAACCGTCTGTTGTTTAACATCCTTAACAGTGAGTAGTGACCTTGGTCTGTACACCGTGTAAAGAACGAGTCTGGGTCACTAGACGGTGCAGGTTGTTGTGTTCAGGTTGATCGTACCACTTCTTAGCCATAACATACATACAGCTGCCAATACCTGAAAGACGAGTCCTTTAATATTGCAGAGCAGCATGTTTTCACTTACATTTGAAACGAAGAGCTGTTGCAGGAGAGAGCCTAGCTGATCCTGTGATGTGATTCCACTAAGCTGATCTATAAGGTATGGGGTCCCCCATGCAAGCCTAAGAGACCTTCTATTAGTCTAATAATAACCTATTAGTTGCTAGAGAAAGGAGGGTGGTCGCTTTCCACTGTCATTATTATTATGATTGCTCCTTTCATTTTCTATGGTATTGTAACAATGCTGATGGTTCTGATCTTAACCATTTGTCTGCTTGTGTTAGCCAAAGTACTGCATCTTAGGACGCGAGGTTTATAAAATAAACTCTTTAAACTTTACCGTGTCTTTGTTATTCTGTTGTGGACTGATATATATATACAAACGGGTATTTCGGATTCTCACCACTCCTGAGAGTATCTAAGTCGCTTGTTCTGGGTTGTCTATAAATTGCGACCGCCGAGCTAAATCTCGGATAACGAATGGGACACTAAGCTAGTCGGATAGGGGTTCTTGGTTCTGAGGGGAGTTTCTGGTACACCACAATTCTCTGAGGTCCTGGTTTCCTGCGCATAGTTCTGTGCATAAGCAGAATCCCTGCAACATGGCGCACCTAACGTTTGGTCTTTGATCTGAAACGCCTTAGTAGTGCTATTATTAGTCCACAACGCTCTCACTCTGGTTTCCGGACAACGGGAGTGATGGCTTAACCTACCTAGGTTTCGACTAAAGGTTCTTTCAAGCTTGATAATTAAAAAGGTTTTCCTTTTCTGAACCCCAGTGCTACTGTAGAGCTTGTTGTTGTTCTTCTGTGTGTCCCGACGGCGGTCAACGTTGCCGCGCATAGTCGGGTTCCCCTGACCGCACATTTGCGGGTCTATGGGGTTCCTGATGCTGGGTTGGCTGTTATTTTTGTGGTAGGGGCTGATGCGGCGTTCCCATATGAGTTGTTTTACTCTTGGGTGACGTTTGATGCAGTGGATGCGAACGATAATTTGTTCCACAAATATACTGCCACAGCTATGCCTGCAGCCTATGCCCCTTATCAGACACTTGAAATTCCTCTCACTGCCTGGCAGCATACCATTTGGTTTAATGGCGCCCTTCCCCATGTGGTAGTACCGTCGAGAATGGGCCCGTTGTCTATTGCAGGGGCCACATGGCCGGTGCTGGCCGGTTATACGTCCCACCCCCGCTACATGACTGTGGGGGTGGCGGAGTTGCGTGTGCTACACACTGCCCTGATTACGGTCCATAGGGCGTTAGTGCAGTACGTGTCTCACAATGTACAGGTGGGGGCACCTGCGGTTGCGGGCTACACGACTGACCATCACGCGGTGGTCATCAGTTCAGTTATGGTTAATGCGGTTGTCGGCAAGCGCCCCCAAAGTAAGGATGAATTTCCTTACTGGCTTGCTGAAAAGTTTGATCAAATAGAAGCCGTGTTTCCGCATACTTCTCCTGTGGATAAACACAGGATACTCACTATTACTTTGCGAAAGGACCTGGTCCCGGATATTGTCGACTGTGACAATTGGGGCAAGGTTTTTGCTGCGACCTATGCGAAGTGCTATGGCACTCCGGCTATGTCCGTACTACCCTCTGTCATCAAGAAGGTCCAAGACAATCATGGTGCAAAGGCAGCTATTGAGTTGGGAATGAGGCTTGTCGACAGCTTCGATGTGGTTTGTTCCATGGTAATGGGCAACCTCAAAGGAGATGCCATGCAATTCCAAGTGGGCAATATGTTGGCACTAGTGGATCCGGCCGACAGGCCAAAGGAATTCGCTAAAATTATAGCGAAAGCCTACCGAATGGTGGGTCGTAGCGCCTTGGGTGTGAAGCCCACCTTGATCATTCCTGCTGCAGTACAGCAACCTAAAGTGAGTTCGTCTACCAAAGACGAAAAGCCCAACTTTCCAAAACAAAGATGGCGAGCCAAAAAACAGGGGAAGCAGCAAGAGAAACGGAGGTCTCGTTCTGCGTCGCTGGTGCAGATACAAACTGAACGCACTTATGATTTGCGCGATGGTTCTAATATTAAGTCACCTGATAGATTTCAGGTTCCTGAACAACACTCTCCTCGTTCTTCACAGGAAACATCGGCTTTTCAATCCGGTGGCGGAGATCGTGGGAAAGGAAGGGGTGCTCAAGGTCGTGAGCAGCCCCGTCAGACTGACGGTAAAGGCAAGCAGGACGAATCTGCACGTCAAAGACCCCCGTTTCAGAAGAAAAAAGTTGCTGCTCTAACTGCGAGATATGCCTCAGATGGTACGGACACAGCTTCTGAACCAGACATGGGCGCTAACGCTGCTAGACAGCGCGGCGGAAGTTACAGTAGTGCAACAAGCGCTGCGTCCATATCTGGCGGCGACAGCAACTGATACATTTGTAAATGTTGAAACTGCTGATACTCGCGTATCTCCCCCTGAACGGATGTTTGAAATTGTCCTTATCATTGAGGGTGACATACAACGTAAAATTAAAGTGGTACTTTGGGACAATCTAACCTCCACCTATGATATCCTTTTGGCGGAGGCGGATTGGCCCCCGGCTTTCGTTTTAGATGCTCCTAGAGGGGAGGTAGTGATCCTCCCGTCCTATGGGCACACAGTGCCACTGGAACGTTCTAACAGGTTAGCCGGGGAGTGGGCGCAGGTGCTCGCGCCTGCGTTGTATCTTACTCAGGTGGGCTGGGACAAACTTCTCCCAACCATACGATTCCGTTGCGGTCAGAACCCCAGCCACAGCCCTAATACCCCATGCATCGGGAGGCTAGGTCTCACGTCGCGTCTATCCTTGAACAATTGGAATATCAGGGAGTAATTGAAACATGTGTGTCACCCATGAATAATCCTTTATTCACTGTGACGAAGCCTGACGGATCGTACCGCCTAGTTTTGGATTACCGGCACTTAAATTCGCACTGCCGGACATGTGCGGTACAAAATACTCACAGTTCGGCTCTCGTCGATAGTCTCGTGAGAAAACGGTTTAAAACCACCCTTGACATCTCCAATGGCTTTTATAGCCATAATCTGTCCCCTCATAGCTATGAGTGGACGGCGTTTACCTCGGGTGGCAAACAAAAGAAGTTCAAAAGGCTCCCGATGGGCTATAAAAATGGCCCCGGGGTCTTTGCTGCTCGTGTGGTCTCCCTCTTGGAGATGGTTGACCCGGAAGCATATTCGTATGTAGATGACATCTACCTGACAGACGACGAGTTGCTTCCACACCTTGCTCGCGTGGATAACATAATTACTATGTTTGCTGACTTCGGTTACAAGTTCAACTTTGCGAAGTCCCACATTGCCGAGTTCACAGTGTTGTTCTTGGGGTACGAACTCAATAATGAGGGTCGAGGCTTGGCTCCGCAGTTCCTTGAGAAATGCGCACGCCTTAGTGCTCCTACGACACTGAAGAAATTACAATCTTTGCTGGGTTTTCTGAATTTCGGTCGTACCTACATTCCTGATTATGCCCAGCGTATCAAGTCGCTTTATGCCTTGGTACAACCTACTTTTACCAAATGTTGCTGGCTGCCTGAGCATTCTGCTGCATTGCAATCTTTGCAGTCTGATCTTCTTGCTTCGAAATTCTTACAAACTCGTGATAACCACACTAACCTGGTCATTAGAATCGTGCCGGGTGCAGTGGGTTTCACCTACTTGACATTCAATGAGGGCGACACGGTCCCCATTGCCTACAAATCTCATCTGTACACTTCGGCTGAGCTGCGCTTCTCCGCTGTCGAAAAAGTACTGACAGCAGTTCAAATGGCGATCCTGAAAGAGCGAGCGCTATCACAGGGGAAGCACATGCTGGTGGTAACACCGTACCCTGCCCTTGAGGCGGTCACTAAGGCCAGTGTACCGAATTCTAAGGCTTTGCATCCAAGGTGGATACAATGGGCAACCTCCTTGACCTCGCCTGACGTCACATATATCTTTGACGCGGCATTACAGACACAGGAGTTCTTGGAGTATGAATTTGTTCATCCGGCTCCTCTGACTTTGCACCCGC
Source organism: Triturus cristatus (assembly GCF_964204655.1). NCBI lineage: Eukaryota > Metazoa > Chordata > Amphibia > Caudata > Salamandridae > Triturus > Triturus cristatus. The sequence goes on from NC_140579.1 coordinate 906,856,884, forward strand.
TCGAGGAGTACCATTGTGTCATTTACACTGCTGGGTCTGCGCAACCCGCGACTGGATCAAAGCACGCCTATTCAGCGGCCTGCGCAATTGTGGTGGGTTCTTTCGTGAACAGTGAGTTCCAATCTGATGGCGTGCATACGCAGTCATTGGGTGATTGTACCGCGCAGTTAGCAGAACTGAGGGCTCTGGTGTTGCACTGGAGTTTGCTGATCCTCGAGTCACTACTCTTATAGTGAGTGACTCGTACTATTGTGTTCAATCATACAACGAAAATCTACATTTTTGGAGTCACAATGACTTTCGTGATTCTAAAGGTAGCACAGTAAAGCATAAAACGCTTTGGGTTTGAGTGGCTGAACTTAAGGAACGTTTGCCCCTCGTGAATGTAATTCACACTCTTGGTCACCAACGGGTTGGTGTCCATGCTGTCGGTAACAGTTTGGCTGACGAGGCAGCGAAAACCGCAGTGGCAACATATTTAGTAGCAGCAGTTACAAGATCCAAAACTAAGATTGATGATGACATCTTGGCAGCTATTGCTGCGTCCGAGACAGGGACAAGCTTTCCGAAAGGTTTCCCTTCTCGCTACCATTATCGCTTAAGTCCTGATAACGTCCCGTTGGTGAGGATTAACGACGTTGGTGACAGATTGATTCCCAACGCGGACTGCAGACCATCTCTGATTTCAGCTGCCCACGAAGGTGTTGCGTCTGCGCATGCCGGCGTTTCGGCTACTGTATCTCTTTTGCAGCAACGTTACTTGTGGTGCGGTTTGTACAGACAAGCGCGGGCTTATGTCCTTTTATGTGACATTTGCCAGCAGATTAAACCTTCTTCTGCCGCGCGTCCACCACAAACACAGCTGTATATATCTAATCAACCACTTGCGTGTGTTTATTTAGATCACTGCGGTCCTTTTTCCTCTGATACTGCGTACAAGTACATCTTGGTTGCTGTGGATTCGTGCACACGTTTTCTGTGGGTGTGGCCGCAAAGGAGTGCTGATGCCCGGACTGTCATCAAGGATTTGCGTGTCTTTGTTGGGAGTTTTGCATGTGGTATCCTTCACTCTGACCAGGGCCCAGCGTTTGCCTCTAGGGCGTACAAAGAAGCCATAAGAAGTTTGGGGGTCCAAGTCAAATTTTCGTCTCCATACCGGCCTGAGGGCAATAGTGTTGTGGGGCGAATGAACCGTGACCTAAAGCAATCTTTAACAGCAAGGGTTTTAGGTACAGGCCGAAGCTGGCTAACCCACTTGTATGACGTGCAACGTGCACTTAATAATCTCCCTAGAAGGTCTCTGGGTGGGCGGACCCCATACATGATGCTCTTTGGAGTACGAATGTTTGTCCCGGACCTTGAGGGTCTAGACATGGCGGCGGCTGCCGCGCCTTTTGACCTAGATGATCACTGTGCTGTATTGCAGAATCTTCAAGAAGCCAGAGACACTCTAGCAAAGGAACACGTATCCTCTACATGCGAAGCTGAGCTCCTGATTCCGGTAGTCGGCTGGCTACCTCGAGTTGGTGACCTGGTCCGTGAGAAGGTGGAGAACAAGAAGGAGTTTGGCCCCTCTTATCGTGCCCCGGTCCCGGTGCTTGGAGTCCAGGGTACACGTACAGTTATTTTACCTCCACTTCCTGGTCGCAAGGATAACAGGTACATCTCGATTGACAATGTCAAGCTACAGCGGGTGGCCGATTCTCCATAGTATGACACCTTCAGTTTCTTGCCCTTCCATTCTGCGAAATTCTGTTGTGATACCGCCCTCAAACGTCATGCCTGAGGTTGCCGTTGAGATGCATGCAGTTACTGCTCCTTCTATGTCGCCTACTGCTGGTGGTTTGCCTGATGATCCTGAGATGCTTATCCTGCAGGTGTCCCGTTGCCTCTGTTACATTCGACAGTGATTAACCAGTCACGTTCTTCCTTTGACACTGAATCAATGACTTCCACTGCCCCTTCCAAAATTTCTATATTTTTTGCCTGGTTCAAGAGACATTTTTTGGTGGCACCATGGACTTACATCTGGCTGGTGCTAATATGTATTTTTTTGTTCATGACAATTTGCTTTGTGGTAGTGTTTTTTAAACTTATCAATGGACACTACCTGGCTGAGCGATCTACGATTAGGTTAATTGATGGAACTTTGGCCCCCCATTCCTCATCACACATTATGAAAAGGGACCAGACTTTTGTGAACATTACTGCCTGGCCTGAGCGTGATGGGATCGCTTGGGATGCTGTTAAATTTCAAATTCATGGACCTACTGAAGTGATTAATGTGCCTAATGTCTTTCGTGTTTCTACGGGTGATGTAGTTAAACAGAATATCCGATCTGATATTTTAAGGTGACGGCTGAGACCGCCTCTAAGGTTAGGTTGACACATACCAAATTGCTATATTCCAAGTCCTTTATGGACGAATTGGCTATCGGAGGCTATGAGCAATGGAAAGCTACTATCGATCTTAAATCGGTTTGGGGTACTAAACCGTGGCAGGTTCAGGGGACAGAAGCTTTGCATCGCGCCTGTCTTATCCCAAACCACATTTTGTTTTTGAATTCATCTATTTTTCAGACCACCTGTTTTGGATTGGCCACATCTAAAAAATTGAATCCCCCCACGATCCCAGATCTGGGTGCTTATCCCGGCTGGGGTAATCACACAGATCTTTCCCTTACTAGGTTGCAGTCCCTCATTTCCAACGCCACCTTTAATGTTTCAACATTTAATCCTGATGGGTGGTTGGTATGGCAAACTGGTTCAGATTCCTGTCAACGTCGATTTTTAGCTTTAGCGCCTGGGTATACTCAAGTCAGGGTAGATCCTCGTTTTGAATCATCACACACTGTCACTACCTACTCTGTGGGTAAATTATGCCAGTCATGGCTGCAACATTCCACATTAGCATCTGTTAAACTTCATTTGTCACGTTTAAACGACAAAATTGATCTGAATGATTTTATTAAGGGTCCTGCAAAAGGCAGGTCCAAAAGATGGGTATATGCTATTTACAACGAAGTTTGGAAAATGTCGCAAATTGAAGCTGCGTCCAGATTACGTGCTATTGACCAGACCAATATGGAGAAAGTATTGGCTGTGATTGATAATAGTATAGACACCTTATCTTCTAGAATGTACACTTTGGATAATATTGTTTCCTCTGTCGTAGACATTGTGCAGGATGATTTGTCTGTATTGTATCATGGCTAGAATCAGTTGCGTTCTGTTATGCAGTTTGCATGGACTTTACAAACATTAAAGGCAGGAAAGGTCCCATGGGATTACATGAATGTTTCATCTTTGTTCCTCCCTTTTAATCTAACTGCAAAACAACAGTTTATGTCCATGAAAGATGCTATGTATTCATTACTGCACATTGAGAAATTGGAACCTTTACCTTTCTCTATTGCTGAGTTAAATTCGGCCGTGTGGCTTATCCACAGAGTAATCACTTTACCTTTTCCGCATTTCAAGTTTAGTTTGTGCATGAAACATTATGCTCTTGGCAGATATGAACAACTTGGTACTGCATTCCTGCACGAAGTTTGGTCGCTCCCGTTCACGTATAGATGCATGCGGGAGGGAAAAGAGGTTTATTTGAAGGGTGAGGAATGCACTTCTGCCACTGATCATTCTGTAGTGTGTAGACACATACAATTACATGGTGCTTGCAATGTACACGCTCCTAATTTGGCTTGCATCCTGAAAGGTATACCGGTGCCGGTTATAACCCCTTCATTTACGCTGCTTGCTAACGGTAGTTATTTGCTTTTAAATAATGAGAATTGCTGCGGGAAGCTAAAGGGGATACCATACATAGTAACTGTTTCACGGCGTGTGGTTTGCTGTAATAATGTCCTTTTCCCACCCCCGCATGGCCGGCTCGATGTTTCTATCTGGCCTTCGATTCCAACCTTGAACGCAGAGTTCAACCAGATGAGCAGAATAAGGGCTCTTTTGTCTCAAAGGGAGGTAGCTTTGACTTCGTCCCGTGAAACCTTTCTTCTTCACGTGGCAAACACCCGCACGGAGGTGCAGGCGCTTTTGAATACTGACCTCCCCTTGCATTTTGGAGCATTAATACAGACTATCTTTAAGGCCTCGTCTACGACTGGCATAGTTCATTTTTTTAAACTTGTGGGCTCCGGCCTCGTGACCTCCTTTCAAACTATTTTTGGTGTGATTCCCGCATTTTTTCATTCTATTTTTTCCAGCGTCTTCGGAGGTCTCCCTTTGCTTCTCGCCCTTATAGCTGGAATACTTCTATTGTTTTGCGTACTACGCAATGGCTGCGCGACGTGCGTACCGAGACAACATGCCCTGGCTGTTACATCTCCGTAACCGGATGCTTGAATACTATGGCGCCTTACCCCTGGCGACCTTAAGTGTCGTGTATGGATTGTCCTTCCGGTTTCCATTCTTTACTTGTGCGCAACCAGTTTTTCAATGCCTGGATTGTCCATTCCAGTGGGCTCTGGATTTATGCCTGTCAAACTCGGTGTCACCTGTCCCGGATTTTGATCAACTAATGGGCCCCTTAGTGGCTCATGAGTTGGAATGTTCTGGTGTCGGGTTTATGGCCTTGGGTGCGGCACATGGAGTCCTTGGAAATTGGGCCATTGAAGAGGCTGCGATTGACTTGCTGGAACGAAGTTATATCGAGGAACCTTCCTGTTGTCCTCGTGTGGTGCCGGAAGCTCCAATTGTGAGTGAACACGTGTGTTCCTTTCCCTTGCTGAATTGGATGGCGGATAATTTTGCGGAACGCTCCAATGATTTTCTCTTGGAGGCTGTTGCAACTTATTGTGCCTATACCTTGATGGATTGACTCTTTGTCTTGGTCAACTCATGGTGCATCCATCGATGTCATTTTTCCCCATTTTTTCATGGTTTTTTACCTGACTACATAATTTTTCCATTTTTGACACTTTTTCCTTTTTTTTTTTCCTTTCGAACTTTACACTTACCTTATATGGACGTATAGTTCATGCCCTTGGTTCCGTTCTTTCTAACTTGAACTCTGCGTTCTTGATAAGTGCGCCCCTAGTGATTAGTAGTCCGATCAAGGGGGGGTGTAGTATGGGTTAACCACTCCCTATGTACAACGCTAAGTTAGCATAACCTCGTCGGCTGTTAGAAAGCCAGCTTGCCGCTTTTGCTGCTTTTGCACACGACACTGTTGTTACATGTTATTCATTCGAGAACTGCTGACTCGACTTTGCTTCACATGAGAACCGTCTGTTGTTTAACATCCTTAACAGTGAGTAGTGACCTTGGTCTGTACACCGTGTAAAGAACGAGTCTGGGTCACAAGACGGTGCAGGTTGTTGTGTTCAGGTTGATCGTACCACTTCTTAGCCATAACATACATACAGCTGCCAATACCTGAAAGACGAGTCCTTTAATATTGCAGAGCAGCATGTTTTCACTTACATTCGAAATGAAGAGCTGTTGCAGGAGAGAGCCTAGCTGATCCTGTGATGTGATTCCACTAAGCTGATCTATAAGGTATGGGGTCCCCCATGCAAGCCTAAGAGACCTTCTATTAGTCTAAAATAACCTATTAGTTGCTAGAGAAAGGAGGGTGGTCGCTTTCCACTGTCATTATTATTATGATTGCTCCTTTCATTTTCTATGGTATTGGAACAATGCTGATGGTTCTGATGTTAACCATTTGTCTGCTTGTGTTAGCCAAAGTACTGCATCTTAGGACGCGAGGTTTATAAAATAAACTCTTTAAACTTTACCGTGTCTTTGTTATTCTGTTGTGGACTGATATATATATATACAAACGGGTATTTCGGATTCTCACCACTCCTGAGAGTATCTAAGTCGCTTGTTCTGGGTTGTCTATACATTGGGACCGCTGAGCTAAATCTCGGATAATGAATGGGACACTAAGCTAGTCGGATAGGGGTTCTTGGTTCTGAGGGGAGTTTCTGGTACACCACAATTCTCTGAGGTCCTGGTTTCCTGCGCATAGTTCTGTGCATAAGCAGAATCCCTGCAACAGTCCCTTATCCCATCTCTTAATCAACATTTATTATAACCCTCACGGGCCGGCCCCCAAGGACAAGCTTACCCAACTGATTGCTCAGATTGAGTCCTTGCTCACACAGTTTGCTTCTATGGAACCTATCATCCTCGGGGATCTCAACATGCATAAAATACGAGAGGATGTACCGGGAAGTCATTCCGTTGGGAGCGCCGGGCGATTCAATGCTTTCATGTGGGCATACAACCTGGCCACCACGCGCTCCCTATCTACAAAGCTTAAGCCATGGGTATCCCACGCACCCACTTACAACAACCAGACCACCATAGACTACATCCTACTAGGTGAGAGGCAACAAAAATATATGCTAAACTTTGAAGTGCTTCCACGGAGCAAAAGTGACCACGCCGCCTTAATGCTGAACCTAACTATCAGACATCCGCTACACCGCCCCTGCATCGGAGCATTCCAGGGTGAAGAACAGCACAGGCTCCTTAGAAGGATTAAATGGGGGCAAAGACAATCAATGAATTAGCCTCATGGAAAACATCATCGGTCTGATGGCAGACCGGCCCTAATAATTGTGGTCGTATAGGGGAATGGGATAAGCTTGCACATGCATTGGCCACACTGCTCTGGGGGAACACCACATACAGCATCCCCCGAAATCCAACATACGTACTGGGTCAAGTTCCAGCAATAAAGCAATGCGTTAAACACTTAAAGGCCAAACGAAGGGCCTATCACAAAACTAGGTCAGAGACTGCCAAAAAGGAACTCCAATTAGCCGCTAAAAATCTCTCACAACAGGTTTGGAAGGCAAAACGTGAACTCACTGAGGCAAAAGGGCTGAAAATGATCGACCTATTGGCATCGAGTAAATCCCAAGAATTCTGGCAATATCTAAACCAACTATTTCAAGGGACCTCAAACAGAGAGAACCCTCTCGACGCAGCTTCATGGGTAGCCCATGTTAAAAGACTGTATACCGATGACCCATACGGCACTCCGCAGAACAGTGCCTTAACATCCGTGGAGGGACATGGAAACACCCTAGCAGAGCCTGCTGCCCCTCCAGTTGCTTCAACTCTCCCAAGCAAAGGGGCGGTCCGTTTAATTCTAAAAAAGATACGACAAAACGGAGCCCCCGGACCAAGTGGTCTACCAGGTTCTCTTTTTAGGGACGATACAGACTTGTGGTCAGACACCTTGGCGCAATTATATGCAGAATGCAGGCTACTGGGGAACGTCCCAGATTCTTGGAGGGGCTCATTGCTGCAACCAATATATAAAAAAGGGCCAAACACTGACCCTGGGAACTACCGAATGGACGCCCTCCTGGACATCGAGGGCAAGGCCTATGCAAGCTCACTTTTGGCGGAATTAGTGGACTGGGTCAAGGCGGAAGGCCTCCTGCCCTTTTATCAGACCGGGTTTAGACCAGGGGGCTTAACCATGGATAACATCGCGTACTTGGGTAAGGGTCAAACTCACCAATCAGTCCGCTACAGAGAAAATCACCACGGACCGGGGGCTAAAGCAAGGATGTGTCCTGGCCCCGATGCTCTTCAATCTGTATACTGCGGATATGGGCCAGGCACTGTATGGAGCCTCATTAGCCATGCCCAGGATCATCTTCACAAAGATACAACTGTTGCAGTATGCCGATGATCTGGTTCTCTTCGACCATACTAAAATAGGTCTTCAAAATGCACTTACGGCCCTTTCGGTATACAACGCTCCGAACGAGCTGCGCGCTAACTCAACCAAGTCCAAAATAGTAATTTTCGGCCAGTATCCGAAAAAAAAGGTGGCAAAGTGGCGGTTGGGCACGCTGACTCTGGACTGCGTCCAATCCTACAATTACCTGGGGGTTTGGATCAGCGAATCGGGCCGCCCACGGGTGCACCTCCACAAACTGCAGCAGCAGGGGAAAACAGCCACCTTCGCACTTTGCAAATTATACGTGACTCTGGATAGCCCAACAACAACGGCCATACAAAGAGTCCTGAGGGCCAAACTCCTACCGTCCCTCAATTACGGGCAACAGGCATTCCCAGGGAAATTTGCGCAAGACCTGGAAAAAATACATTTGACCGCCTACAAAAAGATATTCCGTCTACCAGCTTGCACCAGGAACACCTTAATCCGTTTGGAATTTGACCTCAACCAACACAAACTAGAAGAGCTGGTGACTCTCGCAAAATACTTTTTCTTAACAACGGCAGCCCCCACAAACTCAATGAAGGCGTTTTAAACTCAATTTTCCTACCAACCAGCAACCCATGGTCCGCCTGTCTTGCTTTAGCCAAAAATCTTCTGCAGCTTGCCACAGAGAATTGGGACCCCAGTTTAACCAACCACGCTACCATCAAGGCAACATAAAAAAAACAATTGCGGCTACGCTCTCGTACTTTGGATATGGAGTCCCTGGCAGCAAGAGGCTTTCACGAGACCCAAAGTCTCACACACACAGTCCAGTCAGAAACCTCACCTTAGGCAGGCCGTGGGGAGGCAAGCCCTACACAGGATTTTAGCTGCCAGATTACACCCACTTCCTCTAAAAGAACTATATCCAACCCCGAACACAAGGCCGAGTATCAGGGAGTGTCACCTCTGCAATTACAAACGAGAATCACTGGCCCACATTCTATTTTGTTGTCCAGCCCTTCATCCAGCTCGTAGAATCTATCTTAGACCGATCCTCCTTCAATTGGGCACCCGTACAGCAAAAGAGGCAGTCCAACAACTCTATACTTTGGACACTGTAAAGCACATGGCGAGCTTTGGGAAATTTGTTTACCTCACCCGCACACTATTGAAGGGCAACTCTCCACACGCCGAGTCAGGAGCACCCTCTGGAGTTCATTAGAAATTGGGGCCTGGGTTGTGGAGCCTTGGACAATACTGAACTTTTGACTTGCTTTGCCCATAATAGGCCTTTTTTAAATTACTGTCTTATTTCATAAACGAAAACTAAAGGAGAATTTTAATAACTTTTCGAACAAATATTTATTGTTTTATATTTCTAAAAGTGTTTTTCTTCCATTCTTTTTTTAAAAATGATGCGTTTTGTAATGGTTTCGATTAACCGCACAAATAAAGTACTCATATACTTGTGTCCAATTCAACGATGCTTCGTCGGCACAGCTTCGAGTCCCCTCCTCCCTCTCACGTTCTCATGCCGCCCTCCTCTTACTTCCCTCTATCCACCTCTCTCCCTCGCACGTTCCCCCTATTCTGTACGCGGTCATCTTTTTCCTTACATCAGTCGCGTTTCCGATTTCTTGCTCGTTTCCACAAGACTCTCTGGCTCATGTATTTCTCTGTTCAACCTTTCCCCTTCTCTATGCTTAAATTTTTATTCTTTTCCTTTTTCTTTCTTTGTTACCCATTCTTTCTGTCGCGTTTTCTTCTTTGCTTTGTTTCCCCTTTGTCTGCCTCTATATCACAGCACCCTTCTTTTACTGTCTTCTGCTCGTTTGCTCTTTATTCCCTTTCTCCAATTTCTCTTTCCTTCTTGCAATTTTCTTTTATTCTATCATGCTCTTTCCTTTCTTCTGTCTTTCCTTTCTTCTTTCTTTCCAACCTTTATTTCTCTCTATTCTTTTTCAGTTTGCTTTTCCGCTTTACCTTTGTTTTTTGTTTATTTATTTAATTTTTTCAAACACTGCCAAGACATACCAGACAGTAAATCGAGATGAATTGTACAAGCCTGGTTTCATAGCCCACCAACCATTCAAGTTATAATTTCAACCATATCGTTCCCAACAATAATTTGCTGGTCAACTCTGTCCATGACATCCAAGAGGGTAGCACCGATCAAATGCATTTGGACAGGGTGCTACAGGTTCTTGGTCTGCTACTGGGAATAAGGCAGTGTAATAAATCTTTGATTGATCGATCATTACCATATATTGGATCTTCTAGCCAGGACTTGGTCTTTGAGTCTTCTCCATACACAAGCTATACGTTATGGAGATGAATCTCATATTTCTCCTATTCGTATGTGTTCTGCACAATCTAAGAGGGCCACCTTCGGGGTGGAGGATATATGGATATCCACCATCCCGGATGCCTGCTCGAATTCCCAGACTAAATCAATAAAATCTGCTTTCAGCACAGTGCGCCACACAGAGTTAGCGGTGCCCATATTTAGATAGTTTAACAGGGGTACTGTAGGTCTGGTGTAAGAATTTGAAGTGAATGAGTCGAAGTTGCCATTGGGGGACAACATTCCTATATGTTTGCAGCATTATCACCATTCTTTCGCCCTCAAACAGTACCGAGTCAGCCCTGTTGCTGGCAACAGTACTGATCCGTCAGATTTTGGACACAAGCGATTCTGCAGCACTATTGTTATTGGATCTCAGTGTCACTTTCAACATGGTGTCCCACAACATCGTGATTGAGAGACTCACTGTGGAGTGGACCATAAAGCACTGAGCACTGGCGTTTTTTGCAGGGGCATGCCTTTCAGGTATCACAAAAACTGTACCAGTCAAAAGTACTCCTGTGGAAGCAAGGAGTGCAGAAGGGCTTGTCCTTGAGTCCATCATTGTTTGATGTGTACATGCGACCGCTCGTGGAGGTCACCCTATACTATGTGGATGACACGCAGCTAATCATTACACTGTCACAGAATTCTTCCCGCATTGCTTCCTCTCTTTGCCTCTGCCTTGCAGAGGTTGCCAGTTGGATGGACTGGAACTGTCTTAAACTCAATGCTGGAAAGACAAAGGTGCTGACTTTGGGCAATCACTCAAACATCTGGTCCACTGCATGGTGGCCCAAGGAGTTGGGTCCACTACCTGATCCAAAACCCAAGGATAAGAACCTGGGTATTTGGTTTGATGGAAAACTGTCTTTTGACTGCCAAATACCTGCAGTGGTAGGAAAAAGCTTGGGCTGCTCAAGATGCTGAGAAAAATTTTGTGCATCTGCCAGAGCCAGCAAAAAACAGTAGTTCAGGTTCCGATTGTATCACGGTCCGATTACTGCTATGTGTTGTATCTTGGAGTCGCACCGGCCGAATCTAGAGACTCCAAAGTGTTCATCATGCTGCTGCGTGTTTCTTACTGAACCTAACGAGCGTCGACGGGGCACTGGCTTCCGGTGAGGCAGAGGTCTTCATTTAAAGCCTTGTGTAATTGTCACGAGGCGTTTGCCAACAAAGGGCCATGGTACCGTCAATCTTTGGTTAGACTCTATGTACCAGCGAGAAACTTAAGATCAGCAGGGGAGATGTTGGCGTGTTACCCAAGTAAAGCGAGTGCGCACAGGTGGAATTTCTGTTAACTGCTTGGTACTGAAGTTGTGAAATGTGTTGCCACTGGCGGTTCGTCAGGCTCAGCCAAAGTGCGCTTTGAGAAGAAAACTTAAACCTTGGTTCCTCAGTGTGGAATCTAGGGGAGTTTAATTGCTGCATTTAGGCCTGCGGATACCTGTACCTAGCACTGCGACACCTCATTTGAGGTAGCTATGTGCTTTAGAAAATGTAAAAAGGTTAATCCCTTGCAGGCCCTCGGTTCTTGCAGCCATGAATAACTGGCTTTACAAATGGCACACATGCGCAAGTATGTAAATTTATCAGTCGAAGTGGGATTTATTCTGTCATTAATTGTGGTAGAGTCAATGAAGGTGCATCCAGGGAATAGGTCTCCCAACGTGGCACACCCCAGTTCCTATTCTGTTGAGTGTCTGGCGCTCCACCATAATTGGCTTAAATGGGTGGTGAGTCAGTGACTGTTCTGGAGCATACAAAACAGCGCAGGCACTACACTTTCTAATACTATCCCAAGCCAACTGCACAAGTAACTGAGTTCACCTCTGTGTGGCTATGGCGAGGAGACCACCCAGTCAGCTCACTCAAGGGCATCAGGTGTGTTGTATCCTCCTCAACCACCAAGTGAGCCATGTATGGTGGAGGGCGGTTCTAGGAGTGACTGTGTTTGACCTGTGCACAGTAGTAGTAAAGGTCACAATCAGGAGTCGCCAGTCCCTCCTGTTCATAAGGTAGAGTGAGCATTTCCCAACTTATTCTGGGATGCCTGCCCAGGCCAGTATGATCATATGGGAGCAGATAGTTTAGAAGAATTCTTTATTCCATGGGACTGGGGCAAAATAACCATCTTCATTATTGCAAGGAGAGTGGAAGGAAGATCATTCCCTTAATCTGCTCTTCAATTTTAGCCATTACAATACCATAGTTTTCCACTATAATTGATACTGTATCATAGCTAATTTAATTTTCTAAATATAAATACTTAATAGTGACTGACTTCAGGTCAAGGGGTAGCATACCTCACAAGTCTTTGCCCCTGGGTTTAGTGGGAAGATTGTAGATGTATTCCAGTTAATGGATATGCCTGCCAAAATCTTGAAGAGTGAGAATTCCCAGAAGACACGACCCAGGTTTTTCGGTGGGTTTTTCAGATACAGAGTTATGTCATCTGTATAGAGGCAAATATTCAGGTTCTGAGACCTGAACTGCAGACCCCATGTCTAATAGCGCACACCAGTGGCTCTGAGGCCTGTGCATATGACAGAGGGATAGCCTTGGTGGGTACATCTGCCTTTATCTATAGGGTCCAAAAGAAGGCCACTTGAATGTAACCTGGTGGATGGATTAGTGTAAAGCTGGCATATCCATGCAACAAAGGTTGCGGGGATACCCAGTCCAGTCAGCATAGCAAACAAGAATCCCCAGTCCGGTGAGTCGAGTGCCATGGTTGCATACTGGAAGATGGCCACAGCTTCCAGTTCAGGGTTTGCTTGTTGGAGTACAGGGAAAAGGGTTCTCAAGTTATGAGCCGTAGGCCAGCCCGGGATGAAGCCGGTCTGTTCCTGTACAACCAGATGCAGCAAAAGCAATAGTAATCTCTTTGCAAAAACTTTAGCTAATATCTTGGTATCAATGTTTATTAAGGAGAGTGTTCTATATGAACCACATTCTGTGGGTGTCTTGTTGGGTTTAAGTAATGTAACCAGTATTGTTTCCCTCATTGTGAGGGGAGAGAACATCAGAAGAGGGAGAGAGAGCGCCATTGTAAACTTGTAATAGCCTTGGTGCAAGCAGCTCTGCATAGGGTTTGTAAAATTTAATAGAGTCCACCTCCGTGGCTTTGAGATGGGCACACCGACAATAGCCAAGAGTATTTCGTCTAGTGTAATGAATGTAGCAAGAAATAATTGCTGTGCATTACTAAGCCATGTCAGCGAGATGCGATCTAAATACATTTGAGACTCAGCCACCGAGAGGGAGATCCTGGACGTATAGAGGTTAGCATAATATGCTAAGAATTCTGTGAGCATTGAGTCAGAGCCATAATAGGAGTTCCCTTAGTGTCAACTATTTGTATAATATATATTGTATACTATTCTAGGAGGCCCTGTGCAAGCTTGTGTCCTGCCTGACCTCTCATCCTGTCTGTAGACTCGTCGTAGTATTCTTATGAAGATTCTTAACCTCCTGCTCTGCTGTATTATTAAACATGTTGAGCTTGTCTCTTATAGTGACCAAGACTTGGGTGGGGGCTGAGGGTGTGTATTGCCTCTCAAGATCTTGTATTTCTTCTTTTAATTTATTATGGTGGTCGCATAGAGCCCTTACTGCCCCATGCTGCTTCGCCATACAGTTTCCCTGTATGTACACCTTGCAGGCATCTCACAAGGTACCCAACGATCTTACTAAATTGTCATTGGGTTTGAAAAAGCGTATTATTTCATTCTTAACCTCCTCACTAAACAATGTGTCAAGAAGGGATGAGGGCGACAAGTGTCTGAGAGTGGGACATGGGTACCTCAATGAGAAGCTTTACCAGTGAGTGCTTTGAATATATTAGCGAAAAGTGATCTACTGACATTGCCAAATTCCAAATGTCTTGTGCGCCTATCCAGTAATCAAGTCGTGTTCATGATCCATATGCAGGTGTGAAGTGAGTGCTATCCTGGACTGAGGTGTGTCTATTTCTTCATATATCCACCAGACCGTACTAGTCCATAATGTTCTGTAGTGCATGTGTTGCAGCTTTATGTACGTGACCTGTCAGGTGGGAGCTGTCCACCCCCTATCCAAAACTATATCTAAGCCCCCCTCAAATCCCACACAGAACCGTTTGAGGCTGCAGAGTAGTAAATAGGTGCTATATCCGCTGTATGAAATAAGGGTCGTCCATGTCGGGCCCCTATGTGTTTATAAAAGTAAGGATCTTACCATGGATAGCAGCCTGTATCAGGTTATATCAACCCTGTAAATCGTTAAATTTGTGAATTAGGACACATGGCATTCCCTGCCTTACTAGGAGGCTGTGCCAAGGGCATATTAGAAGTATGTAGACATGGCCCTGTAACCACGCCACCGAATGGCCGCCTTAGCACCAGCTGTCAGATATGTGACTTGTAGTAGTACCATGTCTCTACCATAGCAGTTAGGGAAGGTTAATATCTGCCTAGTTTTGCGTGGATTATTTAGTGCTCTTATATTCCAGCTCAGCAGACAGATAAATAACCTCCAGTCACTTATCTGAGCTTAAATGTACTATATGGAGTCAGCCCTGGTGTCAGTCACCTCTCGACATAGGGGTCTACAGATAACTGTGGTGAATAAGGGTCTTGGCGAGGCTGAATAAGTGACCATATGTGTGCCATGTCTGGTAAAAACATTCCCCTATCCCCCTCTTCCCGCACCCACAATAGCCCCCAAACATGAAACTGTAATACCTTCCAGTGAATAAACAGGATTCAGTTCCAAAATGGGAACTAATAAGGAAAACCATTTAAATCTAACTTAAATGTACACAAGGGGATTACTGTGAGGGAACACTAAGAACTGGCAAGCTAACACCCTTGAGACAGAGAGAGAGGCAATAAAGCAAATCATGCACTATTAAATATATAAATGAAGCATAAAACAAAGGCAATCAAAACATCATATATGTAAATGATAAAAATTATACATATGATTAATATAGCGAAGCACAAATACTTTCACAGCCTTGCATTCTTTCAAATAATCAATATATAGATTGTTCAATCTAAAGAGTTTTATGCGTGATTAAACATACCAGTGATGATAAGAAGAAGGCCAGATTAAAAATATGAGATATAAAAATAAAAACATAAATTAAAAAGCCTTATTAAAAAAAGATTTTTTTTTCTTCAGTTCATAAAAAATACAGGCTTTTGTGGTATATATGACAAATGCATATCATTGTTCGTTTGTTGACTCACTTGTAGATTCCTCATCAGAGGACGTCAACGTTGTCAGGCTCACACGCCGCATAAATTTGATCTTTGAGGAATCAATACAGAGCGTGTTCATAGTTGAACAGTCTGCGTGTTTGTCCAGCAATTGGTTGCTCATCTTGGGCACTCGATGGTAGTTGTGGCTCCTCTCCAGGGGGCTCGAAAGATAACAGCGAGTCAAGCCACTCATCAAGAGCTGTGTCGAAAAGTGCCACTGGTGATATTGCTCTGTCATAGGTAGCATCCTATCAAGTATGGATCGTCAGGTGTCAACGCACCGCAAGTAACATGTGTTAAAAATATATGAGAACCATTATTCAGAAGTCCATGATGTGTGGAAATAGATGCAGAGAGAGAGATGGATAACACACAACTTAACCCTGGCATTAAAGTGCTACACATCCTGTGCAATGATGTGGTGTCACACAGGAGGGAGTGTCCAAGGGGATTTCTGCAATTTGCTGTACTAATGTATACATGGTCATTTTCATTTTCATTTAAACAGATGTGGTAAAAAGGAAATTTCCATGAATGGAACAATTGTGAATTGTGCATAGTTTCGTACCAGCCTATAGATTTATATTTTTGACAGTCGTGAAAATGAAACCTTGTAATGGACAAATAAATAATACTGTGTATTAACCAGGTAATAGGTGGAATTTCAATGACTATAAAATGTGTGCCTTCAACTTGTTGTATATTTAATAGGGTAAATGTAGATTCTTTTTTTAGCCATTGTTTTTCGTGTGAGTCTCAAATTGTATGGTTGAGACAGGGCTTTTTAAATTGAGAAGTTGCCAAGGCACAAAACCTGATCTAAGTGTCTGTAGTGCCCAATTGAGTTGTATCATTGCTCTAAATTGAGGTTGTCTGTGTTGCAATAAATTCAAGTCTCCCTTCAGGAGGTCTAAGGCTGAGGACAAAATGTGATTTAATGAGTACATGCTTTAAGAAAGTGTATTCATTCCATTGTCCATGACTTTAGAAACTGTTTACATGTTTTCTTGATTTATCTGTCTAATTCTTTCTACAGCCTATTTTTCTGAATATCTGTTTAATTTATTGTAAATTGCATATATTCCAGTGGCAAGGAATGTATTATTTCTTTTAGGATGCGGTCCCAGAAGAAAAGTCAGAAACATCCATATTCTCACTAATTGAGGAAAAATGTTTCACAGCTGTAAGACTAGACTGTTCCAACCATTATTGGCATAGCTTACCTACACTATGGGGTCTATTAGGATGGCGGTCGGAAAACCATCCCAACTGCCATGGTAGCGGAAATCAACCGTCTGCTTGTACCGCAGCAAAAGCGGTGGTCTGATGAGGATCAACTGCCAAAAATTCCCGACCGCGGCCGAACGATGCCGCGAAAGACCACCGGTAGCGGGCGGAGTTGGTGAAAATCCATCCGCGGCGGAAGAACACAAAACCGCTGTGAGGCCAGCGAAGTGACCACACGTCAAATTAGGAATCCATTGAGGTGACAGCGAGACGATCCGCTGTTTCCGACTGCCGCGATCGCAAACAGTGATGAATGGGAGAGCCGGCCGAAGGGCTTTGCATAGCCGCGGACGCTCCGTGACTAATATGGCGGTTGACAAAAAAAACACACAACAAGGCCATCAAGTGCATACATCAAACTAGCTCAGCCCCCAAAACATCTAAATCACCCTAATGACACACCCCCATAGCAACTTAAAAAATACAAATCCCAGGACAACCCAAACAACACACCTGACAACAAAACTCCATTTTGATACACCCACATGGCTGAGTATAAAACCAGCCCCTTTCCTGACCAGAATCCTTTGCACTACTCCAGCCCTGAAGGAAGTAAACCCTGCAGCACATTGGATAGGCAATACACCACACATCTCATTAGCACAACAGCACACACACACCACCTACATCACCCCCACCACCCTCACAACTGCACCACAAACCATTTGCACATCACACACCATGGTACAAAAGAAAATGCCCAAATTCACTGAGAGTGAGTTGTCAGTCATGGCAGATGAGATAATCAGAGTAGAACTGCAATTGTTTGGTACCCTGGTCCAACAGACACCATTAGCCACCAGAGCCCAAATGTGGGCAAGGATAGTCGACAAGGTCAATGCAGTAGGGAACACCCCGCGCAGCAAGCAGGAAATGACGGTGAAAGAGAAGAACAACCAGAACCGTCAGCTGGCTCAGATGACTGGCGGTGGACCTCCCATTCCACCAAGAACATTTACTGAATGGGAGGAGAAGGTGCTTGCCATACTGCATCCAGAGAGTCTCACAGGAATAGCCGGGGGAGTGCAGGCTGGTAAGTACAAACAAATGTATACCATGACACTGCTATGTACTGACTTGCACAACTACAAAGGTACACCTTCTAGGCCAAATTACATTCATCAGCACCACAATACCCATCACAGGTCTCACAGATGTTACATGCACTCCATCTGAATTACCCCAAAGGGAGCCAGCAACATTCCCAGGGTTGAATGTGTACAGGCAGCCAGCACCATAACTCCCACCAGGCCCCCTTGTTCCACAGCTCAGCAAGATGGAGCACTCCCCCCACCCAGAACCATGTGGCAGACATTGCATTGCTCACTTCAAACTAACAGGTAGATAGCCATCTTCACGGGGGGGGGAGGCCTGCACTACAACTCCCACCAGGCCCCCTGTCTCACCCATGAGCAGGATGTAGCACTACACCCCCCCAGAAGCATGTGGCAGCCATTGTATTACAACAACCAAACTTACAGGTAGGTAGCCATCTTCACAGGGAGGGTTGTTTGGGGGTGGAAGGCCTGCACTACCACTCCCACCAGGCCCCCTGTTCCACATAGGAGCAGGATGTAGCACTACACCCCCCAGAAGCATGTGGCAGCCATTACATTACCCTCATCAAACTAACAGGTAGGTAGCCATCTTAACAGGGAGGGTTGTCTGTGGGTGGGAGGTCAGCACTACAACTCCCAGCAGACCCCCATATCCCACAGTTCAGCAACATGGAACACTCCCCCCCAGCCAGAAGCATGTGGCAGCCATTGTATTACAACAAACAAACTTACAGGTAGATAGCCATCTTCACAGGGAGGGGTGTTTGTGAGTGGGAAGCCAGCACCATAACTCCCAACAGGCCCCCATGTCCCACAGTTCAGCAAGGTGGATCACCCACCCCACCCCACCCAGAGAAATGTGGCAGCCATTACATTACCCTCATCAAACTAACAGGTAGGTATCCATCTTAACAGGGAGGGGTGTCTGTGGGTGGGAGGCCTGCACTACAACTCCCACCAGGCCATCCTGTCCCACCCATGAACAGGATGAAGCAGTCCCCCCAGCCAGAAGCATGTGGCAGCCATTGTATTACAGCAACCAAACTTACTGGTAGGTAGCCATCTTCACAGGGAGGGCGGTGTGGGGGTGAGAGGCCTGCACTACAACTCCCACAAGCCCCCCTGTCACACCCCTGAGCAGGATGGAGCACTCAAACACACACCCAGATAGATGTGTCAGAAATTCCACCCCAATGTGACAACAGAACAGGTAAGTAGACAGTGCATGCACACCAACATTCCTCTCAAAAAGCATGGAGCCATATGACAACACCAGCCCTCACATCCCACCAATATTGACACATATCCAATAGCCACTTACAGTGTGCAGAGACAGCTAAGTGTATCTAACTGTCACAGCAACAAAAGTTTGACTAAAAAAATGACATGTTGAAGATATTCAGGGCACAATCATACACAGCACTGAATGCTATCTGTAAGTTCCATGGGGGCAGAGCTTGAAGGACCATAGGAAAACAAAGCAAGCATGGTCTGTAGAACAAATAAAGGAAAGCACATGACAAAGGTATGATTGAGATAACAATGGCTAGTTCAAGCTCAGATGTAACGCCTGCCAGGCAGAGGAATCAGCAAAGATGCTTCACATCAAGTCGTTGTGCCGCTGGTCGTTAGATGACTACATGTCCTCGTAATCACAAAATCTGCACGTGGCGCATGGTATCCATTGACATGTCACACCATGGACTAGTATTGTATGTACCTCCACATCATGTCATGATGCACACTACTGTGCAGCCATACAATGTGAGAACTAGTGAACTGTGTGGTGCATAGCCTGTGAATAAGATACATCGAACACCAAGCTTGAGGGGTGCACGTCAATGACCATTTCCCCTCTATCCCACAGGTGACCAAGAACTGACTGCAGAGGATGACAACACCAACCTGCAGAGCCAGTCTCCACCACCGGAACATGAATTCTCTGATGATGACTACTTGGATTTCGAGGATGCGGAGCAAGAAGCCGGCCCATTTGGCATCCCAGGGCATAACAGGGCCCAGGACCCCACTGTCCCCCCGCCACCACATCAGCAACAACAACGATGCTGACTCCTGCTGTAACGACCTGTGTGGCCTCCACCACCACCACCAGTGCTGCCTGCAACACTCTCCCTGCCCCAGAGGATGACCACCCCATGCCACCAACTGAGGAGGCTAGGGAGAGTATGCGGGTGCATACAGTGGTGAGGCAACAGGTCTGTGACAGCAGGGCAAGTGGGAGGGCAAGTTGGAGTCAAAGACAACCGGACACTGGGACCGAAGCCCTGGCCAACATCACCAGAGTCCTTGGGGCCTATGAACAAGCCCAGGGACAAACGGGCCAGGCTCAGGAAGATTCCCATGAGCTCCACCTGCTGCTGAGGTCCATAGACACCCGCATGGGCCAAATCTTGGACCTCTTGGGCCAGCTAGTGGCGGTTCTGCGAGACAGGCCTGCCGCCCAAACAACACCGCCACCTTCCTCTGGTGGCCCGCAGGATGACAGTTCCACATCCTCCCCTGTGGCCACAGAGAGGGGGGAGTCCTCAGGACCCACTGGCCCCGCAGCAGAGGCCCCCCTGCCAAATGACCAAGGGGCCATCCAAAGAAATCCAAGGGAAGATCCCGTGGCAAATCACCTGCCAAACGCCAGCCAAGGAGCCAGCCATGATGGCACCCTTCTTCACCATTGCATTGACTTTGGTGACTGTCCTTCTCCACACTGCCATGTTAATGGCATCCGTCTGTTGGACTGGGTCACCACATCAATGTGGTGACTACTCGATTGTCTCATCATCCATCACTGACAACTCATTGATTCCCTATTCACCTTTTTGTAAATATTCACTTCCCTGTCACATATACCCATTGTAAATAAACACTCCTTACACAACTATGTAGTTGTGTCTGCTCCATGTTTATCACAGGATGTACAATGTTGACCATGATTACAATGTACCAGGAGCACATATTGTTTGCAGACAATGAGAAGCTGAAGTGACCTAGGAAAACACAAGAGAAAAATATTCACTTTTCAGGCGGTGGCATCACAGCCATTACACAACACTTGTCATCAAGGTACTCCAATCTGCACACATTACAATGAGCAACAGTACCGACATAGACACCATGTAGCTGTGCATAACTACACTGTCCCAGAAACATTAGCAGCAAGCACAGAGCCAACAACAGATAGCAGTCACAAAGCTATCCTAGGCCTTTTCACCAACAACATCAGCAGACAATGGCCCCGTTGTATGTTTTCACTTACCTTCAAGGGAAGTAGCGATTGATGAGCTGTTGACGCAGGTCGACACCTTCCTCCTCTCCACTATCCCCGTCACTGGACATGTGTAGGTTTGCAGGCGGGGGCCTCGGCTGCTCATCAGCGTCTAGGAGCAGGGGGATCTCCTTGCGCAAGGCCAGGCTGTGAAGCATGCAGCATGCAAATACAATCTGACACGCCTTTTTGGGCGAGTACATCAGTGCACCTCCAGGCTTGTCCGGGCAGCGAAATCATGACTTCAGGAGACCAAAAGTACGCTCCACCACACGACGTGTCCTCCCATAGGCATCATTGTAGCAGACTTCAGCCGGGTCATGAAATTCCGCAGTGGGCTCAGCAACCAAGGCCGGTTGGGATATGCAGAGTCACCTAGGTGTGAGATACACATACCGATCTTGTAATATAATTGTGGCAGAGGACAGTATGTCACACAAACAGCACGCTACTTGACTATGCATACTCACCCACAATCCATGCACGCTCCAGAAGCAGATTTGCCATCATCTGTGGCACAATGCTGTTACGCAGGATGTACGAGTCATGGGCCGAGCCGTGAAATTTGGCACAGACTTGTGAGATGATCATATCCGCCTGGGACACCACTTGCACATTGATGGAATGGAATTGTTTCCTGTTCCTGTAGATGTGCTCACGTGCCTGTGGTGGAACCAGGCACACATGTGTGCAGTCAATGGCACCAACAGCATTAGGGGTGTGTCCAAGGGCATAAAAATCACCCTTCACAGCCGCCAATTCATGCCTCCGGGGGAAATGGATATATCTGTCCTTGTAGCTCATCATAGCGGACAGGACATCACATAGCACCATGCTGAACATAGGTTGCGACATCCCACCTGCGGAATGAACCAGTAACAAAGAAATGCAGGGCCACCATCACCTTACACTTTGGTGTCAAAGCCGTCGGATGCGTTCTGCGAGGCTGTAGGTGGGGCTCCAACAGAGCACATAGGTCTTGTAGGGTGGGCCGATCCAGATGGAATTTCCATATGACGTCCTTATCCTCCATGTCCGCCAGCACTGTGAAGGGACGATGCACATTTGGTCGCCTCCTAGGTGAGATAAAAGGGGCCACATGTCAATTCAATCTCCCTATGAGATCTGTCAGACATCTTACGTTTTGACTGACACAACGCCAACAATGACTGGCATCGCTGTTCAGCTTACATCACAACTTACATGTAGGGACACCTTCAGTTACACTAGTCGTACACTTGTCCCCTGTTCACAGAGTGAGTACCTTCAGAACAAAATCTGACTATGTGAGTGCCCAAAATTATATGTCCACATCTTGCAGAACAAGCACTGACAGTAGTTCATACAGCATATGTGTGAAACAGCATCACTACTGGCTCCTACCTAGCTGCTGTACCTGCTACACATTCTTGTGTAAGTAGAACAGGGCACACATCAATAACAAAATGAATACAGTCTGTGCATTAAGATCAAGTATGTGCATGAGCCAAGGAAACTAGACAGTGAAATATGCACAATATGCAGTCAGACATTCATCACTCTAAACTGCTTAGCCACATCACACATTGACATGTGTACCCATTGGAAAGTCCATCACAACACTGCCCAGGAATATATCAAGTGGCATGCGAGGGAGTACATGCCAATGTTTCCAATCATATACACCAACATGGCATGTGTAGGCATAAGTGGGCTAAATGTCACATTGGCATTGTGTGCACAATCTTTTACCATGAATCAGGTGTCCACTTGCACTGTGGAGAACTGGCCATTGCCATTGACACAGCATGATGTGTCCATAGGTGCTGTCAACATGCTCCACCACCCAAATCAGGGTCATTGTCAGCAATGTATAGCAGCCATATCGCGGTAGTGACCGCCTGGCCCCTGCGATGTGGCACCGCCAATGCCCACGCACTCGCGGTAGTGATATACACATTATGAAATGGCGGTTGGCATGCTCCGCCACCCAAATCACGGTCATTGTCAGCAATGTATAGCAGCCATATCGCAGTAGCGACCACCTGGCCCCTGTGGTGTGTCACCGACAATGCCCACCGCACTCGCGGTAGTGATATACACATTGTGAAATGGCGGTTGGCATGCTCCACCACCCAAATCATGGTAATTTCCTGCAATGTATAGCAGCCATATCGCGGTAGCGACCGCCTGGCCCCTGCGGTGTGTCACCGCCAATGCCCACCGCACTCGCGGTAGTGATATACACATTGTGAAATGGCGGTTGGCATGCTCCACCAGTCAAATCACGTTCATTTCCTGCAATGTATAGCATATAGGTAGCGACTGCCTGGCCCCTGCAGTATGTCACCGCCACTGCCCATGCCCTTACAACCAATGGCAACTGCAGTCACGGAAACCTAATGCATTTTTGAAAATCACGGTAGGCGTGCTCCGCTACCGCGGGGCCGGTCATTCAATGCAATTGAAAGATGCACGACCGCGGTAGTAACCACCTGGCCCCTGCGGTGTGTCACCACCAATGCCCATGCCCTTACAGCCAATGGGAACCACAATCGCGGAAACCTAATGCATTTTTTAAAATCGCGGTAGGCGTGCTCCGCCACCGTGGGGCTGATCATTGGATGCATTTGAAAAAAGCGGACCTGGAACACCAATTGCAGCAGCTTAGAACCACTGAAACTACCCCAGGGGGCTATATATTTGTGGGAGAGAGCCTCACATTTCCACTGCTTCCAGATACTGCTGCCTGACACTCCTCACCACCAACTGCTGCTGCTCCTGTTTCCAAACACTGCTGCCTGACACTCCTCACTACCAACTGCTGCTGCTCCTGTCTCCAGACACTGCTGCCTGACACTCCTCACCACCAACAGCTGCTGCTCCTGTCAACTGTCTCCAGACACTGCTGCCTGACACTCCTCACCACCAACTGCTGCTGCTCCCGTCTCCTGGACCCAGTGATGGCGAGGACTGAGAACATCAGGGCCCGTCCCTTCACCACAGAGGAGCTGGAGGTCCTGGTGGACGAGGTGCTCACACAGTATGGAAGGCTATATGGTGCTCCAGATATCATGGTAAGTGTTTCAGAATGGAAGTGAGAGAGCAGGGAGTGCACACATGAAGTTGAATGGGGTTTGTAGCCTATTTTACACACTTCCCTGGCTGCATATCAGGATGGGAGGGACATGCATTGTTTTTGCTGCCATACAGTGACACAGCAAGTTTGGTATGCTGGAGTCAGGACAGAATTAGCCTGTGCTAATGGATGTGTGGGTCCATAAGGTTATTCACAGGCTCATCTGTGACATTACCAAGAGTTTCCGTCCAGAGGGTACTGATTGAAGTGTGTCTGACTTAATATTGCCAGCATGGATATCTCAGCATTAGGCACAAGAGTAAAATGCCAGAGGGTGACACTTGGTGGTAATTCACCTATGACACAGCAGATTGTTGTACTGTTGAAATGTCACCCTTCCATTTTCATCATTATGTGTACTGACTTGCATGTGTAGGCACTGTTTGCCCTCTCATATTGTCCCTGCATGTGACATTTCTGATGCCCCACGTTAAACCTCAGTGTGAGCCACCCTGGCCTGCACAGTCACTGCCCAATTTGACAAGGAGCCATCCTTGAATGGATAGAGTGAGACACATGGGTTGTCTGCTGCCCTATCCATCAAAGGGCTATCTCAGGCCATTGTATTGCACAAGACAGACCTTGTTAGAAGGGTGTGAGATTGTGACATCATGTCCCTAAATGTGGCCTCCATGACACAGTGAGCCATTCACAGGGCAAGTAAATTCAGGGGTGTGCAGTGTTGGACACAGTGAGTCTGCCCCGCCACATCATTTGCAATGTAATGTATGTCTTGCTCACTCACAAACTGGATAGCCGATGTGGGCCTCCTTCACATTGCTTTCTGTGCTGGCATTCTGCATGTGTATGAGATGTCCAGGTACTGTGTCCATCCTCATACCTGCATGCATTTTGGTATGATTATCACAGGCCTATGTACTACGTGTCATGCTGTATTGTCTCTGCTACACATGTCTGTGGAGTTGTGCTGAGTTGGTGCATGCTCCTGCACTGAGAGATAGTGGTACATGACCCAGTGTCACTGAAATTTTCTCCTCTTGTCTCCCATGCCTGCAGCTCAAAGTCCACCAGCATAAGGCCGTATGGAGGGCCACTGCACACAAGGTGCGGGCTCTGGGTGTCTCCAACAGACGGCACACACACTGTCACAAGAGGTGGGATGACATCTGCCAGCTGAGCAAAAACGTGGCAGAGATGACGATGGAGCTGCTCCCTCGGACTGGCAGGTTGGTGCGCCGGAGCATGACACCACTAATGGCACGCATCTTGGCAGTGACACAGCCAGAGCTGGATGCACGTTTGAAGGACCATCAGCAGCAAGCTGGGGGTGAGTATTCTGGGAAGGGTGACTTTGGTTGTGAGTGACTGCATGTATTCCAAGCCTGAGCCAGTGCTGAGCTCTGTGATGTTGCTAGTGTGATGCAATGGCTTGTAAGTGGCCTCTGTGCTGGGTGCAGCTGTCATGCATTATAACTACATGTACTTTCAATTGTCATTGATGTAATGGCCCTTGACGTTGCATTCTGAGTTGTGGCCTTATGACATCGGCTGCATTGGGGGAGTCAGGGACATCCCATGGCAGTTAACGGCAGTGTGCCTCATCAATGTGTATTGTGAGGACTACACATCTGACACCAATGTGTAACTGTAGTTGTGCCACAAAGTACGACATGGTGGATGGCATGAGCTCACAGCCATTGCGAACTGATGTTTTGGAGTCTGTATCTGTGTTGTCCCCTTATGGTGAATCCATATGTGACTGTGACAACGTGTTGGGAGGTACATCTTTTCCCCCGTCAGGGCCCTAGGTATGCTCAAAGGGATCTGTATGTCTGGTTATACGGAGGCACGGGCAGGCTATTTGGCTGAGTGGGCATCACATGGGTCACTTATGCCAAGTTTGCATGATACCATGCAATTTTTGACTTTGGAATTAAGGTTGCACAATGTTACTGCACAGGGTGGTGTGCACTATGGGGGTATCATCATCTTGTTTTGTGCTTAGCTTGCATATGATGTTTGTGTGAATGGCACTAAACTGAATCTACGTCTCTGTCTCTTGCAGCATCTACCGTGGGCACAGAAGGACAGGGGACGGACACCAGTGGTGAGGCATCAGGCACAACTGCTACACATGAGTGCACTGACACTGATGTGACCAGCGCCTCAGAGGGGGACAGGAGTCTGCTTGAGGAATCACAGACAGAGACACCAACCTCAACGTCATCTGAAGCCAGTGGTGACTCCTCTATGTTGGCGGGCACAGGGAGCGGGAACTCTGCCTCCTCTTCCACCACACAGCATCCAGTGCCCACCCTCCCACCTATTTCCACTAGTGCTGCACTAGTGCTGCACGTGCTCGCAACAGTAAGAAGGGAAGAGTGTCCTTGGGGGTGTGGCCGAGCCGCCAACCAAGATGGCCGTGTGGCATTGAAGCTCCGCCATTCGGCCCAATTTCACCTGCGATATCCCCCTCAATCGGAGCAGTTCCCGCTGCAGTCGCCTCACCATTGTGCCGAAGATGTTGAGCTGCACGCGATCATATGCGTGATTGTTGATGCGGCGCATGAATGATGGCGCTCCGGAGACCTGCGTCAGTGGATTGGTGAGCGAGGTGCCTGTGTTCGGCCCGGCGGGAGGAGGTGAAAGTTAAAGCGACAAATTCTCGAGGCCTCAACCTTCCAGACCCGGGGACCGGAGTTAGCGGTGCATGCTCTGGGTGCCGGTTGGGCAGTTATCCATTACCACCCCCCCTTTTTTACTGGGCTCCAGAACGTCCCGTTAGAGTCTGGGCCTACACGCATTATCAGCCTGCGCTCCCTCTACGTCCCTAAGGCCCCGCAGGGATAGGGCCTGCGGGCGAGTCCAGGAGGCGGCTGCCTGGCCGTCACGGGGAGCGCGGCGGAGGGGTGGGGTTGGAGACTGCCTAGTGTCCCCAGCACCTGGTTCTGCTCCCGCGCTGTCCAAGAGGCCACGCGGCCCCTGCGATCTTGACCGGTGCCGCCAGGACACATCTAAAGCCCACCACCCCGCAGCAAGGCCCTGGCGCCTTCCAGCAATAAGCGCTACCACCCTGATGCGACCTACGTGACAGCGTGCTGACAAAGTGACCGATCTGGCGCTGCTTGGCCCACTCCTGCCGGTTGCTGTCAGCCCTGAATGCATTGCGCCCCGCCTCACTACATAGGGATCATACCACTCCCAGTCTATCCTAAGTGTCCTGCCCCACCAGCACTGCTTGACTTTCTGCATTATCCGGAGACCAGGTTCGCAGTGTCTATACTCCATCCCACACCGCCCACCGGCCTGGATTTATGAGGTAGTGGGTTTACCAAGCACAGAGGGGTCACCAGGCGCTGTCTGCGAACTCTAGGGCCTATATATTGCTTGCGGTGTGCCTTGGCTATCTCCGCCCTGTGCTGGGTCAGCTCTCCATCTGCACTAAGTTTAGTGGCCAAGTCTGGGCAGCGTGACTCGACTCGCAGCGCTGCGACATGGGCCGCAAAGATCCGAAACAGAAAACGGTCCCATTCTAGAAGCTGGTCGGGAGGGTCGCCGATGAGAGTTCCAACCTGGTGGAGGGAGGCCAGAGTTCAGAACGTGCTGATTCCTCATCTGCCCCTACAGCGGCCCTACTCCAGGAGATGAGGGCGGGCTTTAGGGCCTTGGATGGGCGCTTAGACGCCCTCAACAAGAATCTGGAATCACTTAGGGCCAAGATCCAGGTCCATGACAGGTGCCTGGTTGTGGCAGAGGCACGTATCTCCGACATTGAAGATGGCACTGCTCAATCAGTCAAATGACTAGAGAGGGTGGAGCGCATACTAAAAGAAGTGGCCATCAAGAATGAGGACTTCAAAGCGCGCAGCCGGGGGAACAACATCCTGAGAGTGCCGGAGTCCACCGCCACTGGCCGCCTTGACCTCTTCGTCGAGACACTGCTATCTGATCTATTCGGGAGAGAGTCCTTTACAGCAGGCTTTTTTGGTGGAACGAGCCCATCGTACCTGGGGGCCCCGACCCAACCCTGGCTGCCCTCCGCGCCCACTCATTGCACGTATTATGAATTTACGAGACCCCGACACCGTGCTGCGCCTAGCCAGGGAACGCAGAGACACCATCTGGCAGGGCTCCAAACTTGTTATGTATCCAGACTTTACCGTCATGGTGCAGGAGGCCTGGCGCAAATATAACAGGGTCAAGGCCATGCTCAGAAATCTGGGACTGAAATACGGCATGCTGTATCCGGCCAGGCTTAGGGTGGAAGTGGGTGGCCGGGCATGCATCTTTGACAATCCAAATGACATGCAGGACTTCTGTCGCACTTACAAACGCAATACTGATCAGACAACTGCGGTGGGAGTGGACCTTCTCTTCCACACAGTGGGTCAGATGCGAGCATGGAACTTTTCTCTGGCTCCGGAGTTGGTTAATTTGATCAAACTGCTGCTTCCTATTTAAGTCATACTGTTTGGGGATTTTACCACTCGTCAGTTTAGTAGGTTACATGCAGTGGGCCGGCCTGCGTGGCGTTGCCACCCCTCTTGGTGTATACCTTGGGTTTGTTTATGGAGTTCCTATTGTACCTATTTGAAGTTTTGATGTTCCACTGTGAAGCAACTTGGTACTATATCTTAAGTTCTCATGCATGGGTTTGCCTTATCTTTATTGCACTAAGGCTGGGTGGAGGGTGGTGGGGGGAGGGTTATTCTTACATTGCGATTGATGATTATCTTTCATGTTGCTCACTGTCACAGTCTATTTCTTCCACACGATGCTCAATTTTATAATGCACTTCATGACAATTAAATGACACAGCCTGGTGTGAATGAAGGCCCCTCCAATCTGTCCTTGATGTCCTTGAACATCCTGGGTCTCAATTACAATCGTAAAAGGCGACAAGTTCTCCACTACATACTTAGACATAATGTAGACATTGCCTTCCTTCAGGAAACCCATTTGCCTACATCAGACCCTGCTCGTTTTGCTTCTAGCTGGGGCACGCATAGATATCTTGCAAATTTTAGTAACTATGCGAGAGGAACGGCGGTTCTTATACACAAGAGAGTCCCCTTTAGCTGCCAGTCGGTGCTCAGCTCTCTAAACTGGAGCCCACTTTACTGCTAGTTGGTGGGGATTTCAATCTCCTTCTCAACACGGACCTCGATAGTACTGACGATTCCCCTGACACTAAACCTAGAGCACGTTGTGCTCTTCTTGACCTATGCAACCAATTTTCGCTGATTGATATTTGGCGCAACGCTTCCCTTACGGACTACACACATTACTCGGGTCAACACAATACCTGGACCAGGATTGATTATTGGCTTCTCTGTCCTGGCATTTCTTCTTGGTATCACACATTGAAGACACTCCCCAGGACATATTCCGACCACTCCCCGGTCCAGCTATTTCTCCGAGTCCCGCGACCCGATGGGTTTGAGCGACAATGGCGCTTCCCTGGTCGAGCCTTTCTCGATGACCCTTTTTGTCACGAGATCTGCAAGGCCATTGAGGACTATTTTACTATTAATACTGGCTCGGTTGACACTTGGCCAGTTGTATGGGAGAGGTTTAAAGCATACATTCGAGGTGTATGCATTTCCAAGCATGCGGGCATCGTTAAGGCGCTCCGCACCACCTTGACTAGACTGGAAGGTGAGCTTACAGATCTAGACAACGAGGCTCGACACACCCCAGCACCTACTTTGGCAGACCGAAGGCTCGCCCTACTCTCTGACTATAGGGACACAGCGGATCGATAGATCCTATTTCTGGGCAAATATCAAACTGCCCAACGATATGGTGAGGGCGATCGCCCGGGTCGAACTTTGGCTCAAAGCATACGTTACTGAGATCCGCTCTTCCGCGAATACTATACTTACCTCTGCTACAGACCTTCGCGATGAATTCCGGTCCTATTATACTTCCCTTTACACCTCTAAATTAGGCCCATGACCCTACTGCACAAGAGGCTTATCTCTCAGAGGTAGCACTAGTGTATCTAGAAAAGGACATGCAGGACTTTCTAGCAGAGCCAATCACCGAGAATGAGGTCCTTGGTGCTATAAACGTTCTCTGCAGTTCCTCCGCCCTGGGGCTGGATGGTTTTACTGGGAAATTTTACAAGGTCTTCAAGGACCTCTTAGCGCCATAGTTGATTGAGGTATACGCTGAGGCCCTAGAGAAACAGATCCTTCTCCCCACACTTCGCGAAGCTGTTATTATTCTTCTCCCCAAACCCAGAAAGGATCTCACTCTCTGCGGATCATATAGACCGCTGTCCCTACTTAATTTGGATTACAAAATACTCTCAAAAATGATTGCCAATCGCTTATCTCAATTACTAGAATTCATCATGTCCCCCGCACAGTCCAGCTTCATGCCTCACCGCTCAACCTCTCTGAATCTCAGACCTCTGTTCGCTGTCCTACATAGGATCAACCCCGATGTCCCCGCCGCGGCAATACTCCTTGATACGGAAAAGGCCCTTGACACACTGGAATGGCCTTTTTTCATGTCTATTATGCGTTGCATGGGCATGCCTGCTGGTTTTATGGCCACCATGGCTGTGCTCTTTAGCCGTCCCATGGCATGACTCTGCATAAATGGCACTCTCTCATGCCCATTTTCTCTTACTCGTGGCACACGGCAGGGGTGCCCTTTGTCGCCCCTTTTATTTATTCTCGCCATGGACCCTTTAATTAGATACTTCCAGGAGAGACATCTACAGCGGGGTCTACAATTTAACACTGGGCCCCTCGTGGTTTCCCTGTATGCGGATGATACCATTTTATATGTAAGGGAACCCCAACTAAACCTAGAGCCGCTCATCAGAGAGATTCTACGTTTTGGCCAACATTCTGGTCTAGATATTAACTGGCATAAATCAGTTATCTTTCCCTTGACTCCCAGCATGACCCTCTGGCCCTGTGAATTCCCTCCTGAATGATGCTCAGATTCAGTGAAATATCTAGGCCTTCACATTCACCTGAATACGGAACAGATTATTAGACTAAACTATGGGCAGGCAGTTGGGATACTTGAGACTGAAGTGGAGAAATGGCTACGTCTTCCGTAGTCCATTGCGGGCAGAATCGCCATTATTAAAATGAATGTCCTTCCCAAATTTCTGTATCTGTTTAATAATATTCCCATCCCTCTCCCAAACAGTTTCTTTTTTAAAATACGGTCGCATCTGATAAGGTTGGTATGGGGTGGTAAACAAGCGCGTGTCCGCTGGCGGGTTCTCACCTTACCATATGAGAGAGACGGGTTTGGGGTTCCTGACTTCCACTTATATTATCTTGTTGCTCAGTGTAGTTATGCCTTTGCATGGCACCATCCGGATGCCTGTATCCTATTTCTACGCCCAGAGGCAGATTTCATGCTCCCTGAATGGCTAGCCACTGTCCAGCCTAGGGGCGTACCTAGAGACCCTATCGATATACAAGCAGTATCGACTACTAGCTGGGCCTGGAATAAGCTTAAACGATACATGGGTGCCCCTGTGCTGTATTCTTCGGCTCTTCCCCTCCAGAATGCCCGCTGGCTTCGGATTACAGGTGAAAAACTTGTACAACACACACTGACCAAGTTCTCCATCTCTACTTTGGGCGACCTGTATTCCGGCGGCCACATTTTCTCGGTAACAGAAGATGCCTATTTCCATGAAGCCACGTTCATGAACAGCTTTGTACTCAAACGACTGCATTCTGCCTTACGGGCGACACTACCTGGGTTCCCACTCGAGCCCGACTCATTCACTCCTCTTTCCCTCCTTCTCGAAAGCGAAAGTGGTGTGCACCTGATATGCAAACTCTACAAGGCCTGCTCCACAATGATCCCAGCCATAGATGACAAGATCCGCAGGGATTGGGAGCTGATCTCGGCCGTCCCATCACAGATGACCAATGAGCCAAATGCTGTAAAGTCACAAAAGACGTTTCATTGAACAGCCGTCATAAACTACTACATTTTAAGTTTTTTCGAAGAATGTACATCACCCCTGCTAAGATGCACAGGCTCGATCCTAGTAGGCGGCACGCTTGCCGGAAATGCGGTGCCCTACACGCTGACTTTGCCCACCTCACTTGGACCTGCTCCAATATACACTGCTACTAGGAGGCAGTCCACAAAGCACTCGGTGACATGATTAAGATCTCTCTCATACCCACGCCGGAAGGATATACAGTAAATTTCCCCAAGACTATCCGTAAGTTTGCATCCCTTAGTTTGCTGTTAGCTAAACGAGAAATTGCACTACACTGGGGTCGTGGGACTGCCCCCACACTGCAAAGTTGGTTGAACAGTCTTGCTTATTGCAACACCAATAGTGAAGTTTACGCCAGCACTCTGCCTAGCTCCTCCCGCCCCAAGGGCATATGGGGTCCTTACAAGTTATATGTAGTCTCCCTACAAAATTTCTTCTGACTCCCTGATGGGCTCAGGCTTAGTCCCTACAGGGGTGGGTAGACTGATAGGGCCACTCAACAATGTGGACTGATATGCAACATGGCACCCTGTGGGGGTATGTCTCGATACTCCTGGAAACTACACACGATGAGGCTGAGATGGGGTAGAGTATATTACATATTGTTGGGTGGCGACTAGACAGACACTGGACATGGGGGGAGCCTTAGAAATTGTATTAATTGTCAAATTGCTAGGTACCTGGCTGCTATTGCTTTTTTTCCATCTAATAATAGGCTGTGACAGATTCTTTACAACATTTCAATGTAATGTTTTCTTCTGTGATTACTATACTGCAAAAGTGAGCACATACGATTGTATTGATTTGCTTGTCTTGATAATCAATAAAAAGAGTTTTTTTTTAAAAAGGGAAGAATGTCCTTCTCCCCAGGCACAACTGCCCCTGCCCCTGCTCCCCTGCTGCCCTCAGCGTTGAGGCTGTGTACCTTTTGCGCCAGATGTGTGTGGGTCAGACAACTCTCCTTAAGGCCTTCCTAGACCATGACAAGAAGTTGGCACAGGTAGTAATTGCCTTCATGGAGGGCATTCATTCAGACGTGGGTGGGCTACACAGGACTGTCCAGTCTTTGTCCTCCACAGTGACAGCAGCCATTCAGCTGTCACAGGCTCTGAGTCCAGCTCCAGACCCTTTGGCCACCCCCTGCCAGTGGCTACATCTGACTAGAGTGACCACACACCACAGACTTCAGGCTCAAGATACACCACAGGCAGCACACAACAGCAGCAGCCCAAGCGGGCCAGAGTGCAGACACCATCCCTTAAACAAACCAAAGCCACCCCAGAGCGCAAAGGCAAAAGTCCCTCAGGTAACACTTAGGGGCATCAAGCCAAGAAGCAGGCCTCAGGCTCACATGCCTCAAAGGCATACCCAGACAAGGACACTCCTGTCCCAAAAGCATCTCGCAAAGAAAAGCAGTCAGTTTCCGTGCCTGCTGTGAAACTGGTGCCTGCTAAGAGTCCACAGAAAAATCCCTCTAACGCAGATTCACCAACAACCTCAACTCCCATCCAGACCCCTGTGAAGCAGGTAAAGGAGGGCACTGTAGGGGGTTCACCTGGTCAACAGGTAATCGAAGGGAAAAATCAAGGCCAGGCCAAGCGTACCGCCGGATCCAGCAGGTCCTCAGATGGAGGCCCACCGACTGCACCTGATGGAGCTTTGGTGGAGAGTGTGCCTGTTGTGCCCGCCCCACTTACCATTCCACCCAAGACAATGATTCCCTATCGAGTCCCCAAGAAGTGGAAAGGCACCCCTCCACATTCTCCCTCCCACACTGTGTCTCACGGAAGCTTGACTACACCTTCACGTGCCACCAAATCACTCGGTCCAAGCAGCCCTCCGGCTCCCAAAGCCACTGATGCCTCAACCTCAGCTGGTCCTCTCTCTCCCAGGTCCAGTCTTCCAACTGGCCCCGACACTCAGCCACCTCCCAGTTCGACTGACAGCCAAGTCTGAGTCAAAGTCCCCTTCACACACTTGTCTCTCCCACAGCAGTGCCTGGACTGCCCCTTGTTATCCCCTAGCTGTGTTGCTGACTATGGCAGTGTACAGTCTCACCCACTCCCTGTGCAGCCTCTCATGCACACATGCGCCTACTTGGAACTGTGGACTGGCCACTGGCCTTGCTGTTCATCACTGTTGATGCCCAATCCATGTGCAGCCTCCCATGCACACATGTGCTTACTTGGAACTATGGACTGGCCACTGGCCTGGCTGTTCATCACGGTTGATGCCCATTCCCTGTGCAGTTTCTCATGAACACATGTACTTTGTTCTACTTTGCACTGGCCAATGGCCTTGCTGTTTATCACGTAGGATGCCCACTCCCTGTGCAGACTCTCATGCACACATGTGCCTACTTGGAACTGTGGACTGGCCACTGGCCTTGTTGTTCATCACTGTTGATGTCCACTCCCTGTGCAGCCTCTCATGCACACATGTGCCTACTTGGAACTGTGGACTGGCCACTGGCCTTGTTGTTCATCACTGTTGATGTCCACTCCCTGTGCAGCCTCTCATGCACACATGTGCCTACTTGGAACTGTGGACTGGCCACTGGCCTTGCTGTTCATCACTGTTGATGCCCACTCCCTGTGCAGCCTCCCATGCACACATGTGCCTACTTGGAACTGTGGACTGGCCACTGGCCTTGCTGTTCATCACTGTTGATGCCCACTCCCTGTGCAGCCTCTCATGCACACATGTGCCTACTTGGAACTGTGGACTGGCCACTGGCCTTGCTGTTCATCACTGTTGATGCCCATTCCCTGTGCAGTTTCTCATGCACACATGTACTTTGTTCTATTTTGTACTGGCTAATGACCTTGCTATTTATCACTTAGGATGCCCATTGCCTGTGCAGGTTCTCATGTGCCTACTTTGCACTTTTTACTGGCCAATGGCCTTGCTGTTTATTACTGTGTTTGCCCATTCCCTGTACAGATTCTCATGTGCCTACTTTGCACTTTGTTCTGGCCACTGGCCTTGCTGTTTATTACTGTGTTTGCCCATTCCCTGTGCAGGTTCTCATGCACACATGTGCCTACTTTGAACTGTGGACAGGCCACTGCTCTTGCTCTTGTCTACTTTTGATGCCTATCTGTGTAATATGTAATAAAGACAGTTACTCCTGTTGTCTGCTTTGTCAGTGTCCTTGCTAAATAAAGGGTTATCTGTGTGGGTATTGTTTAACGTGACACATGCTCTGTATGCCACTTTAACATTGCGAATGGCTTTTTTCTCTTTTTCTGGGTTCTGCAGAGGTGACAGGCACTTCAGTTCTTCTTGACTCTGAGGTTTGGGGGTGCAATGATGGTTGTTTGTGATGACCTACTGTTATCCTAATCATTCTATGGTCAGGTTTGCTAAGTTGTACACATGTCATGTCTGGATGCACTGCCAGCATAGAGGGGTATTCTATCCACAGGATTGCAGGCAGGCTGGCCAGGGCCCATCATGTCTGTGTGATCTTTCTTGATGTGTGGACAGCAGTGTTGGTGTATGGTAATCTTGTGATGGCCTGTCATCCTAGTCACATGGGTACATTTCAATGTGTGCACTTGGGTGGTCATGAAGTGTGTAGTGTGAAGGGGGTGACTTTGTCAGTAGTGTTGATGTGTGTGTGCCCCTGCAATGACTACTGCACACATGTTCACGTGCAATGTTCAACACTCCATCATCCCCTTTGGTTTTGCTTTGTTCACCCTAAGTTGGCAGGGTATGCCCAGACGTGGGTCCCTTGCTCACTTTGCCACTGGATTCAAGCTAGCCTGGCTGATGACGGCTGATTAGCCAGAAACCGGTCCTAGGATGCTTGTTTCCGGTCCAGGGAAGACATGGCTTGGCAGTTCGGGCTGGACTGTTCCCATGAGGCACAGGGTCAGACTGATTTGCATATGGCCATGTCTGAACTGGGGTGCCGGAGTGAGCTAAAGAATGATGATGGATTAAACACAGATCAGTTGACTGGGGGTGAGTGCTTGCAATCTTCAACACTTCGTCCATCATCCCCTTTGGTTTTGCCTTACTGCACACATGTGTCACCCAGGAGCTGAGTGCCTGTCAGTTTGATTTGTCAGCCCTGTGCTTGTGATTGTGTGCACATGTGGTAGTTGTAGGTTGTGCACTGTGCTGGTGTGTCCTTGCACTCCTGGGGGACACCTACTTGTTGTTGCTGCCAGTTGTGAGTATGCAGAGTGTGTGACAGGCAAGTCTGTGTTGTGTTTTGTTGATCAGCCATGTGTCTTGTTACTGTTTGTGCTCACTTTGCAGACCTGCTCAGCCACACTGACATTGTGGGTGTGTTTTTTCATGCATTGCTGTCACTTGAGCCATTTTTGGCTCTAGTATGGTATGTGGGATGTGGAGTTATACCATCCCCTATCTGTGCTTCTGATGCCTACCCATTGTGAGTGACTCCTCTATGTATTTGTGTATAGTACACTCCTGACCTGTCCGCTACTGATGTACACACCACTTCACTCTCATGTCACCTATCCCCTTGGTTTGCCAGTGTGTGTGCCTCCCCACCACTTAACTTGTTACACTATGCTTTGTGGTGCTGATCTGTGCACAGGACCAATGTGCCACTAAGGACAGTTTCCTAAATAGTTATGTGTGATTTTCTTGTACTTGTTTGCAGTCAGTGTTGCTCATGTGCAGTGCAACTGTTTGTGCTGCACAGTCCTCTGGTCATGTTGTTTGCACCTGGGTGTCCCAGAGTTGTGCATCAGTGGGTGTTGGATTAGCCAGATGTGTGTTTGCTGAGGTACTGCTTCCCTTCCTGAGTGTGAAGCTGTCTGTGTGCTGTGCTGATTTGTGCTGTGGGCGTTCATGGTGTGGCACTGAGATATATGTGCTAGTGGTTTGTTTGGTATGCACACACTGCTTGTTGTGCATGCAGTGCTGTGAGTGCATGTTGCCTTGTACTTGCCTGGTGTGCATCCCCTGATGTCCAACTGTGTTTGCAATGTGAGGGATTGGCATGTGCATCTGTTGTGTGTTTGATGTGGATGTGTGCAGTGTTTGGCCTGTGTTGGCTCTTTCAGCTGACAGATGCTCTGTGTGTGATGTTCTATTTGCATGTCATTGGGTGTGAGTTGTTTGTGCATTGTGATACATTCAGATGTATGTTGCAAGTGTAGTGTGCATTACTTGTGTGTCTGTCACATGCAGTTGGGAGGATTCTTGTTCCTGAGCTTGTTTTGACTGCACCTTGGTGGTTTGTCCTCCTATTTTTGTCCTGTCACTTGTCAGGATTGTGCATGCATGTGGTACACAATAACACCATGTTGACTTGATGGGTGGTGTGGTATGTCTGTCTGTGTTAGCTTAGTGTCCCATTAATTCCAGTTTGTGGCCATGATTGTGTTGAGATGATGCACTTCTTGTTTGTGTTGGGGTATGGTGTCTGTGCATTGGTTCTGAGTGACAATGTTGTGTACTCCTGTACTGTCTGGGGTCCCATTGCCTTTCCACTGTTTGGCTGGCTATATGTGGGCTTGTTGGACTTCTGTGTATGTTGTTTGTGAGGTTTGTGTTCGGCTATAGTTTTTGTGCCCGCATTGGTTCAGGCATCCCTGAATGTGTGTGTGATGTTTGTGGATGCACCCTAGGGAGTGTGATTGTCAGTGTACTCCCAGGACATTATTTGCACCATTCTGTGTGTTTAACACGGGTGTTGAGTGGTGCAGCTGTGAGGTAGGGTGAGGAGCGGTATGTGTGAAGGATCCCACTTGTGTTTGACAGTCATGGGTTGTGACAATGAGCCATGTGTGTTGTGTTGATGACATACACATGTCAAGTACGTTGTGACAGATTTGTGGCTGATCACTGTTTGACTTCAGTCACTTCCTATCATCCCTGTGCCTATGCATGGCTTGCTTTGCTGTCTCCCAGAGTTGTTGCACAGAGGTTACTGTTCTTTAATTTCACTCACTGTGCCAGCCATATCTGATTTGATGGCCTTAGGGTGTTGTGATATGTACTTCTCTTGCATGTGTTGTACACATGCTTTGTGGCTTGCTCCATGGCTTTCCATCAATGTCCACCTCACATTTGGCTATCCCATTTATTGTCCTCCATTGCTGCTGGCATCTGGTATGTGTATGTGGCTGTGTGTCAGTGTGGGGTGTGTCTGAGTGACTTGACAGGCAGTGCGGACAGTTCAGTGGATGTTCATATGCAGTGTGAGTGTTCATTTTGTGATTGGACTTTGATTGACATGAAATGAGGGTAGGTGTGGGGAGGAGGGTTGCCCTGGCCCTGAGCTTCTGTGCAGGGTGTTCCTCTTCAGCCCCACCTTCTGAGACAGGCTCCCTGGTTGTTTGGTGTGTGTGGTGCAGTGTCTGGGTACACCTTGGATGGTTAATTGTGCAGGGGGCACAGAAACAACACACAGCATATCCCCTAATGGGTGTGGGGGGGCCTAGTGTGTGAAGGGTGGAGGTGTGGCCCTATGATCTTTGTGGACTGCCCATGCCTGGTGCTGGTGCTGGCCCTGCCTACTACATTGAACGCATGTTTTCCCGCGTCTGGACCGCTGTGGTGACGTGACCGGGAGATTGTTGTGAATTCGTGGTTTATGGGTGACCTGGATGCGGAGGGGTTATTTCATGACAGGTAGGACATGTGTGGGTACACTTGTGGATGTGTTCCTGTCCCCACCAGTGTGTCTGGTGTGGACAGGAACCGTTTTTCAGCCCATGTGTTGTGTGTTGTGGTTGTATGCGAAGTTGTGTGATTGCGTACCTGCGGCATTGTCCGCGACAGTGCATTACTTACAGGTAGTGGATCAGGTACAACACCGGAAAGATGTGTAAGGCTGGATCCATTGCAGTCGGGATCGGGTGAAGGGTACCGGGAGTCTGGTTTTACGCTCCGCTGTCGTGCTTCCGCCATCTCTGGTTGAGTGGTTTCACAGCTGAGGGGTGACGGGCTGTTTGGGGCATCGTGATTTGTACGGCGGTCAGGACGTCATTCCACGAGGCGGTGGGTCTCTATTGGCTCCCACCACCACGGTGGCAGGCGGCGCAATTTTATGGCTGTTCACGTCGCACCGCGGCGGACGGGAAATAGGCTATATTTGCCCATTGTAATATGGCGTATGTGAGGACCGCTGCTGGCGTGCGGAAAATGACATTTTCCGCCACCACTAGTACTGCGGAGGTGCCTCGTCCCGCCATCATAATGAGCCCCTACATGTGGTAAATGCTACAGGTGCTTGTGTATTGCAAAGTGGGTAAGGATGATTAATTTTAGGGCCCAGAGTGTTGGGAAGGAAACTCTGCATGCAGATATTAGAATTATAAGGTCATAGGGCCAAACCTTCAATAGGAAAGTGGGTCGAATTATAAGTTCCAATTCTGTATTTTATCATTTATGTCTGATTCAGACATACTCCTTTGAAAATGATTGAACATAGTTAAATTGACTTTTGGAATAAAAGGTTATTTAAGTCCTTCATTGTTCCAAGTCCCAGGCAAGTAGTGCGCTGGATAGTTATGTTTGGAAAGATCATTTCTTTCAGTATTGGCCCTAAATAAGGCTTCTTTGCCTTGGATCTGCCAAAATGTGGTTCCCCAAATACTTTTCTCATCAACATTTGCTTTACAATACTCATATCCTTGAATAGCCAGGCTTTGACTAAACTCAGTAAGTATATCAGCTTGTTGGTAATGATTAGATTTTTTGGAAGATGCTGTGGCTTCTGTGTAAAATAGAAGGCTGAAGGGTGTGATCTGTCAGCACTCTGAAAATAAGGGAATTTCTTTAGGAAATTGGAATGACTATCTGGAGTCGGCTCCTCACAATGTTCCCACTGTGTATAATTGTGAATTTCTCCAGGATAGCTAGTCCTCTGTATAAAGTAATGTGCATAGTGGTGATAACAATACATTTCTTTCTAATTTGCTGAATTCAGGTAAGGGTCGTCATTAATCAAAGTAGCATATGCCTGTAAGTCAGACATCTTTTTTTTAACAGTCTTGATGTCCTAATCATCTTCAATAGAAATGGGTACTGTAACATCATTCATTGAAACTTTTATCACATAAGGGAATTGCAATGTCTCAGTGGGTTCCATAATCTGATATGGAACCCTTTCCCAGGCTACACCCTTGGGCACAGGATAGGCTGTACTGTTTACAGCATTGAGACCATTTCAGGCTGATGAGTGTGGCTTCAGTTCACGAACAACAGGCGAGGCAATTGTTCTTGCAGGGATGAAATGTCAATTCAGTAGTTGAACGATGAGTTTCGTTAGGAACCACATGATGAAAAGAAAGGTTTTCAAAATGATCCAGGCATACACTGAGGATTCAAATACTTGTCACAGAACAATTCACAAGCACGAAGCGGTCTCTGGCGGTGAGTGACTGTGGAAGGGGTTGAAAAGACTCCTGTGAAATATCCAGTGTAATTTTCAAAATTGTTGATTTCTCAAGGCTATCGAAAGGGTATCAGTTCAAATGACGTTGTGTCAGTTGGAATTTCATGGTAAAACATGAAATTGTGTTAGACAGTAGCCACTGTCAAATTGGCAGCTGTGTTTGTTGCACTCAATGTTCTGAGTAGAGTGTTAAGCTCAAGTATTCCAAGCTGGGAACTGAAGCCTGAAATGTTATTGCTTTATTCAGTAGGTAGGGTATTCAGAGTAGGGAGCGGCTAGGAGGCACTACTCTGAATCTTTCTTGGTGTCTGCAGCAGTCTACTGTAGAGGACTTGCCAGATAGTGTTTTTAACGTGGTCAATTGACACCTGTCTGTTTCTCCAGGAGCCAGGCAGAGGAGGCAGAATGACAGTCCTGTTACCATTAACCCCAAGAACAGTGACAGGTGGTCTGTAAGATGGTTCAAAAGCTTGCTTGTCATGAATTTGTTTCACGAACTAGGTCTCAACCTTGGGAATCCACCTACCAGCAGCAGTGATAACCTTCTCTTCACAAGTGGGAGCATTAGCCAGCTTGTCTCTCACTTCCTAGATTAGGTGTTTCAAACTAGTTGATCGTGAGCTACCAGTAGCACCCAGACACGCTCAAAGTAGCTCACAGCCTTGAGTTCATTTTTAAATAGACACAGGGTCACATTTTTCTTTTAATGTTATGGGAAGGCTGTGTTTACTTTACATTATTATAATCAGGCTGCAGATAGCAGAGCCTGATAGTGAGCAGTGCTCAGTCAGATTTATGGGCCAGGTTGGTCACAGAGATGGAAAACTGAAGCACTGAAGTATTTAACTCTTAAATAAAAGTCCTTGTTGACTCAATATTGGAGCGCGAGAACAGAATTATGTTAATGAATGCTTTTAAAGGGGAGCAAATTAATATGACGTTACCTTAATGATTAACTTTTCATTTTAATTTTCTCCCATTTCAAAGTGACTCATTTATAAGCAACACGGATCACTGACATAATATCGACAGACACAATATCGACATACCGTTTTATCGACACCAAAATATCGATTGCACTATTATCGACGACCTATACTTA
This sequence comes from Triturus cristatus, assembly GCF_964204655.1. NCBI lineage: Eukaryota > Metazoa > Chordata > Amphibia > Caudata > Salamandridae > Triturus > Triturus cristatus. The sequence goes on from NC_140579.1 coordinate 906,898,316, forward strand.
TTTAATAAATAACACAAATATCGACACCATATTATCGCAAAACATAAATATCATTTTTACTATTATCGAACACACAAATATCGTTACATAAAATGTCGAACATAGTTAAAAAATATACATGTCCAAAATATCGATGACAACAATATAGACAGCATTAATATCGTCTTTTAAAAAATATCGCCAGCTTAAAAATGATTAAAACTAACATATATAAACCCCCCCCAAAAAATTTAAACTATAAACAAGCACTCCATACAAAATAAACATTTAGGATATATTTTTCATATATTAAAATATAAAATAGTAAAATATTTAGTATACACACTAAGGGCCCGATTCCGAAGTCGCTAAATATGCCTTCCCAATGCTATTCGTAGGCTTACCTTATGATCGACTCGTGTCCGGAGCTTTTTTCTACAAACGAGCAAGTACGATGCGTATTACAGGCGAATTTCCGACCAAATCGTCTGCTCTGATTCGTGCACTATTTCATGACCGAACAGGCTCAAGAAACACGGAAATCGAGTCGTACGGAGGCTTTTCCCAACCAGTTTCTGGACACGCAAGTACGATGCGTTTTGACTATGCGTTGTACAGGGCGCCGCTTCCAGCACGTCACAGCATTCGGACGAGGCGTATTTAAGCTCCAATTCCTGCCAGAACATGATCAACGGGGACAAGACGGAGCAGCCATTTATCCAATCGCGCATGTCTTCCCTATACTGTACGCCTACCGTTACCGACGCACACAACGCAAAAGGTAAGTCAGACACCTACCACACACCAACATGTCACGAAAGGAAACCCCACCATAGGGGGGTGGATGCCTATCACTCCCAGCATTGTCCACCCCATAGGGGGGTGGATGCCTAACACTACTTGCATATCCTAACCATAGGGGGGTAGATGCCTATCACTACTAGCATATCCTAACCATAGGGGAATGGATGCCTATCACTCCCAGCATAGTAGATCCCATAGGGGGATGGATGCCTATCACTCCCAGCATTGTCCACCCCATTGGGGGGTGGATGCCTATCACTACTGGCATATCCTAACCATAGGGGGTGGATGCCTATCACTCCCAGCATAGTCCACCCCATGGGGGGGTGGATGCCTATCACTCCCAGCATAGTCCACCCCATAGTGGGGTGGATGCCTATCACTCCCAGCATTGTCCACATCCACCCCATAGGGGGTGGATGCCTATCACTACTAGCATATCCTAACCATAGGGGGATGGATGCCTATCACTCCCAGCATAGTCCAGCCTATAGAGGGGTGGAAGCCTATCACTCCCAGCATTTTCCACCCCATAGGGGGGTGGATGCCTATCACTACTAGCATATCCTAACCATAGGGGGGATGCCTATCACTCCCAGCATAGTCCTCCCCATAGGGGGGTGGATGCCTATCACTCCCAGCATTGTCCACCCCATGGGGTGGATGCCTATCACTCCCAGCATAATCCACCCCATAGGGGGATGGATGCCTATCACTCCCAGCATTGTCCACCCCATAGAGGGTGGATGCCTAACACTCCCAGCATTGTCCACCCCATAGGGGGATGGATGCCTATCACTACTAGCATATCCTAACCATAGGGGGTGGATGCCTATCACTCCCAGCATTGTCCACCCCATAGGGGGTGGATGCCTATCACTCCCAGCATTGTCCACCCCATAGGGGGGGATGCCTATCACTACTAGCATATCCTAACCATAGGGGGGTGGATGCCTATCACTCCCAGCATTGTCCACCCCATAGAGGGTGGATGCCTATCACTCCCAGCATTGTCCACCCCATAGGGGGATGGATGCCTATCACTACTAGCATATCCTAACCATAGGGGGTGGATGCCTATCACTCCCAGCATTGTCCACTCCATAGGGGGGTGGATGCCTATCACTCCCAGCATTGTCCACCCCATAGGGGGAGGATGCCTATCACTACTAGCATATCCTAACCATAGGGGGGTGGATGCCTATCACTCCCAGCATAGTCCACCCCATAGGAGGGTGGATGCCTATCACTCCCAGCATTGTCCACCCTATAGGGGGGTGGATGCCTTTCACTCCCAGCATTGTCCACCCCATAGGGGGGCGGATGGCTATCACTACTAGCATTTCCTAACTATAGGGGGGTGGCTGGCTATCACTACTAGCATATCCTAACCATAGGGGGTGGATGCCTATCACTCCCAGCATTGTCTACCTCATAGGGGGGTGGATGCCTATTACTCCCAGCATTGTCCACCCCATATGGGGTGGATGCCTATCACTACTAGCATATCCTAACCATAGGGGGGTGGATGCCTATCACTCCCAGCATAGTCCACCCCATAGGGGGGTGGATGCCTATCACTCCCAGCATTGTCCACCCCATAGGGGGTGGATGCCTATCACTCCCAGCATTGTCCACCCCATAGGGGGGTGGATGACTATCACTACTAGCATATCCTAACTATAGGGGGTGGCTGGCTATCACTACTAGCATATCCTAACTATAGGGGGTGGATGGCTATCACTACTAGCATATTCTAACTATAGGGGGTTGAATGCCTATCACTACTAGCATATCCTAACCATAGGGGGGTGGATGCCTATCACTACCAGCATTCTCTGACTATAGGGTGTGGAGTCAGAACACTCCTCCACACCTGTAATGTCCCAATTGTGTATTTGTGTGTAAACAGGCTGAACAATCGACACATAAAGAAAAATATTTGTCAAAGCACCATCACTGTAATGACAAAGATGTGAGTGTGTGGTTCAATCCCCGAGCATTGTCAAGCACATAGGTGTTATGGGGTATAACCCCCCCATCACATAAGCCCCCTTCACTATATTGAAAAACATGGGAATGTGTGTTACACCCCCCCAGCATTTTCAACAAAACATGTATGTTTCTGGGCCTAAACACACAAGCTATGTATTGATAAGGTAGTGATTGTATGCCAAACAAACACAGAACTGTTGAGGCAAAGATTGCTGTGTGTGCAAAAATACCCTCCACTATGTGCAGCCAATCAATGCTATTGGGGGCTCACACTGCCACAAATTTTCAATTGGACAATGTAAGATGTGACCATCAAAATGCCTAGGCACACATATTGTTCCACAAACATGCACAAATACAAAGGATTCCGTCTGAAACTACAGTTTTGCTGAGATCCAGTTACCCACTGTGGCACCAATGGCAATTTTGAAACAGAAGGAATGTTCAGACTGAAGATGTAAAATACATGGGTGAAGATGCACAAAGACAAACAACCAGCCACACACTGCAGAACAAACACAACGTGTGTGTGTAAGTGTCTCTAGGCTGGGCCAACACACACGATGGGGGGCAGAACTCCACTGAGACATATGCGTGTTGAGTACAATCCAGAAGTATTTAATTAATTGGGATAGTGAATGTGGGCAATCAGGCATTGTTTGATAAGTGGGTGCATAACTGTCACTGGCGGGACAAGCTTGGTGAAACAACAAACAATACAAGAGACTGACTCTCTTCCGCAGTACCCTCAAGGCCACAACACTGTGGTGACAGTATCCTGTCTGCTGACCCTCTGTGAAGATAAATTAGGATGTGGGCCATACATTTCTGCACACTCACTCTTTCGCACTGTGTCACGTGCCTTGCTAAAACAACTGTCATTTCACATACCCAAACATGACTCACAGGGCATGGCCTGTAATGTAAGGCCACATTGCAGGTAGGGGTCTTGCCGAGAGACAAATCAAATTTGGCCAGTCTAAACACAACACACCTTGATCTGCAGCAATGTGCCACATCTAAGCCCACATTGACTGGTAACATTGTACAGGCACCCATTACAACCCCAGGGTTGGTGGTGCGATCTGTTTTTAACAAACACTATACACATAGCTAGTCATCACACATGGTGAAATTTGTTCCACCGTTTAGGATGGAGTACATGTGCCGAACGTGAAATTATGGGACACATTTGGAACATTAAGACTGTCTCATAATAATGAAACACTCAAGGAGACCCATAAATAAGACGTGTTGCCATCAGGCTACAGGGAACGGTACAATCTGCTGAGTGTGAGCAGTCATACACACATACAAGTACCATACTCTCAAAAACAGATGACGTCTCAAAAACATGCTGATGTTGCTAGCACAAATGTGACTCTGGGAATAATAAATGTGCCACATGTGACTTTGCCCACAGTGCAGGCCCTCATCTCAACCCAACCAGGGATGACACCATAATGACTCCATTGTACTGGTGCACCCACATCCCGAACACTCAAAGTCAAATAGGTTGAAAAAGAACTGTACTACTCAGCACACAGCAATCTTCTCAAACAGGAACATCTGCAGGGACTACAGTCTTGGTATGAAATGGGGTTTGAACACAGAGATTAATGCTCACATGATACACACCATGGGCTTAGGATATGTCACAGATTAACACACTGCAATGAGGTGATATCACTACTGTGGAAGGTCAGCTGTGGCAAGCTTGGTCTTGCCAGGGGTATACCATGTCAGAATGATACTCGGACATGGATCCAAAGATTACAACACACAGAATACTTTGTTTCCATCAGCCTCTGTACATGTGTTACTCCAAAGTCATCAGCACATTGTCAAACTTCTTGTATAACAAGTTGTACTGATGAGACAGATTACTTTTTTCATCATCAATGCGCCATTCTGCATGTCCATCTTAGACGGTTGCACCATTAAAAACATGTACAATGTGTCAAATGTCAGCACAACCTATGTTCAAAAGTGTAAGTCAAAGATGGGATTGTGTCAAAAGCATGTCACATTCCTTGTCCAAAACATTGTGGATCCTGACAACCTGCAATTGCAGTCAATGATTACTCTGATACATACCGTAATAGGACACCTATACCATGGGCCACATGCAGTCCATCACATAGCTAATTCATTTTCTTCACAAAACAAGATTTCAACAGCAATTTCATTAGGCTAATTAAACAAATTAGGTACACGAAATGCAAATCTTCAAAATAAATGAAATAATGCTTTATTCAGCATTTGCCTTTGAAAATCTCAACATGAGAACGATAAGGCCAATGGCCAGTCCATTAGATGTAGTCCTTTAGGGGGGGAATACAAAGAAAGCTTCCTCCCTCGCTTGCCTGCACTGCTACGACTAGGGGACATCTCACCTTGGAGGGGCATCTCTAGGGGCATGCCAGGCAATGCAGGGACAGGATCGAGGGACAGCAGAATGGGGCAGGAGAGGGGTGGTGGGTGCAGGAGTGTCGCTGGCAACTGCAGTGGAGGTGTCTGACACAGTGGGCACCGTCAGTACTGCCGGGCCCAAATCAGATGTGGTGGGTGCCGTCACCACTGTAGGGCTCCAGTCAGATGGGGTGGTTGCCGGCACCACTGCAGTGGGCAGGACAGATGGTGTGGACGGGGTCTCCACTGCAGTGCCCAAGTCAGACGGGGTGGATGGGCTCCCTACTGCAGAGCCAATCTCAAGAGGAGTGAAATGGGGTTCAGGTGAGGTGGGCAGGACAGAGGGGGGAGACACGGTCTCCACACCAATGACAGGAACAGGCTGAGCATGTGAGGTGGGGGTAGAAGTGCATGTGGTAGGTGGGAGGGCCTAAGCATTTTGGGGATGCGGTATCAGTGTGTGGGTGATCCTGGGTCAGGGAATGGCTGTGGGACCTGTGGAGTGGTGGCCTGGGGGCTGCAGGACGGAGACTGTGTGGTGGAAGTGCGTGGTTTTTGTGGGGTCTTGCCCTTCCTGGTCCGGGGGGATTTGCGGATGGGGGCCTCAGTGTTTGTGCGCCTGGGGGAGGGTGTCCGTGTGGCAGGGGAACTCCCCTCTGTGCGTGGTGACTTCCTCTTCCCCTTGTAAGTTGGAGCAGATGGATCGGTGGGGAAGAGGCCAAGGTCACAGAGGAAGAGCTACTTGGAAGGGGGGTTTTAGGTGAGGCAAGGGAAGGTGTTTTGGAGGGAGAGGCATCTGAGGACTGCGGAGTGGATCTGCGTAAGTAAGTCCACAGACTCCACACTCAGGGTAGCAGGGGACACAGGGACAGGGGTTGCGGTGCCTGACACAAAGGAGACATGCTCCCTTACACAGGAGCCTCCACGGACATCTGGGATGAGAGCTGATGGGAGGGTGGAGATGGTGGTGGGGACAAACTCGCTAGGTGTTGTCTGGGGTTTGCTGACACCCGCATCCACAAGGGAGTCATCACTGAAGCTGCTGTGTTCCTCAGCCGAGGTGGTTGCAGCTGAGGTCTCCTCAGTGTGGCTCCCCTCACCCTCCGTGCCACTGGGTCCCTCCGACTCCTCTGCAGCGGACCCTGTCTGGCTCCGCGGCTCCTCCTGGTCCGTGGAGCTGTCTCCTCCAGTAGCCATAGATGTAACCGCAAATAATGATGTACTCATGTATTGATGGCCAGTGCCACAATTGAGTGCATGCAGGACAACTGACATTACTGCAGGATACACATTTGCAAGTGGTTTACCATGCTACAGGTCAGTCTGGGTAATCAGTCATTACTGGTTTCAGTCACAGGGGCAGTGCATCCGAAAACAAATAGTCTGCACGGTATCACAATCATGTATTTGTGGTGAATGTAAGCCCTGCAGCTGTCAAGTGCACATGTTCCCCCACTGCTACCCACATCTTAAGGCTACTGATGATCCCATGTCATACAAATGCCACAGTCAAGTGACAGCAAGCACAAGTCTGTCAACATGATCACATCTCAGTCTGATGAGAATGAATTATGTCTGCCTGCACTTAAATGTTGAATACACTATTAGGCACAGTCAAGTGATTACACACCTATGTTTGACCCCATTGTGATGATCCAACAGCCACACCTCAGCTGGCTGCCCACCCCAATCTGTTTGACAACCCAGGAGTCTAAAAAGCTAGGCCACTCCACAGTGACACAGAGGCTGACACCTGATTGCACATTTCACAATTCACTAAATGTAGGTTGACACACATGAGTAGGAGAACAGAGTGTACTTCATATCCGGAGTAGGCATACCTGACCTGGTCCATGTGCAACATGGGATTACCCTGAACACTAGGCATGTGTCTATGCATGTGTAACACACATGATGTACATACTTCAGAGGCCCCAACATTATCCCACCTGCTGCATGGGTGTGTGGTAAACACCCCCGACACATATGGTAAGGCAGAGCAGCAATTAGAACACGTATTAATGGCCCACACAGAGTACATGTTAGATATCTGGCAATGTGCAGACACATGCCAATCAATTGCCTCACTCATGAAGGCCAAAATATTGTACCGGATGCTGTTTCCCACCTCAACCTTGGACAACAGAAGGGACACACACCCCAAGTGAGACAAGTCAGAGACTGAAAGGGCCACACCTGTGTATCAGATGAGGAAGGGCCATAACCTAATTTATGCACATGACGCTTGTTCAAGCAGACAGATGAACTGTGGTAGCGTAACCAGGCTGAAGGAGTGCAAAGATCATGTTAGACACAGTTCACAGACAAGGCATGCACTTACCCCCTCCTTGCTGCTGTCTGGCCTTTAACTCTTTAACTGCCCATCCAAGTCAGGGAAGACCACTATCAGAATCCGGAGCATGTGCTGGGTCAAGGTCCGGTGTCCGCCCCTTCTGCGAGGAGGCGACAGCTTCAGCTGGACTCTTGCAATCCGATGGGTCCAACTACGTAGGTCCTGCCACCTCTTCTGGCAGTTGCAGATGCGGCGCCTGTGGACCCCCACAGATCGATCTGCCCGGGCAAAGGTCAGCCAGCTCTCCTGTTTTTGATGGGCATCAACCTGTTAGGATGACAATGTTAAAAGACCATTACTACACATGCAACATGTTTGTGCATCACACAGTTAAATATACATGTTGTTTTCACAAGGGCATCTTATTTACACAGGTTGTGCAACTATGGTGATGGACACTTGCCCTGCATCAACAACATGGAACCAGTGCCTGGGTATTATAACTGTGTAAAAATGCACTTTCCCAGCACAGGACCTGTTCACTACAGGTACCTACACACTTTGGGGGTAACAACTACTCAGTGAGAATGCTAGCCACCGGTGTACACAATGCCATTAGTGCTAGTCAGACAACATGCACAATGAGAGAGGATGTGGACTGCACACTTACCTGCTCCCCTGGTTTCCCATACAGCTTGCTGTACTGTGGAAGGAGGCTGTCCAGCAAGGCCTTGTTCTCCTCCTCTGTGAAGGCTGGGGCCCTCTCCACAGTACGTGACATTCTTGGAGCCAGAGGACACAGAGACAGCAGCAGTGGTAGCAGAGATGTAAATCTGGAGCATGTAGTGCAGGCAAGTGAGTTCTCAGGGGAGGAGACAGCCTTATATCTGTGCTGCAGAGGCAGATTCTGTCCCATGCGTCCAAAGCGATAGGTCCTAGTCGTTGGTATCCTATGAATTAGTCCAATCCATGAGATAGCATGCATCGGACACACCTACCGCAACGTTCAAAATATCTGCATCATGACAGTTTTGATTTTGATACATTTGTGTAAACGAAACCGAATCGTTCCGCACGGGAATCGTGCACGATGCAAAATGCGCGTCTGTCACCATGACGACCAACAGCCAATCTGTGCGTCCGGATCGGTCAGGATGTGGCAGACGCGTATTTTGAAAACTCACCTGCGTCGAACAGCATTGAATCAAGCATGCAATCTGTCAGTCCGGCTCGGTCAGGAAGTGGCAGATGCGTATTTTGAAAACTCACCGGCGTCGAACACCATTGTATTAAGCATGCAATCTGTCAGTCCGGCTCGGGCAGGATGTGGCTCAGGCGTCCATGCAATACTCACCCGCTTCGGACACCATTGTATTAAGCATGCAATCTGTCAGTCCGGCTCGGCCAGGATGTGGCTCAAGCGTCCATGCAATACTCACCCGAGTCGAACACCATTGTATTAAGCATGCAATCTGTCAGTCCGGCTCAGCCAGGATGTGTCTCACACGTCCATGCAATACTCACCCGCGTCGAACACCATTGTATTAAGCATGTAATCTGTCAGTCGGACTCTGCCAGGAGTTGGCTCATGCATCCATGCAATGCTCACTCATCATGTCAGACAGTATATGTAAGATTCATGTCATGTTGTATGCCCTGTGTGGATTGAGTAAAGCACATGTCAAATGGGACACAGACAAAAACAAGACTACTCCCATGATGATCCTAGCTTACAGTGCAACTATTGCATTGTTTGTGAGGAACATGAAAAGTGTGAGTGACCACTTCACAGATCATCCTCCTATGCTTGGACACAGTCCCTGGGGATCATTGTGTTTACACAGGTTACATCCACACATAGTCACCGCATCATCTGATTATGTATTAAAGTCCGATTTTGTGAATTCCTTTTGACTGTGTACACAGTATGTGAGACTTGTACAACACCAAAACTTACTGTTGAAAATTTTAACAGTATTTTAACATACCTCATCTTGTATTTGTCATGTGAGTTGCTGCTGGGTCTATGTGTCACTGAGTTACATGTATGCATGTCAAATACATATGTGCTACACATCATCAATTTTCTGTGTATGTGATAGGACATGTAGGTCTGACATCACATCATGACAATGTCCACACCATGACAGTGGTGTGCATGGTGAAAAGCTGTCTATATATAGTGTTGTTGTTAGGTTGTAATACATTATTCAATGTCTGTGTACCTTTAGAACATGTGCTAGTTGACCTTGACATCTATGTTTTATACTTAATTAGGTGTGTGTTGTGTATGTTACGATTGATCACATGGAGAGTGATAGTCAACAGTGAATAGTCACAGTACAACACTGTATCAGTTGAAAATCCATGACAAAATTTAGTGTATGTTCAGGCTCACATAGCTGTCATTTGTGGTTTAGCTCAACCTCACACCTCTAACTTCACTGTGTCTTTATTGAAAGTGTAATGCGATATGTTGAATCTAAATTACGTGATTTTTATTTGTAATAGTAATATGTGTACATACTTTGTCATATGTTCCGCAGGAGACCAAATGTCCACAGACCCCTTCCTGATCTTACGTCCATGGTGGAACGTGAGTGCATGAGGAAATCCAGGTTCACGAGGCAAATCATTTCTGAACTGACAGACCAGTTGTCACCACACTTGCAACCTGGACGCACATATCCCTTTGCCCTGACCCCCAAGGTGAAGGTGATGGCGGCACTACATTATTTTGCGACTGGATCGTTCCAGTTTACTGTGGCTGATGCTGGTGGGATGTCGCAGACGATGTTTAGTCGAGTGCTACGGGATATGAGTGAGGCCATGTTGAGGTTCCTCAACCTGTACATACAGTTTCCTACACCGTCACAGTTCTGTGCCATTAAAGATGACTTTTATGCTCTGGAACCCATGCCACATGTGATTGGATCGATTGATGGGACACATGTGGGTTTGGTCGCACCACGAGCCCATGAACAGGTTTACAGAAATCGTAAACACTTTCATTCGATCAATGCCCTTGTGGTATGTCTGGCAGACCAGATCATCTCCCATGTATGTGTGTGTTTCACGGGATCTGCCCACGATGCATACATAATGAGGATGAGTCGGATACCCCAGCTGATGTCCCAGCTCAGGAATGAGCATGCCTGGCTTGTTGGTGAGTCATGTTGTCAGTTTCAGGTGTGTGTTCATTGTCTGTCATGTTGTACCCTGTTTTTGCCTAACTGATCATTTATATTTGATAAATGTAGGAGACTCTGGATACCCCAACATGCCCTGGTTGCTGACACCACTCAGGAACCCAGTCACCCCAGCTGATGTCCGTTACAATGAGGCATATGGGCGGACCAGGAGAGTGATAGAGCGCACATTTGGGCTACTGAAGACCAGATTTCGCTGCCTGGACCGGACAGGAGGTGCCCTTCAATATTCCCCAGGTAAGGTGTGCAAGATCATTATCATGTGCTGCATGCTTCACAACTTGGCTGTGAGGAATGAGCTACTGCTAATCCAGGATGACAGGGACCAACGGCCTCCATCAAGGGAGGATCCAGGCCTCGGGCACATTGCCAGTGACAAGGAGGAGGAGGAGGTGGATGTCAGGAGACAGCTCATTAACAACTTTTTACATGAGTGATAGTATGCAAAGATGTTTGATAATGCCTTTCCTAAGCGTGATGTGTGTATGTAGAACAATATTTTGTGATACGTATGTGTGTATGGTAATTTACAGGGTCATTGTTGTTGTAAAGTGTATGTTAAGTTATGATGGTCATCACTACATTGTTGAAATTACTCCTAGCTTGTGTTCAGAAGTTACAATGGACAATAGTGAGTCAATTATTGGATATGTCATCATACCAAGTTGTATTTAAGACTGTACTATGTCTCTCCTTCACAGGCTCCTTTGGCTGTTGTGTGGGTACACACAATTCTGTTCCATAATGGAATTTCAATTTGGAACAGTACTCTCTGACAGACAATGTTTTCGGTCAGATTTTTCATTTCTGTTGTTTATTTGAATACTTGGAACTGTAATCAGTTTGCTTTTGTGTTGAGCATAGCTTGTGCCTGTGTAATAAACCTGTTACACACATTGATGTTTGCCTTGTCTGTTTCCACACATGCTACAATCGTTTATATCCTGTATTTATGCCATGGTGTTCATTTCATTTGACAATGGTCATTTATTGTGCGGTTCAATGGTTTAATTTGACAACAGTTTGTGCAAGGTTTAAATGTTGCATGTGCTATGTGTGTTGGGGTGACCTTGCATGTCTATCTCTGGTATGTGTCATGTGACATTAATTCACAAGACGGTAGATGAATTGTTAGCAGGTCCCTAGGATCATGCTGGATTATGCTAAGTTACCCTGAGCCAAGCTTACATTGTAGCTTTGTGTCTTACATTTTAGCGCACATTCTTTCTCTGCTTGTTGTGCAATATGCCTTTGAGTCCACATGAGATCATTTTGGTACTGTTCAAGCGCTGCGCCACAAGGTTGAAAAACAAGACTCTTTGTAATGGAAGATCTAGTCAGCACGTATTGTTTATCCATGAAATGGTACACTTTTTGACACAAAAGAGAAATACTTGCATTACATTGACACACAAGGGATTCATCTACACAGATGGAAGATTTACTTCTACGAACCAGAGCTTTGCTGTGCATATGCTGTAACCAGTACTCCTAGTTTCTAAGGTGAGTGGTTCACCCGATTTGGCACAGAGATCTTCATTAGTATGATAAATATGTCACCATCACTGGGAGGGGGTGATTTCCACACTGTTCATAGAAACACATTTCACCTTTTGTCTTCTATGGAATTGTGAAAATGATTATTGTTTGATTATCATGTATTCTGCTGCTGGTGCGAGCTTGTATACTGCATTGTAGGACAACTGACAGAGATTGTTCTTTCTTAAACGTAACATTTTAGACTTTACATAGACTCTGCATTATATTTTTGTGGACAAGCATGGGTGAGTGAGCGAGAAGGTGTGCATTGCTACCGCGACTCTGAGAGATTGATAGTACTGTGTTCTGGGTGGTAGAATCATTGTGTATCTTCTGTATGTTTTGTTGAGCTAATGAGACACTAAAGGTAGTGGCTCTTTGGATTGTGGTTTCTGATGTGCAAGGAATGTCCAAACATCTTTCAACAGCGGCCTATTTTATTGTGCATTGTTCTGTATGTGCAGAATCCCTACCACAGAACTCATGCACCTCATATGGAGACAGTGCCAGGTTGTACTGATCATAATTTCAATTGTGGGTACAGTGTATAATTCACAGATGACACAGGGATTGTGTGAATATGATTTTATTAATGTGCATATGATAAATCTAACAGTTAAGAGTAATTGCATTCCATAGTTTTAAATCCAAAGTTCATAGAGGAGTTGGAAGTGTTGTTAGATGAAAATCTTCCAAGCAAAGTCCACAGTAATTTTAGCAAGTAGTCCAACTTAAACACTCCATCCCATGTGAGAGAGTCCAGGGACTGTCAAAAAAGTGAATGCTTTGCACACAATGGAGGATATCCAGGGCATTTATTTACTTCCTGGGGGGATGCATGGCTATCAGTCTCTCACTCGCCGGTATTCCTTGGACGGCCCCTCCTCTTCCGAGGGGGGGACCCTGAGTATCAGGCTGCTGCGCTGGAGGGTACTCTACGACTGACTTCTCATCCCTCACTTTGGCAGTTGCAGATGTTGAGTCAACAGGTGTGGAGTGCACACGGGAGGTGGGGTAATGTTGGTAGTTATCTGGCGTAGGCATGTGAGTATGTCCCTATGAACCGCTTGTGAGATTGTCTATTTTCGACCAGTTGGACTCCATACGGTCCATGTGTTGGTCCATACGGTCCATGTGTTGGTCCATATGGTGGTCCATCTGGTCAAGATGTACAGCCTGCTGATGTTTGATGTCCCTGAGGTTCCCAAAAACCTGGCCAAAGTCTCCTGTGCATTCGCGATATACATCATATATGTGTTGCAACTCGGGGTCAGCTTTATCTCCAACACCAGCTGTGGGACGTGTCCTCCCACCACGCACCCTCACACCACTCATAACCCTACCCGCACGGACATTGCCTGTCATTGCACACACTGACAGCTCCTGTCCGCCTTCATTGTTGACAGGGCTGGTGTTTCCTGCCAACTCCAGAGTAGCCTGTGTTGCTGTGCTCCCAGGGTTTTGTTGTCTGGGTGTGTCCATGGGGATCCTGGGCATCTGGAAGTTCACAGATGTTGCAGGAGTGGTTGCTGGGGATGCTGATTGTACTGGTGCCGCATGCTGACCCACACCAGAGGTGCCAGGTTGGTCCACATCGTCCGAGGAGGTGTGAGAGTCATCCCCACCGGTGGTCTCAGTGTCCAACGTAGTGCTGGAGGTGCTGGTGAACTCTGAATCGTGTCCAGATGCTGACCTCAGTTCAGGAGTGCCTGTGGGTAGAACAGAGACACAATGTTAGTTGTGTATTTTCACATGTTATGGTGACATACACAGACAAATGTGAAGATGTTGTGGATAATGTAGCGTTTCCTTTAAATTTATACTCATCAATCGTCACAGACACTGGGATATTTGTTCATGGAACATTGTGATTTTGTAAAGATGTGCATGTCCAGCTCTGTGCATCAATGTGCATGTCTTTTTATCCTTGACTGTAAGAAGAAATTGATTGTCAAGTGACACACTGTACATGACCCAGGTGTGTTGTTATTTCACACGTCAGTGTTTTCACTATGACATACATACTGTAACAATTCTGATGGTTAGGAAGATTTGTGCATCTGTGTTTGCCTTTGTGCATGTTTGTAACTGTCACATTGCTGAGGTGACATACAAACTCACTCTCCTGAATCTGTGTCAGCATTTACTTATTTAGCTTGGATGAATGTGTTGATGTGAACCATCAATGACATCACATTTGTGACATCGAATGCAATTGCAAAGCGTTTGTTATGACAAATGCATTGTTACATGGCAGTCCATTGAAACACAAGTCATTATATTGACATACAGTAGGGGAGTCGCTAACATGAGTTGTTGTATAATCTGATATTTGTATAATCTGACATGCCCTACTGTTGCACACACTGGACTTGTAATGGTAAATTGTATCAGTTTGTAATCCTGCGCAGAGCCTACAGCAAGTTTGTGTGATGTTTTGCATTGTGATGTTCTGCAATGTAACAACATAGTCGTTGCCTGTGTTGTTTTTGCATGGTTTGTAAACGTATGCAATGTGAGAAGACATATTTGTGTTGAAATATCTCATCACTTTGCACACATGTGAATATCTTTCAGTAGTACATTTTGTCGCTGCTTACTTTTGCGCATAACTTCATGTACAATCTACTTGTTCTTCATGGACAGAGGAGTTTCCCAAGGAAGATCAGTTGCCTTATCATGGTCAGAGCTGTGAGGTACAGTGTGTTTAGTGCTTGAGTTAGGCTGCGTTGACTTCTACTCCTCTTCCCAATTGGAAACAGACCAGCTTACTCATCATTGACAGAGGTTCAATGACAGTGAGGGTAGTGAAGTTCAAGGATGCTGACACCGCTGACTGATGTTGAAGTACAATGCAAAACACAACAATGCATTGTGCACATGACACAACGCAAGAGTGTCAGCCATCTTGCAATGCACCTCACATCTACTGTCATATGGGCATTGTCCCTGATGTGTGTTTTTATTGTGTGTGGTTTGTGTTATGTGGTGTGACTGCTAATTAGACTGTGTCCTGTCCTCCACGCACATTTGTAGAATGCACAGTGAGGGCACATGTGACTATTCTTTACCTGTCAGTGTGTGGAACGTACAGTTAAGGTTATGGTCTGTAGTTGTGTGAGTAGGCCAAGAACTGGCTGTCAGTTTTTCCTAATTCGTACATGATGCCTCTGTGTAGCCATCTTGACAGGGCATTTGCATTCACTCTCAGGGACAGTATAGTTACAGGTGTGTTATTGTGGGAGTGGGGGGTGTGTGTGTGTGTGTGTGACAAGTGGGTGCTGGTGGCAGTAGTCATAGCTTCCACTCCTCCTCCCACCCAGACCAAATGGGCCAGCATGTACCATGGTTCCATGACAGTGAGTACAAAGTTACATTCACAATGTCTGACAGTGGTGCCTGCAGTTATGCTGGACACGACTGCCAACAGGGCCTCGTGTTCCCCACACCGAAAGCCAGTGTCAGCCATCTTGACAGAGCATTTGCATTCACTCTCTGGGACAGCATAGTGACAGGTGTGTTATTGTGGGAGTGGGGTGTGTGTGTGTGACAAGTGGGTGCTGGGGGCAGTGGTCATAGCTTCCACTCCTCCTCCCACCCAGACCAAATGGGCCAGCACGTACCATGGTTCCATGACAGTGAGTACAAAGTTACATTCAAGATGTTTGACAGTGGTGCCTACAGTCATGCCGGACAGGACTGCCAACAGGACCTTTTGTTCCTCACACCGAAAACCAGTGTCAGCCATCTTGACAGGGCATTTGCATTCACTCTCAGGGACAGCATAGTTACAGGTGTGTTATTATGGGAGTGGGGTGTGTGTGACAAGTGGGTGCTGGTGGCAGTAGTCATAGCTTCCACTCCTCCTCCCACCCAGACCAAATTGGCCAGCATGTACCATGGTTCCATGACAGTGAGTACAAAGCTACATTCAAGATGTCTGACAGTGGTGCCTGCAGTCATGCTGGACATGACTGCCAACAGGGCCTTGTGTTTCCCACACCGAAAGCCAGTGTCAGCCATCTTGACAGGGCATTTGCATTCACTCTCAGGGACAGCATAGTGACAGGTGTGTTATTGTGGGAGTGGGGTGTGTGTGTGTGTGTGACAAGTGGGTGCTGGTGGCAGTAGTCATAGCTTCCACTGCTCCTCCCACCCAGACCAAATGTGCCAGCATGTACCATGGTTCCATGACAGTGAGTACAAAGTTACATTCAAGATGTCTGGCTGTGATGTCTGTGGCTGTTGTGTATTTGAGGTAATTTTAGACTATTTGGACATGTACTCACCAGGTTCCGGTAGTCCAGCTAATTCAGTTATGGCCTCCGGTGGGAGGAGGTCCGGCACCTTCACCTCCCAGGTGGTGAAATGCACCGGTTTATGACAGCCACCGCCAGGCTTGTTGCTCAGGGCATGTTCTCTGGCAATCAGCTTCTTAGCCCTCCTGCGTACATCATAGAACCGGTTCCGGATATCTTCCTTTGTGCGCAAGGTAGGTGATTGAGCATTCACCTTGTTGACAATCCTCTCCAACATCTTGGTTCTCTGGGACTGGGAGGTCTGTTGGGCCAAGGCTCGGATGATTTCATCTATCATGACTTCCAACTCAGCAGCTAAGAACTTTGGATTCTTCTTTGGGGGCATGGTGATGGGTGGTGGTGGAGATGCATGTGTGTGTGAAGGTGAGGGTGAGTGAGTGTGAGTGGAGGTGTGTTTCAGTGGTGCTAGTTGTGTGGAGGTTGTGTGGTGGATGAGTTGTGTGTGTTTGTAGTGGGTAGATGAGTTGTCTGTGTAGTAGTGTGGTCTGCTTGCATGTCTGTCGAAGTAGCAAATGGTGTTGGGAAGTTTTTGCTCCCTTTATATAGGTTGAGTTGTGGGTGTGGCTTAATTTTAAAATGTTGTCTTTTTTGGAGATCACAATGCATTTTTTGGTACTCTTTTTTCTGTTTCTATTGTATTATTTTTTTCAAACTATGTACGTCGTTTTGACGGCACATGATGCTTGTTCTTGTGTTATTTCTTTTGTCCAAGTCTGTTCCATTCATACTAGGCTATGTGGCATCGTTCGCGTACAAGTCTGTCGCGTCGTGTATGTGCTTGGCTGTGTAGAATCGTTTGCATAAGTGTCTCTTGGGTTGTGTTAATGCTGGTCTATGTGGCATCGTTCGCGTCCGAGTCTGTCGTGTTGTGTTAATGCTTGGCTACGTGGAGTCATTTGCGTACGTGTCTGTCGCGACGTGTATGTGCTTGGCTGTGTCGAATCGCTCGCGTATGTGTCTATTGGGTTGTGTTAATGCTGGACTAAGTGGCATCGTTCGCGCCCGAGTCTGTCGTGTCGTGTTAATGCCTGGCTTTATGGAGTCATTCGCGTACATGTTTGTTGCGTTGTGTATGTGCTTGGCTGTGTAGAATCATTTGCGTACGTGTCTATTGGGTTGTGTTAATGCTGGCGTCGGATTGACGCTTGGCTATCTCGAATCTTGCGCGTACGAGTCTATCGCGTCAGGCTCCTTTCCTGCCGTAAAAATGTTTTTCCGGCCGAGTCGGTTGTAAATTTCAAGCATCGCATCGTACTCAGCCATTTGGAAGGCGTGTGCACAGTTCGGTCAGAAAATATGATGGGTCCATGTCGGGAAAAACCTTTTCCACCCGAAATCGGAATCGACCCCTAATAAGTAATATTTAAAATATAAATAAATATTCTGCATACAGTATTTAACATCAAACACAACCTAAAATCGTTATAAGGTGAGACTTATGGAATTGAATAATAAAATAAAGAAATATTTAAAGAAAACTAGTTGAAAGTCCTAACTAGAGTTCAAATAATGGTAATATTCTTTCACCAATTTAGAATTCTTTTTCTGGAAGCAGTGCTTAATTTGTAAAATATGAAGTGCAGGTGCTCAATTTTTTTTAGGAGGCCACACCCACTTCCCTCAGCTTCACCCACTTCCACCAGTGGCTCCACCCACTTACTCTAGTTGCTCCACCCCAGTGCTTAATTTGTAAATAAAAATAAGTGACAGGGCCCTTTTCGGGAGATCACGACAGCCTACACCACCCATTACCCCTGCCAGCGCTGCCAGTGATAGTACCAGCACAACTACATACAATCTCAGTCCTAAAAGTGATACAATTCAGACTATTTTTATGTATTTTGACTTATTAAACACAGGTGTTGTACTCTTTTGGGCAATATTTTACAGGCATTGTTGGGATTTTAATTTCAAGGTAAATAAAAATTAGGAAAAAAGTGACAGAAAGAAAAATAAACTACTGAGGAAATCATCCAAATGCGGCTTTTTCCTTTTTGTAACATACACCTTAGAAAATATATATAACGTAGGGGCGTTTTTTCTGCAGAATAAGGAGAGGTTTAACATTCTGACGGCCTGCCCCAGAGTTCCTATCAGAAGCACTTTTGGTGTCGATTTGTCAAACAATTGTGCTCAGGACCCCCTTCGGATAAGCAGCACCTATTGCAGAAATACTTGAACCCCTTGGAGAATAGGGCTGGCATGGAATGAATTCATGAGAGCAGGGTCTGAAAGACAACTCGGCTTTACGTTTCTTGGATGGTAATTGATGTAGCGTGTTGTGGTGCTCAGGACAGGGCTTTGCTCACAGAACTCATAGAAATAAAAGCTTTGCTGAACATTCCCCCAATAATCCATCAGGTGGAGCCACTGGCCTTCCCAGGAATACATCTGACAAGAAGTGACATTCAATCAAAGAAAAGTACGGTGGCGCCACTTAAGAAACGCAATCTGTTGCGTATAGTTCAAAATATACAAGCATTGACCAAATCGATAGGGCTGGCTTTTGTATACCCTATGTACAATATACATGTAAACAGGGGTAAAGAACATATATGCACACCTTTACGAACAGATCACAAAAGAATAAACATGTTTTATGTAATTGTTTATTTACTAGGACGTTTTATAACTATACAACAATTGACACAAAAAGTACAGGCACAGTCTCTCAATCTCACACAACACACATACAAAGACAGTCACAGTCAACCCATTTACCCTCATACATGGATGGACTGATCGGGACAGGTAAGTAGAATGATTTATGGACAGAATGAAAACAGATACATAACAATAACACATACCAATGTGCCCAAACCAACAGACCAACAGGCACTTATCCACACGGACCACTAAAAACGTAGGTGTCCATGCACAAAGATAAACAGACAAACAATATCCATGCATGCAGCCGGGAGGTTTGGAGGCATCCTGAACACAGACCAGAGGGCATATAGGCATCCATGTACACACACCAGCAGGCAGAAAGGTGTTAATGCACACAATAACTTGAGTTAATAAAGAGAACAAACAACCAGCATTGGCAAAGCCCATGGCCTTGCCTTTGGGATCTCTTGTCTTTGCCAATATATTTTAGCCATGCTGTACAGCATTCCCATAAGTTGCACCATGGCTAAATAAAAATAAATTCCTACCACTTCATTTGCCTGTGCACGTGTGTTTTTTTGGAGGCAGGTCCTAATTCACAAATGGTACCAGCTCATGCACTTGCATTCTCTGGGCAGTCCTTCATACATATAGGAGCAAGCGGCACTTAATCTCTGGTCTAATATGCATTGGCTACCTTGAGCCACATGAGTATAGGTAGAGCCTGAGGGTGTCAGCAGGTCTCCACCCCTACACCCACGTCACCTATAGAAGTGGTATTGACATGTATGGACTTTAAAGGGTCAATTGATGTCATTTTATTGAATTGCACCTCTACCTCAAAATTAGGCGCAGAAATGTTCTTATGTACTCACTTTCTGGCCTACTTGAGCACTGGAGTACACAGGGCCTGTAAGTATAGCAAGGGATATTACTTTCCCCTGTGAGCAATGCATATTACTGCACACTACGGTGTCAGCATTGCGCCAAGTAGGACTGAAGTCGTAAAAGGCTACCTGTAGCAGGCACACATTCCATACATACCTTTTCAAACCAGGAATACAGCGAGGTCTGGCCCGGCCTAACTACGTGTACATTTCATACTAGTGACTCCTGCCGAACAAAAAGCAAACGGTATACCTACAGGGCATTTAAAGTTAACCCCGGAGAGCCCGACTTCATCACCGAGCGGGAGTGCCACTCACCACGCTACAGTCCAAAATAAAAAAAAGCAGCCTTGGTACTTACGATTACTGCTGGTGGTGGTGGTGGCAGCCGGGCCCTGGCTGGCCGTCCAGCCGGCCTGCCTGCCTGCCTGCCTTTATTCAGTAGGCTGCCCAGGCCTGCTGCTCTCTGCACTCCACGGCGGGCTAACCAACTGCCTGTGAACCGCTAATGAGTGATGGTGACGACATGCGTGTGCGTGCACACGCTGCCTGCCGCACAGCACATCCCTACCCCCACATAACCAAATCCAGCTCCCTGCCCATTGACAGCAACACCATCCGCCACGGCGCTTCAGCGCCTAAAGCAAATTTTAAATGCGTCATCATCTGCATCATTGCAATAAGTAAATTGAATCGGATGGACGGTCGCTGGAGTCAGTAATATGAATACATTACGTTATTAATTACATATGTGAGGCGCGCCACGCGCCGAGTCTGAGGTAATTTAATTTTATTATATACATTACTGACTGACATTCACATTGCCGTGTTATGTAGACCCGCCCCTATCAAATAAGTGCCGGTGCTAAGCACCGGAAAGCACCGGCACAAATTAAGCACTGAAAGTACAAGTGCTAACTTTAGAAGATGAAAAAAGAATAGCAAAATCAAGAGACTATAAAAGGTAACTGAGCTTTTTTTTATTTTATTTTTTATATGCTTAAATAGATAAATAGATATCTCGGTACAGTAAAAGAAAAAAGGTGATAGGCTAACTGCTTGTGGAGAAGGAAGATATGTGCTCAATTGATTTCTGAAGTTAAGCAGGGTTGGGCCTGGTTAGTACCTGGATGGGAGACCGCCTAGGAATACCAGGTTTTGTATGGTTTCTGTAGCCCCTAAAGGAGAAGGTATAGAGAACATGGAGGCAAATATAATTTGTAATTGTATAGATTTCACATCAGTGTGTTGTTAAATTGATTTACTATGCTGAATTTCAAGTTGTATTTTGTTTAGATTCTAAATGTAATTTTTATGTTTGTAAACAGCCCTGAAGAAGTGCAGTGGAGCGCGAAACACGTGTTGGCTTTGTACAGACTGCGGCAATGTTTTGACTGCTTAAGAAAAAATAACTAACAACAAAAAGAAATGAACTAAGAAGATTTGACTTTAATTTATGTCTTATGTGTGTATATCTCAGTGATGGTTTTTGATATACTAATATAAAGATTACTCGTGGGGACCAGTATCTGAGATACGTGAAGCGCCGGGCAATTTTCCTGTTACCCACAGTGTGTTTTGTATGTAACTAAACAGGAGCAAGGCGCTGTAGGTGGCTCTTCTAGTGTAAAAATGGCTGAACATTTTGGCAATTTTCCTGTTACCCGCAGTGTGTTTTGTATACAACCTAAAACACATTTAACAGTCTAAATCCGTTAAAAAAAGAAAGGTAAAACTAACTAATTAGCATTTTCCATATTAGGAAAACAACTGCCCAAACAATTAAAACAATAAACAAGAACGAATAAAAGGCTCTCACTTATAAGATACACCAATCACAGAGAGCAATAAATTAAATAAACAATATATAAACAACAAAAAAATTCAGTTTATTTTACACCTCGAACCTACAACAAAAAGAAGGTGAATCTCTGCCGGATTGCTGCCAGAACACAGAACTTCATGGAAGAAAAAAGATTTCAAACTACACAAAGTAAGTAAAATTGTATTTAAAATGTAACACTACTACTAGTCTTCAACACAAAGGGGTCTATTACGATGGTGGGCTGACAAAGTCCGCCCGCCACGGCAACGGCTAAAGGGACCACCCGCCATAGGTGCGGCGCTCCCGCCATACAGATCAGGATGTGCCCGCCACACTGGCGGGAGCATCCCGCATTTTGTACATTGCTGCAGGCGGTGCTGTAAGCAGCACCCGCCGCAATGTACAAAATGTGTAGGATGGATTAAGCCACGCCCTATTTACAACACTAAGTTAGCATAACCGAGATAATTGTTAGCAAGCCAGCTTGTCTTTTCTGCTGCGCTGCACACGACACTTTTGTTATGTGTTATTCATTTTAGAAATGCTGACTCGACTTTGCCTTACAGGATAACAAACTGTTGTTTCAAATTCTTAACAGTGAAATGTGCCCTTGGTCTGTACATCATGTAAAGAACGAGTCTGGGTCACTAGAAGGTACAGAGTGTTGTGATTAGATTGATCGTACCACTTTTTAGACATATCATACATGCAGCTGCCAATATCTGAAGGACAAGCGTCTTTAATATTGCAGAACAGTTTGGGTTTGCAAGCATTCGAACAGAAGAGCTGATGCATGAGAGAGCTAGCTGATCCTTTGATGTGATTCTACTAAGCTGATCTATACGGTATGGGGTCCCCCCTGTTAACCTAAGAGACCTTCTAATAGTCTAATAATATTGTATTAGATTCTAGAGAAAGGAGTGTGGCTGTATACCACTGTCATTATTAGTATGATTGCTCCTTTCATTTTATATGGTATTGTAACAATGCTTATGGTTATGATCTGTACTGTTAGTCTGCTAGTGTTAGCCAAAGTACTGCATCTTAGGACGCGAGGTTTATAAAATAAACTCTTTAAACTTTACCGTGTCTGTATTATTCTGTTGTGGACTAACAAATAGATACGAACAGGTATTTCGGATTCCCACCACTCCTGAGAAATATCTAAGTCGCTTGTTCTGGTTTGTCTATACATTGGGACCGCCTAGCTAGATCTAGGCTAACGAATGGGATACTAAGCTAGTCGGATAAGGGGTTCTTGGTTCTGAGGGGAGTTTCTGGTACACCACAATTCTCTGAGGTCCTGGTCTCCTGCGCATAGTTCTGTGCATAAGCAGAATCCCTGCAACAAATGCATGTAGTGCATTTGCATGCACAACGTGGCAGGCACCGTGCAGTGCCTGCCACCTTGTGTATGCAAATGCAGTACCCCCCATGTGCACCCCCCAACATCCTGGGGGCCTGCTACAGGCCCCCAACAGCAAAGACCGCATGCCTTTCCAAGGCAATGCCGCCATGGAAAGGCCAATCACCGCCTGCATGTTAATATGGATGGCGGTGTCTTGCAGACACCTCCGCCATATTAAGCCCCTTTTCCGCCCGGTCGACTCATCGACGGGCGGAAAGCGGCAGAGGGTATTCCCGACTGCCGCGGACCCCCCAGCCATCCTAATATGGCGGGAGGTCATTCTAGCATGGATGGCGGGCGGATCGCCCGCCATCCTAATAGGCCCCAAAATATTTATAAAAAATAAATAACTAATATCTATCTTGTAAATTTATATCTCCTCTACAGATAAGCATACAAAAAATCCAAGAACAGCGTGAAGAATAAACTCAGACATAAAGTAAGTATAAAAATATTTTATATAAAACTGTTACCTAAATCACCCACCCAAAACCCACTTTCTCCCAAATTCCCCACCACCTAGTACATAATAAAACAAAAGTATTAAAATGATCTTTCTCTCTGCCAACAGAAACATCTTCAAAAAATCTGAAATAAAACACCAAAGGAAAAGCATCAACATTAAATTTTGAATCAAACTCAACATTGTAATTATATCAAAAACTATATATATATATTGCATACAAATATATACTGTATTCTTTTTAGTAACTTTTCTATACATTTTTCTTAGCATTAAAAAGAACACAATGACTGAATGCGCCCAATTTATTACCTTTCAAAAAGGAAAGAAGTTACTATATTATATGGGGAACGTCTGTACCCAAGAAAAACAAAGTAGACTAAAAGTTAATTGGAAATGTAGTAAATACTATTCCAATAAATGTTGTGGAAGGGCTACAACACAGAAAACAAACCTGTTACATATGTGAAAGAACATAACCACCCCAAAATGTGCCAGAAATTGAAGTTGGAAGTGCTCTAGATAACATAAAAGAAGCACTAGCTCTGAGAGATCCACCACAGAAATGTTCAAACAACAGCTGCTTAGAGTACCCGAACATGCTTCTTCCCAAATGCCCTCTATTGCTTCTTTAAAAAAAAAACCAACAGCTAGACAAACAAAAACCACTACCACCACCACTCCTGCCCCAAAAACATTTGAAGAGGTAGAAATTCCCCCAGAACTAGCAATAACCCATAATGATGAACCTTTTGTACTTTACGATAATAAATGCAAAGATAAAAGAATTATTATGTTTGCTACTGCAAATAGTGTAATCAAACTGCAGAAATCAGAAACATGGATGATGGATGAGACTTTAAAAATATGTCCCAAACCATTTTATCAGTTATACACTGTCCATGCACTATACCAAAACACTAACATACCTTTTATCGACGCCATGCTCCATAATAAACAGAACGCTACCTATATGGAAATCCTGAACAAAATAAAACAAGAAACCAATAATTCTTTTCCACAAAAAATAATGATTGATTTCGAACAAGCATTGATAAATGCAATCATAAAATGCTATCCACATACAGCAATTCAGGGTTGCTACTATCGTTTCAATCAATGTCTATGGAGATACCTACAAAAATCAACCTTAAGGGGCCGATTCCGATGTCACCAAAAAGGCCGTCCCAATGCCATCCGTAGGCTTACCTCACGACCGACTCGTATCCTGAGCCCGAAAATACAAACGACGAAGTACGATGCGAATAAGTGTCTGATTTCCGACCGCCACGTCCGTTCGTAATCCAGCAACATTTTACAAATGACCAGGCTTGGTCAGCGCGTAAATCGAGTCTTCCGGAGGCTCGTCATAAGCTGTTTCCTGATACGCAAGTACGATGTGTATTCCATACGCGACATCCAGGGCGCAGTGTCCAGCACGTCAGAGCATTCGTACGAGTTATGTAATAAAGCTCTGACTCACGCCAAAACACGATCAACAGGGACGAGATGGAGCTGCCATGTATCCAATCGCAGATCCTAACCATAGGGGGGTGGATGCCTATCACTCCCAGCATTCTCCACCCCATAGGGGAGTGGATGCCTATCACTCCCAGCAGATCCTAACCATAGGGGGGTGGATGCCTATCACTCCCAGCATTATCCACCCCATAGGGGAGTGGATGTCTATCACTCCCAGCAGATACTAACCATAGGGGGGTGGATGCCTATCACTCCCAGCATTCTCCACCCCATAGGGGGGTGGATGCCTATCACTCCCAACATATTCCAACCATAGGCGGGTGGATGCCTATCACTCCCAGCATTCTCCACCCCATAGGGGGGTGGATGCCTATCACTCCCAGCATATTCCAACCATAGGGGGATGGATGCCTATCACTCCCAGCATTATCCACCTCATAGCGTGGTGGGTGTCTATCACACCCAGCAAGTCCTAACCATAGGGGGATGGATTTCCTATCACTCCCAGCATTCTCCATCCCATAGGGGGGTGGATGCCTATCACTCCCAGCATATTCCAACCATAGGGGGTGGATGCCTATTACTCCCAGCATTATCCAATCCATAGGGGGGTGGATTCCTATCACTACCAGCATTCTCCACCCCATAGGGGGGGTGGATGCCTATCACTCCCAGCATATTCCAACCATAGGGGGGTGGATGCGGATGCCTATCACTCCCAGCATATTCCAACCATAGAGGGGTGGATGCCTATCACTCCCAGCATTCTCCACCCCATAGGGGGGTGGATGCCTATCACTCCCAGAATATTCCAACCATAGGGGGGTGGATGCCTATCACTCCCAGCATTATCCACCCCAAAGGGGGGTGGATGCCTATCACTCCCAGCATTCTCCACTTCATAGGGGTGTCCATGCCTATCACTCCCAACATATTCCAACCATAGGGAGGTGGATGCCTATCCCTCCCAGCATTATCCACCCCATAGGGGGGTGGATGTCTATCACTCCCAGCAGATCCTAACCATAGGCGGTGGATGTCTATCAATCCCAACAGATCCTAACCATGGGGGTGGATGCCTATCACTTCCAGCATTCTCCACCCCATAGGGGGGTGGATGCCTATCACTCCCAGCATATTCCAACCATAGGGGGGTGGATGCCTATCACTTCCAGCATATTCCAACCATAGGGGGGTGGATGCCTATCCCTCCCAGCATTATCCACCCCATAGGGGGGTGGATGTCTATCACTCCCAGCAGATCCTAACCATAGGGGGTGGATGCCTATCACTCCCAGCATTCTCCACCCCATAGGGGGGTGGATGCCTATCACTCCCAGCAGATCCTAACCATAGTGGGTTGGATGCCTATCACCCCCATGCAATCTCCACCCCACAAGGGGTGGAGGGAGAACACTCCCCCACTGCAGAACTGCCAAAATAGTGTTGATGTGTGTGAACTGACACCACAATGTAGACATGAAGATCTATATTTGACAAACACCCATCACTGTAGTGACAAAGAGGTGAGTGTGGGTTCAATCCCCCAGTATCATCAAGCACTTATATGGTATGGGGTATAACCCCCCTCACTGTAGTCACAAAGAGGTGAGTGTGTGGTTCAATCCCCCAGCATTATCAAGCACATTGATGGTATATGGTCTAACACCACCATCACTGTAGTGACACCAAGGTGAATGTAGGTCTCACACCCCTAGCATGTTTTGACAAATATGTGTGTCTTTGTGCCCAAACACACAGGCAATGTCGTTACAAATGAGTGGTTGTGTGCAAAACAAACACATGACTTTTGAGGCTAACATTGTAGTGCGTGCAAAAATACCCTCAACCATGTGCAGACAACCATTGCCATTGGGGGCTAACACTGCTGCAAAAGTGCAAAGGGACAATGTAAAAAGTGACCATCAAAAGAGCATTAACACACTCCTTCATGTACATCAGCCAGACGCAAATACAAATGAGCATATCTGAAACTACCCAATTGCTGAGATCCATTTCCACACTCAGGCAGCTATGGCAATATAACTGAAAATTACAACTATTGTGCAGACTGAAGATGCATGAGACCCAGGGACAGTACAGAAAATGATATCTATCAAACCTACACCACATGCCACACAAAGCTAGTAGAACTACATGGCTGAAGATGCACAAAGACAACCAAACAGCCAAGCTCACTAAAATAGATGACAGATCAACTACACGCTGAAGTGGCTAGCACACATGTGACTCGGCGAATACTAAATGTGTCAAATGTAAGTTTGCACACAGTGCAGTCCCACATCTCAAACCAACCATGGATAACCCCATAATCAGCACATTGTACTGGGGCACACACATCACGGACACTGTAAGTCAAATAGGCACAGAAATAACTGTCATACTCAGCACACAGCAAGATTCTCAAACATGAACATCTGCAAGGACTACAGTCTAGGTATGAAATGGCACTTGAACACAGGGACAAATGCTAACATGACACACACCATGGGCCCAGGATATGTCATAGAGAAAACACAGTTCCATGAGCTGATCTCCCAGCTGTGGAAGCACAGCTGTGTCCTGCTTGCCCATGGCAGGGGTCCACCATGTCTGAATTACACACGGTCATGGTTCCAAATATTACAACACACCGAACACTTTGTTTGCATCACCCTCTGTACATGTGTGCCTCCAGAGTCATCTGCATGTAGTCAAACTTCATGTTAACAAAGTTGTACTGATGCGACGGATGATTTGTAAATCAGCAAAGTGCTATCCTACATGTCAATTGTAGACGGTTTTACCTAAAAAGATGTGAGTGTCTTAAAAGCATGTCACATTCCATGCACAAAACATTGTGGATCTTGACAACCTGCAATAGCAGTCAATGCTGACTCTGATACATATGTTAATATGATACATATACCATCGACAACATGCGGTCAATCACATTGCCCAATCAGTATTGTCACAAACAAAGATTTCAACACAAATTTTATTATACAAGTTCACAAACTGAGGAACACGAAATGCAAAGCTCCTAAAAAAATTGCTTTATTCAGCCTTTGTATCAACTTTAGAACTGCAATAACCATAAGGCCAATGGCCAGTCCATTCCAAAAAGTCCTTTAGGGGGTATAATGAACTCTCTCTCCCTCACCTGCCTACACTGCTACAAGTAGGGGACATATCCCCTCAGAGGGGCATCTGTAAGGGCATGCCAGGCACCGCAGGGACATGACTAGGGGTAACCTTTTAAGGTTTAGGGAGGGATGGGAACTCTGGTGGAGTTGCTCGACACTGCAGTGGCCTGTTCCGGTTGAGGAGGTGTGGGCTTCACTGAAGTGGCCTGTTCGGGCTGAGGGGGTGGGGGCTCCACTGAAGTGGCCTGTTTGGGCTGAGGGGGAAGGGCTCCACTGAAGTGGTCTGTTCCGTTTGAGGGGGTGGGTGCTCCACTGAAGTGGCCTGTTCCGTTTGAGGGGGTGGGTGCTCCATTGCAGTGTCAGGATCAGACTGGAGATGGTGTGCATTTGGAGGGGAAGTGCTTGTGTGAGTGGGGTAAGGCCTGAGCTTATTGGGGACTTTGTAATGGGGTATGTGGTAAACTGTGATGGGGTGTGAGGTCCGCTCCATGGCATGTTTAGCCTGGGACTGTGAGGAATTGGATGGGGGTGAAGTGTGGGATGGTTGTGCTGGTACAGATTTTGGGGACCTGGGTGATTTACGTGTGGGAGCCTTGGACTCAGGGGAGGGTATGTGTTTAGGGCTGGGACTCCTCTCTGTGCCTGGAGATTTCCTCCTCCCCTTGCTAGCTGTGACTGTTGTATCTTTGGGGACGAGGCCAAGGTCACATAGGAAGAGCCGCTGGCTAGAGCGTGTGGCAGGAGAGTCATGGGTAGAGGTCTTGGAGGGAGAGGTCGGTGAGGAATGACGAGTGGTTTTGGATGCGTGTGAGACTGTATTCTCCCTCTACCCTGTGTGTGTGCTTTCAGTCACCGGACTATGCCTGCATGCCTATTTAGACTTTGTCTTGGGTGCCTGTGTGCTGCTCATGTCCGTTGGGGTGTGTGTATGTGCCTGTGTGTGTGTGCTTTGGACAGGTAGGGTAGTGGAGACTGTGGATGGGGCAGGGGAGATATGGGTGAGGGACTGCTGTAGGAGGGACACTGCTGCCATCAGTGAGGAGGCAATGGACTGATTCCCCCGCTGTAGGGCAGACATATTTGATGAGATGCCCTCCATGAACGACACCAATTATGTCAACAGACCAGTGTGTGCATGGAGGACACTCAGAATGGATGTCTGCCCCACATGGATCTGTTTGAGCAGGTCCACAGACTCCACACTCAGGGCAGCAGGGGGGACAGATGCAGGGGCAGCGGTGCCTGGCACGAAGGAGACATGTGTGTGTCCACGGACCTTTGACCTGTGACCAGCTGGAAGGGTGGAGATGGTGGTGGTGGTGGTGGGGACAGACGCAGATGTAGTGGGACCTGACATGTCCTCATCCAACACCACAAGGGAGTCGTCACCGGTGCTTGACAGGTCATCGGCAGATGTTGTTGTGTCCAACATGCTTTCGGCATGGTTCCCCTCACCCTCTGTGCCACTGGGTCCCTCCTCCTCCTCCTCCTCCACAGTGAATCCAGTCTGGCTACTCGCTTCCTCAAGGTCCGTGGAATCGTCTCCTCCACTTGACATAGGTCATGCTGTGAACAAGGAAGATTAACAGATTCATATCAGTCAACTGCATAGACTTGACACATGAGTACAAGTACAACACATCACAGAGCAAAGCCTTGCATAATGTCATTGGCACCTTTCTCACTCCTTGCACATAAGTGAACATGGCCCTTGTTATTCTTTCGGTAAACCTTTGTTCACAAACACATACTGGCAATGGAAACATTTGTATGATGTGTTACATGGACCACGAAATACATGACCAAAAACGCACTTTGCTGCCAGTCGTCTGATCTGTGATGCACATGACTGTAATGTGTCATTACACACATCACTCTTCTCATTTAGGAGAGACTGGAAGTGACACAGCAAATGGGATGGGCTGATATCAAAGTTGTCATGTCTAAAATATTAACATCATCAAACATCAAGGTGGGCACATGTCCTGAACGTCAATGCAATAATGGTCTGAATGCAGGACCACAGACCAGTTCAAATAGTGCATCTTCACAATCTTTCAATGTGGCATACTGTGCCACTCGCATGTCTGCATAAACAGTCTGTACTGACAATTGTTAGCGGGCCAGTGAATCACAAGGTTTAAGTCAGCACTGTGCCACAAACATGAAAGCCCCTTCCATGCCACATCTGTTGTGCTCAAGTTTACATATCCCCTTTGTGCAACACTCAAGTCCAAGACTCTGACAAGGTCATATTGGGCTACTTTGGTATTGTACTACATTAATGAACAAATCTGTCCACAGGACCTATTTCATAGTAACCAGTTATAAAGTGATGCTGCATGAGCATAAATGTCAAAGCCAACATCATGCAGTCAAGGGATGAGACACACATGTTGCGTCCTGTGTATTTTAGCCAGATTACAAGATTTTGCTGTCTGTCCAGATTACATGTATCAACTACCTGTCTTCTTGTACAAAGTCCGGCATGTTCACACTGTTACAGACTCAGACACATAAGAATCGACTTTGCAATGTAGAAGGGGTTGCCTGACACAGAGAAAAACTGATGTGACAGTTTCTCATTTGAACTCAGTTGGCATACTGGTCCTTGGGCCGTGTCAAATGTGGGATTACATGGAGCAACATGCAGGTGACTACACCCTTTTGGACAATTATCCATTGCAATTGTCTGAGGCTTCAACATTGGTCTCACCTGCTGCACGGGTGTGTAGCATATATCTCAAACACAAGTGTTTCTCTAGATCTGCCTCTTCAAAGCTATATGTATGTTACACACAGAGCACAGATCATATTACAGGCAATGTGCAGACACATGTCAGACTATTACAGCACTCATGTTGGTTAACGCTATACACCTTTTGGAAATGGTGCTGATCACAATAACCTTGGAGTACTGCACATACACAGATCCTAAGTGACACATGTGGCAGACAGGGAGGGACACACCTGGCCATCATATGATAATGGGGTCTGCTCAGAAATTGCCCATGAAGTGTTGTCTAAGCAGACAAACGACCCGTGAGAGGGTGAGCAGACTGAGGGAGGGAAACAAACATTACATACCTAGTACAAATACATTGTATGTACTCACCCCCTTCTTGCTGCTGTTTGGCCTTCAACTGCCCATCAAGGTCAGGGAAGACCACAGCCAGAATCCTCAGCATGTGGGGGGTCAGTGTCTGTCATCCACCCCTGTGGCGCCGAGGTGACAGCTTCAGCTGGACCCTTGCGATCTTCCGGGTCCAACCAAGGAGGTCCTGCCACCTCTTCTGGCAGTGGCGGCGGCGATGGTAGGCCCCCACCGATCTCACAGCATGGGTGATGGGCAGCCAAATCTCTGCCTTCTGATGGGTGTTGACCTGGAAGGATGACATGGTGATACACCATTACTCCATCTGGTACATCCTAAGCATATGTATTGAGAGGGTAACTGTTCCTAAAGATGGTCGTGTGTGCTCTCAAGAAGTAAACAGGTCGGGTAGAGTGTGGGGAATTTCTCCTTTTGAATATAGTGCCCTCACACACCCTTTCGAGTGTCTTGCTTCATCATGGGGCGTTGCTCCTCGTGGGGGTGGCGCTGCAGTCCCCCACGGGCCCCGCAAGAGGGCTCTTTGTCGGAGATCTTTTGTTTGGAGACGCCGCAGTTGTGCATGGGAGTGTGTGGGCCTATCTAAGGGGTGGTGAATAGTGCGTTTAAAAATTACTGGATAAAGTACAAGACCTTTATTCACAACTCTACCTAGTAAAAATTTAAAATGGTGATCCTGGAGCTCCTCTTGGAAAAGAAATAAAGAGGGCAGATGTGAAGATAACTGCTGCTCTCAGGATGGTGCGTGTAAGTCCTAATAATAAATGGTCAACATGTTTCGCGCTTCAAGGTGGGTCCTTAAGGGATCCCGATGCGCTTCGTCAGGACCAAACTATAAAGTGGGTGAAACAATTGTGAATGAATGAGAACAGGTTTCAAATAAGGTGCTGTGTTGTAAACCTGTGATACCTTAGTATTAGGTAAACGCAGCGTCCTCGCGCTGATAGGTACTCCTTCTTGTGTGGATAACCTTTACCCAACCTGGTAGGGTAGAAATACAAAAAGAGAGACACACATGTGGATAGGGGAGAGGGAAAACAGTAAAAATAAAACATGACATCTGGTAATCATTAAACAGGGTCTGTTTGTGATTGCAATGTAACCCAGCACAAGGAGCATAATTTAAACCATGCTTCAAATGATTACATGCAGGTACAGATGACTTGTGTTAGAAGAATATTCAACATCGTGCTCAAGACCGCTATAGTGGGGTGCGAGTAATTTTAGATCAATTAGCAATACTCGAGTGCCATCAATAAGTATCTGACAACCTGTGTAAGAAGACTTGCAGCGGTCATGACGTGGTAATGGAACACTATCATTTGTGAGAATCTTTACCAAGCACGGAGCTACATGATAAAGCCTACCCAGAAAGTATAGGGAATGGGCTCCATCAGCAACGCGGAGTAGGCAGAAAGAGAAACTGGATAAAGGAAACAAAAGAATATATCATGGATGTCGATTATTGGTAAGCTGTCGTAAGACTCAGAGCGCAGGAGCTCACCTCATTCGTTATAAGTGGATACTCACGGGTGCTCTTTCGCCAAGGGTGTGGTAACCTACGCATCACACACATGGACATATGAGTCATGGTCAGACTGGTATTTCATGTCGAAAGGGAAGACAAGCATCATCATGGGCAGTTGTCCTGTGTGAATACCTCCCTGTGAAACATGAGAACAGTGCAGGGAATTCTGACCCACAACACACACTACTACCTCACTTTACCTATCCTGTGTATATATGTCTACACACTGTAAGACTTACTCCAAATATGTCTCCATGCATGCCCTTGGGATCACAGTGCTTGAGGGACAGTTATTTGACATTCAATTTTGTACATGCAGTGTAATCAACACTCACCTGCTCCCCTGGTATGCCATTGTATTGAACACCCGCTTGATGCGTGCGCCTCGGCCTGGCTGTGGCTCCCACGTCCATGCTATACTCACCCGCATCCAACGGCATTGTATTGAACACCCACTCGATGCATCCGCCTCGGCCTGGCTGTGGCTCACGCGTCCATGCTATACTCACCCATGTCCAACGCCATTGTATTGAACACTCACTCGATGCGTCCGCCTCGGCCTGGCTGTGGCTCACGCATCCATGCTATACTCACCCACTCCAACACTATTGTATTGAACACCCACTAGATGCGTCTGCTTCGGCCTGGCTGTGGCTCACGCGTCCATGCTATACTCACCCACGTCCAACGCCGTTGTATTGAACACCCACTTGATGCGTCAGCCTGGATGTGGCTCTGGCGCACTACAATGTTCACTCATCATGTTAGACAGTAAGGCAAATGTTCATGTCATTCTGAAGGACCTGTCTGGATGGTATGAACCACATGTCAGAATGGACATGGAACCTGACTGCACACACTCCCGTTATGGGCTAAGCTTATTGTGCACCAAATGCATTGTCTGTGTGGTACATTGCAACTGAGAGTGACCACTTCACAGATCACCCTCCTATGCTTGGACACAGTCCCAGGGGATCATTGTGTCAACCCAGGTCACTTCCACACATATTCACTGCATTTTCTGGATGTGTGTGGAAAAGACCATTGTGTGATTACATTTTGAGTGTATGCACAGTATCTGAGTCTTGTCCTACACTGACACTGACTTGCTGATGTTTTCACAATATCCAGACAGAGTCATCATCTTGTATTAGTCATGTGAGTTGGTGTTGTGTCTTTGGGGCACAGATTTACATGTAGGTATGGAGAAGATACATATGTGCTACCCTTCCTGTTAATGTTGTGTATGTTATTGTACGTGTATGTCTGACATGTCAGCATGAGATTGTCTACTCCATGACAGTGCAGTGCATGGTGACAAGCTGTCTGTAACTTGAGTTCCCGCTCAGTTGCAAGACATGATCCATATCTGTGTACCTTCAAAACATGTGATGGGTGAAACATAGATCTACATATTGAGGAGTTATGAGTTGTGTTTTGAGTATGTGACGTTTGATAAAATGGACAGTGACAGACGCCAGTGACCAGTCACAGTACACCACTGTTATTGTTGAGTATTACATAACAACATGAGATGTTTACCAGGGTTACGTCGCTGTCAATTGTGTATTAGCTCCATCTCACACATCTGAATTGATTGTGTGTTGCCCTGAAGATGTAGTTGAATTATTGTATGTTACTAACGAGATTTGAAAGTGTCATATCAATCTGTTGACATCCTTCTTCATATGTCCCACAGGAGTCCAGCTGTCCACAGACCCTTCCCCGACCTAGAGACCATGGTCGAACGTGACACCATCAGACACTACAGATTCACAAGACGACTAATTGAGAATTAAGCTGAACAGTTGGCCCCCTATTTCCTACCTGGACGCACTTATCCCTTTGCTCTGACCCCCAAGGTTAAGGTGATGGCGGCTCTTAATTTTTTTGCCACAGGGACATTCCAACATACTGTGGTTCTGCGGTAGGATGTCACATACTATGTTCAGTCATGTGCTCCGTGATGTGTGTGAGGGCATTTTGCGATATCTCAACCTCTACATCCGGTTCCCAACACCACAGCAGTTTCCAGGGATTAAAGCTGACTTTTATGCATTGGGACACATGCCAAATGTCATAGGCTCAATAGATGGGACACATGTGGCTTTGATAGCACCACAGGCCAATGAATGGACATACAGGAATCGTAAACACTTTCATTGCATCAATGCCCTGGTGGTATGTCTGCCCAACATGATCATATCACATGTCTGTGTGCATTTTCCTGGAACAGCCCACGACGCACACATAATGAGGAATAGTCAGATCCCACAGATGATGTTGCAGCTGCAAAATGAGCGTGCATGGCTTGTATGTGAGTGATGTCTTTTTCTTGTGTGTGTAACCTGTATGTCATGTTGTACCCTTCTTTGCACCAACTGATTTGTCTCATGTGTTAAATGTAGGAGACTCTGGATACCCCAACATGCTGTGGCTGCTGACACCACTGCGGAACCCTGTGACCCATGCTGATGTACTGTACAATGAGGCACATGGGCGGACCAGGCGAGTGATAGAGGGGATATTTGGCTTGCTAAAGACAAGATTTCGCTGCCTGGACCAGACTGGAG
The DNA here is from genome assembly GCF_964204655.1 of Triturus cristatus. Taxonomy (NCBI): domain Eukaryota; kingdom Metazoa; phylum Chordata; class Amphibia; order Caudata; family Salamandridae; genus Triturus; species Triturus cristatus. The sequence continues at coordinate 906,933,900 of NC_140579.1, forward strand.
GAGCTCTCCAATATGCATCACAAAAGGTGTGCAAAATCATCATAGTATGTTGCATGCTACACAACCGGGCAGTGAGGAGGGGGCTACCTCTCATCCAAGATGACGGAGACCAACTGCCTCCAGCAGGGTAGGATACAGGCCTGGGGCACGTTGCCAGTGAGGAGGAGGTGGAGGAGGAGGATGTTAGGAGACAGCTCATTAACAACTTTTTTACATGAGTCTAAGTATTCTACGATTCTTTGATTATGCCTTTTTTAACATAATATGTGTATGTTGCTGGCTATGTTTAGATAAGTGTGAGTGCATGCAACTGTAGTGTTACTATTTCCCTAATAGGCTCTGCACATTGGAATAATATACCCTATAGATTTGGCATAGGACTGAGGTCAGTATGCCCCTTTTGAGTATATTAATCTTAATTAATTTGTACCAGCTAACACAGAGGCCACTAGAAACTCCTTGAAAACAAGAAGGGAGTAGTTTCTGGCAACCACATAAACATGACTACTTTGTTTCCCTTTAGAATCGAAACACTCTCAGAATCGTGGAAACAACAGATAACAGTTTCTCTCAGGTAATCGTTCATGTTTAGTTTCTTCAGAGTTACACAGGAAGAATAGACGGGCGTTTCAATAAAAGGATTTATTGAACAGTCTTGTTTGTCGAGTAAGAGATATGAGCTGTTACAATCGGAAGACAGTATGCAAGATATATTATGTTCAGCGTAAGCAGTATAAAGAAATAATACTGGGCTAGCATTATCTTTTATCGATGACACATATACATAAATACCATAAGCTAAAAATGCGAGTACTCATGAGATGCTTCTCTAACTAGTTCTACCCCAGTGTACCGAACCTAAGTATAGTACAAGGTAAGAAGTAGGTGATGTATGCTATAGTATGGTATGCTACGTTTAGTATGCCAAGAGTCCCTCTAGGTTCTAGTCAGCTCCATACCTTGAGAATGAGTGAGGTGGAAATCTCTTTCCGGGTCTCAAACTCTAACACCCCGCGAAGGGAGTCAGAACATTGGAAGCTGGATTCTCTGCGAGCAGAGATGACAGCGTCTCTTGTCAGTGCGTCAGGCCGGGACACGGGCTCCTCTAAAGTTGAGGTCTCCTCCTACTTGCTTGGGCAAGGAAAGATATATTTATACCCGATAGGTGCCTTGGAATGTTAGCATTGAGGTAAGGTTGGGCAGAGGAAGACGTCAGGAATGAACCCTTAAGGAATAGCGGTTCATGCATAATAAATGAGAAATCAATAATCCTGTGCTAGGGGAACTCCCAAAAGCTTAAGGGTCTGGTTTCTAAGAACTCGTTATGACATTGGGGTGGACGGATGTAGGTGACCATGCCTATATTTGGATAGCATGGCTAATGCCTAAATAAGAACTGGGATCTTATGCCTATATAAGGGCAATGCGAATTGTGCCTATGTAAGGACATGTAGCAGGAAAACCTATATACGGACACCTAAAGCGGAATTCAACACAACTTGACATGATCATTGCTTTTGGACAGTGTATATTGAGTCATGATGGTTACCAGTACAGTGTTGACATTACTTCTAGCTGTTTTTTTAATTTTACGATGAATAATAGCTTAACAATTTTGGCAGATGTCTTAACCTGAATGTTGTATTCAAGACTGGTCTATATCTCTCCTTCACAGGCTCCTTTGGCTGTTATGTGGATACGTGTGAGCTTGGCAACACACAAAGCAGTTGCTATATTGTACATTCATTTGGATCATGAATCAGTGATACACACTCTGTTCTGTAATTTCCTTTTCCAGATTATTTTGGTTCAACGTGGTCATTGACACTGTCATCTACTCTGGCTTGTGTTGAAGGCAACTGCTTGTGGCTGTGTAATAAACCTGTGAACCACATAGAGGTGTGCCTTGTCTGTTTCCACACATCCAACATGAATTTATAACCTGTATATATGCCCTGATGTTAATTCCATGACACAATTATTAGTGTTTGTATAGTTCAATGGTTCAATCTTACAACAATGGAGGCAATGAATTTATGTGGCAGGTATGAGGTGTGTTATGTTTACCTTGTCGTGTTTATCCCTCATATGGGTCATGTTACATTTTGATTAGTAGACGGTAACTAAACTTCTGCTGTCCTTTTGTTGACAATGCCATGTGATACTGATCATCAGTCCAATTGGCCGGATATTCCAGAATTGACAAATGATTCACGTATTATGTGGATATGAATTTATTTAAGTGCATGTGATGAATGTTACAATCAAGGGTAAGTACTGTACGAATTAGTAATCCAAAGTTCACATATGAGTTGGTATGTTGTGATAGATGAGAAGTCTCAGAGCAAAGTCCACAGTCATTTTAGAATATTGTCCAGATTGGACCCTCCAACCCATGTGGGAGAGTCCAGTGACTGTCAACAGAGTGTATGCTTTGCACACAGAGGAGGATATTGGTTGCATTTCTCTCCTTCCAGGGGGATACATGGCCATCACTGTCTCTTGTCCCTCTTCCACGGACATCTCCTCTTCTTGGGAGGGGGAGGACCCTCTGTTGCAGGCTGCTGCATTGAAGGGGACTCATCGTCAGTGCCCTCAGCCCTCCCTGTGGCAGTTGCAGATTGTGAGGCAACGGATGTAGAGGGCACACAGGGAGGTGGGGGCATGTTGGTAGCTATCTAGCGGATGCTGGTGAGTACGTCCCTATGCACCGCAGTGAGGTCATCTATTTTGGACCAGTTGGACACCATTCGTTCCATATGTTGGTCCACCCGGTCAAAATGGCCAGCCTGCTGCTGTCTGATTTCCTTGAGGATCCCAACAACCTAGCCAAATACACCGGTGCATTTTCGATACGCATAGAAAATGTGAGTCAGCTGTGGGTCCTCTCCATCATCAGCACCAGCTGGTGGTAATGTCCTCTCACCACGCACCCTCACACCACCACTAACACTACTGGCACAAACCTGGCGTGGCACGCACTGACAGGACAGGTCCTCCTTCATTGTTGTCAGGGGCGATGTTTCCTGCCAACTCCGGGGTGGCCTGTGTTGCTGTTCTTCCAGGGTTTGGTGGTCTTGGTGTGTCTGTGTGGGTTCTGGGCATCTGGATGTTCACAGATGTAGCATGAGTGGTCGCTGGGGCTGCTGTTGTTACTGTTACTGGTGCTGCATGCTTACCCACACCGGAGATGCCAGGTTGTTCGTCATCGTCCGAGGAGGACTTCAAGACAGACACACTGGAAGTCTCAGTGTCATCCGTAGCCTGGGCCTCAGATTCTTGTTCAGTATGTGAACTCACATCAGGATCCCTTGTGTGTAGGAGAGAGACACATTGTTAGTATTGTATTTACACTTGTCAACGTATCATACACAGAAATGAGAGATGTAGTACATTGAGTGGAATTTTCAAACAATTTAAACTCATCAATTGTCACAGACACTGGACTATTTGTTCATGTTAAATTGTGACTTAGTGAAGATGTGCTTTTCAGAGCATGTACAGCTCTGTGCATGTATGTGTTGTTACCTTGATTGTACATAGACATTGACTGTCAAGTGACACCTTGTGCATGACACTGGTGTATTGTCATTTCATACATCTGTGTATTTACAATGACAAATGTACTACTCCAATTCAGATGTTTACCTGGATTTGTGCATGCGTGCTTGCGTTTGTGCATGTTTACACCAGTCACATTGCTGTGGACACATACATACCCACTCTCCTGTATCTGTCTGCAATTACTATGTTTTTCTTTGGATGTGTTGATGTGAAACAGCAATTACATCACATGCGTCACAACGCATGCGTTAGCGTGGCATTTGTTGCAACAACCACATTATTACATGGCAGTACATCGCAACACAAGTCATTACATTGACCTGCAGTGGTTGACGCACAAACATGTTGAATGGTACTATTTGATACCTATAGTCATTCCCCACTGTTGCGCACACTGGAGTTGTAATGGTGAGTTGTATCAATAAGTATTCCGGCCCTGACCCTACTGCAAGTGGTTGTGATGTGTGGCATTGTGTACTGCAATGTGACTACACAGTAGTTGTTTGGCCCGTGTTGCAATTGCATGCTTTTGAAATTTGTATGCAATGTGAAGAGACATATTTGTGTTGATATTTCTCATCACATTGAACACAATGTGAATATCTTTCTGTGGTTCTTTTTTGTTGCAGTCTATCTTTGCGCATGATCACATCATGTACATACTACTTGTCCTACATGTACAGATGGCTTAACAAAGGGTGATGACTTGCTTTTTTATGGTCAGTGCTGTGAGGTACAGTGTGTTAGGTGCTTGAGTTATCCAGCGGTGACTTGTACCACTCTTCCAAAACAGACAAGCTTACTCCGCATTGACAGGGGATCAATGACAGTGAGGGGTGTGTAGTGGCAAGGATGCTGACACAGGTGCATGATGTTGTTGGATGAAAATTCACAACAATGCCTTGGCCACATGACAACATGTAACAGTGTGGACCTTACATTTACAGTCAGATGGACATTGTCCTTGATGTCTGTTTCATTGTATGTGGTTAGTGTTATGTGCTCTGACTGATACTTACACCATGTAATGTCCTACGTGCACCTCCCCAGGTTTCACAATGAGCACACCTGTGACTGTGCTCTCCCTGTCTGTGTGTGGATATGTACTGTTGAGGTGGATGGGTGTGTGTATTTGTGTGAGGAGCCCAAGTACTGGCTGTGACTACTCACAATTTCATTAATGTAGCCCCTGTGTAGCCATCTTGCCTGTACTTTTCCTTTCCCTCTCAGGGACTGCTTAGTCACAGGTGTGCAATTTGTTCTGCCTGAGGAGGTATGTTTAGGCCAAGGCATGATGGTATTTGCAGTCACTGCAAATTATGATGCTCCAACATGGCACAACTGAAACCCCTGGGATTATGCGTTATATTCAGTGAATGGGAAGGTACAGGCTCAGTTGTCTGACAGTGTTGCCTGAAGTCCAATTGGGCCCAAATGCCTAGAGGGCCCTGTGATGCCCCCACCAGAGTCCAGTGTCAGCCATTTTGCCTGTGCATTGTCATTCACTGTCAGGGACAGCATAGTCACAGGTGTGAAGGTTGTGGGAGGGGTGGGTGTGGTACAAGTTAGATATTACAGCTGCTTGGCATTTACGTTTCTTGGGCAGACAGACATGCCCATCACATGCAGGTTAATTAATGTTGTTCTGTCTTTGCTAACAGTGATTTGTATGACTATGTCCTTGACAGTGATGTCTGCGACTGTGGATTTGCTGTCAATATTGGCTAGTTCAGTATGTACTCACCAGGCTCTGGTAGTCCAGATAATCCAGTTAGCCCCTCCACTGGTAGGATGTCCCGCACATTCTCCTCCCAGGATGTGAAATACACAGGTTTGGCAGGAGAGCCACCGCCGGTCCGCTGGCTCAGGAAATGTTCTTTGGAAATGAGCTTCTTGACCCTCCTGCGTACATCATAGTACCGGGTCTGGATATCTGATTTTTTGTGCACGGCAGGTGCTTGAGCATTCACTCTGTTGACAATTCGGTCCCACATCTTGGTTCTCTGGGACTGGATGGTCTGTTGGACCAAGCTGCCAAATACCTGGGGTTTCACCCTGAGGATTTCATCTATCATGACTTTTAACTCATCTGGTGTGAACTTTGGATTCTTCTTTGGTGGCATGGTGATGGGTGGTGGTGGTGGTGGTGTAGGTGGATGTGTGGGTGAAGGTGAGTGAGTGTGAGTGAGGGTGTGTTTGTGTGGTGCTAGTTGTGTGGTAGATTAGTTTTGTGTGTATGTAGTAGGTAGATGAGTTGTCTGTGTAGTGGTGTGGTCTGATAGCATGTCTGTTGGAATAGCAAATGGTGATAGGAAATGTTTGCTCCCTTTATATAGGTGGAGCAGTAGGTGTGTCTTATTATTTAAATTCCAATATTTTTTTCGAGATAACATTGCTTTTTTTGGAAGTCTTTTGTCTGTTTCTATGATGAAGATTTTGAACTTTTCATTTCATGGCAGTTATTTTTGGCCACACCTGATGCTTCTTCCTGTGTTCTTGGTGTTGTCCGAGTCTGTTCCATCCAAGCTGGGCTATGTGGCATGGTTCGTGCACGAGTCTCTTGTGTCATGTAGATGCAAGGCTATGTGGCATGGTTTGTTTACGAGTCTCTCGCGTCGTGTTAATGCGAGGCTATGTGGCATGGTTTGTGTTCGAGTCGCTCGCGTCGTGTTGATGCGAGGCTATGTGGTATGGTTTGTGTATGAGTCTCTTGCGTCGTGTTGATGCGAGGCTATGTGGCATGGTTTGTGTACGAGTCTCTCGCGTCGTGTTGATGCGAGGCTATGTGGCATGGTTTGTGTACGAGTCGCTCGCGTTGTGTTAATGTGGGGCTATGTGGCATGGTTTGTGTATGAGTCGCTCGCGTCGTGTTGATGCGAGGCTATGTGCCATGGTTTGTGTACAAGTCGCTCGTGTCGTGTTGATGCGAGGCTATGTGGTATGGTTTGTGTTCGAGTCGCTCGCGTCGTGTTGATGTGAGGCTATGTGGCATGGTTTGTGTATGAGTCTCTTGCGTCGTGTTGATGCGAGGCTATGTGGCATGGTTTGTGTACGAGTCTCTCGCGTCGTGTTGATGCGAGGCTATGTGGCATGGTTTGTGTACGAGTCGCTCGCGTTGTGTTAATGTGGGGCTATGTGGCATGGTTTGTGTATGAGTCGCTCGCGTCGTGTTGATGCGAGGCTATGTGGCATGGTTTGTGTACGAGTCTCTCGCGTCATGTTGATGCGAGGCTATGTGGCATGGTTTGTGTACAAGTCTCTCGCATCGTGTTAATGCGAGGCTATGTGGCATGGTTTGTGTACGAGTCTCTCGCGTCGTGTTGATGCGTGGCTATGTGGCATGGTTTGTGTACGAGTCTCTCGTGTCGTGTTAATGCGAAGCTGTGTGGCATGGTTTATGTTCGAGTCGCGTGCGTCGTGTTGATGCGAGGCTATGTGGCATGGTTCGTGTACGTGTTGCACGCATCGTGTTAATGCAGGCCAATGTGAAATAATTTACGACCGAGTGCTTCACGTCTGGCTCTTTTCCTGTGGAATCGTCCGTAATTTTATTCCGACCGAGTCGTTTGTAAAGGACATGCATGGCATCGTACTCAGCCATTTGGAAGCAGTTTATACGTTTCGGTCGGAGTAAAATCCGGATCCGTGTCGGGCGGCACAATGTCCGACCCAGATCAGAATTGACCCCTAAGTGTAGAATAGTAGAATATGCAACTGACAGTACTTTTGCATATCAAGTTAAAAAACTTGCAGAACTGGTCTACGTCCCAGTTACTGACGTGGCTGAACACTACAACATATTACTAGAAAGTCCATATTACCAAAGAAACGAACAAAAATTAAGTCCCCTTTTAGATTATTTCAAAGATACCTGGGTGGGAAGACTCCACAGATCAGGACACAGAAGACTACCTAAGTACCACATTCCATGGTGGAATGTATACCTTAGCACACTAAATAAAGAAGCTGCGCTTGCTCACCTGTTGCCTGTCTGGCTTCCCCGGTCCGCCACGGTTTGTACCGTTTGTTGCGGAGGGAAGACCAGTTAGTTTACATTCTTCCAGGGCCGCACTTCCGCCCAGGTTGACGCTCTAGTCTCCAGCTGCACCTACTTAAGGGCAGGTTGGAGAGGAGGCGCAGCGGTCTCCAACTGCTGTAAGTCGGAGATTTTAACCTCTGTTGCTCAGATGTACTATCGCTTTTAAAAGTTTCTGTATTGTGTGCTGCTATTCACTGAATCTTGACTTCTGCTTTTAAAAATTGTTTTAGTATTTCACTCGTACTTGCACTTTTGGCGCACTTGCTCACCTGTTGCCTGTCTGGCTTACCCGGTCTGCCACGGTTTGTACCGTTTGTTGCGGAGGGAAGACCAATTAGTTTACATTCTTCCAGAGCCGTACTTCCACCCAGGTTGACGCTCTAGTCTCCAGCTGCACCTACTTAAGGGCAGGCTGGAGAGGAGGCGCAGCGGATGCGCACAGCGGGCGGGCTGCTGGCGTGCCGAAGGCGCGCCTAAGGCAAGCCATTATGCGCCCATCCACGCCTCGTCCGGGCCTAGGGCCAGAACCCCTGGACCGTTCATTGAAGGCAGGGACTTTCTAACATACTCAGGGGATAATCTTCACGCCCTCCACCAACATAGGAGTAAGGCACGTGCGCCGCTCCCCTGTGAAGCTCCTTCTAGTGCAGAGGATTTTCAACGTCCTGAATGTCTAACTAAAATCTCGAGGAGCACCCGGGTCTTGCCCAAATCCATCAAAAAATCGAACACCTTAGCCCCGGAATCTATAGCGCTCCAGCTAGCCCTCATCAATGCTAGATCACTGATCAAACACAAGTACGAAATTGCAGATTTTATCATTGTTAACAAACTGGACATCCTGTTTGTTACTGAAACATGGTGTGACCAATCATCTGATTCTGACTTCAACATCGCAGCCCCCCATGGGTACAAAGTTGTCAGACAAGATAGACAACTTAAAAAAAGGGTGAGGGCTTGAAATCATTCATAAGGATGAGCTTAACACCTTCTGCTCATCCATACCTACACCGGAATAGGAGGCAGTACATTTTAACATTTCCATTGGTGACCAAAAGACATTTAATGGTATACTAATATACCGTCCTCCCGGCCCCGGAAATAGTTTTCTTACTACTGTTCACTCACTATTAGAGATAGGGCTCCATTCGGAATTCTTCACTATCCTAGGGGATATGAACTTCCATCTTGATCTTCCAAAGGAGAGAGATACACGAGAACTTCTTGATGCCACCATAGGATTAGGGCTACAGCAGATCATACACTATCCCACGCATGTAGCAGGTCATACTTTGGATGGATTTTTCACCAACAATCCAGCCATCTCTAAAACATCTTCACTCCCTTTGACCTGGACAGATCACTATGCTGTCTTGTTTAGCTATAACCTGCCCCGATCTTATGCTGGTAATACTGCCAGCAGTAAGACTCTCGGCAGAGCATGGCATAAAATTGACCAGAGTACCCTGGATGCCAAACTTGTACAAAGCCAACCTGCTTTGCACGGGGAAGCAGAAGCCTCAGCCATAAATTACACTGCATGGCTAGAGTCAAACTTTGCAATGGTAGTTCCGACCTTAGTGATAAATAAAAATAGGAAAGTTCCATCTGCCCCTTGGTTCTCAGAGGCCCTAAGATTAGATAAGCAAGCTTGCAGAAGGCAGGAAAGTAGATGGAGGACAAGCTATGAAAAAGCAGAGAAGGAACTATATAAAGCCACACTGGCTGACTATAAGAAAAAGTTAATTGCGGTAAAAAGTCATTATTATACGACGCAAATTGAAGGGGCTGGCACGTCCAGCAAGGAACTCTTTAAGACTATAAAGAACCTAATCTCAGCACCCAAGGACGACTCTGCCAACTCTAACCAAGATTTCTACAACACTCTTGCCCACTTTTTTAAGTCCAAGGTGGACCAAATATACGACCAATTCACCACGCACAGATCAGTCACTAATAACGCAATACATGTACCATCAGGCAAAGTGACTTTCTTAGATTTTTCCCCGTCTTGCTCCAAGCAACTATCTTCTCTTCTCTCTTCTACCAAGTCAGGATCCCCGGAGGATCCTTGCCCCCCTAGGATTCTCAAAACCATCAGCCACATTATTAGCCCATTGCTAACTAACGTGTTTAATCAGATGCTATTGCAAGGGCACTTCCCTTCAATATGGAAACAGGCTTGTATTCTGCCTCTTTAAAAAAAAGCTAATCTAGATATAACTGATCCTGCTAACTACCGTCCTATTGCTAGACTCCCTGTTCCCGCTAACATTTTTGAGAAACGGCTAAACACTGAACTCTCCACCTTTATTACCGAAAACGAAATCCTGGATCTGAGTCAGTTTGGTTTCAGAGTGGGACACAACACCGAGATGGCGCTAATAAAAACCACTGAGGAGATCCGAAAAACACTAGACGGCGGGGGGTCAGCAGCCCTTGTCCTCCTCGACCTGTTTGCGGCATTTGATACCGTGGACCATACGAGCCTGGTCAAACGTCTAAAAACCCCCTTTCCCTCTTAAGGTCATTTCTTTTGGACCGAACACAAACTGTGCAACTGGGCAATTTTAAATCAGCACCCTTCATCTTGCCGTGTGGGGTGCCGCAGGGGTCCTCTTTGAGCCCCACGCTTTTTAATATTTATGTCTCTGACCTAGCCTCTCTGATCAGAAGTTTTGACCTATGTCCAACCTCTTATGCTGACAACACTCAGTTGGTCATTTCAGCAGTGGATAAGGACATCAATTATTCAACCAAACTTCATGATTGTATGGTCTCCCTGAGCGACTGGATGGGTAGGCACTGCCTTAAGCTGAACTCAGGAAAAACTGAGGTGGTGCTATTTGGTAACCTCTCCCCTCAATGGTCACCAGTTTGGTGGCCGGACACACTGGGCATTGCTCCTACACCAGTGGCCAAGGCTAAGAATTTGGGGGTCATCATAGATGATAAACTCAACATGAAGTCCCAAGTTTCAAAGGTGGTCTCTTCCGCATTTCTCACTATTAAAATAGTACTTAAAATTCTGCCTTTCATTCCAATAAACACTAGAAAAACTGTGATGACCTCCCTTGTGTTATCCAAATTGGATTATTCTAATGGACTGTACATCAATCTGAAATCCAATTTACTCAGAAGGTTGCAGGCAGTACAGAACGCTGCGGCTAGACTGTTCCTGGATGCCGCTAAATATCAGTCTATTAGTGCAGGCATTCGGGAATTACACTGGCTACCAGTCGGCCAGCGGATCAAATTTAAGGCACTTTGCATGGCCTTTAAGGCCCTGCATGGAGAAGGAACACGATTTCTGAAGGATCTTTTCAGTTGGTACTCTCCCAACAGAGCCCTTCGCTCAGCCAATGCCTTCCTGATGCTCACCCCAGAATTAAAAGGACTAATTTGGGGGGAAGGAATTTTAGTTACAACACTATTAAGGAGTGGAATGCCCTTCCGCTCCTTCTCAGGAAGTTCTCCTCCTTGTTTGAGTTCAGGAAAATGCTCAAAACATGGCTTTTTAGAAATTAGCTTTTCGGACACAGTTTTGGAGACTGTGAGCGCCTAGACACCTCCGGGTAGTAGTGCGCATAATAAATTGTTATAACATAACATAACAAAACAAACAATGCTGTTGAAGGATGGCATAATGCCTTTCAAGCAATAACAGGCAAAGGTACACCTACTCTACACAAACTACTACTCTCCCTACAAAAAGAACAAAGCAACCAACAACTAAGAATGCAGCAATCTGTAACCCAAATAGGCCCAAAACTTACAAAAGAAACTAGACAAACGTTTGAATATCTACACAGTAAAGTAAGACTCTATCCAACAGCAAGAGGCCTAGAATACCTATCAACAATTGCCAAAAGCCTACTCTAACCTAGCAATACACCAAAAATACAAATACTTCTCGCCAAAAACAGTTTAAAAATATACATATGATATTTTTATATTTTCAGAAACATAAATAATTTGTCACATATATTTATTTTAAAAACATAAATATATATTGACATTTTAATTATATTTAAGAAAATATAACACACAAGAAAATAATTTTTTTAACATTTCCCTCCCAAAATAATAAATATAAATAACTTACCCTTTCCGTAGATAAACAAAGGATATCCCAACTCCTGTAAATCCATCCACAGATATCATAATAACAATTGTCCAAAACAATTTCCAAAATAAAATGAAAAAAATCATCTGTTTAAAAAGCAATCCAAGGTCGATAAATCCAACTGGAATAAACCATAAAGAACCTGAAAAAATTATTTAAAAAAATAAACGCTCCAGGAAAACCCAAAGAATTAAGAAAGTGTTAAATAAATATTAGTTTACTAAACTAATACACACTTCTTAATTTAAAAAACGCAATCTTCTCCAAACGGCGACTTCCAACCACGAAAAACCTGTAAAAAGTAGAATAACAATCCCACACACAGAACCATACACATATACCATAATTAAATACATTTACAAAAATTTCTAACACAATATTCACACATGTTTCCACATGTTATAACCTCTCGAAACTAGGCCACAAACACTAAGGGCACCATTATTATGGCGGGTGGACTTTGTCCACCCGCCATATCCTCGGGAAACAGGACCACCCGCTGAGGGTGCGGTGGTCCCGCATTCCCAATTAGCATGCGCCCGCCAAACTGGCGGGTGCATGGCGCATCAGCAACATTGCAGCGGGCGGTGCAGAGAGCGCCGCCCGCCGCAATGCCACAGAGGCAGCCTGTGCCTTTCAATGCACAACGTGACAGGCACCCAGAATCCCTGGGGGCCCGCTACGGGCCCACAATGTCAAACACCACCTGCCTTTCCGTGGCGGCAACGCAGGTCCCCGCCTTCATAGTAATATGGATGGCGGTGTCTACCAGACACAGCCACCATATGAACTGCTTATCCGCCTGGCAGGTAATTGGGTGGATTGCTACCGGCGGAAAACCGGCGGACGGTCTTCCCATCCGCTGGGTTCCCCCCGCCATGGTAATGTGGCGGGGGGAAATTGAATGCGGGCGGAGGTTTTTAGCGGGCGGCTTGCCACCGCCATACTGGCGGTGTCGATCCGCCCGCTATACTAATGGGCCTCTAACTATCGACATCTCGCTAAAATCCAACTTACACATAAAACTAGACAAAATTACAAAAACCTAACACTAGACACACTACCTACCACCTAACTACCTTCAAATTAAAGTAAAAACGTAGGGCCCCATTATGATGGTGGGCCGATCGACACCACCAGGCCGGTGATGATCCGCCCGCCATCACAACCACATTTACCCAGCCATGTTACCTTGGCAGGGGGTACCGCGGTAGACGGAAAGTCCATCCGCCGCTTTTCCGCCGGTCGGCATTCTGCACGATTGCCGGCTGGGCGGAACTTGGGCACAATATGGTGGCGGTGCCTGGAAGACACTGCCATCCATATTATGATGCCTGGCGGTTCAGGCCTTTCCATGGCAGCGATGCCTCCATGGAAAGGCAGGTGGGAATTGCTGTGGGGGCCCGTTGCGGGCCTCCGGGGGGTGGAGGGCTGCACTTGGGGGTACCCCTATGGTACCCCCCTTAATTGCCATGCACAAGGTGGCAGGCACGGCACGGTGCCTGTCATGCATGGCAATGCACAACTTGCATCTTTGGCATTGCGGCGGGTGCGTCTTACAGCAGCAACCGCCGCAATGATAAAGATGCGGAATGCGACTGCCAGGGTGGCGGTTGCATCCTAATTGGCGGTGCGGGACTGCCGGACCCCTGGCGGCCGGTCCCAGAACCACTAGGGTGGCGGGCGAACTGAAGTCCGCTCGCGATCCTAATGGGGCCCTTAGTTTAATTAAAGAAAATTGCACTTACCTTCCTCAGCACAACGCAGCTTCCAACCACAAGCTTCTCCCCTCATAAATAACCCAAAGCAAAAGTAAGCGGTTACAAGATACTGACTGTAAAACAAAGATGGCAGCTCAAATTATTAAAAATGTATACTTTAATTCAAAAACATGTTAACCACTAATGAAAAAATTAGTAAAATGTTTTCTAAAAATACAACAATATTTTACTTCTTTGTTAAAAATTAAATAACATTGTTTCTACAGTGTAAAATTATAATATTAAATATTATAAAGTATATAATAATTATTATTATAATTCCATATTTATTTATATTATGTACAATGCGTATTAAAAATATCTACAACATGTAATAAATGTAAAATAAATACTTACCTATTACAAAACATGTTTATATAAAATTAAACAATGTAATAATTAATATTATTAATATATCATATATCAATATTAATTAAAAATTACTAGTAAATGTTTAAAAAATTGTTATACATTTAAAATGTTACCTTGGGTATCAAATGTACAAAATGTTATATTATTTAATTTGTACAATATATGTAACCAAATAATAAATGTTGCAAATACAAAACAAAACTGTACAACTGTTATAAAAATGATACATTTATAAAATAAATGTTATAAATAAATGTTAAATATAATTTTTTATTGTTACAAAATATACATATCTGAATACAAACATTTACCAATGCTATAATAATTTTTCTGCATAATTATTATATGTGACATTATAAACATTTCAAAAATGAGTTATGTATAAATAAAGATAATGTGTTTTTTCTGTGTCTTAGTGTATATTTTATGCATTAAATAAAATATGTCATTTTACTGTTACTATCTCGAAAACCAAAAAAATATATCATTGCGCAAATTGACGTCTTATTATTTTTCTATCAATTTAATGTATGTTTTATGTCTAATAAAAAATATATGTTTTAATACAATGTACTTTTTTAATTAATATATCTTTAATAAACATATTTATATCATTGTTTATCGATATGAAATATCATAATTCTCATATATTTGCCACCACACAATATCTACATTTTTTAAGTTGACAAAACTATACACATATATAATTTACTATTACCACTCCAGTTAGTTTTAAGTCAGGGAAGGTGCTGGACACTACACATATATAATTTACTATTCCCACTCCAGTTAGTTTAAAGTCAGGGAAGGTGCTGGACACTACACATATATAATTTACTATTCCCACTCCAGTTAGTATTAGGTCAAGGAAGGTGCTGGACACTACACATATAAAATTTACTATTCCCACCCTAGTTAGTATTAAATCAGGGAAGGTGCTGGACACAACACATATATAATTTACTATTCCCACTCCAGTTAGTATTAAGTCAGGGAAGGTGCTGGACACAACACATATATAATTTACTATTCCCACTCCAGTTAGTATGAAGTCAGGTAAGGTACTGGACACATGGGTGCCGATCACGATCCGGTAAAAAAATAGCCCGTACGACTCGTATCCGGTCTTTTTACCGTACGAATCGTACAAGTGCCGTACAAACTGCCAATTACGATTCGCATGGGAAAAAGACCAAACGAATCGCATTGGGAACAATTCCCCACACGTCCTCGGGTCGGACATTGTGTCCGACACGTCCCCAGGCGATTTACCGTACAAATGTGAAAAGTCTAGTCCGACCGCGGAATCACGATCCATCCCATGCGTCCGATGTTACAACCGTATGCAAAAAACACCGTCCGCACCGGACACCCATAGCAACAATGGAGACATGTGCCCGCATACGCGCCGAACACCCCCCAGCCCCCGTACGTTCGAGTCGTACCCCCACCCGTGCATGTACACCCGTGTATGTGTCCTACCCCCCGTGTATGTACACCCGTGTACGAGTCGTACCCCCACCCGTGCATGTACACCCGTGTACGCTCGAGTCGTACCCCTACCCGTGTATGTACACCCGTGTACGAGTCGTACCCCCACCCGTGCATGTACACCCATGTACGTTCGAGTCGTACCCCCACCCGTGTATGTACACCCGTGTACGTGTCCTACCCCCTGTGTATGTACACCCGTGTACGTGTCGTACCCCCCGTGTATGTACACCCGTGTACGTTCGAGTCGTACCCCCGTGTATGTACACCCGTGTACGTGTCCTACCCCCGTGTATGTACACCCGTGTACGTGTCGTACCCCCCGTGTACATGTCCTACCCCGTGTATGTACACCCGTGTACGTGTCGTACCCCCCGTGTATGTACACCCATGTACGTGTCGTACCCCCTGTGTATGTACACCCGTGTACGTGTCCTACCCCGTGTATGTACACCCGTGTACGTGTCCTACCCCGTGTATGTACACCCATGTACATTTGAGTCGTAACCCCACCCGTGTATGTACACCCGTGTATGTGTCGTACCCCCCGTGTATGTACACCCGTGTACGTTCGAGTTGTACCCCCCATGTATGTACACCCGTGTACGTTCGAGTCGTACCCCCTGTGTATGTACAACCGTGTACGTGTCCTACCCCCCGTGTATGTACACCCGTGTACGAGTCGTACCCCCCGTGTATGTACACCCGTGTACGTGTCCTACCCCCGTCTATGTAAACCCGTGTACGTTCGAGTCGTAACCCCACCCGTGTATGTACACCCGTGTACGTGTCGTACCCCCCGTGTATGTACACCCGTGTACGTTCGAGTCGTACCCCCCATGTATGTACACCCGTGTACATTCGAGTCGTACCCCCCAGTGTATGTACACCCGTGTACGTGTCCTACCCCCGTGTATGTACACCCGTGTACAAGTCGTACCCCCCGTGTATGTACACCCGTGTACATGTCCTACCCCCGTGTATGTACACCCGTGTACGTTCGAGTCGTAACCCCACCCGTGTATGTACACCCGTGTACATGTCGTACCCCTCTGTGTATGTACACCCGTGTACGTTTGAGTCGTACCCCCCGTGTATGTACACCCGTGTATGTTCGAGTCGTACCCCCGTGTATGTACACCCGTGTACGTGTCCTACCCCCGTGTATGTACACCCGTGTACGTGTCGTACCCCCGTGTATGTACACCCATGTACGTGTCGTACCCCCCGTGTATGTACACCCGTGTACGAGTTGTACCCCCCGTGTATGTACACCTGTCTACGTGTCCTACCCCCATGTATGTACACCCGTGTACGTGTCGTACCCCCGTTTATGTACACCCGTGTACGTGTCGCACCCCCAACCGTGTATGTACGACCCGTACCCTCACCCGCGGACGTATGGAGCGTACCCCAGGCCCCAACACCAGCACCTCCACACAACATCGCACATGTACGAGTCGTACCAAGCCAGACACAAGGACAGCACTGTACAACAAAATGCCCGAAGTACACACCGTACACACGCTAAAAACGCACGTACACAACCAGGACAAAGCAAAACAACACAAGAATACACCATTCGAATGGCACAAAGCCACTAAACATGTCCAACAAGCTCAAAAACAACACAATCACTGACCTGCAACTGCCAAAATCCAAAACAGAGGCCCAAAACACAACCACTCCTTATAACACACCCACCCAAACTTCAAACACAGCCACACCCACCAATGGACCAATAAAAAGGGCCCACACACACAAACCATGAGCCTTTGCAACAGACTCACTGCTGCCAGACCCCACAGACAACCTACAGCACCATACTAGAAGCTTTACCACACCTTACACTTGCACACCTTCACACACACACCTTCACAAACACCCCCACATCACATTCACACACACACCTGCACAACCACATCCACACACCCACAACCATCCACACCCCCCCAACATCCACACCCACACCCCTCACCATGCCCACTAACAAGAATCCAAAGTTCACTAGCCGAGAGTTGGAGGTCCTTGTCGATGAAATCCTCAGAGTTGAGCCACACCTCTTTGGAACATTGGTCAGACAGACCCCCATTTCAGAAAAAACATCCATTTGGCAGACCATCGTCGATGCTGTGAATGCTGTTGCGGACACCAGAAGGACCAGGCATGAATGCCAAGCCAGGTGGTACGATCTGCGGAGGAGGGTCCGAGCCAAAATGACGGACGAATACAACCAGGCCAACGTCACTGGAGGAGGGCCGCCCCGCAGACGCGTAGAATACCATCCCTGGGAGGAGAGGGTGATGGCCATCCTGCCGGTGGTGGCAGTGGACGGATTAGACGGACTCCGAGACCCGGGTGAGTACACAAACAACTCACCTCACATGGGGGGAACGTCATCCACAACCAAACTCACAAACAGGCACGCAACCACCCCAAGCTATCGCATGACTCAACCACACTCCATGAACACGCACATGCCACTAGCGCCACCATGCCCCATGCACCCAGCTGGACAATGTCAAGTCACAGGCCACAGAAAACACCAACACAAGACACGGTAACCCGGATGGCGGGAGTGTGGGCCCCAAAAATCACATAGTGCAACTCAGAAGCAGACAACAATGCCCTCTGCCCATATGGCCTAGGTCACAGCCAGACAAACACTGTGTCCCCACACAGGAAAGACTCGCCAGCAAATGGCGGACGCCTTGCATCAACACATGGGGGTGACGGCACGTTCTTGCACATGAGAGCAGCTAATGAACAGCCAACACTGTGAAAGAGTGGCAGCACACACCATCACAGCAGCAGTGCAGACACACACACTACACCCAATGGGTGCCTGGAGATCAGAAACAAACTCACATCAACAATCCAAGGGCCATTCAAAGATCTGCTAACAGTCTGTGCCCAGGAAGCTGGGCTGAGGTGACAGAGGGTGACACACAGAGGGAGGGAGAGGGGGACAGAGAGGGAGGGAGACACAGGGAGACGGACAGAGGGAGGAGGCTGACACACGGAGGGAGGGAGAGGGGGACAGAGAGGGAGGGAGACACAGGGAGACGGACAGAGGGAGGAGGCTGACACACGGAGGGAGGTAGAGGGGGACAGAGAGGGAGGGAGACACAGGGAGACGGACAGAGGGAGGAGGCTGACACACGGAGGGAGGGAGAGGGGGACAGAGAGGGAGGGAGACACAGGGAGTTGGACAGAGGGAGGAGGCTGACACACTGAGGGAGGGAGAGGGGGACAGAGAGGGAGCGAGAAAGGGACACTCAGGGAGAGCAAATCAGCCTAGTGGGGTGTGGGGATATCTACTCGTCAGCAGGTGGACTGCGTGCATGTAGACAAGGGTGGCCAGTGCCAGAACCCCCCCTCTTCTCCATGGCAAAACACAGGGCCATGTCACAACCTGTGCACGAGCACAACGACAGCTACCTGCATCATATAAGTGTGTGGAACCACTCCATGTGCACACGTACAGTGCTACACGGAAGGCGCCAATGCATGGCTCGCCACACCTGCCCACTCCACTGCTGACTGCTGTCACAATTGACGCAGCAAGTAAGACTGTGCCACACATAGGTAAAGTCTCAAAAGCTGTGGCCAAGGGACATACCCATGCAAAAGTGCACTGTCAGTGGAATGCAAGACACATACTAATTCACAGAGGAAATGTGCCAACTTTCAAAACAATGAAACATGGATGTTGCATGGAACAAAATTAACATTGTCTCTCTCACACACAGGTCAACGTCGTCGATCACCCCCCAACACTGGGGGGGAAGACACACAGGATCCGGCTCGGCGGGATGACGGAGCCACCGGCAGCGACGACTCTCACCACTCTGTGGACGAACCCGACCCCGACCAAGCTGGCCCCTCTGGTGTCCAACGACCTGCAGCACCTGCGTCAGGTACAACTGGGCCAACCACCACCCCCACTCCTGCCACATCCAAGGAGACACCCAGGATCCCTGCCCCACCACCACAATGCAGCCAGGCTGGCCAGGAGGGACACGGTGTCCCGGGCACCCAGGAGGAGGCAGGCGACAACGCCAATGCCACCCCTCAGGGGTCCCGGAGACCCGATGTGCCCACAAGGGCAGGCCAGGTGCAAGTGGGCAGGGGTGGTGGGAGTGTAGGATGGCGGAGGCGCGAGCCTGACCAGTTGGCTGGGGAACCGGTATATTCCCACGTCCGAAACATCCTGGACACATACCGGCAGGACACCACGGGCATGGCCCAGGCTGTGTCCATCCTCGAGGGGATCAAGACCCAGCAGGCCCAGCAACATGCGGAGCAACATGCCTGTCTACTGCAACACCAACGGAGGACGGAGGACAGACAGGCTGAGCTCGTGACGGTGTTCACGGGAATTCACAGTACACTCTGTCGGATGGCCGACAACATGGGCAACCCTCCCTGTGCCATCAGGCGTAGAACATCACCACCCACAGGGAGGGATGAGGAGGAGGAGGAGACATCCGACGGAGCATCCCAAACATCGTCACGGCCTGCTTCTGAGGGTCCCCGCAGGAGGGCGGGTCGTCCACGGAAAAGACCGTGAGGGTCGGCGCAACAGCACCATCTCCCAGGACACCTGGCCTGGCACCTGGCCCACTGGAGCAACAGCAGCACAGCAGCAAAAGACATTCTCTGCCACATAGACTTGCCGGTCACTGTCTGACCAATGTTGACAAAGACTGTGGCATGGACTCTGAGGATTTCAAATGGCAAGGACACCAACTCCCCAAGTGAACTTTGGATTCCACACACCCGGAATGCCCCTCATGTCAAACCCCCCACCCCCCCTACCCCAATCAAAATAAAAAGTCACACCATAAAGAGAAGATGCCTACTGATTGCATTATTACCTTACATGTGTCTTGTAAAGTCTAACTATGCCAGAGTTCTCATTTGACTTCAACCATCCACACCCTGGGGCCTGAGTCTGGCACAGGACACACATGGGTCACATTGTATTAGGCAAGACACACATGGAGCACCATACACACCCGTGATGGGCCCAACCAGCTGAGGGGGTGGCCGCACAACCGTGCCGACAGACATATTGAGTACAGCGACAGCCATGCGCAGAGATCAGGGATCATGTGGAGTGTCCTGGGGGGCACCCAGGTATGTGTGGACAGGTGGCAGAACCATGTCCTGCAAGCTTGAGTCAGGTGGATGCAGTGAATGGTGGCGTGGCCAACGTTGGATGCATGGGGATGGTACATGTCACAATACCCAGACAGTCATGGACTACATGCACAATACAGAGTCTAATCCCACACAAACAGCTTGCATCTTGCTACTCTACACATAGACACATAGCCACTATCACGGAAAACCATGCCAGACATGCCGGATGCACCGTGGCAACACACCAGCATTGACTGAGAAGAGGCACCTTGGAGGCATAGGGACACCTTTATTAGTCATGTATTCGGGATTGCAGAGGCAACTCGGAGTACACATGAACGGGTCATGTGGAGTAACATGTGGGTCCAACACTGGAACCCCCCTTCTGCAGCCCAAATGCGTGATAGCCATGGAACTGGCACACAAGTGTCGGCTAACAGCTAAACAACCCCTGCTGCTCACGGAGAGACTGCTATACACCATTGATCCGCTGATGTGGAAGTCCCACAGCATGTCAAGCCAAGGCAAACCATATGTGTCCGAGGGCAGTGTAACACACATTGATGCCATCATCACATTCCACAATCCCATCACTGATGACTGTCAACAAGTCTGACCATCTATTCAGGTGTACCCAGCTGCATGTAATGTGTACCATGGTGATGCAACATGTCTGCAGAGGAACCAAACATCGACAGGGGCAGTGTGCATACATCATGAACAACTGCCACACCCAATACACCCCTGATGCATCCCTTACCCTAAGGAGACTTCCAAACGTGTCCGTGCCTGTAACGCTGAGTCAGCACACGATGACGTGTCCATGAGGAATAGCAGTGCCACAACAATGCAACCAGCAGACGGCATGCGCAAGTACCTGGGTATGAGAGACACACCAGAAGTCAGCCACAAAAAGCACAGCCACTTGCATGTGCATGTACTCGACACATGTAAGGATGACAACATGCCAGGTCACAATTATGACTGGGGAAATACACATCACTGCCACCATCACTCCAGTGACACATCCACACACACCTCTGACTCACGTGGCATACATGCAGATGGACACACACATCGCAACACATGCCACACGGGGACCAATGCGTGCACACTCAGACACTGGTACTCACCACTAAGCAAAGAAGTCGCGTATGAGCCGAGTCCGGATGTCCTCTTGCGGAACCACGTCCTCCACATCACTAGCCCCATTGCCAAGACCTTCGTCCTCCACGGGTGGATGGTCCTGATCATCTTGATCCAGGATGAGTGGCACAGCTTTCTCAACTGCCATGTTGTGCAGCATGCAGCACACCATGAAGATCTTGCAGACCTTCGCCGGGGCATATGGGAGGGCGCCGCCGGTCTTGTGGAGGCATCGGAATCGGCTCTTCAGGAGGCCAAACGTCCTCTCTATCACTCGCCTTGTCCGGCCATGGGCCGTGTTGTAGCGGAGCTGGGCCGGCGTGATGGGGTTGCGGAGAGGTGTGATCAGCCATGGCATGTTGGGATAGCCAGCGTCCCCTACATGGAAAGCACATGGACATAAGTAGGACAGGAGAAGCGGTCGTGCTGGAAGTCTACACAAAATACAGGACAGACAGACTGTACCCACCAACAACAAATGCTCGTTCGTTGCGCAGCTGCGTCATCATTTCAGGCACCCTGCTACGCCTCATGATGTAGGCATCGTGTGCTGATCCTGGAAAACGAGCACAGACATGTGAAATCACCATGTTGGACAGACACACCACAAGGGCATTGATGGAGTGGTAGTGTTTGCGATTCCTGTACGCTACCTCCTGTGCCTGTGGTGGTACCAAAGCCACATGTGTCCCATCTATGGACCCAATGACATGGGGCATCCCTCCCAGGGCATAGAATCCACGCTTGACCCCAGTCAACATTTCAGGGGTTGGGAAATGGATGAAGTCATCCAGGTGAATCAACATGGCCTCTAAGAAATCATGCAGCACACGGCAGAACATGCTCTGGGACATGCCACCAACATGAGCTATGGTATTTTGAAAGGTACCCGTGGCAAGAAAATGTAGGGCTGCCATTACCTTCAGCTTGGGTGTCAGTGCCGTAGGATACCTGTGCAGCGGTTGCAGGTGTGGTGCCAGTCTCGCCGTCAACTCCAGAATCAACGGTTGGGGGAAGTGGTAGCACCGGATACAGTCATTCTCCCGCATGGCAGCCAAGTCCGGAATTGGTCGGGGAAGAGGCGGCGCTCTGCAGTAATTTGGAAGTGACAAGGAAGAGTGAGTGCACCACAACAACAATTTATTTGTACTGAGCACATGTTAATCTGTCAATACACATATGCTACATACGGAGTCAGGTATGTGCCACATGCCCTGGACACGTATGGCTGCCAGGTGACACTCCTACCAAGACCCAGCTACACACGGAGATTGTGAACCTCCACATGCCATGGCATGGGATTGGCTGTCCCAGTGTAAGTGAACACCCAGACGCAAGACAGGAGTGACATACATCCACACATCAGCAGAAGTAGGATGTCGATTGCAGAGACTGGTAGCGGAACACTAGGGCCACAGGTCACATGACATTACACTAGGACAGCCCACACACCTTGCTATGAAGGTGTACATGTGAAGACTCACCACACATTCATAGAGAGGATGCAGACATGTCCTTGTTACGCTACTCCGTGTCCCATGCATACATACGCACCTCACATCCGATACCACTTGTGGCCTGGTGTGCGGAACAGTGTGCCATGTCAATCTACACACACACACATGTTGGTTGCTGCAACAGCTGCTGCTTTTGAGGGAGCTCCAACATCAAGCTAATGGGAACCCCCCACACATACATGACATAGTCACATCGTGCACCGTGGGTAGTGACATGTCAGATGTGGTAACCCCTGTACCGGGCCTCAGGGGACACTCCCGTGTGTTGTTGTCCGTGCCATGCCAGTGACGCTCATCCCAAGTGTGCAGTACGACATGCACACATGTCAAAGGAGTCAAGGGCATGCCTGGAACACATTGCACCGTCACACATTACATGTGTACACATCTCATCATACATCTGGTGCCTTCTCGACTCAGGAGTAATGTGCCACATCACAGCCTTTCACACCTGTGCCCCACACATGTAGTACTGGCCAGACAATGCCTTGATGTCCATCCATGGACAAGTATGTCAGCCCTATTCCTTGCTGTGTGCTGCCTGTCACCACTGTGATGTGTGAAAACCACCGTACTTCCGCAAAGAGGGCCTGTGTACGTGCCCGTATCACTATGGGAGTGCTGCCGTATGTGTACCCGTAGTGATGGTGAGCGTACGCACGTGTCTACGGTCCGTACCACTATGGGTGTGCTCGCGTATGCGTACTCATGGTGGTACGGAGCGTACACACGCCTGTACGCTCACTATCACTATGGGTGATCTCGCGGATGCGTACTCATAGTGATAGTGAGCGTACAGGCGTGTGTACGCTCCGTACCACTATGGGTGTTCTCGCGTATGCGTACTCATGGTGGTACGGACCGTACACACGCCTGTACGCTCACTATCCCTATGGGTACGCATACGCGAGAACACCCATAGTGGTACGGAGCTGACACACGCCTGTACGCTCACTATCACTATGAGTACGCATATGCGAGATCACCCATAGTGGTACGGACCGTACACGCGTGCGTACGTTCACTATCACTATGGGTGTTCTCGCGTATGCGTACTCGTAGTGATAGTGAGCGTACAGGCGTGTATATGGTCCGTACCACCATGAGTATGCATACGCGAGATCACCCATAGTGGTACGGACCGTACACGCGTGTGTACGTTCACTATCACTATGGGTGTTCTCGCGTATGCGTACTCATAGTGATAGTGAGCGTACAGGCGTGTGTACGGTCCGTACCACCATGAGTACGCATACGCGAGCACACCCATAGTGGTACGGACCGTACACGCGTGCGTACGTTCACTATCACTATGGGTGTTCTCGCGTATGCGTACTCATAGTGATAGTGAGCGTACAGGCGTGTGTACGCTCCGTACCACCATGAGTACGCATACGCGAGAACACCCATAGTGGTACGGAGCGTACACACGCCTGTACGGGCCGTTGATATGCATTTGGGGTGCCCTAGGGCCCCGGAACGCACCGTACCTGTGTGTGAAGCTCCAAATTACATAGGGGACACATGAGGGACAAGTATAAAGGCCTACATGCATGCTGGTTGTCATGGAGACCAAGTTTAAAGTTTGAATGTGTTCCGGAAGGTGCACAGCAGAAGTCAGTTGGAATGAATCTACTTTGTTGCAATGTGTTTGTGGAGTTGACATCATGTTGAAGAAAAAAACACAATAAGAACCCGATGACTGTGCTAGGTTTGAAGGGATTGGAGGAAACATAGGATGCAAATGTGAGTGACCAATCACTCTGTACTCCTGTGCATGAAACAGGCCAGCAAGGCAGATATAAGGCAGCCAGGTCCCATGAGGGAGCACTTGCCTGCACATCTTTCTATTCCACGACCCAGCTGCTGCTACTGATTCCCTGGAACCATGTCAAGGGCTGTGGAGAGGTCACAGCCTTTCACCCTGGAGGAGAACCTGGCTTTGCTGGATGTGATCCTCCCACAGTACCCCCTGCTGTATGGGCGACCAGGGTATCAGGTGAGTGCAGAGTCCACTGGCACAGACTGTGTCCCTTTTTTGTGACTGTGACTTCTGGCATTGTGTCCCGGT
Source organism: Triturus cristatus (assembly GCF_964204655.1). Taxonomy (NCBI): domain Eukaryota; kingdom Metazoa; phylum Chordata; class Amphibia; order Caudata; family Salamandridae; genus Triturus; species Triturus cristatus. Next base: position 906,959,134 of record NC_140579.1, read on the forward strand.
GTGACACACATGCTATGTACTGTAGGGGGGGTCCCTGGGGTGGGAATGCCTGATGTCTCCCAGCCAGAGCATGCTGTGGTGCATGTCTGCCGTCCTCACTAGCATGGTGTTTACTGTGACAATCACTGCATGGTGCATGCCACATTCTGCCTGTCTTGTCCTCCTGGGAATGTAGCCTCTACAGTCCTCATGTCATTCTGTGGTCAGCCCAGTGTGACAGGTGACTGTACCCACAGATGTGTGTTAGTTCTGTGTACCTGTGCTGAGAGTGTCCACATGATGTGTTCGTACCCTGGACATCGGTGTGTGTGTAAGTCCCCTGTCATGTGGGTGGGTGCATATGTGGAGTGTAGCACCCCAGCTGCATGAGGGATGGATATACCCTGGCCATGTGATGTGAGCAGGGAGCAGTGCTGTGTGTCTGACGTGCAGAGCCAGCCCCACACCTGTGAGCCCCCCCCCCAGTCTAGTGGCACATGTGCAGAGTGAGGTATGTCGCTGCATTTGGCAATGGCAGGTGAATGTCCTGTGCCTGTGTGTGTCTGTGTACTCTGCTGCGGTAGCGTCAGTGGCCTGTGGCATGTGACTGCTTAGAGGTGCTGCACATTATCCTGGTGTAGCTTGTGATGCACAGTGTGAGCCTGGATCATTGAGTGTGTAGTTTCCCTCATTCCACCTGTGTCCTTTCAATGGCACGTACTGCTTTTGCCCTTCCCCAGAGGATCATGTCCCTATGACAAAGGTGCAATGCGTTGGATGCATACTATGCCTTGTTGTAAACAGCAAATGTGTTCTAATATGTGTCCCTGTGACATGTGCCAGGTGTATTGATGTAGTGTCACTTGTTCATCCTCACAGGTAGGCGCCTCTGCCAAGGAGCAGATATGGCTGACCGCCGTCAGCGCCGTGAGGAGTGTGGATGGTCGGAAGCGGCGCCTGTCCCAGGTGAGGAAACGCTGGCAGGATATCCGGTGCTGGAGGCGGAGGATCGCACGGGTCCTGCTGGGGGACTCACCTGAGAGCCATAAGAACAGCGGGCGCCGCCGACTGACCCACATCCACAAGCGTGTGCTGCCAGTGGTATTTCCAGACTTGGAGAGGCGCTTACAGGAGAAGCAGCAGCAGGAAGGGGGTAGGTACATGTGTGCTTCTTGTGTTTCACCAGCATTTGTAAGTGCACATTTGCATGGATACACTGCCAGGGTTTAAAGGTGCTGTGCAGATCCAGTTACCCACAGTATAGCTGTGCTCTCCTGCCTCCCTTCCCCTCCTTGCAATGTGTTCCCTGGTCTGTGTGTAGTCACTCCTTCCCAAGGTAATGTAGGCTGGCGCTTTCTCCACGTGAACTATGCCTGTAGCATCATGTGTGGGGGTGGTGTGTAACAGGTTTTGGGACCTTGCCTGTGCCCTGTCCAGTTCAGTACATGTGGGTTCCATGTCAGTTGGCACTGATGCAGAGTCCAGACATGGGAGTTAGTCTCACAAGTGTCATGCCTTACAGCGCGCATGTCCTATGTTGTGGCCTGTGACATGATGTGCATGAGTGTGCGATACGCATAGTGCAGGGATGGTGGCGTGTGTTGCAGTCATTCCCATTCAGGACCATGGAGTTGTGTTGCCACTACTGTCCCCTGGGGCATATTTTCCTAGGTGTCATGTGTGTCATCACAAAACGTGGACACTTTCAGTGTCTACAGCATAGGTTGTGCTCTGTGCCATTGTCCCCTGGCACCATGTATATTGACGTGAAATGTAGTACAAGTGTCCATTGTACAGCCTGACCTGATTTTCCTTGTTCATAGTCACAGTGGCCAGTGCCTGTGTGTCTTGTTACAATCCACTGATGATGGCCATTTGTACATGATTATTTGGACAGGCGCACCTCGGGTATTTGGCGTCCAATCTTGCATTTATGCATCCCCTGTGTATTTCACCCAGACTAAGAGATGTAAGTGCCACCTGTGTCTCAACAAATTGTCTCATGTAGGGGGTGGTTGGTGCGGGCCGAGCCTACATGTCAAAACCAGAATTCTCCTTGCTAGGTCTGGCCAGTGTGTGATGTTTGTCTGGACATACACTCAAGGTGCAGTGAGACAGTCATGTTGGGCACGTTTTCAGTATTACCTATGCAGCATGTGCCTCAAGTTCATGGATTTGGTCCCTCCTCATCCCTATTGTCGGCAACGCTGTGTGGTCCAGATGCAGTGCTGGATTGTCCCCAGGGCCTGGCTCCTATGTCAAACTCCATTTCATGTAATTTGCTCTTGTGTCATGCTCTCCATGGATTTTCATTGGCATGGAGGGTGAACCAACTGTGTGTTGCATGCCCTACATCTGTACCTTGTTTTGTAGCTGTTACTGAACTTTCTTTGCAGGCTATGCACTGTAACCTATGTAGATTGGACTCATGTGACATATGTATACAGGTGTGTGATTAATTGCTGTCTCTTCACCTTGCCCACAGCATCGTCGGGGGACACGGAGGGAGACATGAGCACAGACGGAGCAGAGGGACCGAGCACCAGTGCCAGCGTTGACATCGTGGCTGGCACATTGAGTGGTACAGAGGCGGAGGAGAGTGAGGCCGAGGACCTGTCCACTGGCACCACCAAATATGAAGCTGACGGGTCCTAGGATGATCTCTCCGAGTGGGCGGAGGCTGCACCACCAGCTGACAGAGGAACCACATCGCACCCCGCCCCCTCCATTGCCATCAGCCGCCTCCCACTTGCTCGTGTCCCTTCCCAACGTCCACGGTCACCACATGTCTCCTTCCTGCCAGGCACCGCACCCCCTGCCCCTGTCTCCACTGCTGCCGCCAATGCCGAGTCTGTGGACATCCAGCGGCAGTTGCAGGTTGGTCAGGCTGCGATCCTTAATGTCCTCCATGGCCAAAGCCAAGTGCTGCACAACATGGAGGCATACTTGGAGGGCATTTTTTCGTCGCAGGCTGACCAACGCCAGTTGCTGAGGTCCATAGACTCGACACTGACTGCAGCAGTGGGTCTCCTGCAGCGCTACGTCCCACCCCCTACCCCTGCCCCATCCACACTTCCCACTCCCATGCCTGTCCCACGTACACCCAGACGTCAGCATGCACACACCACAACAGACACAGGCACCACACCAGCAGGGAAGGTCATACGCACACCTCCTGGCACGCACACACAAGGTGAAGTAGGCACACCCACTGGGTCGGGGGGCAAACGTAAGACACGCAGCCAGAGTGGGAGTCCGCATTCCACCCAATCCACTCCCTGCAAATCCCCTCCCCTCAGCTCTCCTGGCCACATATCCGGCAAGGACTCCTTCATGGCCGCTCTGTCCCTGAGCCCCACTGTGACACCACCCCGCAAGCGGTCAAGGGAGTCCCCGGTCAGGGTGGTTGAGTCCCCCCCCCTGTCCACACCCTCCCCCAGTGGCGCTGCGACCCATCCCTCCGCCCCCCCCCCTCCTTGGGGCCTGTGGTTCCTTCGGGTGCAGGGGAGACGCTGGAGGACCTTGCTAAGGTGTGCAGCGAGATCCTGGCCTCCGCCTTTGGCCCTGCCCCACCCCCTGTGGTGGAGTCCTCCATCCCTGCACCCACGACGCCTACCCTTCGCCCTCCTGTCCCTGCGGTGCCTGCTCCTACCCCCCCACATGATGCCCTCCCCGCTGTGGAAGACGAAGGAGTCTGACTGTGCAGGCAAGCTAGGGGACACGCGTCCCACTGTGTCCCCCGTCCAGCTGTGACTCATGGACTGCCCTATGGGCTTTGTAAATATTGAACTTTCTACGAACACACTATTTAAGATCATGCTGATTAAAGCCATTTTTGTTTCCTTTGAACACTACTGCTTTTCTGATGTTGCTGTTGGTGGGGCAGCTACATGATTTTGGGTGGTGATCATGTGTTGGGTGTGTGGGAAATGTAGTAGTGTGCTGGTCATAGGGGGGACCCTGGTATCTGTGTGCCATCACACGGTGTTAGCTAGGTTTCTCTGATCATGTAAGCACTTACTGCATGGTGAAATTGTCCCAAGGTGTATTCCTTCCTCTGTGTACCCTGACATCTTCCCTGCAGGGTGTTCCCAATATTTTGCGCTGAGCTGTGTCTACATTAGCTGGGTGTGTGACGGACTCATTCAACTTTGCACATGCATGCTGAGCGATGTCTCCACCTGCATCATTCGTGGCATCCTTGGTAGTCATTGTACTTGTGTATGTGGACTATTGACATGACTTCATGTGGACATGTTTTATTTTCGGCGCTATGCATGCGTATACTCCCAGCCTCGCACACATGTGGTACATGTACTGCAGGGTCTTTGTGCACCTGACTGACATTTGTGGGCATGGTATCTGTGGCTACTCCACCCTTTGCGTTCCATGGGCACTGCTGGGAGTGTTAGGCACCCACCCCTCCTGTCTCTGGGCACTGCTGGGAGGACTCTGCACACACCCCTCCTGTGTCTGGGCACTGCTGGGAGTGTTAGGCACCCACCCCTCCTGTGTCTGGGCACTGCTGGGAGGACTCTGCACCCACCCCTCCTGTGTCTGGGCACTGCTGGAAGTGTTAGGCACCCACCCCTCCTGTGTCTGGGCACTGCTGGGAGGACTCTGCACACACCCCTCCTGTGTCTGGGCACTGCTGGGAGTGTTAGGCACCCACCCCTCCTGTGTCTGGGCACTGCTGGGAGGACTCTGCACACACCCCTCCTGTGTCTGGGCACTGCTGGGAGGACTCTGCACACACCCCTCCTGTCTCTGGGCACTGCTGGGAGGACTCTGCACACACCCCTCCTGTGTCTGGGCACTGCTGGGAGTGTTAGGCACCCACCCCTCCTGTGTCTGGGCACTGCTGGGAGGACTCTGCACCCACCCCTCCTGTGTCTGGGCACTGCTGGGAGTGTTAGGCACCCACCCCTCCTGTGTCTGGGCACTGCTGGGAGGACTCTGCACCCACTCCTCCTGTGTCTGGGCACTGCTGGGAGTGTTAGGCACCCACCCCTCCTGTGTCTGGGCGCTGCTGGGAGGACTCTGCACACACCCCTCCTGTGTCTGGGCACTGCTGGGAGGACTCTGCACACACCCCTTCTGTCTCTGGGCACTGCTGGGAGGACTCTGCACACACCCCTCCTGTCTCTGGGCACTGCTGGGAGGACTCTGCACACACCCCTCCTGTGTCTGGGCACTGCTGGGAGTGTTAGGCACCCACCCCTCCTGTGTCTGGGCACTGCTGGGAGGACTCTGCACCCACCCCTCCTGTGTCTGGGCACTGCTGGGAGGACTCTGCACACACCCCTCCTGTCTCTGGGCACTGCTGGGAGGACTCTGCACACACCCCTCCTGTCTCTGGGCACTGCTGGGAGGACTCTGCACACACCCCTCCTGTGTCTGGGCACTGCTGGGAGTGTTAGGCACCCACCCCTCCTGTGTCTGGGCACTGCTGAGAGGACTCTGCACACACCCCTCCTGTCTCTGGGCACTGCTGGGAGGACTCTGCACACACCCCTCCTGTCTCTGGGCACTGCTGGGAGTGTTAGGCACCCACCCCTCCTGTGTCTGGGCACTGCTGGGAGGACTCTGCACACACCCCTCCTGTCTCTGGGCACTGCTCAGAGGACTCTGCACACACCCCTCCTGTGTCTGGGCACTGCTGGGAGGACTCTGCACACACCCCTCCTGTCTCTGGGCACTGCTAGGAGGACTCTGCACACACCCCTCCTGTGTCTGGGCACTGCTGGGAGGACTCTGCACACACCCCTCCTGTCTCTGGGCACTGCTGGGAGGACTCTGCACACACCCCTCCTGTCTCTGGGCACTGCTGGGAGGACTCTGCACACACCCCTCCTGTGTCTGGGCACTGCTGGGAGTGTTAGGCACCCACCCCTCCTGTGTCTGGGCACTGCTGGGAGGACTCTGCACACACCCCTCCTGTGTCTGGGCACTGCTGGGAGGACTCTGCACACACCCCTCCTGTGTCTGGGCACTGCTGGGAGTGTTAGGCACCCACCCCTCCTGTGTCTGGGCACTGCTGGGAGGACTCTGCACACACCCCTCCTGTGTCTGGGCACTGCTGGGAGTGTTAGGCACCTACCCCTTCTGTGTCTGGGCACTGCTGGGAGGACTCTGCACACACCCCTCCTGTCTTTGGGCACTGCTGGGAGGACTCTGCACACACCCCTCCTGTGTCTGGGCACTGCTGGGAGTGTTAGGCACACACCCCTTCTGTCTCTGGGCACTGCTGGGAGGACTCTGCACACACCCCTCCTATTTCACAATATGTACGCTTAGAACATACACGTGTGTGGGTTCGCTCCATGCATACGAGGTGGGGGTACGTGTCGTACTTACACTGTTGGGGTGGGGGGTACGCTCCATGCATACGCGGGTGGGGTTACGGTCCGTATGTACACTGTTGGCATGGGGGGTACGCTCCATGCATACGGGGGTGGGGTTACGGTCCGTACGTACACTGTTGGCATGGGGGGTATGCTCCATGCATACGCGGGTGGGGTTACGGGTCGTACTTACACTGTTGGGGTGGGGGGTACGCTCCATACGTACGCGGGTGGGGTACGGTTTGTACTTACACTGTTGGGGTGGGGGTACACTCCATACATACGCGGGTGAGGGTACGGGTCGTACATACACTGTTGGGGTGGGGGTACGCTCCATGCATACGCGGGTGGGGTTACGGTCCGTACGTACACTGTTGGCATGGGGGTACGCTCCATGCATACGCGGGTGAGGTTACGGGTCGTACTTACACTGTTGGGGTGGGGGGTACGCTCCATACGTACGCGGGTGGGGTACGGTTCGTACTTATACTGTTGGGGTGGGGGTACGCTCCATACATACGCGGGTGAGGGTACGGGTCATACATACACTGTTGGGGTGGGGGGTACGCTCCATGCATACGCGGGTGGGGTTACGGTCCGTACGTACACTGTTGGCATGGGGGGTACGCTCCATGCATACGCGGGTGGGGTTACGGGTCGTACTTACACTGTTGGGGTGGGGGGTACGCTCCATGCATACGCGGGTGGGGTTATGGTCTGTACGTACACTGTTGGCATGGGGGTACGCTCCATGCATACGCGGGTGGGGTTACGGGTCGTACTTACACTGTTGGGGTGGGGGGTACGCTCCATACGTACGCGGGTGGGGTACGGTTCGTACTTACACTGTTGGGGTGGGGGTACGCTCCATACATACGCGTGTGAGGGTACGGGTCGTACATACACTGTTGGGGTGGTGGGTACGCTCCATGCATACGCGGGTGGGGTTACGGTCCGTACGTACACTGTTGGCATGGGGGGTACGCTCCATGCATACGTGGGTGGGGTTACGGGTCGTACTTACACTGTTGGGGTGGGGGATACGCTCCATACGTACGCGGGTGGGGTACGGTTCGTACTTACACTGTTGGGGTGGGGGTACGCTCCATACATACGCGGGTGAGGGTACGGGTCGTACATACACGGTTGGGGTGGGGGTACGCTCCATGCATATGCGGGTGGGTTACGGGTCGTACTTACACTGTTGGGGTGGGGGGTACACTCCATAAGTACGCGGGTGGGGGTACGGTCCGTACATATCCGTACCCACGCTGTGGTATGCTTGTGCGGGCCGTACTCAGGCCTTTGCCACGTGGGTACGAGCCGTCCCGCCATTGTTGGGGTGACGTAGGTGTGGGCGTGGTATGACTCATACCCACGCTCTTAAGGCATGGGTACGGGATGTACCTGTATTGTTGTGTTGCCGGTTCACGTCGTCAAGCACTTCCGTTGTGGCCGTCGCTGACTTTGCTGGACACGCCCCCACCCCCTCGTAGTGACCAGGGCCTTTGGGTCAGGTATGTCCAGGGCATGTGTGCTGTGTGACTTTGGTGGGTGGTTTGTGGCCTGCCCCTGGCCCCCCCCCCCCTTTGCCCCTGGGTGTTGTTCTGACCTTCTGCGGCGTCTGCGTCGGAATCTGTAGAGGAGGTCGACTGCTATGAGGGCCGGGATGACACGTAGGTTCGGGTCCATGTCTGTCCGGCGCGTACAGGTACTCCTTGTTCGCGTCGTCCTGATTTCCCGGCAGTTTTTGGCAGCCTGTAAAATATTCACCGTGCGGGATGACGTCGGTGCGAATCGTGATTCCTGGTTCGTGAATGGCAGGCTGCGTGCGTCCCGACGTCACGTCGGCGCATTCCCGGATCGCATTTGTACGTTTATTTTCGTCGGTCGGGGTTTTGTACGATTCGTACGGAAATGGTGTTTCCGTGCAAATCGTAATTCCATGGTTGAATATTTTCACGACCGGGTACGCGCCGGACGGAGAATATGCTCTGTCCGACGGTTCGTACCCGGTTTTTACAGGATCGTGATCGGCACCTAGACCTATATAATTTACTATTCCCACTCTAGTTAGTTATAAATCAGGGAAGGTGCTGGACAGTAAACCTATATAATTTACTATTCCCACTCCAGTTAGAATTAATTCAGGGAAGGTGCTGGACACAACACAAATATAATTTACTATTCCTAATCCACTTAGGGGTCGATTCCGATACCGGGTCGGACAGCTTTCCGAGAGCTGCCCGTAGCCTTACCGTGCGACCGACACGTACCCGTAGCCGGTCCGTCCTGCAGAGGAAATACGATGCGCATAACTGCCAAAAACACGACCGACACGTAGGCTGTGACTCAAGCTCCATTCTCTGTCCGAGCCATAACTCCTAACGCTGAACCGAGTCACCCGGAAGCAGTATCCATAGCAGTTTCCATCCGGACAAGTACGATGCGTACTTCTTACGCGCCGGACGGGTCGCCACGTACGGGACGTCACAGCATCCGGAAAACAAGCATATCAGCTACGATTCGCGCCACAACTCAATCCACGGCTACGAGACGGACCAGCTTGCAGCGGGTAAGAGACGGAGCAACAAGCAGCGTGTACGACACGAACACATCATGAATCCCATCGCGCAGGTCATTCCAGATGCTGTGACGTCCCGTATGTGGCGACCCGTCCGGCGCGTAGGAAGTACATCTATGAGTGGCTCAGGAACCGCCGCGCACAGGCGGTAAGTCAGACACCTACCACATAAATAAAACGACATGTACCCGCAAAATGGTACACACACACAGGGGATCCACTTCCAGGCCACTAACAACAGGCCACCATAGGGGTTGCATGGCCAGCACCACTACCACCCCCACCCATAGGGCTTATGTTCCCCAGCACCACTGCCACCCCCAGCCATAGGGGACCTGTTGCCCATCACCCCTGCCACCCCCACTCATAGGGGACCTGTGGCCCATCACTACTGCCACCGCCACTCATAGGGGACCTGTTGCCCATCACCCCTGCCACCCCCACTCATTGGGCTTATGTTGCCCATCCCCCCTGCCACCCCCACTCATAGGGGACCTGTTGCCCATCACCCCTGCCACCCCCACTCATAGGGGACCTGTGGCCCATCACTACTGCCACCCCCACTCATAGGGGACCTGTTGCCCATCACCCCTGCCACCCCAGCCATAGGACTAATGTTGCCCATGACCCCTGCCACCCCCACTCATAGGGGACCTGTTGCCCATCACTACTGCCACCCCCACTCATAGGGGACCTGTTGCCCATCACTACTGCCACCCCCACTCATAGCCACTCCCACTCATAGGGGACCTGTTGCCCATCACTACTGCCAACCCCACTCATAGGGCTAATGTTGCCCATCACCCCTGCCACCCACACTCATAGGGGACCTGTTGCCCATCACTACTGCCACCCCCACTCATAGGGGACCTGTTGCCCATCACTACTGCCACCCCCACTCATAAGGGACCTGTTGCCCATCACCTCTGCCACCCCCAGCCATAGGGCTAATGTTGCCCATCACCCCTGCTACCCCCACTCATAGGGGACCTGTTGCCCATCACTACTGCCACCCCCACTCATAGGGGACCTGTTGCCCATCACCCCTGCCACCCCCAGCCATAGGGCTAATGTTGCCCATCACTACTGCCACCCCCACTCATAGGGGACCTGTTGCCCATCACCCCTGCCACCCCCAGTCATAGGGGACCTGTTGCCCATCACTACTGCTACCCCCACTCATAGGGGACCTGTTGCCCATCACCCCTGCCACCCCCAGCCATAGGGCTTATGTTGCCCATCACCCCTGCCACCCCCACTCATAGGGGACCTGTTGCCCATCACTACTGCCACCCCCACTCATAGGGGACCTGTTGCCCATCACTACTGCCACCCCCACTCATAGGGGACCTGTTGCCCATCACTCCTGCCACCCCTTGCCATAGGGCTAATGTTGCCCATCACCCCTGCCACCCCCACTAATAGGGGACCTGTTGCCCATCACTACTGCCACCCCCACTCATAGGGGACCTGTTGCCTATCACTACTGCCACCCCCACTCATAGGGAACCTGTTGCCCATCACCCCTGCCACCCCAGCCAGAGGGCTAATGTTGCCCATCACTACTGCCACCCCCACCCCTAGGGGACCTGTTGCCCATCACCCCTGCCACCCCCACTCATAGGGGACCTGTTGCCCATCACTACTGCCACCCCCACTCATAGGGGACCTGTTGCCCATCACTACTGCCACCCCCACTCATAGGGGACCTGTTGCCCATCACCCCTGCCACCCCCAGCCATAGGTCTTATGTTGCCCATCACTCCTGCCACCCCCACTCATAGGGGACCTGTTGCCCATCACTACTGCCACCCCCACTCATAGGGGATCTGTTGCCCATCACCCCTGCCACCCCCAGCCATGGGGCTAATGTTGCCCATCATCCCTGCCACCCCCACTCATAGGGGACCTGTTGCCCATCACTACTGCCACCCCCACTCATAGGGGACCTGTTGCCCATCACCACTGCCACCCCCACTCATAGGGAACCTGTTGCCCATCACTACTGCCACCCCCACTCATAGGGGACCTGTTGCCCATCACCCCTGCCACCCCAGCCATAGGGCTAATGTTGCCTATCACTACTGCCACCCCCACTCATAGGGGACCTGTTGCCCATCACCCCTGCCACCCCCACTCATAGGGGACCTGTTGCCCATCACTACTGCCACCCCCACTCAGAGGGGACCTGTTGCCCATCACCCCTGCCACCCCCAGCCATAGGGCCTATGTTGCCCATCACCCCTGCCACCCCCACTCATAGGGGACTTGTTGCCCATCACTACTGCCACCCCCACTCATAGGGGACCTGTTGCCCATCACTACTGCCACCCCCACTCATAGGGGACCTGTTGCCCATCACCCCTGCCACCCCCAGCCATAGGGCTAATGTTGCCCATCACCACTGCCACCCCCACTAATAGGGGACCTGTTGCTCATCACTACTGCCACCCCCACTCATAGGGGACCTGTTGCCCATCACTACTGCCACCCCCACTCATAGGGAACCTGTTGCCCATCACCCGTGCCACCCCAGCCAGAGGGCTAATGTTGCCCATCACTACTGCCACCCCCACCCCTAGGGGTCCTGTAGCCCATCACCCGTGCCACCCCCACTCATAGGGTTTATGTTGTCCATCACCCCTGCCACCCCCACTCATAGGGGACCTGTTGCCCATCACTACTGCCACCCCCACTCAGAGGGGACCTGTTGCCCATCACTACTGCCACCCCCACTCATAGGGGACCTGTTGCCCATCACCCCTGCCACCCCCAGCCATAGGGCTTATGTTGCCCATCACCCCTGCCCCCTGCACTCACAGGAGACCTGTTGCCCATCACTACTGCCACCCCCACTCATAGGGGACCTGTTGCCCATCACTACTGCCACCCCCACTCATAGGGGACCTGTTGCCCATCACCCCTGTCACCCCCAGCCATAGGGCTAATGTTGCCCATCACCCCTGCCACCCCCACTCATAGGGGACCTGTTGCCCATCACTACTGCCACCCCCACTCATAGGGGACCTGTTGCCCATCACTACTGCCACCCCCACTCATAGGGAACCTGTTGCCCATCACTACTGCCACCCCCACTCATAGGGGACCTGTTGCCCATCACCCCTGCCACCCCAGCCATAGGGCTAATGTTGCCCATCACTACTGCCACCCCCACCCCTAGGGGACCTGCTGCCCATCACGCCTGCCACCCCCACTCATAGGGTTTATGTTGTCCATCACCCCTGCCACCCCCACTCATAGGGGACCTGTTGCCCATCACCCCTGCCACCCCCACTCATAGGGGACCTGTTGCCCATCACTACTGCCACCCCCACTAATAGGGGTCCGGTTGCCCATCACCCCTGCCACCCCAGCCATAGGGGACCTGTTGCCCATCACTACTGCCATCCCCACTCATAGGGGACCTGTTGCCCATCACCCCTGCCACCCCCACTCCTAGGGCTTATGTTGCACATCACCCCTGCCACCCCCACTCATAGGGGACCAGTTGCCCATCACTACTGCCAACCCCACTCATAGGGGACCTGTTGCCTATCACTACTGCCACCCCCACTCATAGGGAACCTGTTGCCCATCACCCCTGCCACCCCAGCCCTATGGCTAATGTTGCCCATCACTACTGCCACCCCCACCCCTAGGGGACCTGTTGCCCATCACCCCTGCCACCCCCACTCATAGGGGACCTGTTGCCCATCACTACTGCCACCCCCACTCATAGGGGACCTGTTGCCCATCACCCCTGCCACCCCCAGCCATAGGGCTTATGTTGCCCATCACCCCTGCCACCCCCACTCATAGGGGACCTGTTACCCATCACTACTGCCACCCCCACTCATAGGGGACCTGTTGCCCATCACCCCTGCCACCCCCAGCCATGGGGCTAATGTTACCCATCACCCCTGCCACCCCCACTCATAGGGGACCTGTTGCCCATCACTACTGCCACCCCCACTCGTAGGGAACCTGTTGCCCATCACTACTGCCACCCCCACTCATAGGGGACCCGTTGCCCATCACCCCTGCCACCCCAGCCATAGGGCTAATGTTGCCCATCACTACTGCCACCCCCACTCATAGGGGACCTGTTGCCCATCACTACTGCCACCCCCAATCATAGGGGACCTGTTGCCCATCACCCCTGCCACCCCCAGCCATAGGGCTAATGTTGCCCATCACCACTGCCACCCCCACTAATAGGGGACCTGTTGCCCATCACTACTGCCACCCCCACTCATAGGGGACCTGTTGCCCATCACTACTGCCACCCCCACTCATAGGGAACCTGTTGCCACTCACTACTGCCACCCCCACTCATAGGGTACCTGTTGCCCATCACTACTGCCACCCCCACTCATAGGGGACCTGTTGCCCATCACCCCTGCCACCCCCAGCCATGGGGCTAATGTTGCCCATCACCCCTGCCACCCCCACTCATAGGGGACCTGTTGCCCATCACTACTGCCACCCCCACTCATAGGGGACCTGTTGCCCATCACTACTGCCACCCCCACTCATAGGGAACCTGTTGCCCATCACTACTGCCACCACTCATAGGGGACCTTTTGCCCATCACCCCTGCCACCCCAGCCATAGGGCTAATGTTGCCCATCACTACTGCCACCCCCACTCATAGGGGACCTGTTGCCCATCACCCCTGCCACCCCCACTCATAGGGGACCTGTTGCCCATCACTACTGCCACCCCCACTCATAGGGGACCTGTTGCCTATCACCCCTGCCACCCCCAGACATAGGGCTTATGTTGGCCATCACCCCTGCCACCCCCACTCATAGGGGACCTGTTGCCCATCACTACTGCCACCCCCACTCATAGGGGACCTGTTGCCCATCACTACTGCCACCCCCACTCATAGGGGACCTGTTGCCCATCACCCCTGCCACCCCCAGCCATAGGGCTAATGTTGCCCATCACCACTGCCACCCCACTAATAGGGGACCTGTTGCCCATCACTACTGCCACCACCACTCATAGGGGTTCTGTTGCCCATCACTACTGCCACCCCCACTCATAGGGAACCTGTTGCCCATCACCCCTGCCACCCCAGCCAGAGGGCGAATTTTGCCCATCACTACTGCCACCCCCACCCCTAGGGGACCTGTAGCCCATCACCCCTGCCACCCCCACTCATAGGGTTTATGTTGTCCATCACCCCTGCCACCCCCACTCATAGGGGACCTGTTGCCCATCACCCCTGCCACCCCCACTCATAGGGGACCTGTTGCCCATCACTACTGCCACCCCCACTCATAGGGGACCTGTTGCCCATCACTACTGCCACCCCCACTCATAGGGGACCTGTTGCCCATCACCCCGCCACCCCCAGCCATAGGGCTTATGTTGCCCATCACCCCTGCCACCCCCACTCACAGGGGACCTGTTGCCCATCACTACTGCCACCCCCACTCATAGGGGACCTGTTGCCCATCACCACTGCCACCCCCACTCATAGGGGACCTGTTGCCCATCACCCCTGTCACCCCCAGCCATAGGGCTAATGTTGCCCATCACCCCTGCCACCCCCACTCATAGGGGACCTGTTGCCCATCACTACTGCCACCCCCACTCATAGGGGACCTGTTGCCCATCACTACTGCCACCCCCACTCATAGGGAACCTGTTGCCCATCACTACTGCCACCCCCACTCATAGGGGACCTGTTGCCCATCACCCCTGCCACCCCAGCCATAGGGCTAATGTTGCCCATCACTACTGCCACCCCCACCCCTATGGGACCTGCTGCCCATCACGCCTGCCACCCCCACTCATAGGGTTTATGTTGTCCATCACCCCTGCCACCCCCACTCATATGGGACCTGTTGCCCATCACCCCTGCCACCCCCCCTCATAGGGGACCTGTTGCCCATCACTACTGCAACCCCCACTAATAGGGGTCCGGTTGCCCATCACCCCTGCCACCCCCAGCCATAGGGCTAATGTTACCCATCACCCCTGCCACCCCCACTCATAGGGGACCTGTTGCCCATCACTACTGCCACCCCCACTCATAGGGGACCTGTTGCCCATCACCCCTGCCACCCCAGCCAGAGGGCGAATTTTGCCCATCACTACTGCCACCCCCACCCCTAGGGGACCTGTAGCCCATCACCCCTGCCACCCCCACTCATAGGGTTTATGTTGTCCATCACCCCTGCCACCCCCACTCATAGGGGACCTGTTGCCCATCACCCCTGCCACCCCCACTCATAGGGGACCTGTTGCCCATCACTACTGCCACCCCCACTCATAGGGGACCTGTTGCCCATCACTACTGCCACCCCCACTCATAGGGGACCTGTTGCCCATCACTACTGCCACCCCCACTCATAGGGGACCTGTTGCCCATCACCCCTGCCACCCCCAGCCATAGGGCTTATGTTGCCCATCACCCCTGCCACCCCCACTCACAGGGGACCTGTTGCCCATCACTACTGCCACCCCCACTCATAGGGGACCTGTTGCCCATCACTACTGCCACCCCCACTCATAGGGGACCTGTTGCCCATCACCCCTGTCACCCCCAGCCATAGGGCTAATGTTGCCCATCACCCCTGCCACCCCCACTCATAGGGGACCTGTTGCCCATCACTACTGCCACCCCCACTCATAGGGGACCTGTTGCCCATCACTACTGCCACCCCCACTCATAGGGAACCTGTTGCCCATCACTACTGCCACCCCCACTCATAGGGGACCTGTTGCCCATCACCCCTGCCACCCCAGCCATAGGGCTAATGTTGCCCATCACTACTGCCACCCCCACCCCTATGGGACCTGCTGCCCATCACGCCTGCCACCCCCACTCATAGGGTTTATGTTGTCCATCACCCCTGCCACCCCCACTCATATGGGACCTGTTGCCCATCACCCCTGCCACCCCCCCTCATAGGGGACCTGTTGCCCATCACTACTGCAACCCCCACTAATAGGGGTCCGGTTGCCCATCACCCCTGCCACCCCCAGCCATAGGGCTAATGTTACCCATCACCCCTGCCACCCCCACTCATAGGGGACCTGTTGCCCATCACTACTGCCACCCCCACTCATAGGGGACCTGTTGCCCATCACCCCTGCCACCCCAGCCAGAGGGCGAATTTTGCCCATCACTACTGCCACCCCCACCCCTAGGGGACCTGTAGCCCATCACCCCTGCCACCCCCACTCATAGGGTTTATGTTGTCCATCACCCCTGCCACCCCCACTCATAGGGGACCTGTTGCCCATCACCCCTGCCACCCCCACTCATAGGGGACCTGTTGCCCATCACTACTGCCACCCCCACTCATAGGGGACCTGTTGCCCATCACTACTGCCACCCCCACTCATAGGGGACCTGTTGCCCATCACTACTGCCACCCCCACTCATAGGGGACCTGTTGCCCATCACCCCTGCCACCCCCAGCCATAGGGCTTATGTTGCCCATCACCCCTGCCACCCCCACTCACAGGGGACCTGTTGCCCATCACTACTGCCACCCCCACTCATAGGGGACCTGTTGCCCATCACTACTGCCACCCCCACTCATAGGGGACCTGTTGCCCATCACCCCTGTCACCCCCAGCCATAGGGCTAATGTTGCCCATCACCCCTGCCACCCCCACTCATAGGGGACCTGTTGCCCATCACTACTGCCACCCCCACTCATAGGGGACCTGTTGCCCATCACTACTGCCACCCCCACTCATAGGGAACCTGTTGCCCATCACTACTGCCACCCCCACTCATAGGGGACCTGTTGCCCATCACCCCTGCCACCCCAGCCATAGGGCTAATGTTGCCCATCACTACTGCCACCCCCACCCCTATGGGACCTGCTGCCCATCACGCCTGCCACCCCCACTCATAGGGTTTATGTTGTCCATCACCCCTGCCACCCCCACTCATATGGGACCTGTTGCCCATCACCCCTGCCACCCCCCCTCATAGGGGACCTGTTGCCCATCACTACTGCAACCCCCACTAATAGGGGTCCGGTTGCCCATCACCCCTGCCACCCCCAGCCATAGGGCTAATGTTACCCATCACCCCTGCCACCCCCACTCATAGGGGACCTGTTGCCCATCACTACTGAAACCCCCACTCATAGGGGACCTGTTGCCCATCACCCCTGCCACCCCCAGCCATAGGGCAAATGTTTCCCATCACTACTGCCACCCCCACCCCTAGGGGACCTGTTGCCCATCACCCCTGTCACCCCCACTCATAGGGGACCTGTTGCCCATAACCCCTGCCACCCCCACTCATAGGGCTTATGTTGCACATCACCCCTGCCACCCCCACTCATAGGGGACCTGTTGCCCATCACTACTGCCACCCTCACTCATAGGGGACCTGTTGCCCATCACTACTGCAACCCCCACTCATAGGGGACCTGTTGCCCATCACCCCTGCCACCCCCACTCATAGGATGGGTGATGCGCCACACATCCATCATACTCAAACATTAGGTATGTTAGCAAAATATATCCCCCCTAACATCATGACAACAGTGTGTAGTCTGTTACAAATGCCCACAACAGTGATCATGACTTCGAACATACAATGTAACTAACAGCACATGTGTGACCAACAAATGAGTGTGCCCTACACAAGGCAAGCATCCCCATAGCACTGTGGCAATGTAAAAAGAACACCCCCTCACTGAGTAGAACAGAAGTTAAGTGTGGTCTTCCAAACAGCAGCAGATGTTGAGCATTGTGGTGATGGGGTCTAAACCCCCCCTCATCACAGTGACCAAAAGGTAAGTGTCATCATGGTCAAAGCTGCAAATAGCAAACAGCATGTATGATCCCTGCTCCCAACACATTAAACACTTCTGTGGCAAACTAGTGGTTGTGTCCCATTCCCACAGAGATGTGGTGAGGCTAACAGTGCTGTGAAAACATAACACACTCTCGGCCATGTGCAGACAAGCACCACACATGGGGGCTGACAATGCATACAGTGTACAATGACACAAGAGCAGAAGTGACCATCACAAAGCATACACACATCTCGAAAATAGACACACTAATCAAAACAACCTGTGTAGACTGTAGGTGTCAGGTCACAAACTCCCATTCCATGCCAGCAATGGCACCTAACAACCAGGATGAATGTGCACAATGACGTGATATGACTCACAGGGACAGCAGGGAAAATCACAGAAACAGAATCCAGACAAAGGCCCACAACAGCAATACCAATGCACTGATGCAGATGCACAAACACAAACAGGCTACCTCACACTGCACATCTGACACAGCATGTGTGTGTGTGTCACAGTATCCCCAGGCAACTACACAACACATGAGGGGGGCTGAACCACAGTGACACAGATGTGGACACAGAGCCATACAAAAGTAAACCATCATTGGGACACCCTTAGTGGGCA
Organism: Triturus cristatus; assembly: GCF_964204655.1. Classification (NCBI taxonomy): domain Eukaryota; kingdom Metazoa; phylum Chordata; class Amphibia; order Caudata; family Salamandridae; genus Triturus; species Triturus cristatus. The sequence continues at coordinate 906,977,454 of NC_140579.1, forward strand.
ATCAGGCATTGTGAGATGAGAGGGAGCACAAGAGACACATGTGACACAAGCTGGAATGAACACCAACTAACACAGCAAGAGACTGACACACAACATCACTACCCCCAGGGACCAGACATTGGGGTGACACAAGCATGCATGACACCTCCACTGTGATGACAAAGGCAGATGTCGTACAAACTGGGAAACCCAGACATGTGTTCTGTTCCACAAACGTACATCACACATACACAAACACAAATCACTCAGCATGGCCCCTCATCCATGGACAAACGGGAGTTAGAGGACCATCCATGCAAACATTTACATCAGTCCAGCCTCAAAACCAAACACCCTGAACTGCAACAATGTGCATCTGTGAAGCCCACATGGACAGGTGACATTGCACATGCACCCATGACAAACACAGGAATGTTGGGAGGAACTAAGGTGCACAGACACATCATGCAAGTACAGTTTACAACCCTGGGGAATAATAGACATACTGCACAGTATGCGGTACATGGCCATGACTTCAAAGCTCACGTAACCTTCAGAATCCCTGCCACATTCCCAGGACAATGCAGAAGCCAAGGAGAACCACAAGGCACACCTGCCAACATTGCAGCCATAAACCCGACAAGTGGGAGCAGTCACACACACATACAAATGTGTCAATCCCTGAAAGGTACCACCTAGGGACAACTACATGATTTTGCAAATAAACAAGTGGCTTGGGGAACCCTGACTGTGTCCCATCTGTGTCTGACAACATCATCACCACTCAGAACTGACAAATCCCAATGATGATACACCAATTAACAGTAGTGTGTCATGCACCCATACATCTGGTAGCCCATGGCAAAGTAGTGGGATGAACCCAGTACCACTCAGCAAGCATCAACAACAGGAACATATCAAGGGAACACTGCCTGTGTATGAACAGGGATGTGGACACACACCCATGCTCATACAACACACACCATGGGCCCAGGCTATGTCACGGGACAACACACTTACTTGAGGGGACCCAACTCCTGTGGAAGCCCAGCTGTGCCAAACATATTCACAGCACCTTTCACTCATGTCTGCAGAACACTTGGTCAGTCAGCCATCAGTTACCACACAATGAAGGCTCTGGTCACAACAGCCTGGGTACGTGAGTCTCCCCTAAGTCATCTGCACATACTCAAAACATATGTCTAGCAAGTTGCACAGAGGACCCTGTTGCTCCTATACCAATGATGCCCACACCTGTAGGTCCAGTGGCGATGTGCACACAGTTTGTGGAATTGACAAATTGGACAATGGGAAGCACATCATATGTGCATGGGTGCAAGCCAGAGATGTGACCATGCAAATGAAATGTTCACAGAGATGTTCACAAATAGTTGATCATGACACACCCAGGTAGCTGCAAAGGATGACATGGATACCCACCAGAATAGAATACATATCTCATGGACCACATGGAGTACCTCACAGCAACACATCAGTATTCAACATTGGAAACCAAGCATTACAGGTGCAAGGGCATGTTAAACATCATCAACATAATGTACAGCTAACTCAAGTTCACAGGGATAAAGAAAAAATCTTTACTCAGCATATTAAAAGTTAAACGTGCGTTCAAACAAAAGGCCAATGGCCAGTCCATGTCCAAATGCCAAGGAGTGAACTAGAGTGACAACTGTCACACGTTGCTTGCCGGCACTGCTAAGGACCGGGGTCATCCCCTCGGAGGGGCATACATGGGGGCAGGCCAGGCACCGCAGGGACAGGATCAGGGCACAGCAGAAGGAGGCAGTGAAGAGGTGGTGAATGCAGGCGAGACACTTGCAACTGCAAGTGGTGGGTGCTGTCACAACTGTGGGGCACAAGTCAGATGGGGCGGGCGCCGGCACAACTCCAGTGGGCAGGTCAGATGGAGTGGATTGTGTCCCCACTGCAGTGCCCAAGTCAGACGGGGTGGTCGTGGACTCCACTGCAGTGCCTACATCCATGGGAGCAGAATGGGGGGCAGGTGAGGTCGGCAGGACGGGGGTGGGGACACGGTCCCCACATCAGTGGCACTAACCGTCTGACCTGGTGTGGAGGAGCAAGTGGGAGGGGGGGGTGGCCTTAGCCTTTTGGGGATGGTGTATCTGTGGGTGGGGGAATCCGGGGCTGGGAGTGGCAGGGGAACCTCTGGAGTGGTGGCCTGGGGGATGGAGGACGGAGACTTTGCCTTGGAGCTGCGTGGTGGCGGGGGGGATCTTGCTCTTTCGGCTCCGGGGGGACTTGCGCGTGGGGGTCTCAGTCTGACTGTGCCTGGGGGAGGGTGTCCGGGTGTGAGGGGCACTCCCCTCTGTGTGTGGGGACTTCCTCTTCCCCTTGTAATCAGGATCTGCTGGGTCGGTGGGGAAGAGGCCAAGGTCACAGAGGAAGAGCTTCTGGGGACATGGGGTTGCAGGTGATGCAAGGGAAGGGGGCTGGGAGGGAGAGGTCTCGGAGGACTGTGGAGTGGTTGTGGATGTTATGTTATGTTATGTTATAACCATTTGTAGAGCGCGCAGCTGCCCCAGCGAAGGGGCGTCCCTGCGCTGACAGCAGTTTCCAAGGAAAGTCAGGTTAGGCCATGGGAAAAAGATGGGTTTTAATGGCCTTTCGGAAGGACAGCAGACAGTCTAAATGATGGATCTTCAAGGGGAGGGAGTTCCTAGCGGCCAGAAAACGGAAAGATCTACCCCCTGCCCTAATTCGTTTCACTCCAGGGACTGTAGCCAGGATCTGCTCGGTCGAGCACAACTGACGGGTAGGGACATAAGGGACGAGCAGATTAGATAAGATCTCGGGCGTAGAAAATTTTAAGATTTTGAAAGCTAGACATAAGGTCTTAAATTCTATCCTTTTGGAAATAGGAAGCCAGTGAAGGCGACGTAGGGCGCCCGACCCGGAGCACGTTCTTGGAAGTCCAAGCAAGACTTGCGCGGCTGTATTCTGGACACGTTGAAGGCGGTTCAGTTCAGCTTTATTGGCACCTAGCAGCAGGGAATTAGCATAGTCGAGTCTTGATAAGATGGTTGCCTGGACTATTAGTTGACGTGTAGCCGAGTCAAAAAACCCTAGAATAGGCCTCAGACCCCGTAGGAGACCAAAGCAGGTGCCCGCGATTTTCTTGGTGTGATCTTGAAAACCCATAGTAGAGTCAAGTCAAAACCCTAGGTTCTTTACCACCAGCTTAGGGGTTGGGGCAATGCCCAGAGATGAAAGCCACCACTGTGTATTCCAGAGCCCCTTGTCCTTCCCCACCAGCAGCACCTCAGATTTATTGGCGTTAAGCTGGAGACAGTTCTTCGTCATCCAGCCTGCAACCGCCTCGAGACCATTCCGGAACTGGGTAGCATCTCTGGCATGATCATCCGAGAGAGCCACCACCATCTGGGTATCGTCGGCATAAGAGACCATGGTCAAACCATGGTCTCGCGTGACTTCTGCCAAGGGTTGGACATAGAGGTTGAACAGAACCGGACTTAATGCCGAGCCCTGGGGAACCCCCTGCTTGATGAGCTGGACGGAAGAAGCGAAAGGGGGGGCAAAGACCTGAAATTATCTATCGGACAGAAAAGACCGAAACCATTCCAGTGCCAAGTCTTCTACCCCTGCTTCTTCTAGAAGGCGCAGTAGGATCTGGTGGGAGACCGTGTCAAACGCGGCGCTCAGGTGAAGCAATATGAGCGCAGCCGTTTGACCTTCATCCAGAATGGTCCGCAGATGTTCACTCACAGCTAAGAGCGCTGTTTCGGTACTATGACCAGGGCGAAAACCATTCTGGGAAAGGTCTAGGATCTTATTATTATTCAAAAAGTCCAAAAGGACTTTATTGACATGGGCCTCCGCAACTTTAGCAACCCAGGGCAAAAGAGAAATAGGTTGAAAGTTCTCCGGCTTGATGGGGTCCAGTGACGTTTTTTTAAGAAGGGGAAGCACTTTGGCATGCTTCCAAGCCGAAGGGACCATTGCCTTGCTGAAGGAGGAATTAATAGTCTGCCATAAAGGTGTGAGAAGTATGGGTAGGCAGTCTCTGAATTGGGCCGGCCTCATAGGGTCATGAGGGGAGCCCGATTTGACTTTGGTGCTCAAGTCAAGAAACTCGTCCTGGGAGATGGAAGGTATAACTTCCAGTGTGGTATTAGGCTTTGATATTAAAGGGCTCACCAGGTCCCTAGGGCAATTAGGGAAGGATTTATAAATAGCTTCTACTTTTTGAACAAAATAGGTGGCTAGATCCTCGCATTGTTGCTCAGATAATAGTTGAGGTGGGCGGATCCTTCCTCCTTTTAAAATCACTGAGTATTTTAAAAATGCATTTCATGGGGTTTTTACTAGAAGCTATCTCATTGGCGAGATAGGCAGCTCGGGTCAAATGTATAGCTTTATGGTAACATTTGATAGCGTCCCGGTACCGCCTTTTATTTGTGGGGTCATAGTTCTTCCTCCAGGCTCGTTCTAGCTGTTTACATGTAGTCCGCATGACATCTAGACAGTCCGTGCACCAAGGGTTGGAGCCGGAGCTACGGCCCTTGGACCATTTAACAGGAATGAGAGTGTCTAGAGCCTCATATATCCACTCACAGATTGTTTCATACGCTTGCTCCAGGTTGGTATCAAGGATAGGAGGGCAGGAAGCCAAATAGGCAAGGAGATCATCCAACTTGAGTTTGTGCCAACAGCGTTTGAAGGTAGCCCTAGAAACAGCTCTGGACGTTGCCTCCACCGGAGGAAGGGTAATGGTTATAAGATGATGATCAGACCAGCACACAGGGCTAGGAGATTTGACCAGAAGAAAGGGGATATTGGAGAAAACTGGATCAAGTAAATGTCCAGCTATGTGTGTAGGTCCCACTACCAGCTGTCTTAACTGACAAGCAGCAAAATCCGCAATCATGGTACTGATCTCCGAATCCGAAGGACGATCAAAATGGATATTTAGATCGCCGATGAGACTAAAATTAGCAGTTCTCAGTGCTAATGAGTGAACAGCCTCCATAATAGCTGGTTTAAATTCTGATGTGGAGCCAGGGGGACGATAGACTAAAAGGCCAGAGAAGGAGAAGTGTGCATTAAGTAAGATGGTGAAGCGGGCGCATTCGCACCCTGTGACATCTTCCTTAACAAAAGTACAGTGTGTGTGTCTGCAAACCAGCCCCTGTGAGTGTGGTATCAGTCCCCTGCGCTTGCTTGTGTGCACGTCTAGACCTTGGTTTGGGTGTTTGTGTGCTTGGGACACGTAGGCAGCTAGAAATCGTGGGTGGTCCAGGGGTAGGAAGGGTGCGGGACTGTTGGAGGAGTGACACTGCTGCCGTCAGGGAGGAGGCCATGGACTGATTGGTCCTCTGTAGGGCAGACATGCCCGAGGAAATGTCCTCCATGAATGACACCAGTTGTGTCAACAGACTTGTGTGTGCATGGAGGACCTTCAGCATCGACGTCTGCCCTACATGGATCTGTCTAAGTAAGTCCACAGACTGCTCACTCAGGGCAGCAGGGGACACAGGGGCCGATGGGAGGGTGGTGGTGGTGGTGGTGGCGGGGACAGCCTCACTAGCTGGGGTTTGGTAGCTGCTGACACCCGTCTCCACAAGGGAGTCATCCTCAGAGCTGCTGTGGCCCTCAGCTAGGGGTGATGGTGCTGACGACACCTCTGTGTGGCTCCACTCGCCCTCCGTGCCACTGGGTCCCCCCGACTCCTCTCCTTCTGTCCCTGTCAGGCTCTGTGGCACCTCCTGGTCCGTGGAGCTGTCCCCTCCTGTGGCCGTGGATGTATCTGGATAGGAATCGGAAGTAAGAGAACAACATGAGTCACCTGCACCAACTGCACACACCACAGTGATTTAATCACATCACAGGGCAAGCCCTGGCGTCATCAGCTGAACACAGCTCAAAGTGCCAGCACTGTTTAGAATAAGCCAATTGTCATTCTCAACCTCAACCATGGCACACATATCCCTCCTTGACTTTCACACATAGGTCTGTTGCATGTTGGATGCTAACACCCTAATGTGCTGACATTCACCACCCACACCTCATTTGGACATGCAAGTGAACATGTAGGAGTATGTCACTATACACACAGCACATCTCTTGCTACTGACTCAGTACAGGTGTCCGGATGAAGGGATGGGCAGAGACTCATTTCACATGCTTGTGCTGCATGCCAGCAACACACACTATGAAGTTCTCATGACCTGATGGGCAATGCCACAATGGGGTGCATGGTGCACACTTGAACACAATGCAGGATCACACATAGCAAGTTAAATGCCATGGCACTGGGATGCCCAGAAAGTCAGTCAACACTGTTTCCTGTCACAGGCTCAGGGCATCCAGACATCAACAATATGCACTGACTCACAATATTAGCTCAGGGGTAAAGCTAACTCTGCAGATGACCGGCGCACTTGCCCATCCCCTGCAAACAACATATACAGGACCCAGAAGACCCCACATCATGCAAATCAGACATATGAGTCTCTGCAAACACAACTCCCTGTACATTAACACATCACAGTCTGCCATGCATGTAACCCAGCTGCATGAAGGACACAGTTGCATACACCATTGTGCGCTGTCAGATGATCACACACCTATATGTCACACAGGTCTTGTCTCTCACAGTCACATCTCAGATGTCATGCTGACCCTCTGAATCATTGACACCCCAGTTGTACGTAATAACAAGCCACACCGTAATGACACAGAGGCAGATACCTGAGGGCACACGTCACTAAGCACAACCTGTTATTTGATACACAGGAGTGGGATTACAGAGTGTTTCTAAATGCCCTTGAGGAGCCATGACTGCCCAGGTCTACAAGAAACAGTGTTTTGCCCTGGACAGTAGTCAGGTGGCTAAGCAAGTGTGACATACTTGATATACATACTCCTGAGGCCCCAGAATTGGAGTCACCTGGTGCATGGGTTTGTTTGGAATACCCCAGCCACATGTGGCGAGTCAGTCCAGCAATTGGAACACATCTCAAGGTCACACACAGATCACATGTCAGATCTCAGGCATTGGGTAAACAATTGACCCACCCATGAAACACACACCAGAGTCAGGGGAACAGATGCTGTCCGGTAGATGAAGCATAGCTGACTGCAGGGACACAGTGCCCTAGAGACACAAGCAACAGACTGTAGGGGCCACACCTGTGGAACAGATGAGGAGGGTGCATCACACAATTGAGGGACCTGAGTATTGGACTACAAGACCTACGTAATGTGGAAGTGTGACCAGGCCAAAAGACTGCAATTGGCATGTCAGACATAGTACACAGATTAGGCATGGACTTACCCCCTTCCGGCTGCTGTCTGGCCTTCAGCTGCCTATCCAGGTCCGGGAAGACTACCGCCAGTATCCGGAGCATGTGGGGGGTCAGGGTCCGGTGTCCGCCCCTCCTGCGCGGAGGTGACAGCTTCAGCAGGACTCTAGCTATCCTCTGGGTCCAGCCCCGAAGGTCCTGCCACCTCTTTTGGCAGTTGCGGATCTGGCGCTTGTAGACCCCCACTGAACGAACAGCCCGGGCGATGGTCAGCCATATCTCCTGCTTCTGGTGGGCATCAACCTGTGAGGATGACAAAGTGAAAAGTACATTAACACACATGCCCCAGATTAGTGCAGCACACATTTGGATATACATGTCATCATCACAAAGGGAAATGAGTTACACAGGTAGTGCAACCATGGGGAAGGAAAAATCACCTGCATGTCTGACATGTTAACAATGCCTGGATATTTTACGCTTGCACTATTGCACTTTAGCAGCAGGACACCTGTTCATTACATGCACCTACACACTTTGGGTCATGAAAGTAGTCAGTGAGAATGCTTGCCATTGGTGTACACACTGCTAGTCCTGCTAGTCAGACAACATGCATAATTAGGAAGGCAGTGGACTGCACACTCACCTGCTCCCCTGGTTTCCCATAGAGCTTGATGTACTGTGGAAGGAGCCCGTCCAGCAGGGCCTGGTTCTCCTCCTCAGTGAAGGCTGGGCCCTCTCCAGAGTACGTGCCATAGCAGGAGCCAGAGGATGCAGAGACAGCAGCAGTGGTAGCAGGGATGTGGTCCAGTAGCATGTAGTGCAGGCAAGTGAGCTCCCTGGGGCCAGCCAGCCTTATATCTGTGCTGCAGAGGCAAAATCTGTGCCATGTGTCCCAAGTGATAGGTCCAACACGGATGCATTCTATGAATCTGGCCAATCCATTTAAATGTACGACTCGTACACGCCTTCCGCATCGTTCAAATCTTCACCTTCATGAAACACTTGAAATCGCAACATTGTTGTAGGCATCCAACTGAATTTCCAGTGCACAACTCGTACAAGTTTTGAATCCGCATCCGTCTCCATTACAGTCCGCAGCCAATGCTCGGTCAACTGACTGTACAACGCGTATTTTGAAAATACACATGCACCCGTCTCCATACAATTCAATGGCCAAGGCGTACGCCTGTCTCAGACCATGCCTGCCCGACGCGTATGCATGATAGTCACCCGTGTCGGATCCCATTGCATTCAATGAAAAAGCATAGGCATGGCTCGGCCATAGACCGTGCAATGCGTACGCATTGTCACCCGCGTCAGACCCCGTTGCATTCAATGACAAAGCGTACGCACGGCTCGGTCACGAACCGTGCAATGCGTACGCATTGTCACCCACGTCGGACCTCATTGCATTCAATGGCAAAGCGTACACACGGCTCGGTCATGGACCGTGCAATGCGTACGCACTGTCACCCGCGTCGGACCTCATTGCATTCAATGGCAAAGCGTACGCACAGCTCAGTCATGGACCGTGCAATGCGTACGCATTGTCACCTGCGTCGGACCCCATTGCATTCAATGACAAAGCGTACGCACGGCTTGGTCATGAACCGTGCAATGCGTACGCATTGTCACCCGCGTCGGACCTCATTGGTGTGACTATTCTACGGATTCAACACACATTTACTAGCCAGGTACACCAGTGCACACCTACCACACTACAGCATTGCCCACACAGTGTCCCATGGCATATAAGGCTGCATTCCCTGGGTGTTTGGGGGTCCACATCTGTTTTTTTGGGTGGCACTTTTGTGCAGCCACTCCCAGGCTGTGAACGTGTACATGGGGGCAGAATCCTTTGTGTGTTGTGCACATTACCACTGTGATGTGTAATTGTACAGTAATGGGCATGAGTCACGGACCCAGTTTAATTTTGCATATGTTTTGGGCATGTCACATACACTCTGAGTGCAGGGGGTGATGGCATGTACGTCACAATGAGACCTGTAGCCACAATACTGATGTGCAACCACAGTCTGTGTGCATGTTGTGTCTCAGATGTGTCTGATCAAATGTGCCCAATGTGTGACAGTCTCTACATCCATGTGGTATATGCATCAACCTTGATGGTGTGTGTGTCTAAGAGGCGTACATGTAGGGCAGGCAGGAACAACAGTGGCCACTACCTGTGGGACTTACGCTTACCTTGCGGTGTGTACGTGATACGCTATGTCCATGCCAGTGTCGATGTGGCAATACAGGGACCCTGGGATTCTGCATGGCAAAGATCTGTGATGCCTGGGAGACATCAGGCCTCACTTGTCACTGTGGTGTGTCTTTGGAACGTCGCAGTAGTACATAGGTTGGGTGACACAGCCAGATGATCGGCCATTGCACTACATGGGACTCATGTGCACATGTTGAATTGAGATGTGAGGTGGTGGTCATGTAGGTGACATATGTGTCCATGCCCAACAGCACACACCTCAGTACATTGTGTAATGTCATGATCTATCATGTGATATTGAGCCTGGTCATGGACATATGGGTGGATGAACTGACAATCTTCCTTTGTGCATCTCTGTACTGCAGGGCACCAGCTGTCCATAGAACGTTCCCAGACCTTGCAACCATGCAGGAAACCGACTGCATCAGACGGTACCGCTTCACCAGGCCACTGATTGAGGAGTTGGCGGAGCAGTTGGTGCCACATCTGCTACCTGGCCGGACATACCCTACAGCACTGACCCCAGAGGTGAAGGTGATGGCAGCTATGCACTTCTTTGCTACTGGTACCTTCCAGTACACTGTGGCTACTGCTGGTGGTATGTCGCAAACGATGTTTAGTCTGGTGCTATGCGATGTCTTAGAGGGGATGTTGCAATTCCTAGACCTGTATATCAAGTTCCCGAGCCAAGATGAACTCCCTGAAATAAAGGATGCCTTTTATACACTGGGGAGGATGCCGAACATCATCGGATCTATTGATGGGACACATGTGGCCCTGATACCACCACAGGCACATGAGCAGGCATACCGGAACAGGAAGCACTACCACTCCATCAATGCTCTGGTGGTCTGTCTTGCTGACATGTCTATCACACATGTGTGCGCACGGTTCCCTGGTTCTGCGCATGATGCCTACATTATGAGGAGTAGTCGCATTGCAACGCTGATGTCACAGATGCCAGCTCAGCATGCCTGGCTTGTCGGTGTGTACTAACTGTTTACCATTGTGTGTGTTTGTCAATGTTGTATTCCGCACTCCTACAAAACTCAGCTACTTGTTCATTTTTGTGTGTGTAGGTGACTCCGGATACCCCAACATGCTGTGGTTGCTGATACCCCTCAGGAACCCTGTGACACCAGCCGAGCTGCGCTACAATGAGGTACATGGTCAGAGCAGGAGGGTGATTGAGCGAACTTTCGACCTCCTGAAAAGCCGCTTTCGCTGCCTGGACAAGACCGGAGGGGCCCTTCCATATGAGCTTGCAAAGGTGTGCAAAATAATCCTTGTTTGCTGCATGCTACACAACATGGCAGTGCGGAAGGAGGTGCCTCTCATCCAGGATGACAATGACGATGACCAACCTCCGGCACCTGTGGAGGATCACGGCCTGGGCCAAGATGCCAGTGATGATGAGGATGAGGGTGACGTCCGCTCACAGCTCATCAACAACTTCTTCACCTGAATGTGAGTTTCAAGGGTTGTTATGTCAATGTATGGAGGTAGCCTGGAATGTGTTGTGGCAGCTCTGTTGCTGTCTGAGTATGTCTGTGTGCCACTTGACTGGATGCGTGCAGTGATGTGTCCATTCATGTGGTGTGTACTCCACAATAGGGTAATACTGCTAACTTGTTTTTGTGTAGGTTTCTTGCGACATGTTTTGTGCATGTGTATTGCATTTCTCTCCTGTTCTGCTGTGCTTTCGACTGTGTCTTGTGTTTGTCCTTCCCAGGGTACTTTGCCTGTTGTTTGTTCAACACCGACCCCCAACACCCAGAATCCAACACCAGTGTGGAAGTTGTCAATTCCTATCAACTGATGTACTACACATCCCTGGACTTCAATTCTCCGAAACTTTGTGAGCGTGCGTCCACTGTTACGTAGAATTATCATGCAACTATTGTGGAATAAATGTGTTGCTGATGTGTAATGAACGTGTGCTATGCTTTGTTATGTGCGTTGTCTGTCTTCCCACATCTGACTGACATCTGCTTACCTCACCTCTGGACTTGTTAGCACTGACTGGGGTTGGTGTTGTGTCTGTGCATGCCAATGTGTTTCAGGTCAACATCATTGTGTGGGATGAGTAACATGGCCATGGTGAGTATGTGTTGTGGTGCCATAGTGGTGTGTCTCCCTCGCATGTGTCACATCACCATGACTCACCTTACGTTGGTCACATTGTTGCAGTATTTGGCATGCACTGTGTTGTGTAGCAGATCAACATCTCCCTGACACATGACAAGTTGGAATAACAACAGAGGCAAGTATAGTGTACTGGTGAGTTTAATTTCAAACATGTGTGAAGGAAGTGCACAGGATGATAGGTGCTGTACATTGGTTTTGGAATCCAAAGTTCACAGTTGAGTTGGAAGTGCTGGTAGATGAAATGTCCAGAGTAAAGTCCCCAGTCATCTGATACATTGGCCCAACATGAACTCTCCATGTCATGTGGGCGAGTTGTGTGCGATTGGACAAGGTGAACGGGTTGCGCACAAAGAACATTGTCCAGAACAAGTTTAGTGGCCCTGGGGGATGTGCTGGGAGATCTGCCTCTCACATGTCCTTGTTCGGACGACCCCTCTTCTTCCGGGGGGGGGGATCCTCAGGTGCAGGCCTCTGCAGTGCAGGGGACTCTCCGCCAGAGTCGTCCTCCCTCCCTGTGGCGCTGGCAGATGGTGTTGCGACAGATGTTGTGGCCACACAGGGAGGTGTGGACAGGTTTGTGTTGATCTGGCGGAGGCATTGGAGTTTGTCCCGATGCACCGCAGTAAGGGCATCCCACTTGCATGTCCTTGAGGATCCCCACTACCTGGCCAAATCCTCTGGTGCTATCCTGGTACGCATCTAGGAGAGAACATTGAGATTGTGGATGCGCGTGTGTAAGGCGAAAGCAGTTTGAATTTTACTGAATTGTATTGAACTGTATGCAGGCACGAATCAAGCAGGGACAATAATTTTAAAATATCAGCCAATTTTTAAAACTTAAAGAAAGATAGCACGCTATATTGCACTGTTTATGCACTGACCTGCGTCTGTATTTAACGTGTTGCAATCTGTGTAAACACCCGCCCCGGTCCAACCCGGCTTGTGCCGTTGTGTGGAGGGCAGGGCTAACCCCAACAGCATCTACTTCCGGTCGAAGGAGGCGGGACTTCCTACCCGGGTCTCCTCATTAGACCGAAGTGCACACGTACGCGCAGCGGACGCGCGCAGCGGGCGTGCCGTCTGCGCGCCGAAGGCACGCTAAAGGCAAGCCCGCCTGCGCCCGTCCGCGCACGACCGAGCCCAGAGCCCCAGACCCCTGGTCCCAACGAGAGGATCATATTTACAGCTGATGAGTTACGCAAGTTTGAAAGACCATGCCATACGCTATGCAAATATACTATACTCGCGGCCAGCAGAGAACTGAAATGCAAACAATGTCAGTTAACCCTTACACCTCAGCCAAACAAGAACATAAGAGAGAAGCTACATCTAGCATTACTGAATTGTAGATCACTAGCGAAGCACAAATTCGAAATACAGGACTTATTGAGAGAACGCGACCTAGATGCCCTTCTGCTTACTGAAACATGGTTACATGAAGGCTCTACCCCAGATATCCTGGATGCCATTCCAAGGGAATATTTACTGGCACGGCAAGATCGAGTCGGTCAAAGAGGGGGAGGTATCGCGATTATTTATAAATCCACAGTGAAATGTACAATTAACAAAGCAGACATTAAAAACTGTGAGGCATTTTTTTTCTCCTTAGCAGCTACAGAAGATTACACCACCTCAGGTTTTTTGATATATCGGCCACCAGGACCACTAATACAATTTAGAACAAGTCTAGAAGAAGAGTTGATACATCCAGCCCTTTGTCACAAGAACGTAATAGTTTTAGGAGACCTAAATATTCATTTTGATAATGAGCTAGACCAAGAGGCTAAAGCAATACGAGGTGATCTACAAACGCATAAATTAGTATTAAAAGGAGTGACACCTACACACCAAGGGGGACATACCTTAGATCCTATTTTTTCAAACATCACCGAAATAGAGGTAGATGCCCCATGGCCAATTCCATGGTCAGACCATCACCTAATTCAGTTCACAATACCCTCCCAGAGGGAGAGAGCGAAACCACAGAGTAAGGAAATAACAACTAGGAAATGGAATAATTTTAATTCCACCGCCTTTACCAGTGAACTAAAAGTAAATAGACCTACGCTTGATTTAGATATCAATACAGCTAACAGTCAAATTGATACATGGATTACTCATGCATTGGATAGGATAGCACCCTGGAGCACTAGGACTCCAATGAGACACAAGGAAATGGCCCCTTGGTTCAACATGGAACTAAAGGCAGCCAAAAAATCCTGCAAAAGGTTGGAAAGAATATGGAGGAGGGACTATGGCAACAAGGCCAAAGAAGCATACAGAAAGGAATTAAAACAATATCACGTAATGATTATAAAACAAAGATGTACTTTCTATACAGATAGAATTGAGGGGGCCAAGAATTCGCCAAAAGAAATGTGGACGATTCGAACCCATCTGTGGGTAGTTGCAATAGGATAGCGGAATTCTTCGCAAATAAGGTGAATAAAATTTATGACACATTTCCGATAGATGCTAAACAAGGCTTAGGGCTTGCCGCCGAAAGCCAGATTATGTTCTCAGGAACAATGTTAGAGGTTTTTAAGACCCCAGAACTAGAGGAGCTGACAGCCATAGCTAATAAAATAAAATCCGGGTCACCGTTAGACCCGGCCCGACCAGACATAATAATGGAGGGAGGCAAAGAAATCATGCCTTACATATCGGAGCTCATCTCCAGATCACTCGAAAGTGGTACAGTCCCAACCAAATGGAAACAAGCCATTGTTAAACCCCTAAAAAAGATAGATCTGTCGATGCAATGACACTAGAAAATCTCCGCCCCATTTCATTACTACCTTTCTTAGCGAAAATTACAGAGAAGGTGGTAAATAAACAACTGGTAGAACATATAGATAGTAATAATATACTCCATCCATCACAACCAGGTTTTAGAAATGCACACTCTATGGAGTCCGCGCTACTGATGGCATCGAAAACATTAAGAATGTACGCAGATAACGGACAAACAGCGGCACTGATTCTCCTTGACCTCAGTGCGGCGTTTGATACCGTATCGCATAAACTCCTCCTGGGTAGACTTGAGAGGTGTGGGGTGAGACACCGGGCACTACACTGGTTGACATCATTTCTATCCGCATGAGGTTTCCAAGTCGCACAAAAAGATCATACTTCGAAGAGTATGCCATTACAACAAGGAGTCCCTCAGGGCTCAACTTTAAGCCCCACATTATTTAATATATATGTGGGACCTTTAGCAGAGTGTGTGGAGAAACATAAGGTATCAATTGTGTCATACTCAGACGATACACAACTTATTGTGATGCTATCCCAAAATCACAAGGACCTAGCGGCAGTACACTTCTCAGAGTGCCTTAAGGAGGTCGCCCAATGGATGTCAAATCATTGCCTCAAATTGAACGGCAACAAAACGGAGGTGCTAATAGTGGGTAAGGCCCCGTCCATATGGTCAACAGCTTGGTGGCCAGATTGTCTGGGCCACATACCCTCCCCGAAATCAGAAGTAAAAAATCTTGGGGTTTGGATAGACTTCGAATTAACTTTTGAGAGCCAAATCCCGAAGGTAGCCGGGAAATGCTACGCAGCAATGAAAGTACTGCGAAAGATCTTGGATCTACTTCCTCCCAAAGCAAGAAAAACCATTGTCCACGTGGTTGTAACCTCCCCAATGGATTACGGTAACGTGCTATACTTAGGAACAACTAAGAGAGGATTGGAAAAACTTCCGAAAGTGCAAAATGCAGCTGCACGCCTAGTCCTGGGCCTGCCAAGAAGAACCAATACAAAACAAACCCTGACTGCCCTACATTGGCTTCCAATAGAAAAAAGGATCAGATTCAAAGCTATGTGTCACGTTCACCGCATATTAAGAAGAAAAGGGCCGAGCTACCTCCGACCTCTAATCACAAGATATACTCCAGGTCGTAGCCTAAGATCACTGGACAAGGACCTAGTGATAGTTCCAAGAGTGGTGAGAGCTAAAATGGGGGAGCGATCTTTCAGGTATCGAGCAGCAAAGTGCTGGAACAACCTCCCATTAGAACTAAGAGAGGCGTGCGAAATAAGATTTCGCAAACTATTAAAAACATGGCTATTCATACAAACTTAGCCTTGATAATCATGGGAATTTCGTCAGGCTTCCTGCCACCTTAGACACCCCTTTTCGCTCTATAATGATCTTTTTAGCGCGGGGACACACCGTTGGTGTAACCAGGTGCTCTACAAATGTACAATAATAATGATAATAATCTATGATGCGTACCAGGTGGGGGTCATCATGCAGTCCAGACCCCTCTGCAAGGCGCACCCTCTGCCTCCCACCCCACCCAGCACCCCTATCCACACGGACAGGACCAGCGGCGGGACGCACAGGTGACACTGGGACCCCTTGGGTGGTGTTGCTGGTGGTGTTTGCTGTGGCTTCCGGGGGGTCCTGTGTCCCTGTGCTGTGGGTGTTCATTGGCCTTGGTCTGTCCGTGTTGGCGGGGGTGCCCTGTCGGTTTCCCGATGCTGGAGGCGTGGGTACAGGGGGTGCAGATGTTGATGCTGCTGGTGCTGCATGATGCCTCACACTGGAGGGGCCAGGTTGGTCGTCGTCATCCGAAGAGGACAGAGACAGAGTCAGACCAGAGAGCTCAGTGTCCGCCAGAGTCTGGGACTGGGAATCCTCATCATTTGGTGCTCGGTGCCCAGCACCACCTGTGTTTGGAAGAGACACACGATGTGAGTTAGATTTCTACATGCATCGATGGTTCACAAACATGACATTTTGTACTTTTCAAACAGATGACTGCCTGTACACTGCTCCCCACAACAGAGCCCAGTGTCAGACATCTTGTCAGTCCCTTCCCACTCCCTGTGAGGCGAGTATGGTTCAGTGTGAGCTTGCTGGGCCACGTGGGTGGGTATAGATTGTCTGTGACTGCGACTCCCATCATATTCTTGGCTACATCCCCCTTTCCAGCATGCACATACTTCCTTCCTCTGGACTCTGCTTCCGTGTGAGGGGGTGTGACAGCAATGGCAAGATGGCTGACTGTGAAATCCTGGTGTTTGTTTGGCTACAAGTTCAAAGAGAGCCCCTGTGCTTCACACAGCAGCTCCCAGTATGGGGTATCTTTTGCTGATATTTCAATGATGTGTGTGTCAATGCATTCTACCCGGTGAGTTGTGTGGAGTTTGTGTTGGGGGGGTGTGTCTCCACATGCTGGTAAGTATGGTCAGGGATGTCAGTCCTCCTTCCCATCATGAAATGTGCTTCCATAGTAGGGCGTGCAAGTTGTCTTTCAGGATGTCAGTCAGTGATGTCCTGATTCTGATTTGCGCACAACCCCTATCAGGGCCTTGTGCTCCCCACAGCAGGACCCAGTGTCAGCCATCTTGTCAGTCATTTTCCACTCCCTGTGATGTGGGCATGGTTCAGAGAGGTCTTGATGGGCCAATCAGGAGGGGAAGCATTCTCTGTGACTACAGGCCCCATCATGCTTTTGGCTACACTCACTTCACCTGCATCCCCACAATTCCTTCCTGTCAGTCAGCTGCACTGTGAGGTAGTGTGTTTGTGGTGGCAAACTGTCTGGCAGTGTCTATTTAGCTTTGTGCCACTGGCTTGCTCTATTTGTTTGTAGGTTGGTGCATGTCATGACACAGTTCCAAGTCACTATGAGATGGCAGGTATTGTGTTTGTATGACTGGCATACACATCTTGGGATGATTATCTATTGGTTACTGTAGCTTTGCTTGCGGTGCATGATTTCACTGTCCCCTTGCAACACAATCTTGGGTATGTTGTTTGTGTACTCACCAGGCTCTGGGATGTCTGTTAGGCCATGGATGCTCTCTGGTGGTAGGATGTCCTGCACCTTCTCCTCTCAGGTCCTGAAGTAGACTGGTTGGGCAGGAGGGCCACCGCCGGTGCACTGACTCAGGGCGTGATCTTTTTCGATGAGTTTCTTGACCCTCCTGCGCACGTCATACCACCTGTTCTGGATATCGTCCTTTGTGTGCCTTGCTGGTGCTTGAGCGTTCACCTTGTCCACAATCCTCGCCCACATCTTTGTTTTCTGTGACATGGGGGTCCTTTGGACCAATGTACCAAACAAATGTGGCTCTACTCTGATGATCTCGTCTACCAGCACTTCTAACTCACTATCTGTGAAATTTGGATTCTTCTTTGGGGACATGGTGATGGGTGATGGTGGTGAGGGATGTGTGTATGAGGGTGCAAGTGAGGGTGGGTTGTGTTGGTTTTGCTGGCTGTATGTGTGTGTGCTTTTGGATGAGGTGCTGATGGTGTGTGGGTTGTGTGATGTGTGTGTTGTGAGTGTGTCTGTGGTTGCTGTGTAATGGTGTTTGCTGCTGGCTGTGTCTCCTGTTTGCAAGGGATGATGGTAGTGATTGTTGTCCTTTATATAGTTGGAGATGTGGGTGTGTCTTTGTCCTATGTTTTTTTATTTGGTATTTATTGACTTTGTCATTGCTTGTTTGGTCCTTTTTTGGTCTTTTTTCCTTTGGGTTTTGTAGGCATGAAGGAGACGTTCATGTGACGTTCATGTGCGGGCTTCTCCGCCTCATTCACGCTAACTATCTTCTGTGTTTGATACGCGTCGGTCACGAAGGTCTCTATTGCTTGTGTGCCCGGTTTTCTGTGCGTGTCGGTCGTGCGGCTTGGTCTCCGTGCGAGTCGGTCTGGTTTTACACGCATTGCATCGTACTGCGCGGATCGGACATCGCGGGTACGGGTCGGTCGGGTTCATTCCAGGTTCGTGTCGGTCGGTGAAATTCGTGCCGGTTTTCTGGCCGGATCACTATTTTCCCTACGGCTCGGTCATACGGCTTGTATTCCATACGTGTCGGTTGTAATTTACTCGTGTTGCATCGTACTGCACGGGTCGTACGGCGCTGGTCCGTCTCGGTCGGTATGCGGTCCGGGTCCGTGTCGGTCGGTTCGTTTTGCGGCCGGTATCGGAATCGGCCCCTTAGTATTAATTCAGGGAAGGTGCTTGACAATACACATATATAATTTACTATTCCAACTCCAGTTAATATTAAATAAGGGAAGGTGCTGGACACAACTCATAAATAATTTACTATTCCCACTCCAGTTAGTATTAAGTCAGGGAAGGTGCTGTACACTAATCATATATAATTTACTATTCCCACTCCAGTTAGTATTAAGTTAGGGAAGGTGCTGGACACTACACATATATAATTTACTATTTCCACACCACTTACTATTAAATCAAGGAAGCTGCTGGACACTACACATGTATAATTTACTATTCCCCTAAAACTTAAATTGCATGTGTAAATAAACTATACATGAAACTAATTTCCTTTGTTAATAACATTTACAAATCTTTCAAATATTTAAATAACTCTCAAAATTAAAAAAATATAATAATCATATATTTAGATTACACAAAACAGCAAATATAAAAATATATATTAAAAATGACTATATTTCCTCCTTGTTGGACAGGCCACGTGAAGGGCTTGCTCCCTCCCCGCATGACAGGGCCCGAGCCCCGGCCCTCCAGGTGTTACCCACAGAAACAACCCGCACCCCGTCCCCAGACGGGACTCCTGCCCCCGGACCTCTCTGTATCATGGGGCCGAACCACTACCGGCTCCCTCGCCCGGCCGCCATCTTGGACACTGCACCACTAGGCCGCGTGGCCTCAGCTCGACCCTAACCCTGGGCCTGGCCAGGCCCCGACATCCCGGCACCACCATCCACCCAGGAGGTGAACGGACCACTTGGCAGGTCGATGGGAGAAAGAAGTGTCGATGGCTCTCCCCCGCCAGGTGCCGATCGCCCCCCAGCTCCCCCGGGCGCTGGCTCCACCCCCCTGCTGGGTGTCTGGACTCCCTCATCCCGGACCTCCCGACCTCCAAGTGCGAGGGTCCGGACATCAAAGGGCGCCAGACCTATAACTGGGGCAGCTCCAGAGCAGGAAGGCAGTTGTATCCTGGAGTCGAGAGACACCGAGAAGAACTCATCCTTGACGGACTACCGGCGCTGCCGTAGCCCTGCCTTGTGAACTATCATCCTGCCTGCTGGCGCTGCCGCGGCCTTCTGCATCCTCCATCCTCGTCGGGACCTGCTGGCGCTGCCGCGGACCGTTGTAACTACCACCTTCATTGGGACCTGCTGGCGCTGCCGCGGACCGTTGTAACTACCACCTTCGTTGGGACCTGCTGGTGCTGCCGCGGACCGTTGTAACCACCACCTTCATCGGGACCTGCTGGCGCTGCCGCGGACCGTGTAACGACCACCTTCACCGGGACCTGCTGGCGCTGCCGCTGCCCGTCCAGCTAGAACACCGAGCTCGAGGATTGTGAGCTATCCATCATATCATCGCATCTACCAGTTTGGTAACAAGACTGTCCCGCTACCCCCTTTCCCAACCAAGAGACTAGAATCGAGGGGACCCCTGAGTCCTGACCTCCTTGTACCCTTCTATCGTACCTAAAGATTGCTTATAAAGAACATTAACCCTTATCCTTGTGTGGTGTACATCTGTGGGGGGGGAAGTTACTCGTCTGTACGATCGCTGGAGACGGCTCTCCCCGGAGACCTCTCCCCTTGTCCTCGGCCGACCCTCCCGGTCCGTCTAACATTGGTGGCCAGCGGCGCGATCCGAATCAACGCGTAATCGTACAGAGAGTAGCTCACCCCACGACGAAACCACAATGTCAACCAAAGAGAGCGGATCCACCGAGAAATTCCAGATGGAGAAATTGGAAGAGTACAACCATCGTGAATTGAAACAATTCTGCATTGAACTAGGCATTGCTACCACCGGCCTGAGCACCAAAGACGATTTCAAGCACGCCATTGAGTCGTGGGCAGAAACCGGGGCCGCGAAATCCCCGGACCAAAACATTGCAGCATCAGAGAGGAACACCACGGCTCCCGAGGAGCGAAGAACGGGTCTCTCGCAGGAAGAGATCCAAGAGAGAGAAAAAAGCAGACTACATGAGCTAGAAATGGCACGGCTCAAAATGGACAGTGAACTAAAATTAGCCGAACAAAAACTGAACCTAGAACATCTGCGGCTCCGAGAAGAACGGGAAGAAAAACAGAGGCAGAGAGAGCTCGAAGAAAAGAGATTAGCGTACGAACACGAGCGCAAACTGGCAGAAATAGACCTACGGAAGCAGAACAAAGAACTGGAGGTGCCCGAGCGACCGCGCACCCCGGGAGCGACAGAAAAGAAAGTCCACATCCCCAAGGATGTCGTTCGAGAGTATGTCCGAGAGGACGACATACAACAGTGGTTCAAGGCCTACGAGATCGCCATGACCTCCCACCGGATCGATCGAAGTGACTGGGGAGCCGGTCTATGGGGGAGGTTCGTCAATAAAGGCCGCGATGCCCTGTTACAGCTCCCAGACCATCTGATGTCATCCTATGACCACATGAAGGCTGCCCTCCTCACCCGATATGGGCTCACACCCGAAATGTACCGCCAGAGGTTCCGAGACTGCACCCGGATCCCGGGTACAACTTGGGTGGAATATGTCAACTATTTCAGCCGAGCCTTCGAGGGTTGGATCAAGGGAAGCCACGTAACGACCTACGAGCAACTTTTTAATCTCATGGTGTGGGAGCACCTCTCTAACAACTGCTTCGTCGAGCTCAGGCAGCACCTCCTCGACAGTAAATTGACTGACCCACGGCAACTCGCCGCCGAAGCTGACCGGTGGGAAAGCACCCGAGTGGGCCGGAGAGGGCCGCACGAACAGAACCGGAACAACCAAGGTCAGCACCGTCCCCGAGGAGGAGGAGGAGGCCAGGGACGAGGAAGAGACACCGTCCCGGCCGCTCCCGCTGCCAGCACCCCGCCCCCGGCCAGCCGGGGCAACCCCCCGATGCGCCCGGGGTTCCGAGCCACTGTCACGTGTCACCGATGCCAGCGAGTCGGCCACTACGCCAATGACCCGAACTGTCCACAGAACCAAACTCCGAGACCCCGCCAGGTAGCGGCCGCCGCCCTGGGGGGAGAACAAATCTCCGAAGAACAGGAAGAATACGAGCAGGAACAACACGAGTGGGAACCGGCCGCCATGGTTCTAGCGTGCCTAGGGGGAAGAGACATGGTCCCGCGGGCTTCCCTACCCGCCAACACCAGAAAATATAGTCAGTGGGTGAACATTAATGGACGCCGGGCCGAAGCACTACGTGACACGGGGGCCAGTGTGACGGCCGTCCGCTGTCACCTGGTAAAACCAGAGCAGATCCTGCCGAAAATTCTCTGCCCCGTCCGTTCAGCCGACAATTCGGAGAGTCTATGTCGGATGGCCTGCGTCCCCTTCGAATGGGGAGGAGTCTCCGGCATGTTGAAGGTGACGGTCCGAGATGATGCCCCCGTGGACTGTCTCCTGGGGAATGATCTTGAGAGTTCCCCGTGGGCCGCCGTAGAAAGAAGAGAGCACCTGGGGATGTTGGGCCTCCCGGACTGGGCGTGCGTAACCACCCGGTCCATGGCCGCCCGTGCCATCCCCCGACCAGAAGAACCCGAATGGCCAGCACCTCCTCCACCGATCGCTCCAGTAGAGGACACCGACCATACCGACCCCCCAGAGCAAACCCCCGAAGGGCTCGCTCAGCCCCAGGACCTTCCCAACCTGGCTCAGTGGCGTCAAGAAGGGGGGCCCACCCAGGAACAGTTCCGTCAAGAACAGAAGACCTGTCCTTCCCTCGAGGGACTCCGCCAGCAAGCCCTCGCCCAGAGCGCAGGGGACACCACCGGAGCCCATTGGATCTATTGGGACAACGACCTATTGTACAGTGAACAGAGAATCGCGGAGTTAGGGGCCAGTCGAGTGCTGGTGGTGCCCCTCCGTTTTAGAGACTTCCTGTTAAATTTGGCCCACGATGTCCCTCTGGCTGGACACCTGGGCCAGGACAAAACCTACAGTCGCCTGGTGACCCACTTTTTCTGGCCAAAGATGAGAAACAACGTCCTCAACCACTGCCGGTCCTGCCCCACGTGCCAGGCCAGCGGGAAGTGCGGCCGCGAACTCAAAGCACCTCTGCAACCCTTCCCAGTTGTCACCACCCCGTTCGAGAGGGTGGGAATAGACATTGTGGGGCCCCTGGACCCCCGTACAGCACAAGGACATCGGTTCATCCTGGTACTGGTGGACCACGCCACCCGCTACCCCGAGGCTGTGCCCCTGCGAACTGTAACAGCCCCGGTGGTCGGCCGGGCCTTAATGGGGATCTTCTCCCTGGTGGGCTTCCCCCGAGAAGTCGTCAGCGACAGAGACACAAACTTTATTTCGAAGTATATGAAGTCCCTCTGGCAACAGTGCGGGGTCACCTACCGATTCACGACCCCCTATCACCCTCAGGGAAACGGACTAGTCGAGCGGTTCAACCGCACGCTCAAGGGAATGATTGGGGGATTGGAAGAGCCCCTCCGTCGCCAGTGGGATGTACTACTTCCGTGCCTCCTCTTCGCCTATCGAGAAGTTCCCCAGAAGTCCCTCGGCTTTAGCCCTTTCGAACTCTTGTACGGGCACCCTGTGCGAGGGCCCCTCAGCCTAGTCAAAGAAGGTTGGGAGATGGCCCCCCTAAAGACCCCTCCAGACGTCTTCAAGTACCTCCTGACCCTACGCAATCAGACCAGGCGATTCAGAGAAATGGCGAAAGCGAACCTTGAGGCCAGTCAGGAGGACATGAAAAAATGGTACGATCAAAATGCCTCCTCCATTGAATTCGAACCTGGCCAACAAGTGTGGGTGATGTCCCCCACTGAACCATGTGCCTTGCAGGACAAGTGGACGGGGCCCTTCAAAGTGGTCGAACGCAAGAGCCCCGTCACCTATCTCATCGATATGGAATCTCCACGGAACCCCCTCCGGGTCCTCCACACCAACAGACTCAAACCCCACTTTGTGCGCTCGGAGCTCAGCCTCCTGATGGCTACAGACAGTGGAGCGGAAGAAGACTCCGAGCCTCTCCGTGATCTCCTGAAGACTCGTGAGAAAGATGGTTCCGTCGATGGGGTCCGGCTCTCCGATGCCCTCACCCCGGAACAGCGCCAAGGCTGCCGGGACCTCCTGCTGCAGTTTGCTACCTTGTTTTCCCTCACCCCAGGGGTCACCCCCTGGTGCTTACACGACGTGGACACTGGGGACAGTCCCCCTATCAGACACCGGGCGTACCGCGTACCAGATCGGGTACGGGCCTGCATCCAAGAGGAGGTATCAAAGATGCTCACGCTCGGGGTCATCGAGCCCTCGGACAGCCCCTGGGCCAGCCCGGTCGTGCTGGTCCCCAAAGCTGCTGCCCCCGGCACCACTCCTGAGCTCCGATTCTGCGTCGACTATCGGGGCTTGAATGCTGTCACCAGAACCGACGCTCATCCCATCCCCCGAGCGGATGAACTGATCGACCGCATGGGGGCTGCCCGCTACCTCAGCATCTTCGACCTGACAGCGGGCTACTGGCAGATCAGTCTCACACCCCGGGCCCAAGAACGATCCGCCTTTTCTACCCCCGATGGCCACTACCACTTCAAAGTCATGCCCTTCGGCATGAAGAATGCCCCAGCTACTTTTCAGCGACTGGTGAACCAGGTCTTGGCGGGGCTCGAGGAGTTCAGCACCGCCTACCTGGACGATATCGCTGTATACAGCCGCCACTGGTCCGACCACCTCCATCACCTCCGAGAGGTCCTGCAGGCCCTCCAACGGGCCGGCCTCACAATCAAGGCCAGCAAGTGCCAAATTGGTCAGGGGTCCGTGACCTATCTCGGACACCAGGTGGGAAGTGGTCGGGTGGCCCCTCTGCAACTCAAAATCGCTGCCATCCAGTCCTGGCAGCCTCCAGTCACGCAGACCGAGGTCCGAGCCTTCTTGGGGCTCACCGGCTACTACCGGTGGTTCGTGAGGGACTATGGCAGCATTGTGGGGCCCCTCACGGGACTCACATCCAAAAACCACCCAAAGAAGGTCAACTGGACCCCAGACTGTCAAGCGGCCTTCGAGAAGCTGAAAGCCGCCATGTGCACTGCCCCTGTGCTCCAGGCCCCCGACTACAGTCGGGAATTCATCGTACAAACAGATGCCTCCGACCATGGCATCGGGGCGGTCCTCTCCCAGCTGAACTCCGAGGGACTTGACCAACTGGTGGCCTTCATCAGCAGACGCCTCCTGGCCCGAGAACAGCGCTGGAGCACCATCGAGAGGGAGGCCTTCGCAGTGGTGTGGGCCCTCAAAAAGCTCCGGCCCTATCTCTTCGGTACCCACTTCTGGGTGCAAACAGATCATCGACCCCTGCAGTGGCTAATGCAGATGCGGGGGGAAAACCCCAAACTATTGCGTTGGTCCATCTCCCTGCAGGGGATGGACTTCACTGTGGAACATCGACCGGGCCAAGACCACGCCAACGCAGATGGCCTGTCACGCTTTTTCCGCCTCGACGAGGAGAGTCCCCAAGAGGATGGGTGACTCTCCCCGCCTTCAGCTGGGGGGGACGCATGTTGGACAGGCTACGTGAAGGGCTTGCTCCCTCCCCGCATGACAGGGCCCGAGCCCCGGCCCTCCAGGTGTTACCCACAGAAAGAACCCGCACCCCGTCCCCAGACGGGACTCCTGCCCCCGGACCTCTCTGTATCATGGGGCCGAACCACTACCGGCTCCCTCGCCCGGCCCGGCCGCCATCTTGGACACTGCACCACGAGGCCGCGTGGCCTCAGCTCGACCCTAACCCTGGGCCTGGCCAGGCCCCGACATCCCGGCACCACCATCCACCCAGGAGGTGAACGGACCACTTGGCAGGTCGATGGGAGAAAGAAGTGTCGATGGCTCTCCCCCGCCAGGTGCCGATCGCCCCCCAGCTCCCCCGGGCGCTGGCTCCACCCCCCTGCTGGGTGTCTGGACTCCCTCATCCCGGACCTCCCGACCTCCAAGTGCGAGGGTCCGGACATCAAAGGGCGCCAGACCTATAACTGGGGCAGCTCCAGAGCAGGAAGGCAGTTGTATCCTGGAGTCGAGAGACACCGAGAAGAACTCATCCTTGACGGACTACCGGCGCTGCCGTAGCCCTGCCTTGTGAACTATCATCCTGCCTGCTGGCGCTGCCGCGGCCTTCTGCATCCTCCATCCTCGTCGGGACCTGCTGGCGCTGCCGCGGACCGTTGTAACTACCACCTTCATTGGGACCTGCTGGCGCTGCCGCGGACCATTGTAACTACCACCTTCGTTGGGACCTGCTGGCGCTGCCGCGGACCGTTGTAACCACCACCTTCATCGGGACCTGCTGGCGCTGCCGTGGACCGTGTAACGACCACCTTCACCGGGACCTGCTGGCGCTGCCGCGGCCCGTCCAGCTAGAACACCGAGCTCGAGGATTGTGAGCTATCCATCATATCATCGCATCTACCAGTTTGGTAACAAGACTGTCCCGCTACCCCCTTTCCCAACCAAGAGACTAGAATCGAGGGGACCCCTGAGTCCTGACCTCCTTGTACCCTTCTATCGTACCTAAAGATTGCTTATAAAGAACGTTAACCCTTATCCTTGTGTGGTGTACATCTGTGGGGGGGAAGTTACTCGTCTGTACGATCGCTGGAGACGGCTCTCCCCAGAGACCTCTCCCCTTGTCCTCGGCCGACCCTCCCGGTCCGTCTAACACTCCTTAAATGTTAATTTTTTTTTACATTATACAGATGAATTAGTATTAATTTAAACTTGATTATTATTTTCTATAAATTATAGCTTCAATATTAATATTTCACATGTATGTTTCGTAAACATTATGGTGCCGATTACGATCCTGTAAAACCCGGGTACGAACCGTCGTATGGAGCTTTTTCTCCGTCCGACTCGTACCCTGGAAACCACCTTACAAACCCGCAAGTACGATTCATACAGAAATACCATTTCCGTTCGATTCGTACAAAACACCGACCGGCTAAAATATACCCACAATTCCGATTCGGGACACCGCGTACGTGACGTCCGGACGGAGTCAGGCAGCGTTTTACGAACCAGCAAGTACGATTCGTGCCTACGTCACTCCGCACGTAGCATTTTTTACGGGAGCCAAAAACTGCCGGGAAATTGAGGAGGACGCAAGGAAGGAGCACCTGTACGCGACGGACAGCCATGGACCCCATCCTACGTGTCATCCCGGCCCTCATAGCCTACGACCTGGTGCACAGGAACCGACGCAGACGCTGCAGAAGGTCAGAACAACACCCAGGGGCAAAGGTGGGGGGCAGGGGCAGGAAACATAACCCCCACCCAAGGCAAAATGTATACATGCCCTGTACATACCGTACCTCCAGGGACTGGTCACTCGGGGGGGGGAGTGTCCACCAAGGTCTGCATCCCGACACAACGGAAGTGGACGTGGATGCGTCCCGTCGTCACAACAATTGTGATACGCACCGTACCCACGCCTTAAGAGCGTGGGTACGGGTCTTACCACGCCTACCCCTACGTCACCCCAACATTGGGGGTACGGCCTGTACCCAGGCCTGAACAGCGTGGGTACGGGTCATACCACGCCTACCCCTACGTCACCCCAACAATGGTGGTACGGCCCGTACCCAGGCCTGAAGGGCGTGGGTACGGGTCACACCACGTGTACCCCTACGGCACCCCAACAATGGTGGTACAGCCCGTACCCAGGCCTGAAGAGCGTGTGTACGGGTTGCACCACGCCTACCCCTACGTCACCCCAACAATGGTGGTACGGACAAATGAGGGGTGGGTGCAGAGGCCTCCCAGCAGTGGACAGAGACATGGGGGTGTGTACATCATCCTCCCATTAGCAAAACTCCATGGGTGCATGAAGGCATCCACAATGTGCGACTATGTTGATAGTGCCATGACAGCACATCACTGACAGCAGTGTCCCACTCCCATGAGGATGGATGTCCTTCCCCCACTGCATGACACACCACATGTGGGTGTGATGACAAATTACACATGCATACCCACCCCTGGCGGTGGCAGCACAATACACACACTGAGATCATGCAACAAGACTGTATCCTCATGTGAAACCCCACTAAACTAAGAGAGCCTAAGGGAACACACACTGTCACCCACATTCCAGGACTGATAGGAATGTACAGGTGCTGGGGCAGCCAACAAGTTGTTGCCTCCCATGGAAGGAAAAGGGTGGAGTACCCACAGATACAATGCCCACAATTGTCAGTCAGGTGCCCAAATACCCTGCAGAACAAGTAACACATGTGTGCTAGGCTGGGAGTACACACATGCATAGTGCGGAAAAGGGACCATGTCCACATGAAGCCATGGCAACATACTCCATACACAAGTACAGTGACTACCAAGGATGGTACAGACAATGCAGGCGGAGACATTGCTGAGCAGGCATGGGCAAAGTTGAAGGGATCCCTCACACAGCACAACAATTGGGAAACACCCTGCAGGGAAGAAGTCAGGTGCCACAGAGGAAGGAACACTCCTTGGGACAATGTCACCATACAGTAAGAGCTTACATGACCAAAGATTATTTGCAGAGACCTTGTGATGGCACGCAGATACCAGGGTCCTCCCCATGAGCAGCACACTACAACATTTCCCAGACACCTAGCACATTATCACCACCCCAACTCAGGGAGCAGCCGCACCAACAGCAATACCAGAAAAGCATTTGTGTGCAAATGAAAAACAAATGTACACTATATACAAGGCCCATAGGCCATTCCATATGCGAATTCCGGGGGGGGGGGGACACATTGGGACGCGTCTCCCCTAGCTTGCCTGCACAGTTCACAGCTCCTTTCCATCCACGGGGGGGGGGCATCATGTGGGGGGGTAGGACCAGGCACCGCAGGGACAGTAGGGGCAAGGGTAGGTGTTGTGGGTGCAAGGACGGACGACTCCACCACAGGGGTTGGGGCAGCGCCAAAGGTGGTGGTTAGGATGGCGCTGCACACGGTTGCAAGGTCTGCCAGCGGCTCCCCTGCACCCGAAGGAACCACAGGCCCCAAGGAGGGGGGGGGGGGTCTGAGGGATGGGTTGCAGCGCTAGTGGGGGAGGGTGTGGACAGGGGGGGACTCAACTCTCCTGCCTGGGGACTTCCTCGACCGCTTGCGGGGTGGTGTCACACTGGGGCTGAGGGACAGACTGGCCATGAAGGACTCTTTGTCCGACTGTTGGGCAGGGGAGCTAAGGGGAGTGGTTTTGGAGGAAGTGGGTCATGAGGACTGTGGACTCCCACTGTGGCTGCGTGGCTGGCCTTTGCCCCCCGACCCAGTGGGTGTGCCTACTTCCCCCTGTGTGTGCGTGACTGGAGGAGTGCGCTTGGCCTTCCCTGTTGGTGTGCTGCCTGTGTCTGGTGGGGTGCGTGCATGGGGATGTCTGGGTGTGCTTGGGACAGGCATGGGAGTGGGAAGTGTGGATGGGGCAGGGGTAGGGGGGGATGGAGCGCTGCAGGAGACCCACTGCTGCCGTCAGTGACGAGTCCATGGACCTCAGCAACATCCGTTGGTCAGACATCGCTGATGACATGCCCTCCATGTACGACACCATCTGTGTCAGCAGTCTGGTGTGGCCTTGGAGGACATTAAGCAGCGATGTCTGACCAACCTGCAACTGCCGCAGGATGTCCACAGACTCGGCATTGACGGCAGCAGGGGAGACAGGGGCAGGGCGTGCGGTGCCTGGCATGAAGGAGACATGTGGTCACCTAGCACGGACAGAAGGGACCCGAGCAAGTGGGAGGGCGGTGATGGGAATGGAGGGGGCGGCAAGAGATGTACTGCTGCTTTCAGCTGTGGGAGCAGCCTCCGCCTCCTCTGGGAGCTCAGCCTCGGACCCGTCAGCGTCATAGTCGGTGTTGGGACTGGACAGGTCCTCCGTCTGACTCCCCTCGCCCTTCGTGCCACTTGCTGCGCCAGACTCTCCAGCACTGGTGGCACCGGTGCTGGATCCCTCCTCCACGTCTGTGCCAGCCTAGATTACCTTGTGCAAGAGTGACTACACACAGACCAGGGAACACATGTCAAGGAGGGGAAGGGAGGAAGAACAGGACCGGTTGACTTTGGGGAACAGGATATGCACTGCACATATAAACCCTGGCAGTGTATCCAGGCGACTGAGCACTTCCAAATGCTGGTGACACACAACAAACACACATGTACCTACCCCCTTCCTGCTGCTGCTTCTCCTGTAGCCGCCTATCCATGTCAGGGAAGACCACCGCCAGGACATGCTTCATTTGGTGGGTCAGGCGCCGGCGGTTCTTGCCCTCTGGTGAGTCCCCCAGCAGGACCTGGGCGATCCTCCTGGTCCAGCACTGGATATCCTGCCAGTGTTTCCTCACCTGGGCCAGGCGCCGACTGCGACCCTCCACCGACCTCACGGCCCTGACGGCCCGCTTCCAAATCTCCCCCTTGCGTAGGTGGTGTGAGGATGACAAAGTGAGACAACATCAATACACCTGCTCCATGTCACAGAGACACACATTAGAACAATTGGGCTTGTTTGAACAGGGCATAGTATGCAGCAAACTCATTGCACCTTTGTCATAGGGACATTATCCTCTGGGGAAGGCCAAATGCACTACGTGGCATTTAAAGTACACAGGTGGCATGAGGGGTGCGAGAGAATCAATGATCATGGCTCACACTGTGCATCACAAGCAACACCAGGATAATGGACAGCACCTCAAAGCAGTCACATGCCCCAGGCGACTGACGCAACCTCAGCGGAGTACACAGACACACACAGGCACAGGACAATCACCTGCCATTGGCAACTGCGGGTACAAACATCACTCTGCACATGTGCCACTTGACTGGGGGGAGTCACAGGTGTGGGCCTAGCTCAGCACGTCAGACACACAGCACGGCTCCCTGCTCACATCAGATGGGTACGGCATATGCATCCTCCATGCAGCTGGGGTACAACACTCCACATAGACACTCACCCACATGACAGGGGACTTACACACACACCAATGTCCAGGGGCCGTACACATCATTTGGACACTATCACCACAGGTACACTCAACTCACACACATCTGTGGGTACAGTCACCTGTCACACTGGGGGGACCACAGAATCACATCAGGACTATGGAAACAACATTCCCAAGGGGATAAGCCAGGCTGAATGTGGCATGCACCATGCAGTGATTGTCACAGTAAGCACAATGCAAGTGAGGAGTGCAGATATGAACCACATCAGGCTCTGCATGGGAGACATAAGGCATTCCCTCCCTGGGACCCACCATGAACAAGATTGCATGTCTGTCACACCTGACAGAAGTGACAGACACAAAAAAGGGGCACAGTCACAGCTAGTGGAGTCAGCACTCACCTGCTCCCCTGGTCTCCCATATAGGCAGGGGTACTGTGGGAGGATGACGTCCAGCAACGCCTCATTCTCCTCTTGGGTGAATGGCTGGGTCCTCTCCACAGACCTGGACATGGTGCCAGAGGAATTACGAGCAGCAGCAGTGGTGTGGAATGAAAGGTTGTGCAGGCAAGTGCTCTCTCATGGGTCCTGGCTGCCTTATATCTCCCTTGCTGGGCTGTTTCATTTACAGGAGTACAGAGTGATTGGTCAATCTCATTTGCATCCTACGTTTCCTCCAATCCCTTTAAACCTACCCCAGTGAGGGCCCTTGCATGGTTCAAAATTTGAGCATGATGTCAAGTCAACAACCACTTTGCAACATAGTATATTGTCTCCAACCGACTTTTGCTGGCCACCTGATGCAAAAATTTGAACTGGAAACTCGGTCTCCATGACAACCAGCATGCATTTAGGCCCTTATACTTGTCCCTCATGTGTCCCCTATGTAATTTCACTATCCACACACAGGTACGGTGCGTTCCACATGTACCCCTAGGGCACCACTACTCCAGTGATACGGTCCGTACCCGCGTGTGTATGGCCCGTATCACTTTGGTAGTATTGCCGTAGGCGTACGCCATAGAGATAGGACTCGTACCCACGTATGTACGGCCCGTATCTCTATGGCATACGCCTACGCCAACACTACCATAGTGCTACAGGCCGTACACACGTGTGTAGGGCCCGTAGCACTAGGGTAGTGTTGCCGTAGGCGTACGCCATAGTGCTACGGGCCATACATACACGGGTACGAGCCGTATCTCTATGGCGTACGCCTACGCCAACACTACCCCAGTGCTACGGGCCGTACCCGTGTGTGTAGGGCCCGTAGCACTAGGGTAGTGTTGCCGTAGGCGTACGCCATAGAGATACGGGCCGTACCCGCGTATGTACGGCCCGTATCACTATGGTGTACGCCTACGGCAACACTACCCTAGTGCTACGGGCCGTACCCGCATGTGTAGGGACCGTAGCACTAGAGTAGTGTTGCCGTAGGCGTACGCCATAGTGCTACGGGCCATACATACGCGGGTACGAGCCGCATCTCTATGGCATACACTGGTGCTGGGAGGCGCACAGGAAAGGAATGGAGGTGTATGACTCGCACAAGGATGGACATCAAGTCATTGTCAGTGCAGTGCATCATGTGTAGGGCCTAGGTGTGTCAGGCAGTGAGCTGGCACATGTCTCCTCATGTTTTAACCCAATAGTTGTGTGATGACCTGTGTACACATG
This sequence comes from Triturus cristatus, assembly GCF_964204655.1. Classification (NCBI taxonomy): domain Eukaryota; kingdom Metazoa; phylum Chordata; class Amphibia; order Caudata; family Salamandridae; genus Triturus; species Triturus cristatus. Next base: position 907,009,689 of record NC_140579.1, read on the forward strand.
TCATGTGTGATGGGGCACCATGTGGTGCACTTCCCCTTCACACCTTTTACATGTGTGCATGTATTTCAAACTTGTCAAGCACTGCATCACTGGCATGGCACAGTCCCCAACACCCGCAAATGTCCCCTGATGCCAGGTACACGGATGATGACACCTGACATCTCACTACCAGCGTGCCACGATGTGACTATGTCATGTGTGTGTCATGTGTTCCCATGATCTTGCTGTTGGTGTTCCGTCAACGGCATCAGCTGTAGCTGCATCCAACATGTGTCTGTGTGTAGATGCCCATGTCACACTATTACGCACACCAGGACACATGTGGAATAACACGTGACGTGTGTCTGTATGCATCTAACAGGGACTTGCGAGCTTAGGACATATCTGCGTAGTCTCAATGTCTGTGCGATCATATTTGACATGTACCCCTTCATGGCAAGGTGTGTGGTCTGTCCTTTTTCCATGACATGTGACCTGTGCGTCTAGCTTGCCGGCAGCTGTCTGTATGAGATGACATCCTTCAAATGCACATATGTGGATGTATGTCACTCCTGTAATGTGTCTGGCTGTTCACTCACACTGGCCCACAGCTACTTTCATGGCATGTCATGTAGACCTTGACAATCCATGTTTGTAGCTGGCTCTTGGTAGGAGTATCACCTGGCTGGCATACGTGTGCAGGATGTATTGCACAGACCAGACTCTGTATGTGGCATATGTGTATTAGCTGTTGAACATGTGCTCAGTTCATTGACATTGGTGTAGTAATGTACTCAATCTTCGTTATTCCTTCCAATTTTCTGCAGGGCACCGCCTCTCCCCCGACCAATGCCAGACTTGGCTGCCATGAGGGAACGTGACTGCATACGCCGCTACCGATTCCCCCAACGGTTAATTGTGGACCTGACAAACAGGCTGGCACCACACCTCCAACCGCGACACAGTTATCCGACTGCGTTGACCCCCAAGATGAAGGTGATGGCAGCCCTACATTTCTTTGCCACCGGTACGTTTCAATTGACCATAGCTGATGTGGGTGGCATGTCTCAGACCATGTTCAGCCGTGTCCTGCATGATGTTTTGAAAGCCATGTTGGAGCACCTGGATGAATTCATCCATTTTCCAACTCGTGAGCAGTTGACAGGTATCAAGGGTGAGTTCTATGCCCTGGGAGGGATGCCCCATGTAATTGGGTCCATTGCTGGGACACATGTGGCTTTGGTACCACCACAGGCACAGGAGGTAGCCTTCCGCAACCGTAAACATTACCACTCCATTAATGCCCTTGTGGTGTGTCTTGCTAACATGGTGATTTCCCATGTCTGTACACGTTTTCCAGGGTCAGCACACGAAGCCTACATCATGAGGCGTAGCAGGATGCCAGAAATGATGCTGCAGCTGCACAACGAACGAGCATGTCTTGTTGGTGAGTAGACTCTGTTTGTCCAGTATTCAGCATTATCTTAGTATGTGACGGCATCTCCTGATCCACTTCTTTACATGATGTTTCCATGTAGGGGACTCTGGCTATCCCAACATGCCATGGCTGGTGACGCCTCTCCGCAACCCGAGAACGGCTGCAGATCACCGTTGTTAGAATCCGGGGTCTCTGGTTGGCGCAGGTATGCACTTGCGACAAGCAGGGACCCTTTCCTCTAAGTCAGGGCGTAGGATCACCTCCTTAAAAATAACCCCTGCTCACCCTCTAGGTAACGTGGCGCGAGCATTCAGGCTAGATTTCCAGAGGGCATTAGGTTAAGCGTTGCAAGGTGTCCCACACAATAATCACCTCCCCACCACACAAAGACACAAGGCTGTATTTATCAAAAATAGAAGTCTTTATATAAAAGGTTTCTTTCAGGCAGGATATCAAAAATACAGTCTATCACTTCAAATAATGTTCCAGTTACTTGTAAGGCTTATAGGCAGTCCACAGATGTTAAAAAGGGCACAGTTCTACTCAAAATCAGCTTCTTAGGGTTTCTGGGCACTTCGTAGCGCCTTTGTGATGCTCTGGGCAAGGTTTTTAAAGTGCCTTGCCGTTTCTCACGCTTCTCGCGTGAGCCCGAGTACGCTTGCCGAGTCTCACGCTTCCCGCGTGAGCGCCGGCAATGCTTTTCAACGCGGTACGGTTCAGACCTTAACCAGTACGGTTCGAACTACGGCACCGGACCCAGGCTCCTTTAACTGCAAGTACAAACAGTACGGGTCGAACTACGGCCCAGGGCACAGTGATCTTAAAGGCAGTACGACTCGAACAAAGTACTTCTAAAGGCAAGTACGACTCGAACAATTGCAAAGGCAGGTACGGCTCGAACAAAGTACTTTTAAAGGCAAGTACGACTCGAACAATTGCAAAGGCAGGTACGTACAAGGCAGGTACAGGTCGTACAAACAGCGCACAAAAATCCCAATTACTTCCAATGTCGGTACGGCTCGTACGAAGGTCAGTACGGGCCGTAACTTAGCGCGCGAAGCCACCAATACCTTTTGTTCTTCACGGGGATGGTCACGGCGGCCTCGGGTTTCGACGGAGCGGTGTCCCAAGTCGCGGTGTCGTCCCTCGCTGTCAGAAGGCGGCAGTGCTTCGTGGGGCACCCGAAAAAGGTCTTAGCCACACGACCAAGGGCAGAGGAGGGGGGAGCAGCCCCGGGGCAATTCCCAGCGCGTTTGCAGCGCGATCGGCTTCTCAGTTGATCACAAGGGTGCACAGGGCCTCGCGGTGATCTCGACGGCACAGGGTCGCCTAGGCTCGGTGCGCAGGCCTTCAGGTGCCTTTCTCCACGTTGCGAGCTACGGCTCGGAGGGGCTGGTACTTGCGGTGCTTGGACCAGGTAGGCAGGTCCTTGCGGTGCTCGTGGTAGTCCCAGGTGGCAGATGTCGCGGTGTAGAGAAAGGGGGAGAGGCACACAGGTTCTCTGGGGATCAGCGTCACAGAATTGTGTCCAGCTACTTCTCCTCTCCTGGGGGTAGGTTGCGCCCACTGTTCCTGGGGCGCAGATCAGGGGGCAAGTTCACAAGCAAGCCCTTGGAGATTGTTTAGCACAAGTTGATTCAAAGTCTTTTTCTGTAGTCTTTTCCTCTCCTTCCAGCAGACAGGCACCCACTGCAGGCCAGTCTATCAGGCAGAGAGACAGTATTCCTCCTTCAGCTTCTCCAGGTCCTTCTCCTTCAGGCAGAGGTTTGTCGTTGCGTAAACAGGATCTGATTTCTTAGGAGCAGGGCTCCCTCTTTTAATGCACAAATCCTTTGTTCTTTGTCGCCAAGGGGCCTGGGCCTGGCTCAGTCCAGTTTTGGAGCACTTTGTTGTGGTGACTCTGCTCTTTCCTTTCAGCAGCAGGGCAGAGACATCAGCCGCTCCACAGGGGGCGGAGCCGGCTTTGTGGAGGCAGAGCACAGGTCTATTCAGAGTCAAAGGTGTACTCCTCCCACCCATCCTGGTGTAATCTCTCTACCCACCACCTGGCAGCCAGCCTGTCTCCTGGAATTCCCCAGCCCTGCTCCTTCCCTGTTACTAGGCAGAACACACACACACAGCACAGAGGCGGACTGAAATGGCCAGGTCAGTAAATACTAACTTTCTAAAAGTAGTATTTACAAACACCGGATATTAAAATAAACTTTACTAAAAGAAGTATTTTATTATTCTGAGTTCAGGCATACTAAACATGACTTTCTACCATGCTCTATGAGTCCACTGGGGTCACAGCGTGTAGTGACTCCAGCAGCCCATTCTGGCCTATGGAGAGCAGGTAGCCTTCAATAGTGAAAAACGAAAATGGCTGTAATTCACTATTAAGACATGCCCCACACATCAGGGCATGTCCTACCTTCTGCCTACAATGCACCCTGCCCTTGGGCCTACCAGAGGGGTGACTAATATGTAGTTAAGGGAAGGTTTAGGGACTGGCAAGTGGGGGCACTTGCAGAGTCAGCGCGACGGTAGCAGACCGCGCGCAGGGTCTGTAGTGGCAGACCCTAGACACATTTTACTAGGCCGTTTCTGTGGGTGGCACAACCAGTGCTGCAGGCCCACCAGCAGCATTTGTATTTACAAGCCCTGGTACTCCTGGTGCACTTTACTAGGGGCTGACAGTAAACCAAATGAACCAATCATGGACACCAATCAATGTATACACTTTTCAAAGGGAGCACTTGCACTGTGGCACTGATTAGCAGTGGCACGGTGCCCTGAGCAGCTAACACCAACAAAACACAATGAGGCACATCAGCAAAAAGTGGAAGGGAAACTCACGCCAAGGTGCCAGGTCTAACACGCCAATGTTAGAATCTGGGGTCTCTGGTTGGCGGAGGTATGCACTTGCGACAAGCAGGGACCCTTTCCTCTAAGTCAGGGCGTAGGATCACCTCCTTAAAAATAGCCCCTGCTCACCCTCTAGGTAACGTGGCGCGAGCAGTCAGGCTAGATTTCCAGAGGGCATTAGGTTAAGCGTTGCAAGGTGTCCCACACAATAATCACCTCCCCACCACACAAAGACACAATGAGGCACATCAGCAAAAAGTGGAAGGGAAACTCACGCCAAGGTGCCAGGTCTAACAACCGTTACAACAACGCCCATGGGCAGACCAGGCGAGTGATTGAGAGGACGTTTGGCCTTCAGAAGAGCCGATTCCGGTGCCTCCACAAGACCGGCGGGTCCCTCCCATATGCACCGGTGAAGGTCTGCAAAATCTTCCTCGTGTGCTGCATGCTGCACAACATGGCAGTGGAGAAAGCTGTGCCACTCATCCTGGATCCCGATGAGCCGGAACATCCACCCGTGGAGGATGACGGCCTTGGTCATGTGGCAAGTGAGGAGGAGGAGGAGGAGGACATCTGGAGTCAGCTCATACGCAACTTCTTCTCATAATGGTGAGTCCCTGGTTCTGAGTGTGCACGCTTTGAGCCTTGTGTGGCATGTCTTGCAATGTGTGTGTCCAGCTGACTGTATGCTAAGTGACTTTGAGGTGTGTGCTGATGTGTCACTCGAGTGCTGATGTCATTCCACACATTTTAGCTGACACACTCAATTGACAACTGGCATGGTGTCAACCTTATTCATGTAGAGTACATGACCATGCATGCGGATGACTATGTTTTTCCTGACTTCTTGTGTGTCTCTCATCCCCAGGTATTTGCGCATGCTGTCTGCTCGTGGCATCGTTGTGCTCCTGCTATTCCTCATGAGTAATGCAACGTGTGCTGAATCTGCGTTACATGCACGGGCATGGTGAAAATTCTCCTTTGGGTAAGGATTGCAGCAAGGCTTTTTGGGTGTGGTAGTTGTTTGTAACGTGTGGGCACTGCTCCTGTGCAGGTTATGTTACTATGCATACATGTCGACTCACAATGGGGCACATGACATGTGGCATGACTCACATGAATTGATAGTCACACTTCGTGACAGTCATCTGTTATGGGATTGTGGTTTGTGATGAAGGCATCAATGTGTGTGCAACTTACCTCTGAAACATACGGGAGGCTACGGGTGGACATATTGCAGGACATCCCCATATGATGCTCAATGGGGAATTGCAGCCTCTCCGTGTGCAGCAGGGGCTGTTTGGCTCAACCCCTTCACTTGTGTGCCAGTACAATGGATTTACAGCCTCTGTGGTGCAAAGGGGGTGTCCGGTGTAGGTCCCACATGTTAATCCAATAGACCTGTGAGTCTGTTAATGTTGATGCTTTTGCATAGGTGTGAGCCTGAGTAATAAAGGTGTTCCTCAGCCTCCAAGGTGCCTCATCTCTGTCAATGCAGGTGTATTGCCACTGTGCATGCGGCATCTCTGGCATGGTTGTCAAGGATTGTGCGTATGAGTCTATGTGTAGATTAGCAACCTGCATGCTGTTCTTCATGTATTTGTTTCTCTATTGTGCATGATGTCCATGGCTGTGTATGTGTTTTGGCATGTTAGTCCCCCCCCACGGGCCGTCTGGGGTGTGTTTCCTGTGCGCAGCTCGGCCTCCAGTTTCATGATCCAGTGTCAGTCATCTTTGGTGATTGTGCATCCTTTGTCTCTGTGTGTGCCATTGCAAACCGGTTACTCCTTCCTTGACATACACCTGTTGCAGTAGTCCTTTCTGACATCCTAGTCTTTGTCTGGATATTGTGGCATAATTTCCATGACATGCCGCCTGCTGTTGCAGCCACTGCAGCAAGGGCACACGTAGTTTCCAGATTTGGCAACACACACATATCAAAGGTGCTCCTTCCTCAACACATTAATTTGGCTGTCTTCGGCTTGTATGTGCCACAGTTGCGGCCACGCGGTACCAAAGGCTGGACCGTCTGCACATGCAACGTGCACATTGCACGACCCTCATGTCCTTGCATGACCAACATCACACTACAGTGTGATGTTGCAGCCACCCTCCAAGCAAGGTCTATCCACACATCTCCCGCCTGCTCTCAGGCATGCACTGAGCACACGCACAACACCTTTGCATGATGAGTGTGCAACTCCGACTGCCTACACAGCGCTGCCACGCCTTCCAGGACCTATCACACCCACCAGGTCATGTCCCTCCTACTCCCCACCGGATCTGTACCCCTGCAAGGCCATGGGAGTGGAACTCAAGGCTTCTGCATGTAGTATGCTTTCGTCGTGAGGCACATGGTACAGGTATCATCTTTCAGCGTGTCAATCTACAATGTGTCCAGGACCCCCCTATCCACCATCACATGCGCACACGCCCTCATCATCAACTCGTATGCCATTGACAGCCAGGCGCTCCTCACCCTCACCAAGGACGCAGACATTTCCAGTTCCAATATTCAAGATTGCATGGGATCCATAGATGAATGGCAGAACAGCAGCCACCTGAGGCTGGACTTGTACAGGACTGAGGTCAACATCTGTGGATTGTCCCCTTACAGCTGGCTCAACTGCTTGTGTCCCACCCACAGAGGCCCCGCACAGGCACCCAGTGTCCACGCACACAAGATGTTGTGCATCATGGATTGCTTGCTCTAATTTGCCATGGTAATCACCAGCATCTGCACCTCACACTGCAACACCCTCAGCATTATGCACATGATCCCCAGATAGATCCACTCCAAGGTAAGACGGACCATCCCCCAGGTCCACGACAACATCCGTGTCAAATACTGCCCTGCCCTCTACGGTGCAGCCACATCCAAAATCCAGGGACACTTGTCCACATCCAGGCTGCATCTGCACACCTCAGTGTCAACATCCCGCGCCCCAGCCACATCACCGTCCAGCAGAGATAGCTGCAATGGATCACTGTGTGCTGCAGGATGACCTTCAGACTCCTCACCCACACTCAGGAGGCAGGCCACAACCCTGACCCAAACCCAACCTTGTACCACTGTCATCCGAGACCCCGTTGTGCCATCTCCGTGCATCCAACCTTGACCTGGCCACCATTCTTCTGATCCACCGTACTCCTGCATGCAGGACAAAGTTCTCCCAGCTGGGAACACATACCTGGGACTCCCTCCCCGGGAACCTCCAAACGAGGCATGACCTCTACGCCTTAATGTTACTCTTCCAAATAGGTGTGTCCTCACAGTTTCCCTAGCACCCCCTCAGCAGCTTGAGGCCATCACAGGTGAGTATTGTGCTCCATGTCTGCATTGAATGCTACATTGTGACCCATGTGTGTCCTGTACCAGACTCCGTTCCCAGGGTATGGATGTGTGGAGTTAGTTCAACACTCAGGCATAGTTTGACATTTACACACACATATGTTGGTGAATAATGCCAAATGACAGCAACATCTCATGACAAACTTAAGTATTTATTTTTGGTGGGGTAAGTCTTTTGGTGGATGAAGTAAGGTGCTCTACCAGGTGTATAGAATCCAAAGTTCACAGGGGGAGATGGCATCCTTGTCAGTTGGAGTCATCAGAGTCCAGACCACAGTGTTGGTCATCATTGGTCAGACTGTGACCAGCAAGTCCATGTGGCAGAGAATGTCATTGGGTGAGGTGGTGCTGTTGCGCCAGAGGGCCAGGTGCCAGGCCAGGTGACCTGGGAGATGTGGATGGTCCGCTGACTCTCACGGTCTTTTCCGTGGATGACCCACCTTCCTCCGGGGACCCTCAGATGCAGGCCTTGACGATGTCTGTGATGCTCCATCATCGGAGGAATCCTCCTCCTCCTCCTCCCTCCCTGTGGCTGGTGCTGGTCTTCGCCTGGTGTCACAGGAAGGGTTGCCCATGTTGTCGGCAATCCGACGGAGTGAACGGCTCATGTCTGTTTGCACCGCCAGGAGCTCAGCCAGTCTTGCCTCCATCCGTTCTTGGTGTTGTTGTTGACTGGCATGTTGCTCGGCCTGCAGGTTCTTAATCTCGTTGAGGGTCGCCACTACCTGGCTGATGCCCCTGGTGTCACGCCGGTATGTGTACAGGATGTGGCGCATGTGTGCTATACCGGTTCCCTCAGCTGGCTGGTCAGGTTCTCGCCTCCGCCTGCCTCCACTCCCACCACCCCTGCCCACACGAGCCGGGCCTGCTGTTGTGGGCACATCGGGTCTACGGGACCCCTGAGGGATGGCATTAGCGTGGTCATCTGCCTCCTCCTGGGTGCCCGGAGAACCTTGTCCCTCCTGGTCAGACTGGCTGTGTTGTTCGGTGCGAGCAGGGCTCCTGGGTGTCTCCTGGAATGTGGCAGGAATGGGGGTGGTGGTTGGCACAGATGTACCTGCCGCAGGTGCTGCAGGGGCTTGGGCACCAGAGGGGCCAGGTTGGTCGGGGTCATCCACGGAGTGGTGAGAGTCGTCGCTGCCGGTGGGGTCATCTTCACGCTGAGCCTGGGACTGTGATTGTTCCCCCCCATTGTTGGGGGTAGGTCGATGACGTTGCCCTGTGTGTGAGAGAGAGACAATGTTAATGCTGTTTCATGCCACATCCATGTTTCATACATATTCAAGTAGTCACAGTTCCTCCAGGTGGTTGGATGTGCCCAGCATTCCTCTCAATGTACACTTGGGGATGGGTATGTTGCGGGGGACAGATTGGTATGTGCTCCTGAGTGTTTGCCAGTAGTTTTTTTGCTGGGATGCTTATTTGGCTATGGATTGGTCTTGTTGTGTCACGTGTCAATTGTGAGAGTGAGTAAATCCGTTGCCTGCCCCGGGGGTGTGTACTTGTGTGAGGGGGGGTGTGTGACCAGGCCTGCTGTTGTGTGTAGTGTGATTTGTCATTGGGTCTCCCAGGTGATGTGTCTGTCCCCTCATGGTGCATGCTGGCATGACAGTGTGTGTGAGTTTCTGTGCTGGGTATGTGAGCTAGTGGAGTTGTTGTTTGAGTGTACAGTGGTCACAGGAGGGCCTTGTGCTGCCTACAGCAGGGCCAAGTGTCAGCTACCTTGTCATTACTTTGCTAGTCCCTGTGCATTGGGCATGGTGCATGGGTATGTACCTAGGCCATATGAGCTGTGGGCATTGGTGTCTGGTTCTGAGTTGCACAATGTGTTGTGTGAGCCCCACCCTCCCATCATCCCGGACATCCAGTCTTGGGTTTGTGTTTGGTGTGGCCTGGGACATGGCATTGCCTTTATTTGTCAATGGGGCATGGAGACGTTAGTGGCATGAGCGTGGTTTTTAGGGTGTGGTTGTGTGCGGTGAGGGCTTGGGGGTAGGTGAGTGCATTTGTTGTAGTTGGGGTGTGGATGCCATTCCCCCCATGTTACGTGAGTTGTTTGTGTACTCACCAGGCTCTGCGACTCCTTCGACTCTGTGTACTCCCACCGGCAGAAGCGTGGCCATCACCTTCTCCTCCCAGGGATGGTAATCTACGGGTCTGCGGGACAGCCCGCCTCCAGTGATGTTACTCTGGGCGTATTCCTCATTCATTTTCCTCTTGACTGCCCTGCGCAGATCGTACCACCTTGCTTGGCATTCATGACTGGTCCTTCGGATGGGCGCAACAGCATTCACCTTATCGACGATCCTCTGCCACAGGCTGGTTTTTTGGGCTATGCTGGTCTGTCTGACCAATGTTCCAAACAGCTGTGGCTCGACTCTGATGACTTCGTTGACAAGGAGCTCCAGCTCTGCCGTAGTGAACTTTGGATTCTTGTCAGTGGGCATGGTGTGGGGTGTGGGTGTGGATGGTTGTGGGTGTGTGGGTGTGAATGTGAGGGTGTGTGTGTGAAGGTGAAGAGGGGTGTTTGTGAAGGAGGTTGTGTGAAGGTGTGTAACTGAAGGTGTAGTTTAGGTGTAAGGTGTGAGTAAGGTGCAGTTGTTTGTCTGTGGTGTCTGTGAGCAGTGGGTCTGTTGCAATGGCTCATGGGTTGAGTGTGTGGGCCCTTTTTATTGGTTCAATTTTGGGGTGTGGCTGTGTTTGAATTTGTGGTGGGTGTGTTATAAGAGGTGGTTGTGATTTGGTCCTCTGTTTGGCAGTTTGGATGTGGCAGGTCAGTCATAGAGATGTATTTTGTCATGTTGACGTGTTTTGTGGTGTTGTGCGAGTCGAATTGACCCTCCTTGTGCTGTTTTACTGTGTCCTGGTTCTGTACGAGTCTTTTTCGCGTAGGTACAGTCCGTACATACGCGATGCTGGGTGAGGGTGCTGGGGTACGGTGCTGGGGTACGGTGCGTACAGGTGCGGGGCTGTGCTACGGTGTTGGTGTGCGGCACGTACAGGTGCGGGCTGTGCTACGGTGTTGGGGTACGGTGCGTACAGGTGCGGGGCTGTGCTACGGTGTTGGGGTGCGGCGCGTACAGGTGCGGGCTGTGCTACGGTGTTGGGGTGCGGCGCGTACAGGTGCGGGTTGTGCTACGGTGTTGGGGTGCGGCGCGTACAGATGCGGGCTGTGCTACAGTGTTGGGGTACGGCGCGTACAGGTACGGGGCTGAGCGAAGGTGTTGGGGTACGGTGCGTACAGGTACGGGCTGGGCTACGGTGTTGGGGTACGGTGCGTACAGGTACGGGGCTGTGCTACGGTGTTGGGGTGCGGCGCGTACAGGTGCGGGCTGTGCTACGGTGTTGGGGTACGGTGTGTACAGGTGCGTGCTGTGCTACGGTGTTGGGGTACGGTGCGTACAGGTGTGGGGCTGTGCTGCAGTGTTGGGGTGCGGCACGTACAGGTGCGGGCTGTGCTACGGTGTTGGGGTGCGGCGCGTACAGGTGCGGGCTGTGCTACGGTGTTGGGGTATGGTGCGTACAGGTGTGGGGCTGTGCTGCGGTGTTGGGGTGTGCGGCGCGTACAGGTGCGGGCTGTGCTACGGTGTTGGGGTGCGGCGCGTACAGGTGCGGGCTGTGCTACGGTGTTGGGGTGCGGCGCATACAGGTGCAGGCTGTGCTATGGTGTTGGGGTACGGTGCGGAGGGGGGGGTACGGCAAAACACACAAAATGATGGACGGAATGTTGCACATTGGCAAAACATTCACCCCCAGTCACAGATCTGGGTTTAATCCATCGTTATTTTGCTCACCACGCCACCCCAGTTCAGACATGGCCATATGCAAATCAGTCTTGACCCTGTGCCTCATGGGAACAGTCCAGCCCGAACTGCCAAGCCATGTCTTCCCTGGACCGGAATCAAGCATCCTAGGACCGGTTTCTGGCTATCAGCCGTCATCAGCCAGGATAGCTTGACTCCAGTGGCGTAGTGAGCACGGGACCCACGTCTGGGCATACCCTTCCCACATAGGGCGAACAGCAAAACACACAAAATGATGGACGGAATGTTGCACATTGGCAAAACATTCACCCCCAGTCACAGATCTGGGTTTAATCCATCGTTATTTTGCTCACCACGCCACCCCAGTTCAGACATGGCCATATGCAAATCAGTCTTGACCCTGTGCCTCATGGGAACAGTCCAGCCCGAACTGCCAAGCCATGTCTTCCCTGGACCGGAATCAAGCATCCTAGGACCGGTTTCTGGCTATCAGCCGTCATCAGCCAGGATAGCTTGACTCCAGTGGCGTAGTGAGCACGGGACCCACGTCTGGGCATACCCTTCCCACATAGGGCGAACAGCAAAACACACAAAATGATGGACAGAATGTTGCACATTGGCAAAACATTCACCCCCAGTCACAGATCTGGGTTTAATCCATCGTTATTTTGCTCACCACGCCACCCCAGTTCAGACATGGCCATATGCAAATCAGTCTTGACCCTGTGCCTCATGGGAACAGTCCAGCCCGAACTGCCAAGCCATGTCTTCCCTGGACCGGAATCAAGCATCCTAGGACCGGTTTCTGGCTATCAGCCGTCATCAGCCAGGATAGCTTGACTCCAGTGGCGTAGTGAGCACGGGACCCACGTCTGGGCATACCCTTCCCACATAGGGCGAACAGCAAAACACACAAAATGATGGACGGAATGTTGCACATTGGCAAAACATTCACCACCAGTCACAGATCTGGGTTTAATCCATCGTTATTTTGCTCACCACGCCACCCCAGTTCAGACATGGCCATATGCAAATCAGTCTTGACCCTGTGCCTCATGGGAACAGTCCAGCCCGAACTGCCAAGCCATGTCTTCCCTGGACCGGAATCAAGCATCCTAGGACCGGTTTCTGGCTATCAGCCGTCATCAGCCAGGATAGCTTGACTCCAGTGGCGTAGTGAGCACGGGACCCACGTCTGGGCATACCCTTCCCACATAGGGCGAACAGCAAAACACACAAAATGATGGACGGAATGTTGCACATTGGCAAAACATTCACCCCCAGTCACAGATCTGGGTTTAATACATCGTTATTTTGCTCACCACGCCACCCCAGTTCAGACATGGCCATATGCAAATCAGTCTTGACCCTGTGCCTCATGGGAACAGTCCAGCCCGAACTGCCAAGCCATGTCTTCCCTGGACCGGAATCAAGCATCCTAGGACCGGTTTCTGGCTATCAGCCGTCATCAGCCAGGATAGCTTGACTCCAGTGGCGTAGTGAGCACGGGACCCACGTCTGGGCATACCCTTCCCACATAGGGCGAACAGCAAAACGGTGCTGACATATGGGGGTACGGTGCTGACATGTGCGGGGTGAGGGGGGCTGTACGACTCGTATTCGGGCACAAGTTTACCCGTGTACATGTAGGCTACAGCGTTCGCTCCGTACGGGGCCTTTTACATGCGGTTGTGTATTCGGACGGGCGGTACGGATCGTACTTGCGCGCTCGGACTTCTGTTTTACGATTTGCACGTAAAAATGTCCGGCTCCCTATCGGACACTTTTCCCGACGCTATTCGGACGTAAAAATGTATGGCTCCCTCTCGGACCATTTTCCCGACGCAATTCGTATGTATTTTTCACGTACGAATCGTACTTCGCAGTTTGTACGGTACTTGTACGATTCGTACGTAAAAATATACGAATACGAGTTGGACGGTAAATTTTTTTAACGGATCGGAATCGGCACCTTAATATGAATTATTAAATATTAATTTTAAAAATATATATTTCATAAGCCAAATTATTTAAATATTAGGAGGTCTTTTACACCGCCCGCCACCGTAACGGAATTCAGGACCGTCTGTCAGGGGTGCGGCAGTCCCGCACCTGCAATTAGGATGCCACCGCCACCGTGGCGGTGGCATCCCCTATTCCCATCATTGTGGCAAGGGTGCGATCCGCCCGCCATCCTAATAGGCCCCTAATTATTAACATAAGCTTAATATGACATATAAAATCTTTATAAATATTAATAATATATATTTTATAATATTAATATATTTAAAACTATCCACTATCAAAAGAATATATTACTTTTTCCATTTAATTAAATTTTCACTTAAAATAAATTTTTCAATAATTTCAAAACAATATGCTATAAATTACATCCAATTACACAACTTAATTCAAAATTTAAAAAAAAGGAATATTATAAATTTGTAAACAATTTGTTAAAATATTTTAATACGCTACCCACCCTTATCCCCTAGAAACACAACATCCCACTCCTAAAATTAAATGTATAAATAAAATGTGTAATTTGTTTCAATTTTTTTATTTTTAAAAAAAATTACATAGAAACACTCCCCAACCCTCTCCCCTATAAACACAACATCCTATACATAACATTAAATTTAAAATTCTAAAATGTAATTTTTCAAAATATTTCACATTAAATTTCTAATTTTCTAAAACACTCCCCACCCTTCTCCCCTATAAACCCAACATCCCACTACTAAAACAACATTTTAAATAGAAATTTGTAAATGTAAATTTAAAAAAAATAAATGTCAATATTTTTAAAACACACCCCACCCTTATGCCGATAAACTAAACATCCCGCTCCTAAAACAACATTTTAATTTTAAATTTATAACATTTAAAAAAATGTTTATTTGAATTTCAATATCTTTAAAACACTCCCCACCCTTATCCCCTATAAACCCAACATCCCGCTCCTAAAAATTAATATTCAATTGATATATTTTTTACAATTAATAAACTAAAATAATACCAAAAATTAACATAAAACATGAGAAAAACATACTATAACGATATTATAACGATATTTTGACTTTACGATATTTTGACATTCGATATTTCTAACTTCGATATTATTAACAACACTTATAATCGATATTTTTAACATCGATATATAAAACGTCGATATTTACTACTGTCGATATACTAAACACGATATTCTTGTATATCGCTATTATGAACTCGATATTATGACCACTTACCAAGCAACAAAGTCTTTTGCTCTCAGTGGTCAGTAGACACTGTGCCATATTTATAACTGAAATATAGTCCCTTTTTTTTATAAATGGGAGAAATTTAAAGTGAAGAAAACTTTTCTAGGAAACATTAAGGGGCCCATCACAATGGCGGGCGGACACCGTAACGGTGAACGGGACCAACCGCCAGAGGTGAGGTGGTCCCGCTGTGCCCATTAGGATGCAACCGCCACCCTGGCGGTCCCATCCCGCATATTTAACATTGTGGCGGGCGATGCTGTAAGCAGCATCCACCACAATGTAAAAAATGCATGTTGTGCATTGGCATGCACAATGTGACAGGAACCGCGCGATGCCTGCCACCTTGTGAATGCCAATGTAGGGGGGTACCATGGGTACCCCCAAGTGCAGCCACCCACCCTCCACCCCCCGGGGGCCAGCAACGGGCCCCCAAAGTAAACTCTGCATGCCTCTCCATGGCGGAGACTCCGCCATGGAAATGCATGCACACTGCGCACATCATAATATGGATGGCGTGCCTGCAAGGCACTGCCACCATAATATAGGCCTTTTCCGCACGGCAGGCAATCGTGACGATTGCCTGCCGGCAGAAAAGCGGCGGACGGTCTTTCCATCTGCCGTGGGACCACCCCCGCCATGCTAATGTGGTGGGGGGTAAATAGCAGTCCGGCGGGGTGTTTTGGCAGGCGGATCGCCACCGCCGGTTGGGCGGTGGTGATCTGCCCGCTATGGTAATAGGCCCCTAAGTATTAATGTCTTTCACAACTTTCAATTTAGACAAATACGTCTATTCACTTAAAATTCTTCCTATTCAAACAAATGTATTTTTCTGTTAAAAATATGGCACCATGTCTACAGGCCACCGGCAGCAAGATGATTGGTGTTTGTAAATGTGACACTTGGAAATGGGAGTAAATTTAAATGATGAATTTTATGGTATCCATATCAACAAAGTGAACCCTTCAGTTTAATTTTCTCTATTCAGTGCCATATTTATAAGTCAAAAATACAGCCATTATTTCAAGTTGGAGAAATTTAAAGTGCAGAAAAATGTTCCACATTCTGAACATTTTTGGAGAACAATTTTTTGCACTTTAAAATTCTCCTATTTGTGTTATACATGTAATAGTGCCACATATGGCTAAAGGTATTTCCTGTACCACAAATACATACAACACAGTCTCTTGGTTACCAGTGCACCTATATATCCACTCATGCACACACATGTTCATACATCCCCAAACACAACTACACTGACACAAATGGCAGTCCTGTCATAGCGCCCCATGTCAAAATATTTTGTTCAAACCATAGTATCTGGCTCTATGGACATTAGACTAAAAGTCAATTAATCTGGGCTTGGGGGCGTCTGGTAACAATGCGCTAGTTACTTAGCCTTCAGTAGCTCACAATGATTTTCACTGATCAGAAGTACTCTCACTACAGAAAAGGTTGGAGACCCCTGCCTTAGATACTCTGTAAATCATTCAAACATTTCTACAAGTCAAATTTATCTTCATCCACCACCTTCCTAGAATTAAGTAAGCCAAGCAGATACATAGGAACTCAGGAGAGAATCTCATATGGATTGCATTCTCCCAGCACTTGTCTAGGAAAGTTATTTAATGCTCTCTGAACTCCTTACAGGTGATGGTACCAACTAAGACCTGAACTTAGCACACTAGCAGTTACAGCTTGTTTAATCATGGCATTGGCCGTCACTACAGCATTGTTCGATTCAGCTATGTAATTACCTGGCAGGGGATGTTTGAGATCATGAGAGGAGTTGGGTCTTTATACAGTAGAATATTTAGTCTGTTGACAAATGTCACACTGTCTAGCATAGTCCCTAGTCGGTTTATATAAACTAGGCTACCAGTACCATTGCTACGGTTGTGTCAATTCCTGCATTTGCAGATGCCAACTCCTCATGGGCTTCTTTGATTAAATCTAATCTGCACAGACTATTGGGTGTTATTCTGTCTCCCATTCCTGGTATCTTGTCTTCAGCAATATTATCTGAATTAAGGGTCTAGGAGTATTATGGAGAAAAACCTGTAGGAGGTTTTCTAGCTTGCATTTATGGGTGTTGAAATATCTCTGTTGATCTTCATTTGGGATCTGGTTAGGACTGCTTCTCAGACAGTCTGAATTGCAGCCTTTACTGCTAGGTCAGATGCACAGTTCCCTTTAGCATGAATGCCATCACACTGATGGCCCAAAGTGTGCCTCACATGGA
Source organism: Triturus cristatus (assembly GCF_964204655.1). NCBI lineage: Eukaryota > Metazoa > Chordata > Amphibia > Caudata > Salamandridae > Triturus > Triturus cristatus. The sequence goes on from NC_140579.1 coordinate 907,026,571, forward strand.
TCAATGGAAGCTTGTTCTGTAAGACAGCTGTCTTTTCCCAAAGCTTTTCATTCTTTTTAAGTTTTCCCTTTGAATCCTTGAATCTATTCAGCCACTAATACTGCATTGTAGCCTTGCACACAGAAGGATGAGTGCGACACAATAAGTGTGGGAAATGAATAGTCGGTCTTCTGTAATGCAATCAACAGGGCATGTAATTCTGCATGTTGTGCATCATTGTGTAATTTGTGCTCTGGTTCATAGCCGCCTTTTCCTCAGGCCCTAGTGGGACAGATCTCCCCTCTTGTAATTGATTTAGCAAAGATTTTAATTATAGGTGACTTCAATTATTGAACAAACGAGGACACTGGAGGTCACCTATCGCACGATTTTACTGAACTGCTCAGCAGTCTAAATAGAATTCAACATGTATCCTCACCCACCCACAATAGGGGCCTCAATTTAGATCAGGTCTGTACTACCAATCTTTTAGTTTCCCCTAAAGCTGCATTGCCTTGTATATGGTCAGATCACTTCCTAATTAAATTCTTACTTACTGATGTTTTACCGCTCAAGCCTCAATCCAGCGCCGGCAGTCTTTCCAGAACCTAGGTCCGAGTTAACATTGAGGTGCCGATCACGATCCGGTAAAAACCGGGTACGAACCGTCGGACAGAGCATATTCTCCGTCCGACGCGTACCCGGTCGTCAAAATTTACAAACAAGGAATTACGATTCGCACGGAACACCATTTCCGTACGATTCGTAAAAAAGCCCGACCGAACAAAACAAACCTACCAATGCGATCCGGGAAAGGGCCGACCTGACGTCGGGACGCTCGCAGCCTGCCATTCACGAACCAGGAATCACGATTCGCACCGACGTCATCCCGCACGGTGAATATTTTCCGGCTGCCAAAAACTGCCGGGAAATCAGGACGACGCGAACAAGGACCACCAGTACGCGACGGACAGACAGGACGACGCGAACAAGGAGGACCAGTACGCGACAGGACGACGCGATCAAGGAGTACCAGTACGCGACGGACACACAGGACGACGCAAACAAGGAGGACCCGTACGCGACGGACAGACATGGACCCGAACCTACGTGTCATCCCGGCCCTCATAGGAGTCCACCTCCTCTACAGGTTCCGACGCAGACGCCGCAGAAGGTCAGAACAACTAAGGGAGGGGGGAAAGTGGGGTGGGGTGGGGGTGGCAGGACCAGGGCAGGCCACAAAACCCCCACCAAAGTCACACACCACACATTCCCAGGACATACCTGACACCCATGCCCTGGTCACTACGAGGGGGTGGGGGCGTGTCCAGCTAAGCCAGCGACCGCCACAACGGAAGTCTGTCACCACGCGAACCGGCAACACAACCAGACCGGTACGTCCCGTACCCATGCCTGAAGAGCGTGGGTACGAGACGTACCACGCCCACACCCACGTCACCCCAACAATGGCGGGACGGATCGTACCCACGTGGCAAAGGCCTGGGTACGGCCCGCACAAGCATCACATAGCGTGGGGACGGAGATGTACGGACCCTACCCCCACCCGCGTACGTATGGAGCGTACACCCACCCCACCAGTGTAAGTACGACTCGTACCCTCACCCGCGTACGTACGGACCGCACCCCCACCACACCAGTGTAAGTACGACTCGTACCCTCACCCGCGTATGCATGGAGCGTACCCCCACCCCAACAGTGTAAGTACGACTCGTACCCTCACCCGCGTATGCATGGAGCGTACCCCCACCCCAACAGTGTAAGTACGACTCGTACCCTCACCCGCGGACGTACGGACCGCACCCCCACCACACCAGTGTAAGTACAACTCGTACCCTCACCCGCGTATGCATGGAGCGTACCCCCACCCCAACAGTGTAAGTATGACTCGTACCCTCACCCGCGTATGCATGGAGCGTACCCCCACCCCAACAGTGTAAGTACGACTCGTACCCTCACCCGCGGACGTACGGACCGCACCCCCACCACACCAGTGTAAGTACGACTCGTACCCTCTCCCGCGTATGCATGGAGCGTACCCCCACCCCAACAGTGTAAGTACGACTCGTACCCTCACCCGCGGACGTACGGACCGCACCCCCACCACACCAGTGTAAGTACGACTCGTACCCTCACCCGCGTATGCATGGAGCGTACCCCCACCCCAACAGTGTAAGTACGACTCGTACCCTCACCCGCGTATGCATGGAGCATACCCCCACCCCAACATTGTAAGTACGACTCGTACCCTCACCCGCGGACGTACGGACCGTACCCCCACCACACCAGTGTAAGTACGACTCGTACCCTCACCCGCGTATGCATGGAGCCTACCCCCACCCCAACAGTGTAAGTACGACTCGTACCCTCACCCGCGGACGTACGGACCGTACCCCCACCACACCAGTGTAAGTAGACTCGTACCCTCACCTCGAATGCATGGAGCGTACCCCCACCGTGTATGTTCCAAGCGTACATATCCAGAAATAGGAGGTGTGTGTGCAGAGTCCTCCCAGCAGTGCCCTGAGACAGGAGGGGTGGGTGTGGAGTCCTCCCAGCAGTGCCCTGAGACAGGAGGGGTGGGTGCCTATCACTACCAGCAGTGCCCTGAGACAGAAGGGGTGTGTGCCTATCACTCCCAGCAGTGCCCTGAGACAGGAGGGGTGGGTGTGGAGTCCTCACAGCAGTGCCCTGAGACAGGAGGGGTGGGTACAGAGTGCTCCCAGCAGTGCCCTGAGACAGGAGGGGTGCAACACATGTGTGTGAGGCTGGAAGTACCCACATGCATACTGCCTACAAGGGAACATGTCCCCATGAACTCATGTCAACAGACTCCACACACAAGTACAGTGATCACCAAGGATGCCACAAATGTTGCAGGTGGAGACATGGCCCTGCATGCATGGCCAAAGTAGAAGGGCTCCGTCACACACACAGCTCATGTAGACACAGCTCTGCGCTAAACATTGGGAACACCCTGCAGGGAAGATATCAGGGTACACAGAGGAAGGAATACACCCTGGGACAATTGCACCATGCAGTAACTGCTTACATGAACAAAGAAAGTCAGCTAACACCTTGTGATGGCACACAGATCCCAGGGTCCCCCCAATGAGCAGCACACTACTACATATCCCACACACCCAACACATAAACACCACCCAAAACCATGTAGCAGCCCCACCAACACCAATACCAGCATAGCAGTAGTGTTATAATGAAAAAAAAATTAAGCTTTATTCAGCATGAGCACAATGTCCATGGATCGCAGGCAGTTCAATATTCACAAAGCCCATAGGGCAGTCAATGAGTCTCAGCTGGATGGGGGACACAGTGGGATGCGTGTCCCCTACCTTGCCTGCACAGTTACATGCCATCGTCTTCCACAGGGGTGAGGGCATCATGGGGGGGGGAAGCAACAGGCACCGCAGGGACATCAGGGCAAAGGGGAGGCGTTGTGGGTGCAGGGATGGAGGACTCTACCACAGGGGGTGGGGCAGGGCCAAAGGCGGAGGCCAGGATGGCACTACACACCTTTGCAAGGTCCTCCAGGGATTCCCCTGCACCCGAAGGATCCACAGGCCCCAAGGAGGGGGGGGGTCAGAGGGATGGGTCGTAGCGCCACCGGGGGAGGGTGTAGACAGGGGGGGAGAATCAACCACCCTGACCGAGGACTTCCTTGACCGCTTGCGTGGTGGTGTCACTGTGGGGCTCAGGGACAGAGCGGCCATGAAGGAGTCCTTGGGGGAGATGTGGCCAGGAGAGCTGAGGGGAGGGGATTTGGAGGGAGTGGACTGGGTGGAATGCGGACTCCCACTATGGCTGCGTGTCACAAGTTTGCCCCCCGACCCAGTGGGTGTGCCTACCTCACCCTGTGTGTGCATGTCAGGAGGAGTGCGGTGGACCTTCCCTGCTGGTGTGGTGCCTGTGTCTGTTGATGTGGGTGCATGCCGACGTCTGGGTGTACGTGGGACAGGCATGGGAGTGGGAAGTGTGGATGGGGCAGGGGTAGGTGGGGGGAGGTCGCGCTGCAGGAGACCCACTGCTGCAGTCAGTGTGGAGTCTATGGACCTCAGCAAGTTGCGTTGGTCAGCCTGCGATGAATGAATGCCCTCCAAGTATGCCTCGATGTTGGTGAGGGTTTGGCCGTGGGCATGGAGGACATTAAGGATCGCAGCCTGACCAACCTGCAGTTGCCGCTGGATGTCCACAGACTCAGCATTGGCGGCAGCAGTGGAGACAGGGGCAGGGGGTGCGGTGCCTGGCATGAAGGAGACATGCGGTGACCGGGCACGCTGGTAAGGGACACGAGCAAGTGGGAGGCGGCTGATGGGAACTGAGGGGGCGGTGCGAGGTGTTGTTCCGCTGTCAGCTGCTGGTGCAGCCACCGCCCACTCGGAGACATCCTCCTCGGACCTGTCAGCTTCGTATTCTGACGTGCCAGTCGACAGGTCCTCGGCCGCACTCTCCTCCGCCTCTGTCCCACTCGATGTGCCAGCCCCGATGTCACGGCTGGCACTGGTGCTCGGTCCCTCCGCCTTGTCTGTGTCCATGTCTCCCTCTGTGTCCCCCGACGATGCTGTGGGCAGGGTGGAGAGACAGAAATTAATCAGACACCTGTACACATCTGTCACATGAGTCCAATCTACATAGGTAACATTGCATAGCCTGAAAAGGAAGATCCCTAACATCTACTAAACAAGGTACCGATGTAGGGCATGAAACACACAGTTGGTTGAGCCACCATGCCACTGAAATACCATGGAGAGCATGAGACAATAGCTAAAGACAGGAAACGGAGTCTGACATAGCACCCAGGCCCTGGGGACAATCCAGCACTGCATCTGCACCACACAGCGTTGGCGAAAATACCGATGACCAGGGACCATATCCATGAACTTGAGACACATGCTGCATAGGTAATGCTGAAAACATGCCCAACATGACTCGGTCACTGCACCTTGCGTGTGTGTCCAGACAAACATCACACACTGCCCAGACCCAGCAAGTAGAAATCTGGATTTGACATATAGGCTTTGCCCGCCCCAACCACCCCCTACACGAGGCAAATAGTTGAGACACAGGTGGCACCAACATCTCATAGTCTGGGTGATAAACACAGGGGCAGGCAAAATGCAAGATTGGACGCCAAACAGCCAAGGTGCGCCTGTACAAATAATGATGTACCAGTGGCCATCCTCAGATGAGTATAACAAGACACACAGGCACTAGCAACTGTGAGTATGAAGAAGGACATTCAGGTCAGGCTGCACAGTGGACACCTGTACAAAATAGCACGTCTATATACATGGTGCCAGGGGACAATGGCACAGAGCACAACCTACGCTGTAGACACTGAGAGTGTCCACGTTTATGATGACACATACAACACTGATGAAAAGGTGCCCCAGGGGACAGTAGTGGCCACGCAACTCCATGCTCCTGAATGGTAATGACTGCAACACACGCCACCATCCCTGCACTATGCGTATCGCACACTCATGCACATCATGTCACAGGCCACTACATAGGACATGCGCGCTGTAAGGCATGACACATGAGAGACCAACTCCCATGTCTGGAGTCCGCATCAGTGCCAACTGACATGGAACCCACATGCAGTGAACTTGACAGGGCACAGCCAAGGTCCCAAAACCTGTTACACACCACCCCCACACATGATGCTACAGGCATAGTTCTCGTGGACAAAGCGCCAGCCTACATTACCTTGTGAAGGAGTGACTACACACAGACCAGGGAACACATTGCAAGGAGGGGAAGGGTGGCAGGGGCGCAGCGCTATACTGGGGCAAACTGGATCTGCACAGCACCTTTAAACCCTGGCAGTGAATTCATGCTACTGTGCCCTTACAAATGCCGGCGACACACAACAAACACACATGTACCTACCCCCTTCCGGCTGCTGCTTCGCCTGTAAGCGCCTCTCCAAGTCTGGAAAGACCACCGGCAGCACACGCCTGTGGAGGTGGCTCAGACGGCGGCGGCCGCGGTTCTTGTGGGTCTCAGGTGAGTCCCCCAGCAGGACCCGTGCAATCCTCCGCGTCCAGCACCGGATATCCTGCCAGCGTTTCCTCACCTGGGACAGGCTCCGCCTCCGACCATCCACACCCCTCACGGCACTGACGGCGGTCAGCCAGATCTGCTCCTTGGCAGTGGCGCCTATCTGTGAGGAAGAACAAGTGACACCACATCAATACACCAGCCACATGTCACAGAGAGACATATGAGAACAAATTAGCTGGTAACAACAAGGCATGTCATGCAGCCAACGCATTGCACCTTTGTCATAGGGACATGATCCTCTGGTGAGGGAAAAAGCAGTACGTGCCATAGTGGGTACACAAGTGGAATGATGGCAATGTCACAATCAATGATCAAGGCTCACACTGTGCATCACACCCACCCCTCCTGTCTCAGGGCACTGCTGTTAGTGATAGGCACACACCCCTCCTGTCTCAGGGCACTGCTGTTAGTGATAGGCACACACCCCTCCTGTCTCAGGGCACTGCTGTGAGGACTCCACACCCACCCCTCCTGTCTCAGGGCACTGCTGTTAGTGATAGGCACACACCCCTCCTGTCTCAGGGCACTGCTGTGAGGACTCCACACCCACCCCTCCTGTCTCAGGGCACTGCTGGGAGTGATAGGCACACACCCCTCCTGTCTCAGGGCACTGCTGGGAGGACTCCACACCCACCCCTCCTGTCTCAGGGCACTGCTGTTAGTGATAGGCACACACCCCTCCTGTCTCAGGGCACTGCTGTGAGGACTCCACACCCACCCCTCCTGTCTCAGGGCACTGCTGGGAGTGATAGGCACACACCCCTCCTGTCTCAGGGCACTGCTGTGAGGACTCCACACCCACCCCTCCTGTCTCAGGGCACTGCTGGGAGACATCAGGCATCCCCCCCCCTGGGACCCCCCCAACAGTACATGGCATGTGTGTCACACCAGGACACAATGCCAGAAGTCACAGTCACAACATAGGGACAGTCTGTGCCAGTGGCCTATGCACTCACCTGATACCCTGGTCGCCCATACAGCATGGGGTACTGTGGGAGGATCACATCCAGCAATGCCATGTTCTCCTCCAGGGTGAATGGCTGTGACCTCTCCACAGCCCTTGACATGGTTCCAGGGAATCAGTAGCAGCAGCTGGGTCGACGAATTCAAAGATGTGCAGGCAAGTACTCCCTCATGGGACCTGGCTGCCTTATATGTGCCTTTCTGCCCTGTCTCATGCACAGGAGTACAGAGTGATTGGTCACTCACATTTGCATCCTATGTTTCCACCAATCCCTTCAAACCTAACAGTCTGTGTGTACTCTATCGGTTTCATTCTCCTGCATGATGTCAGCTCCACAAACACATTGCAACAAAGTATTTTAATTCCAACTGACTTCTGCTGTTCACCTTCCAGAAGAAATTCGAATTTTGAACTTGGTCTCCATGACAACCAGCATGCATGTAGGCCTTAATACTTGTCCCTCATGTGTCCCCTATGTAATTTGGAGCTTCACACACAGGTACGGTGCGTTCCAGGGCCCTAGGGCACCCCAAATGCATTGCAACGGCCCGTACACGCGTGACTACGTTCACTATCACTATGGGTGGCCTCACGTATGCGTACTCGTAGTGGTACGGGCCGTACACACGCCTGTACGCTCCCTATCAGTATGGGTGGCCTCGCGTATGCGTACTCGTAGTGGTACGGGCCGTACACACGCCTGTACGCTCCCTATCACTATGGGTGTCCTCACGTATGCGTACTCGTAGTGATAGGGAGCGTACAGGCGTGTGTACGGCCCGTACCACTACGAGTACGCATACGCGAGGCCACCCATACTGATAGGGAGCGTACAGGCGTGTGTACGGCCCGTACCACTACGAGTACGCATACGCGAGGCCACCCATACTGATAGGGAGCGTACAGGCGTGTGTACGGCCCGTACCACTACGAGTACGCATACGCGAGGCCACCCATACTTATAGGGAGCGTACAGGCGTGTGTACGGCCCGTACCACTACGAGTACGCATACGCGAGGCCACCCATAGTGGTACGGGCCGTACACACGCCTGTACGCTCCCTATCACTATGGGTGTCCTCACGCACGGGAGGTGGCGTACCGCAATCGGAAGCACTACCACTCCATCAATGCCCTTGTGGTGTGTCAGTCCAACATGGTGATTTCACATGTCTGTGCTCGTTTTCCAGGATCAGCACACGATGCCTACATCATGAGGCGTAGCGGGATGCCTGATATGATGATGCAGCTGCGCAACAAACGGGCATGTGTTGTTGGTGGGTACAGTCTGTCTGTCCTGTATTCTGTATAGCCTACCAGCACGACCGCTTCACCACTTCTAACGATGACCATGTGCTTCCCATGTAGGGGACGCTGGCTATCCCAACATGCCTTGGCTGCTCACACCTCTCCGCAACCCCATCACGCCGGCCCAGCTCCGCTACAACACCGCCCATGGCCGGACAAGGCGAGTGATAGAGAGGACGTTTGGCATGCTGAAGAGCCGATTCAGGTGCCTCCACAAGACCGGCGGCGCACTCCCATTTGCCCCGGCGAAGGTCTGCAAGATCTTCATGGTCTGCTGCATGCTGCACAACATGGCAGTTGAAAGAGCTGTGCCACTCATCCTGGATCAACATGACGAGGACCATCCACCCGTGGAGGACGAAGGGCTTGGCAATGGGGCTAGTGATGTGGAGGATGTGGAGCCGCAAGAGGACATCCGGACTCGGCTCATACGCGACTTCTTTGCTTAGTGGTGAGTACCAGTGTCTGAGTGTGCACGCATTGGTCCCCGTGTGGCATGCGTTGTGATGTGTGTCTCCACCTGCATGTATGGCACGTGAGTCAGAGGTGTGTGTGGGTGTGTCACTGGAGTGATGGTGCCAGTGATGGTTGTACTTCCCCAGTCATAATTGTGACCTAGCATGTTGTCATCCATACATGTGTCGAGTAAATGCACATGCAAGTGGCTGTGCTTTTTGTGGCTGACTTCTTGTGTGTCTCTCATCCGCAGGTACCTGCGCATGACGTCTGCTGGTTGCATTGTTGTGGCACTGCTATTCCTCATGGACATGACATCGTGGGCTGACTCAGCGTTACAGGCACGGACACGTTTGGAAGTCTCCATGGGGTAAGGGATGCATCTGGGGTGTATTGGGTGTGGCAGTTGTTCACGATGTATGCACACTGCCCCTGTCGATGTTTGGTTCCTCTGCAGCCATGTCGCATCCCCATGGGACACGACATGCAGCTGTGTACACCTGAATAGATGGTCTGCCTGGTTGACAGTCATCAGTGATGGGATAGGGGATTGTGATGATGGCATCAATGTGTGTGACACTGCCCTCGGACACATATGGTTAGCTTTGGCTTGACATGGTGTGGGACTTCGACATCAGCGGATCTATGGTGTATGGCAGGCTCTCCGTGTGCAGCTGTGGGTATTTAGCTGTTAGCCGACGCTTGTGTGCCAGTTCCATGGCGAACACGCATGTGTGCTGCTGAAGGGGGGTGCCAGTGTTGGACCCACATGTTACTCCACATGATGTGTACATGTGTACTTCGAGTTGCCTCTGCAATCCCGAATACATGACTAATAAAGGTGTCCCTATGCCTCCAAGGTGCCTCTTCTCAGTCAATGCTGGTGTGTTGCCACGGTGCATCCTGCTTGTCTGGCATGGTATTCCCTGATTGTGGCTATGTGTCAATGTGTCGAGTGGCAAGATGCAAGCTGTGTGTGTGGGCTGAGACTGTGTATTGGGCATGATGTCCATGACTGTGTGGGTATTGTGACATGTGCCATCCCCATGCATCCAACGTTGGCCAGGCCCCCATTCTCTGCATCCACCGGACTCAAGCTTGCAGGACATGGTTCTGCCACCTGTCTACACATACCTGGGTGCCCCCCAGGACACTGGACTGGATCCCTGACCTCTGCGCATGACTGTTGCTGTACTCAATGTGTGTGTCAGCACGGTTGTTCGGTAACCCCCTCAGCTGGTTGGGCCCATCACGGGTGTGTATGGTGCTCCATGTCTGTCTTGCCTAATACACTGTGACCCATGTGTCCTGTGCCAGACTCAGGCCCCAGGGTGTGGGTGGTTGAAGACAAAAGATGACTCAGGCATGTTTTGACTTTACAAGACACATGTTAGGTAATAATGCTACCAGCAGGCATCTACTCTTCATAGTGTGATTAAATTATTGGGGGGGGGGGACAAAGTGAGGGTCTTTCCGGGATTTTGGAATCCAAAGTTCAGTAGGGGAGTTGGTGTCCTTGCCATTGGAAATCCTCAGAGTCCATGCCACAGTCTTTGTCAACATTGGTCAGCCAGTGACCAGCAGGGCCATGTGGCAGAGAATGTCTCTTGATGCTGTGATGCTGTTGCTCCAGTGGGCCAGGTGCCAGGCCAGGTGTCCTGGGAGATGGTGATGTAGTGCCGACCCTCACGGTCCTTTCCGTGGACGACCCGCCCTCCTGCGGGGAACCTCAGCAGCAGGCCGTGACGACATCTGGGATGCTCCGTCGGATGTTTCCTCCTCCTCCTCCTGATCCCTCCCTGTGGGTGGTGATGTTCTCCGCCTTCTGGCACAGGGAGGGTCGGCCATGTTGTCGGCCATCCGACGGAGTGTAGCGTGAATCCCCTGGAATGCCGTCACTTGCTCAGCCTGTCTGTCCTCCATCCTCCGTTGGTGTACCAGTAGACAGGCATGTAGCTCCGCATGTTGCTGGGCCTGCTGGGTCTTTATCTCATCGAGGCTCCCCTTGATCTCATTGAGGGTGGACACAACCTGGGCCATGCCCGTGGTGTCCTGCCGGTATGAGTCCAGGATGTTACGGACATGGGAAAATACCGGATCCCCAGCCAACTGGTCAAGCTCGCGCCTCCGCCGTCCTCCACTCCCACCACCCCTGCCCACTTGCGCCTGGCCTGCCCTTGTGGGCACATCGGGTCTCCGGGACCCCTGAGGGGTGGCATTGGCGTTGTCGCCTGCCTCCTCCTGGGTGCCCGGGACACCGTGTCCCTCCTGGCCAGCCTGGCTGCATTGTGGTGTTGGGGCAGGGATCCTGGGTGTCTCCTGGGATGTGGCAGGAGTGGGGGTGGTGGTTGGCACAGTTGTACCTGACGCAGGTGCTGCAGGTGGTTGGACACCAGAGGGGCCAGGTCGGTCGGGGTCGTCCACAGAGTGGTGAGAGTGGTCGCTGCCGGTGGGATCGGGCTCCTGCAGATCCAGGTCCTGTGAGTCTTCCCCCCCTGTGTTGGGGGGTGCACCACGACGTTGACCTGTGTGTGAGAGAGACAATGTTAATTTTGGTCCATGCAACATCCATGTTTCATCAGTTTCAAAGTTGGCACATTTCCTCTTGGAATTAGGATCTGTCTTGCATTCCACTCACAGTGCACTTGTGCATGGGTGTGTCCCTTGGGCACCACTTTGGCCCCTTTAACTATGTGTGGCACAGTCTTACTTGCTGCGTCAAGTGTGACTGCAGTCAGCAGTGGAGTGGGCAGGTGTTGCGAGCCATGCATTGGCGCCTTCCGTGTAGCACTGTACATGTGCACATGGAGTGGATCCACACACTTATATGATCCAGGTAGCTGTCGTTGTGCTCGTGAACAGGTTGTGACATGGCCCTGTGTTTTGCCATGGTGAAGAGGGGGGGTTCTGGGACTGGCCACCCTTGTCTACATGCACGCAGTCTACCTGCTGACGAGCAGACATTCGCACACGCCACACGGCTGATTTGCTCTCCCTGTGTCTCGCTCCCTCTCTGTCCCCCTCTCCCTCCCTCCGTGTGTCAGCCTCCTCCCTCTGTCCGTCTCCCTGTGTCTCCCTCCCTCTCTGTCCCCCTCTCCCTCCCTCTCTGTCCCCCTCTCCCTCCCTCTGTGTGTCAGCCTCCTTCCTCTGTCCATCTCCCTGTGTCTCCCTCCCTCTCTGTCCCCCTCTCCCTCCCTCTGTGTCCCCCTCTCCCTCCCTCTGTGTGTCAGCCTCCTCCCTCTGTCCGTCTCCCTGTGTCTCCCTCCCTCTCTGTCCCCCTCTCCCTCCCTCTGTGTGTCACCCTCTGTCACCTCAGCCCAGCTTCCTGGGCACACACTGTTAGCAGATCTTTGAGTGGCCCTTGGCTTGTTGATGTGAGTTTGTTTCTGATCTCCAGGCACCCATTGGGTGTGATGTGTGTCTGTGCGCTGCTGCTGTGGTGGTGTGTGCTGCCACTCTTTCACAATGTTGGCTGTTCATTAGCTGCTGTCATGTGCAAAACAGTGCCTTCACCCCCATGTGTTGATGCAAGGCGTCCGCCATTTGCTGGCAAGTCATTCCTGTGTTGGGACACACTATTTGTCTGGCTGTGACCTAGGCCATATGGGCAGAGTGCATTGTTGTCTGCTTCGGAGTCGCACTATGTGATTTTTGGGGCCCAGCCTCCCGCCATCCGGGTTACCGTGTCATGTGTTGTTGTCTTCTGTGGCCTGTTACTTGACATTGTCCAGCTGGGTGCATGGGGCATGGTGGCAGCAGTGGCATGTGCGTGCTCATGGAGTGTGGTTGAGTCATGCGATGGCTTGTGGTGGTTGCGTGCCTGTTAGTGATTTTGGTTGTGGATGCCGTTCCCCCCATGTGAGGTGCGTTGTTTGTGTACTCACCCGGGTCTCGGAGTCCTTCTAATCCTTCGACTGCCTCCACCGGCAGTATGGCCATCACCCTCTCCTCCCAGGGATGGTAGTGTACGGGTCTGCGGGAGGGCCCTGCTCCGGTGGCGTTGGCCTGGTCGTGTTCCTCCTGCCTCTTGGCTCAGACCCTCCTCCGCAGATCGTACCACCTGTTCTGGCATTCCTGCCTGGTCCTTCTGGTGTCCGCAACAGCATTCACAGCATCGACGATGGTCTGCCACATGGCTGTTTTTTCTGCCAGGCTGGTGTTTCTGACCAATGTTCCAAAGATCTGTGGCTCGACTCTGAGGATTTGATCAACAAGGACCTCCAACTCTCGGTTACTGAACTTTGGATTCTTGGTAGTGGGCATGGTGAGGGGTGTGGGTGGGGATGGTGGGGGGGTGTGTGGATGTTGGGGGGGGTGTGTGGATGGTTGTGGGTGTGTGTGTGAATGTGATGAGGGGGTGTTTGTGAAGGTGGTTGTGTGAAGGTGTGCAAGTGTAAGGTGTGGTGTAGCTTGTAGTGTGGTTCTGTGGTGTCTGGCAGCAGTGAGTCTGTTGCAAAGGCTCATGGTTTGTGTGTGTGGGCCCTTTTTATTGGTCCATGGGTGGGTGTGGCAGTGTTTGAAGTTTGGGTGGGTGTGTTATAAGTAGTGGTGGTGTTTTGGGCCTCTGTTTGTCTTTGGCAGTTGCAGGTCAGTGAAGGTGTTTTTGTAGTGTTTGTTGGCCATGTTTAGTGGCTTTGTGCCATTCGTATGGTGTATTCTTGTGTTGTTTAGTTTTGACCTGGTTGCGTACGTGCGTTTTGAGCGTGTGTACGGTGTGTACATGGGCCATTTGGTTGTACGGTGCTGTCCTTGTGTGTGGGTTGGTACGACTCGTACATGCGGTTGTGATGTTGGGGCCTGGGGTGCGCTCCGTACTTAGGAGGTTGTGTTGGGGGTAGGACCGGAACGTACTGGGGTGTACATAGACGGTGGTACGACACGTACAGGGGTGGGGGTAGGCCTCGAACGTACTGGGGTGTACATAGACGGTGGTACGACACGTACAGGGGTGGGGGTAGGACTCGAACGTACTGGGGTGTACTTAAACGGGGGTATGACACGTACAGGGGTGGGGGTACGACTCGAACGTACTGGGGTGTGTGTACACGGTGGTACGACACGTACAGGGGTGGGGGTAGGACTCGAACGTACTGGGGTGTGGGTACACGGTGGTACGACACGTACAGGGGTGGGGGTAGGACTCGAACGTACTGGGGTGTGGGTACACGGTGGTACGACATGTACAGGGGTGGGGGTAGGACTCGAACGTACTGGGGTGTACTTAAACGGGGGTATGACACGTACAGGGGTGGGGGTACGACTCGAACGTACTGGGGTGTGTGTACACGGTGGTACGACACGTACAGGGGTGGGGGTAGGACTCGAACGTACTGGGGTGTGGGTACACAGTGGTACGACACGTACAGGGGTGGGGGTAGGACTCGAACGTACTGGGGTGTGGGTACACGGTGGTACGACACGTACAGGGGTGGGGGTAGGACTCGAACGTACTGGGGTGTACATAGACGGGGGTATGACACGTACAGGGGTGGGGGTACGACTCGAACGTACTGGGGTGTGGGTACACGGTGGTACGACACGTACAGGGGTGGGGGTAGGACTCGAACGTACTGGGGTGTGGGTACACGGTGGTACGACACGTACAGGGGTGGGGGTAGGACTCGAACGTACTGGGGTGTACATAGACGGGGGTATGACACGTACAGGGGTGGGGGTACGACTCGAACGTACTGGGGTGTGGGTACACGGTGGTACGACACGTACAGGGGTGGGGGTAGGACTCGAACGTACTGGGGTGTGGGTACACGGTGGTACGACACGTACAGGGGTGGGGGTAGGACTCGAACGTACTGGGGTGTGGGTACACGGTGGTACGACACGTACTGGGGTGGGGGTAGGACTCGAACGTACTGGGGTGTAGGTACACGATGGTATGACATGTACAGGGGTGGGGGTACGACTGGAACGTACAGGGGTGGGGGTATGACTCGAACGTACTGGGGTGTAGGTACACGGGGGTATGACACGTACAGGGGTGGGGGTAGGACTCGAACATACTGGGGTGTGGGTACACGGGGGTATGACACGTACAGGGGTGGGGGTACGACTGGAACGTACTGGGGTGTGGGTACACGGTGGTACGACACGTACAGGGGTGGGGGTAGGACTCGAACGTACTGGGGTGTAGGTACACGATGGAACGACACGTACAGGGGTGGGGGTACGACTAGAACGTACTGGGGTGTGGGTACACGGGGGTACGACACGTACAGGGGTGGGGGTACGACTGGAACGTACTGGGGTGTAGGTACACGGGGGTATGACACGTACAGGGGTGGGGGTAGGACTCGAACGTACTGGGGTGTGGGTACACGGGGGTATGACACGTACAGGGGTGGGGGTACGACTGGAACGTACTGGGGTGTGGGTACACGGTGGTACGACACGTACAGGGGTGGGGGTAGGACTCGAACGTACTGGGGTGTGGGTACACGATGGTACGACACGTACAGGGGTGGGGGTAGGACTCGAACGTACTGGGGTGTACCTAGACGGGTGGGGGTGTACATACACGGGGGGTACGTGTCGGACGTACGGGGGCTGGGGGGAGTGTTGGGCGCGTATGCGGGCACATGTCTCCATGGTTGCTATAGGAGTTCGGTGCGGACGGTGTTTTTTCCATACGGTTGTAACCTCGGACGCACGGGATGGATCGTTATTCCTCGGTCGGACTTGACTTTTCACGTTTGTACGGTAAATCGTCCGAGGACGTGTCGGACACATTTTCCGACCCGAGGACGTGTGGGGAATGATTCCCAATGTGGTTCGTATGGACTTTTTACCATGCGAATCGTGATTGCCAGTTCGTACGGCACTTGTACGATTCGTACGGTAAAAAGACCGGATACGAGTCGCACGGGGTAATTTTTTACCGGATCGTGATCGGCACCTGAGTCTTTTTGCAGTTCTTTAGCTATCTCCCTGCCAGACATTAAGGATAGCCCTGACAGACTGAAGGAAGGAATCATGAATTGGTTGACAGACACCAGCGATTCTCATACTCCTCTTTGAAGAGCCAGACCACCAAGGCGTCATCATGCCTCAAAATTGTTTTCAGATGACCTGTGGTTAGCTACACTAGAACTGTGCCGTGCCAAACGCAATTGCCATACAAATTAATTAATTGATAAAAAAGCAGTCTATCTGTCACTTCTCAAACAATATAAAAGGCTTATCTCACAAACTAAATGTATCTATTTTTCTGAAAATAATTACTAACTCAACCTAAAAGTCTAAGTACATTTTTAAAATCATGGACGAATTGTCCAACCCATGGACGTCAATTCACCAAAATGCCTGTGGTAGCAGAAGTGACATCACAGGTCATGTGACTCCTGATGATATCACAGGAAGTGATGTCACAGAAACAACCTGCAACAACATCCCAGAAAGTGACATTCCCAGAGTTAACAAAAATAGTAATAACTACCAGATGTACAGCTGTTAGCTACAATCAATAAATCAGTGTTAGTAAAGGGTGAATACTCATCCGTGATATTCTCAAGGCAGTGAGATGGGTAAGGGGGACTGTTGATCTGTCTGGGTGCTGAGGTTCTTCCTGAATTGGGTCAGCAACAGGGATTGCCTGAGGTGGAGCGGCAGGGTGTTCCAGGTCCTGGCGGCGAGAAAGGAAAAGATCTTCCTCTGGTCCTGGCCTTGCGGATCCGTGGAACGGTGGTCAGAGACAGTTGGGCGGAGTGCAGGTGTCTAGTGGGTACATGGAATGAGAGGTTGTGATGCAGGTATGCTGGTCCGGCGCCATGAAGGGCTTTGTAGGCATGTGTAAGGAGTTTGAAAGTGACTCTTTTGTTGACTGGGAGCCAGTGGAGTTCTCGCAGGTGTTCAGTGATGTGGCTGTGGCAGGGGATGTTGAGGACCAGTCTGGCTGTGGCGTTTTGACCGTTCTGTAGTTTCCTGAGGAGCATCTGAGTGATGCCAGCGTAGAATGCAGTGGTGTAGCCGTGTCTGCTGCTGATTAGAGTGTGGGCGAAAGTCTTTCTGGATTCGGTGCAAATCCTTCTGAAAGTTTTTCGACGCAGGCGAAGCACGTAGAAGCATGATGAGGAGACGGCGTTGATCAGGCAGTTCATAGTGAGTGAGGAGTCTAGCATGATGCCAAGGTTCCGCGCGTGGTGAATGTGTGTGGGGGGGTTCGTAGCGCAACGTTCCACCAGTAGTTATCTCAGGTGGAGGTGGTGGGCCCCAGGATGAGGACTTTAGTCTTGTCTGAGTTGATCTTGAGGCAGCGGTTTCTCATCCAGGCGGCGGCGGCGGCCTTCATCCCATCATAGAAGTTGTTTCTGGTGATAGTGGGTTCGTTGTGAGGGATCAGCTGGATTTCATCGGTGTAGGAGACAATGTTGAGTCCTTGGTTCCTGATGATGGTTGTGAGCGGGGCCATGTAGATGTTGAAGAGGGTGGGCATCAGGGAGGAGCCCTGGGGGACTCTGCAGCTGATCTCTGTGGGTTCTGAGACAAACAGCAGTAGTCTGACTTACTGTGTATGACCGTAAGGAAGGAGCGGATCCAATTCAGGGCTTTGTCATGGATGCCGGCATTATGGAGTCTCGTGCTTAGAGTGCTGTGTGAGACTATCAAAGGTGGCCGAGAGGTCAAGGAGGATGAAGGCTGCTGTTTCGCCCTGGTCGAGGAGGGAGCGGATGTCACCATTGGCGGCGAGGAGGGCGGTCTCGGTGCTGTGGTTGCTATGGAAGCGGGATTGACAGATGTCCAGGACGTGGTTGGCTTCGATGAACTCAGAGAATTGGAAGTTGATGGCCTTCTCGATGACCTCAGCTGGGAAAGGGAGCAGGGAGCTGGGTCTGAAGTTCTTGAGGTCTGTCGGGTCGGTGGAAGGCTTCTTCTGTAGGGGGTTGAACTCGGCGTGTTTCCAGGAGACGGGGAAGGTGACAGTATCAATGGAGCAGTTGATGCGTAGCTTGTGGGCGATGGAGGTGGTGGCTCTGTGGAAGATATGGTGGGGGCAGGGGTCCGATGGGGCTCCGAAGTGAAGGCTGTACATGGTTTTGATAGTGTCTTCTGTGGTGAGCGGCGTCCAGTTGAGCAAGATCTGTTGGGGGTGGCGTCGTTGGGTGCGGTGGTGGTGGCAGTGGTGGGAGGGTCTTGGGTGTTGAAGTTGTCATAGATCTGTTGATCTTGTGGTGGAAAAAGGTGCTGAGTTTGTTGCAGATGTCTTCGGAGGGTGGGATTTCTGTGGTCTCGCTGTTGGGTTCGTAAACTCCTTCATTATGGTGAAGTGTTTTTGCTGTTTTGTGCATTCACATTGATTCTGTCTTGGAAGGCCGTTTTCTATGTAGTTTTGAGGAGATGGTGGTGTGCAGTGATGATGGCTTTGAAAGCTGCATGGGCTTCCAGGGTTTTGTTGTTCCTCCATCTCTTCTCGAGCTATCTACACATGCGTCTGGATTCTTGAAGGGCAGGAGTGAACCAGCTGACTTTCTTGTTGTGTTGCTTGCTAGGTGCTTTATTTAGGGGCGACAGAGTGTCGGAGCAGTTGGAGATCCATCAGTGGAGGTTGCGTGCTGAGCTATTGGCATCTGTGGTTGTCGGTGGTGGGGTTGTGCTGAGGGAGGCGTTGAGATGTTCTCCAGTGACCTTCTTCCAGCTTCTGCAGGGGAGGCGGTAGGTGCGGTGGGTTTGGTGAAAGTGAAATGGTCCAGAGGAGTTTGGAGGTATGGCTGAAGGTGATGTTTTCGTTGGCGAAGAAAATGTGGTCAAGGGTATATCCTGCTGAGTGGGTTGGTGAAGTGGCTAGTTGCTTAAGTCCTCCGTTGGCGAGGTTCTCCAGAAGGTATGCGGTATTCTGTTCATTGGGGTTGTCCAGGTGATAGTTGAGATTGTCGAGTAGGATGTAATCAGTGGATGGGGAAGCCTGGGGTGCGATGAAGTCGATTATGGTGTCTGTGAAGAGCGGGCGGGTGCACAGAGGTCTGTAGACAAGGGTGCCGCGGAGGGAGGTGTTGGGGTTGATCTGGACCTGGAAGTCAATAAATCATTGAATTTATAGAGCGCTCTACTTACCCGTAAGGGTCTCAAGGCGCTGGGGTGAGGGGGTGCTGTTACTGCTCGAAGAGCCAGGTCTTGAGGAGTTTTCTGAAGGTGAGAAGGTCTTGGGCCTGCCGTAGGTGGGTGGGGTGGGTGTTCCAGGTCTTGGCAGCGAGGAAGGAGAAGGATCTGCCACCGGTGGTCGTTCGTCGGGTGCGGGGGAAAGTGGCGAGGGCGTGGCTGGCTGAGCGGAGCTGGCGGGTGGGGGTGTAGAAGCTGAGTTTGTTGTTGAGGTAAGCTGGTCCGGTGTTGTGGAGGGCCTTGTGTGCATGGGTGAGTAGCTTGAAGGTGATCCTCTTTTTGACGGGGAGCCAGTGTAGGTTTCTCAGGTGGGGGGTGATGTGGCTGCGGCATGGGATGTTGAGGATCAGTCTGGCGGAGGCGTTTTGGATGCATTGTAGTTGTCGCAGGAGTTTGGCCGGGATCCCTACATAGAGTGCGTTGCCATAGTCTAGGCTGCTGCTGACGAGGGCCTTGGTCACAGTTCTCCTTGTTTCGGTGGGGATCCACTTGTAGATCCTGCGGAGCATGCGAAGGGTGTTGTAGCAGGAGGAGGAGACTGAGTTGACCTACTTTGACATGGAGAGGGAGGAGTCGAGGATGAATCCCAGGTTGTGTGCGTGGTCCGTGGGCGTCGGTGCTGTTCCTAGTGTGGTGGGCCACCAGGAGTCCTCCCAGGCAGAGGGGGTGGGCCCGAGGATGAGGACCGCCGTCTTGTCCGAGTTCAGCTTCAGCCGGCTGCTCCTCATCCATTCGGCGACGGCCCTCATGCCTTCATGGAGGTTGGTCTTGGCGGTGTGTGGGTCCTTGGTGAGGGAGAGGATTAGCTGGGTGTCGTTGGCGTTGGAGGTGATGTTGATATTGTGTTGGCGGGTGACTTGGGTGAGGGGGGCCATGTAGATGTTGAACAGCGTCGGGCTGAGGGACGAGTGGAGATGTTCTATGGTTGTCGTTGGGTCGTCTGAGTGGGTGGTCAGATAGAGAGTGTTTTCGTGCACAATGGCGATACCTCCTCCTGGTTGGTTAGTGAGGTCCCTGCGGGTGATTTTGTAGCCAGGGATGGCAGTGGCGATGTCCAGCGCTGAGCTGGGGTTCATCCTGGTTTCAATGAGGAAGGCAATGTCTGGAGAGACGGAGTCGAGGAGGTCCCAGATTTCTGCAGCGTGTTTGTGGAAGGAGCGAGTGTTGTGGAGGATGCAGCTGAGCCGGTCGTGCATGCTGTGGATTGGCCGAGTGCCAGGAGGAGCTTGAGTGCAGAGGTGGGTGAGGATGCAACTGCAGTTCCGGCAGGAAAAGGGACCTTGAGTGTTCACCGACAACGCAAGGTGGCAGATGGCAGGGCGTCCATGTTTAAGGGATGGAAGGTGCAAGCATCATATTGATGGATAGTAGGAGAGCCAGGGTCCATGGAGGCCCAGTGCCGTCCAGGCTTGGATGGGTGCAGACGGGCTTGCCTATTCCCACTGGACTACCAGGTATGAGGTGCAGGCAGGTGCCTGCAGGTGGAGGAGGGCCTCGAACTCAGAACCTGGAAATGACAGGCGCAACAGCTACCAGGCAGAGCTGTCCGGGATGTGAAGCAGTTCACTGACATATGAATCACCAGTCATCAGTTCTCATGAACAGTCCTGAATCCAGGTGGGTCCATACTTTCGAGAACAATAAAATTAGAACAATTGATTCAGTAATAAAAACATCTGATATGCAGTGCAACATGCACAAATGGTGAACATGTGCCTTATAAATGCATTTTATGTTATATAATGTTAAGTACCAAAAACCCATCCACAGAAGTAAATTCACAGGTATAATTCACAGGTATAATTCCAAATGCAGTCTGGTGTGCAACCATTAGATTCTCTGGCACAGCTTAAACTACCGAAGACTAGCTCAATTATCCATGATACAGTACAAATCCCAAAGCACAGCTTCACGTATCTAGACACAGCTTCAACTGCCCTGGCTCAGGTAGACTAATAAACAGGCAGAAGGCCATATGAGCCCTGGAACAGCAGGACATTCTCAGGTACAGCACCAAATTCAGAGGCAACAAGCCTCAGGATAAAAGCAAACAATGCTAGATCACAGGGTACTACTAGTTACAGGCATCATATACCCCTGCCAATAAAGTCCAGCCCATGCTGAGGTAGGTCTTCGTTATACTCAGATACAGTCTCAAATGCCCAATTGTGCTTTCCCTTGCACAGCTGTATCCTCAAAAGTATGTCCAACCTCACTCTCGCACAACTGTATGGTCAGCAATAACTACCAGAACACAGTGAAAAGTATAATGGATTATTTTGACATTTTCAAAGGCATAAGTAATTAAGCAGTGTATCACTGCCCTATTTGGGAATTCAGGACTCCATGTCATAGACCAATAGGAAGAAAACAAAAACCATTTTCTTCCAGATATACAACCTGTTGCATTCAGTCATAAACTTGTATTTTTCCAGTAGCATGTAATCCAAAGCTGCCATGTTCCATAGGTAAATTAAAGTGAAGGGGTTCTTTATCAGGTTTCCGCCACCAGTAACTTTGGATTCTCTGCACCACCTTACTCATAAAAAGGGCAGAAGAGGGAGGCCACATACCTGATTTTTAAGGCCCTAGGAGTGGTCTACAGGAATTAAAAATTCTGTGGACACTCCTTCGCAGTTTCTTCCAATGGTACCACTGACTCGCCCAGCCACCACACCTTCTCCATGGAAGTATAAGCACCGCATCCTCTTTCTTCATCCTCCATTCTACACCCTTCCTTAGCTAAACCTTTCTTTCCACTCTTGACCTTTTACTTCTTCTCACCCTCTCTATTTTAGTTAACAAATGCCCCTTCAATGTCTAGGCCTCTACAGTGACCCAGCATTGCATACAAGTACAATAATGTAAATGTATGGCAGCACTACTGGGGCACTCACATTCCAACACTACACCTGGGATTGGGCATCCTCTAAAGTACCACAGATAGAGGATGAACATAGTTTGTGTTAGAGGTGTAATGAAGTGAAGCACTGATTTTGAAACTCTGCCTTTGCGTTTATATTAACATCATGTTTGTTAAAACTGTTTAAAAAAATGCTAATCTTTGACCAATTTTAACATGCAGAACTCTTGACTAGGCACAATAACCCTCCAAACTACACATCATTGGGCACCATAAACGCCCATTATTTACAGAGCTTTAGAGCTATACTGAGACATAAAGTGTTACATGAAGTGTTGCTACAAAAGCAACACATCATTACCTTATGATGTGGACTCCTGGCCCTGTCTCAAGATACCTGGGATGAATTCTGCACTCAGTAGGAAGGCTCTGTTGCTACCAGACTGGTGGGCATGTGATAACCATAAGTGCAGGGACAGACAGGTGCTGACACAATGCACTGAACCTGAGGTAAAAGTGCTGCAGGGACTAGAAGACCCAACTGCATGGAGTCTATGTCTCATTGTCTGTTTCGAGCGATGTAGCCACTACAAAGATCTTATGACTGCCATGCACCGAAGTCTGCTGGAGTAGAAACATTCTGAAACTTAACTTGACTTTGCAAATGTAAATTGGTCTGATTCTCGAGCACCAACGCGATCCAGACTCAAGATGAACAGTTCCACTATCCAGTCACTGGGGTAAATTTGACAACCATTTATTGACCAACTGAAAGGAGGCCTGTAGGAGAGTAGGATCTGCCTCTTATGATTACCCCCACTTGTTGCTGATGTATCACTGTTTTTGACTTAGTCTGACTGGGATCCTGCTATTCAGGACCCCAGTCTATCTGCTTTCTCCTGTAAATTGTTTGCATGTACTTTAGGTACACTCCAGATTGGGTTCTGGGGTACCCTTATCAGTCCCTAGTATATGGTACACCATGCACCCATGGCATAGGTACCCCAGAGGCCTCCCAGGGGCTGAAGCATGTATTGTGCCACCCCTGAGAGGCCATTAAAACTGACACCACAGGTCTGCTACTGCAGCCTGTGTAAGGAGGTGCACACACCCCTTACTTAGATATAGGTTCCCTATATCGCTTCTAAATCACTACACACATAAACCTATCAGTCACCCCTATGGCAGGCCTTAACAATCCTGAAGGCAGGGTGCTAGATTGTGTGTGAGGGGGTGCCCCTGCATGAGTAGGGCCCCTCTGAAGCCTTCGGAACCTATTTTCCGGGTTGTCTGTGATGCAGCCAACCATATATACTTAAGTGCACTATAACCTCGCTGTAAATGCTAACTTTAAAACGGCTGCTTAGACACACATGTCATGTTTGGTGTCAAATACCTTGGAATCATACCTCCCCACCAGTAACTGGCGGGGGAGGTATGATTCTACCCTCCTAGAGGGACTTATGTGGATCACCGGTATACCCAGTACCAGCTTTCTCGACCTGGGCATCACAAAATGGATGCTGCCTGCCACAGACACGAGTCTGCCCTCCTGCTGCTAAGCCAAGCTCGAGCAGAGGAAGGCCTGACAATAGGGTTCCTGTCACAGGGAGGTGTGACCATCTCCCAGACAGGCTTTAGTGTATTGGGGCTGTGTGGGTTCACTCTGAGAGTGCCAGAAAGTCTGCACTGGGGGCACATTTGGTGTCCCCATGCATAGTCCAGCTCAACCCAGTTCCAGCAGCCATTTGCTCCTGCCCTGGCACGAAACTGGACAAAGGACATGGGTGTAGCCACCCCTGTGTCCTGCCCCTCCCCTAGGAGGGTCCCCAAAGTCAGTCCAACCCCTTCCCTGGGTATAAAGTGGGAAACCTGATTACTTGACTTTGGATTTTACCTGGACTAAAATCTGCAACAGAAACCAAGTACTTCGACGGTCTACACTTCGCTGGACGACAAAAGAATTTCCCTTGGAGTAAAGGAGTTACTCCCCTGCAGCAGCAGGCACCTAAACACATCTGACCGGTTTGCATCTCCCGAGCTCCTGAGGACTCCAAGGATTTCTGCAAAACAGGAGGTGGGTTCCCGAGCGTCCCTGAGGTCAATCTGCTCTCTCAGAAATCCTGAGACCAGTATCCCTCGTGGGGACCGTGCAACTCGAACCCCTGTGCACCGTGTACTTTTGCAGCAGCATATGCTTTTTGGCGATCCTAGAGGCTGTGCTTTGAACTACGTGTAGTCCATACCCCGAGCAGCATTTCCACTGAAGATCTCCAGCCTCCACTCCATGAGTGCTCTGTGGGCTGGTGCTTTGTGATTCCGCCCAAGGTCCCCTCGCGATCCATGGTTCATTGGCCTGTGGGTCCTGGCGAGGGTCACTTTGATTTTCCTTGGGCTTCCCTGGTTTCTCCAGATGTTCCCTAACTCCCCATAGCTTGGAGAGTCTCCTAGACCTTGCTGGTCCACACCGTAACCTGTTTCCTTTGCCCGCGTGGGTTGCCTTGGCCAAGGCTTGTTGGTGTTAAATCCAGACACTGACCCCTCAGCATTCGACATCCTTCGTGGGAGAGCTCACCTCCAGACTTTGGTCATCGTTGACCTCTCCTGGTCCCCGTGGCTGCAGAGTCAAGCATCCTATCTTCACACCTGAAGCACCCGACATTGGTGGGCATTCGTCTATCGAGCCCCTGGTCACCCTGAAGTGACCCAGACTCTGTCCCCTCTGCTTTCAGGTTCTTCTTACCTCGGATCCAGGCTTGGATTCCACCGGACACTTTTCATCTTCCCGGCAGCAGCACTGCTTCGCATCACGCCATTGAAAACAACGAGGGTTTCCGACACCACTTGACCCCTATGCACCCGGCTCCTCTGGGATAGGTAACATGGGTACCTCCTTACTCACGAAGGTGCTGGCCTTAGAACCTTCTATGTTCCAAAGGGTTTGCTTGAAGTCCTCTCTGAAGTGTCCTTAAACTGTAATTTTCCAACCGCAACTTTCCCTTAGAGTTGTACGGAGCACGCATCTGTGTTCCCACACAGCACCCGTCCTCCGTAGGCTCCCTGTGTCACTCCTTTGGGTGGTTCCTTGGGATCCCAGCTATTCTACGTGCTCTAGGCACTGTGTCTATTGAAGTCGTTGTTGTTATACCATTTTTTTTGTATATGGTTCGGTCTCCCCTTGGAGCCCGCTGTGTATTGTGCTATTTACTTTTGTTCTATTGATTTAGTATTGTGTGCTTTGTGCTCTAATCTCATATAGAGATTAGTAGAGAGTGTTTAGTAATAAATACATGTTTTTTTATATAACACTTGTGTGGTTCTCCTTTCGTTTGATTACTCAGGAGGTTCTATTCTGGTAAAACAAGCTGCTTTACATTCCTTCAAGACTTAGCCTGAAGGCTGCTCTCCATAGCTACCACTAGGATAGCTTTCAATAAAGGTTATCTTTGACCTTATCACCATAAGGGTCGTTTGGACTGGTGCAAGGTGCCCACTTTAACTAGTGGACAGCATATAGCAGGCCAACTTCTCACAAGGCCAACAAGTAGTTTAAACTTTGATTGTGTTCCAGCTTCCTTAGGTCCTATTTGTGCAACGCAGGCTCGCTGCAACATTCACCATAATAAAAACAACCGTGACATTACCAGGCTGATGCTCATAGGGCATGTGACCTTATAGCAAAGGTAAATTTAGAGGGTGTTTCACCTCATACTCTGTTTAAAGCTACTCTCCTGCAAACTAAAAAAAGAAATGAAAACATCACTGTCTTTATTAAATAGTTTTAAAACATGCGTCCCATATATTTCCTCTTCAACAAAAATTTATCACCAAGTCCTTTCTGATCCTGGGTGCAGAATTGAAACCAGGGGTCGCAGGGGCACTGCCATGGGTTGCAAAGGGCAAGCTAGGGGTCACAGCTGCTACCCCTCGCGATCCCTAAATGACGTCCATGGTCCAACCCTTGCGACCTCCTCTGCGTCAGACTGCAATTTAGCCATAATGTCTGATCTGCCTACCATTAGTAAGGAGCGTTTTATGGACCTCTTGGCCAATGTAAAATCAGGCTCTCCAAATGAGCCCTGACCCCAGAGGTCCTAAAAATCCTTTTCTCTGCATTCCAGACCCAGCCCTAGCCTTTCTCAATAATTCCTTGAGCTGTGCCCGGGTTACCCAGTTCTTTTCAGGAGACGAGTGTGCTCTCATTACTGAAGAAAGCTGGCGATGATCCTTCTTAAAAAACTATTGCCTGATATCTCTACTTCCTTACTTGGCAAAGGTAGTTGAGGTTCATGTAGCCAAATGCATTTGCTCTTTCATGGAGTGACCCCCACCAAGCAGGCTTGCAACCTGCTCATTCGACTGAGCCAGTCATTCTCTCAGTGGAGGATGATCTCTGCGAGGCTCCTAACAGGGACACCACCCGGGTGCTGATGCTTCTTGATCTATCAGTGGCTTTTGACATGGTCGACCATATTCTGGTCGAACGTGTCAAAACTGCGGGCATCCAGCGCACCTTACGGGACTGGATTAAGTCACTACGGGTTGTGATTTCTTCATACTTTTTTCAACTCAAAAAAATCAGAAAGAACATCAATCTTCTCTCTGTAGAGGCTCTTACACAGGTTGCTATTGCACTGGCACTTTCAAGGCCAGAGTATGCCAATTCCCTGTATTTTGGTCTTTGTTAGTGTCTGAAACGCAGACTTCAACTGGTTCAAAATCAAGCAGCCAGGCACCGTCAACCACAGAACTGTCGCATCTCTCCTTTACTGAAGAATTTGTATTGGCTGCTCGTATAACAGCGCTCCATTTTAACACTGAAAACAAGCCAGGACTGTTCTTGCAGCCCATGGGCAAACTCCAGAATGAAGATTGCACTCAGTCAAAACTGAAAGTAGTTGGATACTCACTCTCAGGTGCTATGTTCTGACTGAAGAACCCATTGGAACTATTCAGGGACATTTTATATATTTTCTGCACCAGGTTGGCAATTAAACCTGTGCTCTGCATTTTCTGCACTACCTAAGTTCACCTGTGCAACTTCAAATTTTTCTCTAGTCTAAGACTATTCTAAATGAATCATCTGGTGTGGAGAAGGAAAAAAGGGTTGTGTTCATTGATGAAAGCAAGGTGCTATTATACCCTGGTACTGCAACTGATCTAATATTGCTTTCATACCACATTTTGCTTCTGGTTTTAAAAGATATTGAGCTTGTGGTTGTGGTTCACTGCGTAAGGGAATAACACAGGGACTAGAGTACTTGTCATACCCTGCTTGATTTCTATATAAGGTTGGTGCTTGTCTCACATTCCATTCACTCACATACATTTTCCTGAAAGCCTCAGGTACTATGGGAGAGAAGGCTACCCTTATGGCTTGCTCCCTCCAGACTGGAGGCCAATCTTCTTCTGCTAAGATTGTCATAATCTTCAGATAGTTGGGTCCAGAGGACTGCCTTAATTTTACGTGGTATGTCCCCTTCAATTTTTATATTTAAGTTGTAAACCCTATCAGGAGGATTTAAATGTTGATCTGGGGCCTCAATCTGTATAAAGTCATTAGTTGGATTCACATCCAGAAACCTCTGAAGAGTCTGATGTAATATTGTGACTTCTGCTGCGCTATTTAGGAGCGCTGTCAGTCAAGTCCTGTTTCGCAGTACGACTCGCAGCTGGATCGGCATGTTTTTTTAAAAGTCCTGGAACTTTCTTCTTTTTAACTGGTTTTCTAGAGTCCAATCCTTTGATCCTCCCTCTTTATGTTGTTGTCAGACTTAGGTCCTCCTTCACTTTTTCTACCATATTCCTCTTTTCATCAGAACTTGGATCGGCTTCCCCATTCTGTTCTTTTACCTTCAGTATCCTAAAAAGACCATCAAGAACGTCTATAAGAATACTGATAACGTTCAAGTTTTTAAATTTTCCTGCAGTCTCTTACGTTATAATCACCCCAGCCAGATTCCTGAAAAGCACATTATCCAGTCCCTCTTCTATCTTTATCTTCTTTTTTTAATTGCTTTCCATTGCAGATTTCTCTTTAACAGACCCTCAGTATCATTTTTAGGTTTAAATTGTGGTTTATTAGGGCGAGTACCCAAGGTATCCCTACCTACTGAGGTATAAAATTCTGCAATTATTTTTGGTAGTTTCTGTTCGCACTCAGGAACTGGGTCTCCTTCGCATAGTCAGAACTGAAGTCTCTCCCTTTATATGTTATGTTATGTTATATTTAATTTATACAGTGCACGGCTACTCGGAGTGTCCCGGCGCTTGCTCCAGGAAGAACAATGCACACAAATCAGAGGCTAAAAAAGCAGCGTTTTTAGTTTACTTTATGCTGCTTAGGATAATAGAGGAAACTGTGGAGAAGTTACCCATTAACTTCATTCCTATGTCCACGCTGGTGCAGCTCTGTGCTCGTTTTGTAGATGAATAAGTACATCAGGGAGGACTGCCAATGAAGGCGTACCATGCATATTGGTGTAAATGCAAGAAAATATGCTTCCCAGGTGTTACACTCCTCTACAGAAGATACCATCCCAAGAGGGAGACACACTGTCAATAGTCTGAGTTTATTTTGGGGGGGTAGAGTATGGATACACTACTTCTAAATGATTGGTCTTACGAGCGATCCAGGAAAGACATTTTATCATGCTTCGCAGGCGCCTTCCCCGTTAATCTTCTGTGGACTAATAGTTTGTATTTGTGCAGGAGATGTAGGTCCTGCTGGCACAGCAGGTCTGGAGCTCAAAGTATGTTGTACAAACTGTACTAGTCTCCTGTATAAGGTAACTGTATAATTTAGCACCCCTACCACCTCAGGTTGTGTTAGGTTGAAAGGGCGATAAATGGGAGTGTAACCAGCCAAAACTGGCCATTTCGCTTTGTCATTGCTCAGAGGCCCCAACCAAAAATCTCATTGTGTATGTGGGAACTGTTCAAATATATGGGTGTGCAGTTCCTAGGATGTTAGTGAAAGTCAGGTCTCTGGAATTACCTCCAAATGGAGGAAGTGCCCTCAAACACCCCGAAAGGTGTCATGCTTCATCATCTGGGCGTGCCCCTCGTCAGGCCGGCACTGCAATTCCCAACGGGCACCCGCAGAGGGGCTCTTTGGCGGAGTTCTTTTGATAAAGCCATTTGGCGAGTGAGGGTATGTGGACTGAAGAGAGTAGTGTAGTAAGTGAGGTTTAAAATAGGTTTAGGGGGACTCTTATTAAATAAATTTTATTAACACAGCTTGCTAACCTAAGTAAAAACAGTGTTGCTCGTATCGGAGATGATGATCCAATAGAGCATAAAGTCTATTTAGTTTTTGGTCAACATGTTTCTTGCCTCATCAGCCCCTACGGGGTCTATTGAAAATTCGTCAGGACCATAACAGGAAAGTATCCTAGTAGTCTTATACTACTGCAGGGCTGGTGTATTCACCTTGGCAGAATTAATCTAGTCGCCAGCCGTGTTATATCCTACAAGGTTATGAGGCCCATTAGGATGGCGGGCCGAAAAACACCCCGACTGCCATGGAAGCGGAAAACAACCACCAGGCGGCACCGTGGGAAAACCGGCGGCCAAATTAGGATTAACCGCCAAAATAATCAGACCGCGGTGGAATGAGGTCAAGAAAAACTGCCCGTAGCGGGCGATGATGGCCAAAATCCATCCGCGGCGGTCGGAATCGCGGCGGACAAACACCAACCGGCCGCAAGTATAGCGGAGACACCGCACCGTAAATTAGGATATCCCCGACAGTCCCGCGGTACGTTCCGCCATCTGCAACCGCTGCGGTCGCATAATGGGATGAATGGGAGAGCCAGCGGAAGAGCTGAAGCACAGCCGCCGCAGCGGACGAACCGTAAAAAATATGGCGGACAAAGCCAAAACCCCACAAGAAGGCCAAAAAGTGCGCACAGAAAACTAGCCATGCCCCCCAAATACACAAAACACACCCCAATGACACAAACACAAGGCAAAATGAAAAATACAAATGCCAGGACAACACACCTGTCAGCAACACCCCAATTGGACACACCCACATAGCTGAGTATGAAACCAGCCCCTTCCCTGACCACAATCCCTTGCAAAACTCCAGGAGAGAAGGGACACATACCACAGTTGACAGGAGAGGCAAATGACACAACATCACTTGCCACACCACACACAGCACCACCAACACCTCCACACCAGCACAACTATCCCCCTGCACAACACACACCATACACAGCACAACCACAACCACCACTCACACGCCTGCACCCACAATCACTTTGCACACCACACACCATGGCCACACAGAAAATGCCCAAATTCACTGAGAGTGAGTTGAAGGTCATGGAAGATGAGATAGTCAGAGTGGAACCACAGCTTTTTGGTACCCTGGTCCAACAGACACCATTAGCTACAAGGACACAAATGTGGGCAAAGATAGTCCAAAGGGTCAATGCAGTAGGGACCACCCCAAGATCAAAAAAGGAGATCATGAAGTGGTGGCATGATCTGAAGAGGGTGGTCAAGGAGAGGAGGAGCAAGAACCGTGAGCTGGCTCAGAGGACTGGCGGTGGCCTGTTGCAGGGATTCTGCTTATGCGCAGAACTATGCGCAGGAACCCAGGCCCTCAGTGAATTGCGGTGTACCAAAAACTCACCTCAGAACCCAGAACCCCCTATCTGGCCAGCATCAGTGTCCCATTCGTTATCCGAGGTTTAGGTCGGCGGTCCCAATGTATAGACAACCCAGAACAAGCGACTTAGTATATTTCTCAGGAATGGTGGGAATCAGAAACACCTTTTCGTAATTATTCTCGTACCAGTCCACAACAGAATAAACAGAGACACGGGAAAAGTTTAAAGCGTTTATTTTATAAACCTCGTGCCCTAATATGCAGCAGTTTGGCTAACATTAGCAGACAAACGATTAAAATCAAAACCATCAGCATAGTTACAATACCATGGAAAATGAAAGGAGCAATCCTACTAAAATGACAGTGGCTCTAGGCCACCTTCCTTTCTCTAACACACATAGTATTATTAGACTAACAAAAGGTCTCTAGGCTTGAATGGGGAACCCCATACCGTATAGATCAGCTCAGAGAGTTCACATCACAGGATCAGCTATGCTCTGCTCCTAGGAACGCTCTCCTTCCGAATGTCATGAAAACATGTAACACTGCAATATTAAAAGCATTCGACTTTCAGGTATTTGCAGCTGCGTGCGTGTTATGGCTAAACTAGTGGGCCGATCAACCTGAACTCAACAACATGCACCGTCTAGCGATCCAGACTGTTTCTGTTACACTGTGTACAGACCAGGGTCTCTATTCACTGTTTAAGATGTTAACAACAGACAGTTCTCATGTGAAGCAAAGTCGAGTAAGCATTTCTCAATTCTAATAACATGTGACTACAGTGTCGTGTGCAAAAGCAGCAAAAGCGGCAAGATGGCTTTCTAACATTTAACGCGGTTATGCTAATTTAGCGTTGTACATAGATAGATAACGATCATCACTACACCCCCCCATGATCGGACCACTCACCACTATGGGCGCACTAGCAAGAATGCAGAGTTCAAGTTCGATAGAACGGAACCAGGGGCATGAACTAGAAGTCCACATAAGGTAAGTGAAAAAGTTTTAAAGAAAAGGCAATGGAAAAAGTTTAAAACGTAGAGAGGGAAAAAAAAACCCCATTTAGTCCACTAAAAATCGATGAAGGACTGAGGACCGAAAGGAAGTTCAAAAGTCAATCCATCAAAGTGTATGCACAATAGGTTGCTACTGCTTCCAAGAGGAAATCATTGGAACGTTCCGCAAAAGTATCTGCCATCCAGTTCAGGACAGGGAAAGAACAGACATGTTCTTCAACCACCGGAGCCTCCAGCACCTGGCGAGGACAACCGGGGTGCACCTCAAGATAACTGTTCGTTAAGAAGTCAATCGCTGCAGCTCCGATGTCCCAATTACCAAGAACTCCATGCGCTGCAGCACAGGCCATAATCCCGACACCAGAACAGTCCGACTCGTGGGCCACTAAGGGGCTCATAAGCCGATCATAATCCGGATCAGGAGACACCGGGTTTGACAGACACAAATCCAGAGCCCATTGGAATGGACAATCTAGGCAATGAAAGACAGGCTGCACACAAGTAAAGTAGGCAAACCAGAAGGACAATCCATAGGCTACGCTCAGAGTCGCCAGTGGTAAGGCGCCGTAGAAGTCAATCATCTGGTTACGAAGATGGTGCAGCCGGGACATGTTGTTGTGCCACGCAAGTTGTGCATCCATAGCGCAAGGCACAGATCAACAATAGTATTCCAGCTACGAGGGCAAGAAGTAAAGGGAGACCTCCGAAGACACTGGAAAAAATAGAATGAAAAAAAGCCGGGATCACACCAAAAATAGTTTGAAAAGAGGTCACGAGGCCGGAGCCCACGATTTAAAAAAATGAGCTATGCCACTTGTAGAAAAGACATTAAAGATAGTCTGTATCAAGGTCCCAAAATGAAGTGGGAGATCAGTATTCAAAAGTGCTTGCACCTCAGTGCGCGTGTTAGCTACGTGAAGGACAAATGTTTCCCGGGATGAAGTCAGAGCGACTTCTTTTTGAGACAAAAGAGCCCTTATTCTGCTCATCTTATTGAACTCTGCTTTCAAGGTTGGAATCGAAGGCCATATGGAGACATCCAGCCGGCCATGCGGGGCTGGGAAAAGGACGTTATTACAGCAAACTACTCTCCGTGATACAGTCACGATGTAGGGAATCCCCACTAACATCCCACAGCAAGCTTCATTATTTAACAGCAAATAACTACCGTTAGCAAGCAGTGTAAAAGATGGAATAATAACTGGCACTGGAATCCCTTTCAGGACGCAAGCTAAATTAGGGGCATGGACATTACATGCACCATGCAACTGAATGTGCCTACACACAACAGAGTGATCCGGTGCGGAAGGGCACTCTTCACCTATCAAGTAAACCTCCTTGCCGTCCCTCACACATCTGTATGTGAAAGGGAGCGACCAGACTTCATGTAGGAAGACAGTACCCAACTGTTCGTACCTGCCTAAAGCATAATGTTTCATGCACAAACTAAACTTAAACAAGGGAAACGGTAAAGTGATCAACCCATGTACTAGCCACACGGCCGAATTCAGTTCGGCAACAGAGAAAGGCAAAGGTTCTAACTTTTCAATGTGCAGCAATGAATATGTAGCATCTTTCATGGACATGAATTGCTGTTTCGCAGTCAAATTAAAGGGAAGGAATAAAGATGAAGTATTCATGTAATCCCAAGGGACTTTCCCCGCCTTCAATGTTTACAATGTCCATGCAAACTGCATAATAGATCGCAATTGGTTTTGACCATGATACAATACAGATAAATCATCCTGCACAATGTCTACCACAGATGAAACAATATTATCTAAAGTATATATTCTGGAAGACAGGGTGTTAATGCTATTATCTATAACAGCCAATACTTTTTCCATATTGGCTTGATCAATAGCACCTAATCTGGAAGCAGCCTCAATTTGTGACAACTTCCAAACTTCGTTATAAACAGCATGCACCCACCGCTTGGGTCTGCCAACTGCAGGACCCTTAACAAAATCATTCAAATCTATTTTGTCATTTAATCGCGCTAAATGGAGTTTAACAGACGCTAAAATGGAATGTTGCAGCCAAGACTGGCATAACTTTCCTACTGAGTAGGTAGTCACAGTGTGAGAGGATTCAAAACGGGGGTCCACACGAACCTGTGTATACCCCTGCATCAAATCCAGAAACCTATGTTGACAGGAGTCCGAACTCGTTTGCCACACCAACCACCCCTTCGGATTCAATGTAGAAATATTGAAGGACGTGTTGGAAACCTGTGCCTGCAACATATCAACGGCACTCATCTCGATGGCAACATCAGGCACTATGTCAGAAGCTCGGGCCACAACAGAATTTCTCAGCATTGAAGGGCACGAAACCGCCGGAGTCATACTAAGAAGAATCGGCCGCTCATTGTAGTTTGACATTGTCAATCGAAATGTACCTGTTATCCATTCGACCAGGAAGAGGAGGCAAAATGACAGTTCTTGTACCCTGCACTCCAAGCACTGGAACCGGTGCACGATAAGAGGGGCCAAACTCCTTTTTGTTCTCCACCTTCTCACGGACCAGATCACCATCGGGGTAGCCAGCCGACTACCGGAATCTGAACTTCAGCTTCAGATGAGGAGGGTACGTGTTCCTTCGCTAGACTGTTTCTGGCTTCTTGTAGAGTCTGCAATACAGCACAGTGTTCATCTACGTCAAAGGGTGCGGCTGACGCCGCCATGTCTAGACCATCAAGGTCTGGAACAAACATTCGAACACCAAAGAGCATCATGTATGGGGTCCGCCCACCCAGAGACCTTCTAGGGAGATTATTAAGTGCACGTTGTACGTCATACAAGTGGGCAAGCCAGTTCCGGCCAGTACCCAAAACTCTGGCTGTCAAAGATTGCTTTAAGTCATGGTTCATTCGCTCCACTACACTATTGCCCTCAGGCCGGTATGGAGACGAAAATTTGACTTGGACCCCCAAATTTCTCATGGCCTCTTTGTACGCCTTAGAGGCGAACGCCGGGCCCTGATCAGAATGAATGGTACCACACGCAAAACTTCCAACAAAGACACGCAAATCCTTTATGACAGTGCGAGAATCAGCACTCCTTTGTGGCCATACCCACAGAAAACGTGTGCACGAATCCACTGCAACCAAGATGTATTTGAAAGTAGTATCAGAGGTAAAAGGACCGCAGTGATCTAAATAAACACAACCCAATGGTTTACTAGATATGTACAACTGAGTTTGTGGTGGGCGCGCCGCAGAGGAAAGTTTAATCTGCTGGCAAATGTCGCAATTAAGAACATAAGCTCTGGCCTGTTTGTACAAATCGCACCACCAGTAACGTTGTTGTAACAAAGATACAGTAGCCGCAACGCCGGCATGCGCGGACGCCATGCCCTCGTGGCTGCTAATATCAAAGAAGGTCTGCAGTCCGCGTTGGGAATCAATCTGTCACCAACGTCATTAATCCTCACTAATGGGACTTTATCAGGACTTAAGAGAGTTGAGAGTTAATAATTTACTTAATAAAGTAGTTCCGTTCAAACCTCTTAGATTTTCACCCAAAAGCTCTGACACTGGCTGGTACACGTCTGCTTTACGAGAGGAGAAGAGTGCTTGTAAAAAATTGGAGCGTGTTTGGCGACGCTCACATAGTGAGCAAGCCAAAACTACTTATAAAGCAGCTATGATAATTTATCATAATAATGTGAAATTGGCCCGCAAAACGCATATTGCAGAGACTTTGGAACATGCAGGTAACAATTCTAGATTGCTGTTTCAAATTGTGCGCGATTTCACGAACCCCAAATCTTGTCAAACTAGTGACAGTTCTTCTCAGACATTATGCGATAATATCTCTTCTTATATTTGTACAAAAAGTTGAAAAGATTTATCAAAATATCACCCTCCTCAATACCTCTGTTCCTGTCTCTGCTGTTACTATACTCCACCCCACTAGTGTAGGACCTCATTTGACTACATTCCCTGTTATTACCATCACTGAAGTACAAACACTTCTGGAATGTACCAGATCTGGGTCCCCCCTGGATATCATTCCAGCTAAAATTTCTTCTAAATTTGCGGCTCAGTTGGCGCCACCATTAAGTTCCATTATTAATAATTCTTTACAATCTGCCAGACTTCCGCAAAGATGGAAACACGCCCAAATTATCCCCATTCGTAAAAACCCTAACATCTCTCCTGAGGAACTGTCGAATTACCGTCCTATATCGTTGCTCCCATTACAGAGTAAGATCGCTGAGAAACATATTAATAAGCACTTATCTGCCTATCTTGAGTCTTCTAGTGCTCTTGATGTTTCTCAGTCAGGCTTTCGTGCCAAACATAGTACGGAGACTGCCTTGGTGGAGGTAACAGACAATATTAGAATGGCTGTGGATCAAGGTCAGGCGGCACTCTTGGTGCTGCTTGACCTTTCAGCAGCATTCGATACCATCTCCCACCAAGTTCTTCTGTACAGATTGCAAGAGCTGGGCATTAATGGATCTGCATTAAGCTGGCTGTCAGACTTCTTGTCTAATCGTACTCAGGCAGTATCATTGGGCTCTTTTACCTCTGCTCCCTCACAGGTTACCAGGGGTGTCCCTCAGGGCTCATGTCTGAGCCCTACTCTGTTTAACATCTATGTGACACCTCTGGCTAAACTGATGAGGGACTTGGGGTTTCATCCCATTTCTTACGCAGATGACACCCAACTCCTCCTCACCTTCGACAAAGCTAGACCAGACATTCAAACCATCTTTTCTCAGGGCATGATGGCTATTGCCTCCTGGATGAAAACTAACTATCTCCAGTTAAACTCTGAGAAATCTGAGATCTTGTTGTTCGGGGGTGCTGACATCTGTTGGTCGCCTAGCTGGTGGCCGGAGGAGTTGGGTAAAGCTCCTGCTCCTAAAGAGGTAGTTAAAAACTTGGGCATCAAGCTCGATAAGAAACTCACTCTTCAGACCCATGTTAATACCATTGTTGGTTCCTGTTACCACATTTTAAGTCTACTCAGAAGAGTGTTTCCGTTGCTCCCTCTTTTCACCAGAAAGACTTTAATTCAGGCGCTGCTCATGAGCAAGATTGACTATTGCAATGCTCTTCTCCTTTCTGCTCATGTAGCTTCATTGGATAAATTGCAGGCTATTCAAAATGCGGCTGCCCGTTTGGTAACAGACTCACCTGCCAGGACCCCCTCTCTGCCTTTGCTGCATGAACTGCATTGGCTGCCTATCAAAAAAAGAGTGCAGTTTAAAACAGGCTGCATGATTTTTAAGGCTCTAAATGAGCTTAGCCCTCTCTATCTTGCCAAGAAATTGAAAGCATATATTCCCTCTTGCTCACTTAGATCAGGATCAAAAAGTTTCTTCTTGTTCCTAGAATAAATAAAGCCCGTGCTGGTGGGAGGGCCTTTTCCTATCTGGCTCCTATGTTCTGGAACAGTCTTCCCCAACATCTTCGTATGGAAATGTCCCTCCTCCAATTTAGGAAGCTGTTGAAGACACATCTTTTCTAATGTCTAGCTAGACTTCTGTTGCAAGCGCAGAGATACCCCTCGGGGTGATTCAGCGCTATATAAAATCATAAAATCAAAATCAAATTAAGCGATAATAGTAACGAGCAGGGAAACCCTTCGGCGGCTTCGTGCCCTGCTTTGTAGCAGCAATAGCTGCCAAGATGTCATCATCGATCTTACTTTTGGATCTTGTAACTGCTGCTACTAAGTATGTTGCCACTGCTGTTTTAGCTGCCTCGTCAGCCAAGCTGTTACCGACAGCATGGACACCAACCGGTTGGTGACCAAGAGTGTGAATTACATTCACGAGGGGCAGACATTCTTTAAGATCTGCCACTCGAACCCAAAGCAATTTATGCTTAATCATGCTACCTTTGGAATCATGGTAGTCATTCTGAGACCAGAAATGCAGATTGTCGTTGTAAGACTGAACACAATAGAAGGAGTCACTCACAATAAGAGTAGTGACTCGGGGATCAGCAAACTCCAGTGCAAGCACCAGAGCATGAAGCTCCGCCAACTGAGCGGTACAATCACCCAATGACTGCGTGTGTACGACATCAGACAGGAATTCACCATTTACGAAAGTACCGACTACAATTGCGCAAGCCGCTGAATAGGCGTGCTTTGATCCAGTTGCGGGTTGCACAGACCTGTCAGTGTATATGACACAATGGTAATCCTCGAGCGGGCGCAAGGACAGAGGAGCCGGATGAACAAATTCATTCATGCAAAAACTCCTGGGTCTGAAGTGCCGCGTCAAATATAAAAGTGACATCCGGCGAGGTCAAGGAAGTGGCCCATTGTATCCACCTTGGATGCAAAGCTTTAGAATTCGGTACACTCGCTTTCATCACTGCCTCTAGAGCAGGATAGGGTGTAACCACCAACATGCGTTTCCCTTGCGACAGCGCTCGTTCTTTCAGAATCGCCATCTGGACTGCTGTCAGAACTTTCTCGACAGCGGAAAAACGCAGTTCAGCTGAAGTGTACAAGTGAGATTTGTAAGCAATGGGGACGGTGTCGCCCTCATTGAACGTTAAGTATGTGAACCCCACTGCGCCGGGCACTATTCTTATGACCAGGTTAGTGTGGTTATCACGTGTCAGTAAGTACTTAGAAGCAAGAAGATCAGCTTGCAATAGCTGCAATATAGCTGAATGCTCAGGCAGCCAACAGGATTTGGAAAAAGTAGGTTGTACCAAGGCGTAAAGCGGCTTGATACGCTGGGCATAATCCGGGATATAAGTTCGACCGAAATTTAGAAAACCCAGCAGGGATTGTAATTTCTACAGTGAAGTAGGAGCACGGAGGCATGCGCACTTTTCGAGAAAGTGCGGAGCCAATCCTCGACCTTCATTGTTGAGTTCGTACCCCAAGAACAACACTGTATACTCTGCTATGTGCGACTTCGCAGAATTGAATTTGTAACCGAAGTCTGCAAACAAAACAATAATGCGATCAACGCGCCGACGATGCGGGTCCAACTCGTCATCCGTGAGATAGATGTCATCCACGTACGAGTACGCATCCGGGTCTATACCCTCCAAGAGGGAGACCACGCGAGCGGCAAAGACTCCCGGGCTGTTCTTATAGCCCATTGGTAATCTTTTGAATTGTTTTTGTTTGCCACCAGAGGTGAACGCCGTCCACTCACTACTTAGAGAGGACAGGTTATGGCTGTAAAAGCCATTGGAAATGTCAAGTTTGGTTTTAAACCTTTTTCTCACGAGACTATCGACGAGAGCCGAACTATGGGTGTTCTGTACTGCACAGGTCCGGCAATGAGAGTTAAGGTGCCGGTAATCCAAAACTAGGCGGTACGACCCGTCAGGCTTCGTCACAGTAAATAAGGGATTATTCATAGGTGACACACATGTTTTGATTACTCCCTGATATTCCAATTGTTCAAGGATAGACGCTACGTGAGATCTAGCTTCACGACGCATGGGGTATTGGGGTTGTGGCTGGGGCGTTGTCCGCAACGGAATCTCATGGCCGGGGTAAAATTTATCCCAGCCCACCTGAGTCCGATATAACGCAGGCGCTTGCACCTGAGCCCATTCCCCGGCATACTTATCAGCTCGGACCTTAGGCACTGTGTGCGCAAAGGACGGGAGGATTACTTCCTCCCCTCTAGGACCAGCCAATACGAAAGCCGGAGGCCAATCTGCCTCCGCCAACAGAATATCATAGGTAGTGGTCAGATTATCCCAAAAAAAACCTTGAATTGTACGTTGTATGTCACATTCAATGTGAAGGACTATATTATACAGTCGATCAGGGGGAGACACACGAGTGTCAGCAGTTTCTATATTCACAAATATATCAGTTGCTGTCGCCACCAGATATGGACGCAATGCTTGTCGCACTACTGTAACTTCCGCCGTGCTGTCCAGCAGCGTTAGTACCCATGTTAGGTTCTGAAGCTGCGTCCGTACCATTTGAGGCATACCTCGCTGTCAGAGCAGCAACTTTCTTCTTCTGAAACGGGGGTCTTTGACATGCAGAGTCTTCTTGCTTGCCTTTGCCGTCAGTCTGTTGGTATTGCTCACGTGCTTGCGGTGCACCCTGACTTTTCCCAGCGCCTCCGCCACCGGATTGTGAAGCCGATGTTTCCTGTGAAGAACGAGGAGAGCGTTGTTCAGAAACCTGAAATCTATCAGGTGACTTAATAGTAGCACGATCGTGCAGATCATAAGTGCGTTCACTACTTGACTGTACGGGAGAAGCAGGACGGGACCCCTGTTTCTGTTGCTGTTTCTCCTGTTTTTTCACCCTCCAACTTTGTTTAGGAAAGTTAGGGCGCTCGTCCTTACCAGACGAATTTGCCTTTGTCTGCTGAGAATCAGGATTTTTCACAGTTGGCTTAACCCCTAAAGCGCTACGACCAACCTGTTTATAGGCCATCGCGATAATCTTTGCGAATTCCCTCGGCTTGTCGTCTTCGTCCACTGCGTCTAATTTATTAAGCACCTGGAATTGCATAGCATCTCCTTTGAGGTTGCCCAATATCATGGTAGCAACCACATCAAAGACTCCAACAAGCCGCATACCTAATTCAATAGCAGCCTCCGCACCATGATTCTCCTGAACACGTTTAATAACGGAGGGCAGTACCGACAGAGACGGAGTGCCATAGCACTTTGAGTATGTCGCTGCAAAGACCTTACCCCAGTTTTCGCAATCTGCCATATCTGGGACCAAGTCTTTAGGCAAAGCAATGGTAAGGATCCTGTGCTTCTCCACAGGAGATGTACGCGGATAAACCGCTTCTATTTGATC
Source organism: Triturus cristatus (assembly GCF_964204655.1). Lineage (NCBI taxonomy): Eukaryota > Metazoa > Chordata > Amphibia > Caudata > Salamandridae > Triturus > Triturus cristatus. Next base: position 907,066,756 of record NC_140579.1, read on the forward strand.
AAATTTCTCAGCAAGCCAATAAGGGAAATCATCCCTATTCTGTGGTCGCTTGCCTACCACCAAATTGACCATAACAGGACTAATAACCACTGCGTGGTGGTCCGTCGGTTGTCCCGCAACAGCAGTAGCGACCACCTGCACGTTGCGGACACGTACTGTATTAGAGCCCTATGTACTGTAATAAGGGCAGTGTGCAGAACGCGCAACTCAGCCACCGTTACCTGCAGGTATCGGGGATGAGGCGTAAATCCGGCCAACACCAGCCACGTGGCCCCTGGGATTGACAAAGGGCCCATTCTCGCCGGTGTTACCGCATGGGGAAGGACGCCATTAAACCAAATGTTATGCTGCCAGGCAGAAATAGGAATTTCTTGAGTCCTATATGGTGTATAGTTGGCTGGTAGTACCGTGAGAGTGTAATTATGATAAGTATCATCCTCCTCACTTATAACAAAGTAACCCAAGAGTAAAACAACTCAAACGGGAACAATGCATCGGCACTTACAACAAAAATCACAGCCATACCATCGTTCGACACCCCATAATTCGCCAGATGACTTTTCAAGGGTGCTCGGCTATGAGCCGCAATCTCGACCGCCATTAGGACTCCAACAGTAAATCTACAATAAATCAGTAGCACTAGGGTTCAGATTGAATAACCTTTTTAATGATCAAGCTTGAATGAACCTATTTAGTCGAAACACAGGTAGGTTAAACCGTCACTCCCGTTATCCGGAAACCAGAGTGAGGGTGTTGTGGACTAATACAAGCACTACTAAAGCGTCTCAAATCAATAGACCAAACGTTAGGTGCGCCATGTTGCAGGGATTCTGCTTATGCGCAGAACTATGCGCAGGAACCCAGGCCCTCAGTGAATTGCGGTGTACCAAAAACTCACCTCAGAACCCAGAACCCCCTATCCGGCCAGCATCAGTGTCCCATTCGTTATCCGAGGTTTAGCTCGGCTGTCCCAATGTATAGACAACCCAGAACAAGCGACTTAGTATATTTCTCAGGAATGGTGGGAATCAGAAACACCTTTTCGTAATTATTCTCGTACCAGTCCACAACAGAATAAACAGAGACATGGGAAAAGTTTAAAGCGTTTATTTTATAAACCTCGTGTCCTAATATGCAGCAGTTTGGCTAACATTAGCAGACAAACAATTAAAATCAAAACCATCAGCATAGTTACAATACCATAGAAAATGAAAGGAGCAATCATACTAAAATGACAGTGGCTCTAGGCCACCTTCCTTTCTCTAACACACTAATAGTATTATTAGACTAATAAAAGGTCTCTAGGCTTGAATGGGGAACCCCATACCGTATAGATCAGCTCACAGAGTTCACATCACAGGATCAGCTATGCTCTGCTCCTAGAAACGCTCTCCTTCCGAATGTCATGAAAACATGTAACACTGCAATATTAAAAGCATTCGACTTTCAGGTATTTGCAGCTGCGTGCGTGTTATGGCTAAACTAGTGGGCCGATCAACCTGAACTCAACAACATGCACCGTCTAGCGATCCAGACTGTTTCTGTTACACTGTGTACAGACCAAGGTCGCTATTCACTGTTTAAGATGTTAACAACAGACAGTTCTCATGTGAAGCAAAGTCGAGTAAGCATTTCTCAATTCTAATAACATGTGACTACAGTGTCGTGTGCACAAGCAGCAAAAGCAGCAAAAGTGGCAAGATGGCTTTCTAACATTTAACGCGGTTATGCTAACTTAGCGTTGTACATAGATAGATAACGATCATCACTACAGGCCCTCCCATTCCACAAAAACCATTCACACCATGGGAGGAGAAGGTGCTTGCCATACTGCATCCAGAGAGTGTCACAGGAGTAGCCGGGGGAGTGGAGGCTGGTAAGTACAAACAAATGACTACCGCCACTCTGCTATGTACTGTCTTGCACAACTACAAAGCAGGCCACAGATGTGACCATGCAAATGAAATGTTTACATAGATGTTCACAAATTGTTAATCATGACACACCAAGTTAGCTACAAAGGATGACATGGATACCGCCCAGAATAGGATACATATCTCATGGACCACATGGAGTACCTCACATCAACACCTCAGTATTCAACATTGGAAATCCAGCTTTACAACTGCAAGGTCATGCTAAACATCATCAACATAATGTACAGCTAAATCAAATTCACAAGGATAAAGAAAAATGCTTTATTCAGCAATTTTTAAATGCAAAGTCGTTTCAAAACAAAGGCCAATGGCCAGTCCATATCCAAATGTCAACAATGTGTTTTGAGTGACAACTGTCACACGTTGCTTGCCTGCACTGGTAAGGACAGGGGACATCCCCTCGGAGGGGCATACATGGGGGCAGGCCAGGCACAGCAGGGACAGGATCAGGGCTCAGCAGAAGGAGGCAGTGAAGGGGTGGTGGATGCAGGAGAGTCACTGGCAACTGCAGTGGAGCTGACTGAAGTAGTGGGTGCAGTCACAACTGTGGGGCACAAGTCAGATGGGGTGGGTGCCGGCACAACTGCAGTGGGTAGGTCAGATGGAGTGGACTGGGTCCCCACTGCAGTGCCCAAGTCAGACGGGGTGGTCGTGGACTCCACTGCAGTGCCTAACTCAATGGGAGCGAAATGGGGTTCAGGTGAGGTCGGCAGGACAGAGGGGGGGGACACGGTCCCCCCATCAGTGGCACAAACTGTTTGACCGGGGGTGGAAGAGCAAGTGGAAGGGGGGAGGGCCTGACCATTTTGGGGATGGTGTATCTGTGGGTGGGGGAACCTGGGGCAGGGTGTGGCAGTGGAACCTGTGGAGTGGTGGCCTGGGGGATGGAGGACGGAGACTTTGTCTGGAGCTGAGGGTCGGGGGTGGGGTCTTGCTCTTCCGGCTCCGGGGGGACTTGCGGGTGGGGGCCTCAGTCTGACTGCACCTGGGGGAGGGTTTCCGGGTGTGAGGGGCACTCCCCTCTGTGTGTGGGGACTTCCTCTTCCCCTTGTAAGCTGGATCTGCTGGGTCGGTGGGGAAGAGGCCAAGGTCACAGAGGAAGAGCTTCTGGGGAGATGGGGTTGCAGGTAAGGCAAGGGAAGGGGGTTGGGAGGGAGAGGTATCGGAGGACTGCGGAGTGGTTGTGGATGACTGTGTGTATGTTTGTAAACCATCCCCTGTGAGTGTGGTATCAGTCCCCTGAGGTTGCTTGTGTGCATGTCTAGCCCGTGGTTTGGGTGTTTGTGTGCTGCCCGTGTCTGTGGGCTTGGGTGAATGTGCTGGTGCGTGTGTGCTTGGGACAGGTAGGGTGCTAGGAATCGTGGGTGGGGCAGGGGTAGGAGGGGTGCGGGACTGTTGGAGGAGGGACACTGCTGCCGTCAGGGAGGAGGCCACGGACTGATTGGTCCTCTGTAGGGCAGACATGCCTGATGAAATGCCCTCCATGAACGACACCAGTTGTGTCAACAGACTGGTGTGTGCATGGAGGACACTCAGCATTGATGTCTGCCCTACATGGATCTGTCGAAGCAAGTCTACAGCCTCCACACTCAGGGTAGCAGGGGACACAGGGGCAGGGGGTGCGGTGCCTGGCACAATGGAGACATGCTCCCGAACACTGGAGCCTCCACGGACCTCTGGGATGGGAGCCGATGGGAGGGTGGTGATGGTGGCGGTGGCGGGGACAGCCTCACTAGCTGGGGTTTGGTGGCTGCTGACACCCGCCTCCACAAGGGAGTCATCCTCCGAGCTGCTGTGGCCCTCAGCTGGGGTGAATGGTGCTGAGGACTCCTCGGTGTGGCTCCACTCGCCCTCCGTGCCACTGGGTCCCTCCGACTCGTCACCTTCTGTCCCAGTCAGGCTCTGTGGCTCCTCCTGGTCCATGGAGCTCTCACCTCCTGTGGCCGTGGATGTATCTGGATAGAATTAGGAAACAAAGAACAACATCAGTCACCTGCACTGACCGCACACACCACAGTGAGTACAGCACATCACAGGGCAAGACCTAGCATCATCAGCTGAACAATGCTCAAAGTGCTCACACTGTTTAGAATAAGCCAACTGTCAGTCTCACCATCAACCATGGCACTCATATCCCTCCTGGACTTGCACCCATATGTCTGTTGCCTGTTGGATGCTAATACCCCAATGTGCAGACATGCGCCACCTACACTTTTGTTGGACATGCAAGTGAACATGTAGGAGTATGTCACTATACACACATCACATCTCTTGCCACTGACTCAGTACAGGTGTCAGGATGAAGGGATGGCCAGAGTCTCATTTCACATGCTTGTGATGCATAGAAGCAACACACACTATGATGGTCTCTTGTCCTGATAGTCAATGCGACAATGGGGTGCATGGAACACATTTGACCCCAATGCAGGATCACTCACAGCAAGTTAAATGCCATGGCACTGGCATGCCTGGAAAGTCAGTCATCTGTCTCTGTCTCCTGTCACAGGGGAAGGGCATCCAGACAACAACAGTATGCACTGTGTCACAATCATAGGTCATGGGTAAAGCAAACTCTGCAGATGACAAGTGCACTTGCCCATCCCCTGCAAACAACATATCCCGGACCCAGAAGACCCCACATCATACAAAACAGACATATGAGTCTCTGCGAACACAACTCACTGTACATGAGCACATCACAGTCTGCTGTGCATGAAACACAGCTGCCTGAACTTCACAGTTGCATACACCATTGTGCACTGTCAAGTGATCAGACACCTATATGTCACACAGGTCTTGTCTCTCATAATCACATCTCAGATGTCCTGCTGACCCTCAAACTCATGAATACCCCAGTTGTCCGGAAAAGGAAGCCACACCACAATGACACAGAGGCAGACACCTGAAGGCACATGTCACTAAGCACAACCTGTAAATTAATATACAGGAGTGGGATTACAGAGTGTTTCTAAATGCCCTTGAGTAGGCATTACTGCCCAGGTCTACGTGAAACAGTGTATAGCCCTGGACAGTAGTCAGGTGGCTAAGCAAGTGTGACACACTTGATATACATACTCCTGAGGCCCACAAATTAGAGTCCCCTGCTGCATGGGTGTGTTTGAAATACCCCAGGCACATGTGGCGAGTCAGACCAGCAATTGGAACACATATCAAGGGCACACACAGATCACATGTCAGATCTCAGGCTTTGTGTAAACATTTGACCCACCCATGAAACCCACAACAGAGTCACGGTAACAGATGCTGTCCGGAACCTGAAGCATAGCTGACTGCAGGGACACAGTGCCCTAGTGACACAAGCCACAGACTGTAGGGTCCACACCTGAGGATCAGATGAGGAGGGGGCATCACACAATTGAGGGACATGAACCCTGGACTACAAGACCGAAGTAATGTGGAAGTGTGACCAGGCCAAAAGACTGCAAATAGCAGGTCAGACATAGTACACAGATAAGGCATGGACTTACCCCCTCCTTGCTGCTGTCTGGCCTTCAGCTGCCCATCCAGGTCCGGCAAGACCACCGCCAGAATCTTGAGCATGTGGGGAGTCAGGGTCCGGTGTCCGCCCCTCCTACGAGGAGGCAACAGCTTCTGCTGGACCCTTGCGATCCTCTGGGTCCAGCCCCGAAGGTCCTGCCACCTCTTCTGGCAGTTGCGGATCCGGCGCTTGTAGACCCCCACCGATCGAACAGCCCGGGCGATGGTCAGCCATATATCCTGCTTCTGGTGGGCATCAACCTGTGAGGATGACAAAGTTAAAAGTCCATTAACACACATGCCCCATATTTGTGCTGCACACAGTTGGATATACATGTCGTCGTCACAAAGGAAAATGAGTTACACAGGTAGTGCACCCATGGAAATGGACAAATGCCCTGCATGTCTGACATGTTAACAATGCCTGGGAAGTTTAAGCTTGCACAAATGCACTTTAGCTGCAGAACACCTGTTCATTACATGTACCTACACACTTTGGGGGATGAAAGTACTCAGTGAGTACGCTTGCCACTGGTGTACACACTGCTAGTACTGCTAGTCAGACAACATGCACAATTAGAAAGGCAGTGGACTGCACACTCACCTGCTCCCCTGGTTTCCCATACAGCTTGCTGTACTGTGGAAGGAGCCCGTCCAGCAGGGCCTGGTTCTCCTCCTCAGTGAAGGCTGGGGCCCTCTCCAGAGTACGTGCCATAGCAGTAGCCAGAGGATGCAGAGACGGCAGCAGTGGTATCAGAGATGTGGTCCAGTAGCATGTAGTGCAGGCAAGTGAGCTCCCCGGGGGCCAGCCAGCCTTATATCTGTGCTGCAGAGGCAGAATCTGTGCCATGTGTCCCAAGTGATAGGTCCAACACGGTTGCATTCTATGAATCTGGCCAATCCATGGAATTGTACGACTCGTACACGTCTTCTGTATCATTCAAATCTTCACTTTCATAAAACCCTAGTAATTGCAACATTGTTGTAGGCATCCAACTGTATTTCCACCGCACGACTCGTACAATGTTTGAATCCGCATCCGTCTCCATGACAGTCCAGAGCCAATGGGTGCGCACGACTCGGTCAACTGACTGTACAACGCGTAGTTTGAAAATACACACGCACCGGTCTCCATATGATTCAATGGCCTACGCACGGCTTGGTCCATGCCTGCATGACGCGTATGCATGATAGTCACCCGCATCAGTCCTCATTGCAGTCAATGGCTAAGCGTACGCACGGCTCGGTCCTGAACTGTGCAATGCGTACGCATGATAGTCACCCGCATCGGTCCTCATTGCAGTCAATGCCTAAGCGTACGCACAGCTCGGTCCTGAACTGTGCAATGCGTACGCATGACCGTATTGGTCCTCATTGCAGTCAATGCGTAAGCGTACGCACGGCTAAGTCCTCAACTGTGCAATGCGTACGCATGAAAGTCACCCACATCGGTCCTCATTGCAGTCAATGCCTAAGCGTAGGCACGGCTCGGTCCTGAACTGTGCAATGCGTATGCATGATGATAGTCACCCGCATCGGTTCTAATTGCAGTCAATGCCTAAGCGTACGCACGGCTCGGTCCTGAACTGTGCAATGCGTACGCATGATAGTCACCCGCATCGGTTCTCATTGAAGTCAACCTGTGTCGGTAGACATGGTGTGACTTTTTGACGGCTTCCACACACAATTACTTGCCAGGGATTTAGGTGCACACCTACCACACTACAGCATGTGCCACACTGTGTCCCATGGCATGTAAGGCTGCATTACCTGTGTGTTTGGGGGGAGAACATTTGGTTTGTTGTGTGGCACTTTTGTGCAGCCACTCCCAGGCTGTGCACGTGTTCATGGGGACAGAATCCTTTGTGTGTTGTGCACATTACTGTGATGTGCAACTGTACAGTTATGGGCATGAGTCATGGACACAGTTTCAGGTTGGATATGTTTAGGACATGTCACATACACCCTGAGTCCTGGGGGTGATGATATGTATGTCACAGTGAGACCTATAGCCCCAATTCTGATGTACACCCACAGTCTGTGTGCATGTTGTGTCTCAGATGTGGCTGATCAAATGTGCCCAATGGGAGTCAGTCTCCACATCCATGTGGTTTGTGCATTACCATTGCTGTTGTGTGTGTGTCTACGAGACGTACATGTAGGGCCTGCAGAGACAACAGTGGCCACTACCTGTGGAACTCACGGTTGTCTTGTGGCGTGTACATGATACGCCATGTCAAGCCAGTGTCCATGTGGCAATACCGGGATCCTGGGTATCTGCATGTCGAAGATCTGTGATGCCTGGGAGACATCAGGCCTCACTTGTCACTGTGATGTGTGTTTGTAACGTGACAGCAGTACATAGGTACTGTGACACAGCCCAATGATTGGCCATTGCAGTACATGTAACTTATGTAGACATGTGGACTTGAGATGTGAGGTGATGGGCATGTAGGTGACATATGTGTCCATACCCAACAGCACACAACTCAGTACACCTCAGTACATTGTGTATTGTCATGATGTATCATGTGATATTTTGCTTGGTCATAGCCACATGGGTGGATGAATCGACAATCTTCCTTTGTTCATCTCTGTACTGCAGGGCACCAGCTGTCCATAGACTGTTCCCAGACCTTGAAACCATGCAGGAATGCGACTGCATCCGACGGTGCCGCTTCACCAGGCCTCTGATTGAGGAGTTGGTGGAGCAGTTGGCGCCACATCTGCTACCTGGCCGGACATACCCTACAGCACTGACCCCAGAGGTGAAGGTGATGGCAGCCCTGCACTTCTTTGCTACTGGTTCCTTCCAGTACACTGTGGCTACTGCTGGTGGGATGTTGCAAACTATGTTCAGTCGTGTGTTACGCAATGTCTTGGAGGGGATGTTGTATTTCCTTGACCTGTACATCAAGTTTCCTAGCCCAGGTCAACTCACAGAACTCAAGGATGCTTTTTATACACTGGGGAGGATGCCGAACGTCATCGGATCTATTGATGGTACACATGTGGCCCTGGTACCACCACAGGCACATGAGCAGGCATATCGGAACAGGAAACATTTCCACTCCATCAATGCTCTGGTGGTATGTCTTGCAGACATGTGTATCACACATGTGTGTGCACGTTTCCCCGGTTCTGCGCACGATGCCTACATCATGAGGAGTAGTCGCATTGCAATGCTGATGTCACAGATGCCAGACCAGCGTGCCTGGCTTGTCGGTGTGTATTGACTGTTTACCATTGTGTTGTTTGGCAATGTTGTATTCCACCCTCTTTCAAAACTCAGCTAATTGTTCATTTGTTTGTATGTAGGTGACTCGGATACCCCAACATGCTGTGGCTGCTGACACCCCTCAGGAACCCTGTGACACCAGCCGAGATGCACTACAATGAGGCACATGGTTGGAGCAGGAGGGTGATTGAGCGGACATTTGGTTTCCTGAAAAGCCGCTTCCGCTGCCTGGACAAGACCGGAGGGGCCCTCCCATATGACCCTGCAAAGGTGTGCAAAATTATCCTTGTATGCTGCATGCTCCATAACATGGCAGTGCGGAAGAAGTTGCCTCTCATCCAGGAAGACGATGACCTACCTCCGCCACCTGTGGAGGATCCAGGCCTGGGCCACGATGGCAGTGATGATGATGATGAGGGTGACGTCCGCACACAGCTCATCAACAACTTCTTCACCTGAATGTGAAATAACAGGGTTGTTATGTCAATGTATTGAGTTAGCCTGAAATGTGTTGGGGCTGCTCTGTTGCTGTTTGAGTGTGTCTGTGTGCCACTTGACTGGATGCTTGCAGTGATGTGTCCTTTCAGGTGGTCTGTACTCCACATTAGTGCCAAACTGCTAACTTATTTCAGTGTAGGTTTATTTTTACATGTTTTGTGCATGTGTATTGCATTTTTCTCCTGTTCTGCTGTGCTTTTGACTGTGTCTTGTGTCTGTCCTTCCCAGGGTACTTTGCCTGTTGTTTGGTCAACACTGACCCCCAACACCCAGAATCCAACACCAGTGTGGAAGCTGTCAATTCCCATCAAGTGATGTGCCACAGACCCCTGTACTTCAATTCTCCGACACTTTGTGACCGTGTGTCCACTGTAAAGTACAATTACCTTGCAACTATTGTGGAATAAACATGTTAATGATGTGTAATGAACCTGTGCTATGCTTTGTTAGGTGTGTTGTCTGTCTTCGCACATCTGACTGACATTTGCTTACCTCACCTGTGGGATTGTTACCACTGACTGTGGATAGGTGTGGTGTCTGTGCATACCAATGTATTTCAGGTCAACATCATTGTGTGGGATGAGTTATATGGACATGGTGAGTATGTGTTGTGGTGCCATAGTGGTGTGTCTCCCTCACATGTGTCACATCACCATGACTCAAATAACGGTGCTCACATTGTTGTAGTATTTGGCATGCACTGTTAGCAGATCAACATCTCCATGACACATGACAAGTTGGAATCACAACAGAGGCAAGTATAGTGTGCTGGTGAGTTTATTTACAAACATGTGTGAGGATAGTGCACAGCATGGTGGGTGCTGTACATTGGGTTTTGAATCCAAAGTTCACAGTAGAGTCGGAAGTGTTGGTAGCTGAAATGTCCAGAGTAAAGTCCACAGTCATCTGCTACATTGGACCAACATGAACCCTCCATGTCATATAGGCGAGTTGTGTTAGATACGACAAGGTGAACGGCTTGCACACAAAGAACATTGTCCAGAACAGGTTTAGAGGCCCTGGGAGATGTGCAGGGACATCTGCGTCTCACTTGTCCTTCTTTGGACGACCCCTCTTCTTCTTCGGGAGGGGATCCTCAGGTGCAGGCGTCTGCGGTGCAGAGGACACTCTGCCAGTGTCATCCTCCCTCCCTGTGGCACTGGCAGATGGTGCGGCAACAGATGTTGTGGCCACACAGGGAGGTGTGGACATGTTGGTGCTTATCTGGCGGAGGCATTGGAGTATGTCCCGATGCACCGCAGTAAGTGCATCCCACTTTGCCTCCATGCGGGCATGATGGGCAGCCTGCTCCTGTTGAATGTCCTTGAGGATCCCCACTACCTTGCCGAATACTCCGGTGTTATCCTGGTACGCATCTATGATGTGTGCCAGTTGGGGGTCATCATGCAGTCCAGACCCCTCTGCAAGGCACGCCCTCTGCCACATGGGCAGGACCTGCGGCAGCACGCACAGGTGACATTGGGCCCCCTTGAGTGTTGTTGCTGGTGGTGTTGTCCGTAGCTTCCTGGGGGTCCTGTGTCCCTGTGCTGTCGGTGTTCTGTGGCCTTGGTCTGTCTGTGTTGGCGGGGGTGCCCTGTCTGTTGCCAGATGCTGGAGGCGTGGGTACAGGGGGTGCAGATGTTGGTACTGCTGGTGCTGCATGATGACTCACACCGGAGGTGCCAGGTTGTTCGTCGTCATCCGAAGAGGACAGAGACGGATCTACACTAGAGAGCTGAGGGTTCACCAGAGTCTGGGACAGGGACTCCTCTTCATTTGCTGCTGTGTCCCGAGCACTGCCTGTGTTTGGAAAAGACACACAATGTAAGTTATGTTTCTACAGGCATCAATGGTTCACATACATGGCATTTTCTACTGTACGTCAGGATGCGTGCCTGCTTTGTCCAAGGTTGTCACGGACAGAGATTGATATTGTTGTGGCACATTGCCAAGCCAAAATGAAACATTTCAATGTGCATGTCGAAGTGTGTGCATGCCCAGCTCATGTGTAGATTTGGCTGTACATGGCCATTACTACTCAAGGGCCATCACGTTGCTGACACAGGTGTGTCTTCCCTGTACACATTTGAGCTTTAACAAGGGCATACGTGCAATTCCACTGAGTAGATGTTGTAAGATTGGGGCATGTGTGGTAGCAGATTTTGCTAGTCTTTGTGTGTCACATTGGTGTATTGGTACAACATGGTCATAGTCCGGTATGCCTGTGATCTCTTTGGTGAAAGTGTTTTTTTACAGTGTTCCTAGTTCCCATCTCATTTCATACAAGTGATGATGTCACCATCGTTAATGAGTCTGGTGCTGAGTTTTGTACGTGCATATGTGATTTGACTTGTCAATGTTCTCCATGGTGACATGGATTGGGCAAGGTAGCACTCTGGCTTTTCAATGCTCATGACAGTGAGAGCCGGTGGTGTGTGTGTTGCAGTTTGGCTGCTGTGAGTAGCATGTCTCCTCCAATGCAGTCCAGGTTAGACCTTGTGTCTACAGTGTCTATGTCAGTGAGTGTTGTGTTGTGTGAAGGATGCATATGTTGCAGCACGATGTAGGAGTGTAATGCAGCTCACAACAGCACCAAGTGTGAATGAGACCATGCTATTGTGTCGGATATATTGGTGTGTCCATTCCATTCACTGTCAGATGTCCCCTGTCAATGATGAATAGGTGAGTTCCTGTGTGTTTTGTGCAATGTACTATATATGGCTCTCCACACTTGTCATCTGCAAGACACACCTCAACAGCCAGGCCAGGGGGCATCCCTGGACACTGCATCCCCAGACAGTGAGTTTGAACATATGGTTGCAATGGCTGTGTGTGCGACCGTGTTTGGTTTGGCCAGTGCATATGTGTGATTTTCAGCCACATCATTTACCAGGCCTACGTGTCAGACATCTTGCCCGGGCATCATCTTTGTGAGTAACTGGTACCACGTGTGCAATGTGTTTTAGCATAGAAGGTGTGTGTATGGCCAGCATCGGTGTTATTTGTTTTCAAGTCAGGACCGCCTTCTCCCCCAGGCCAGTTATCCCATCATGAAGTGTGCCACCATTGCAATGGGTGCAGGTTAACTTTCAGGATGTCAGTCAGTGCAGTCCTGGTGTTTGTTGGTGCCCAGTTCCCAGCATGGCCTTGTGCTCCCCACAACAGAGCCCAGTGTCAGACATCGTGTCAGTCCATTTCCACTCCCTGTGAGGTGAGCATGGTTCAGTGTGAGCATGCTGGGCCATGTGGGTGGGTGAGGAATGTCTGTCACTGCAACTCCCATCATGCTTTTGGCTACACCCCCCTTCCCAGCATGCCCATACTTCCTTCCTTTTGACTCTGCTTCCCTGTGAGGGAGTGTGACAGCAATGGCAAGATGGCTGACTGTGAAGTCCTGATGTTTGTTTGGCTACAAGTCCAAAGAGAGCCCCTGTACTTCACACAGCAGCACCCAGTGCGGTGTATCTTTGGGGGATATTTCACTATAGTGTAAGTCAGTGCATTCTACCGGTGAGTTGTGTGGAGTTTGTGTTGAGGGGTGTGTGTGTCTACACATGCTGGTAAGTATGGTCAGAGCTGTCAGTCCTCCTTCCCTCCCGGCCAGACATCCCACCATGAAACGTGCTTCCATTGGAGGGCGTGCAAGTTGTCTGTCAGTCAGTGATGTCCTGATTCTGATTTGCGCACAACCCCTACCAGGGCCTTGTGCTCCCCACAGCAGGACCCAGTGTCAGCCATCTTGTCAGTCATTTTCCACTCCCTGTGATGTGGGCATGGTTCAGAGAGGTCTTGATGGGCCAATTTGCAGGGGGAGCATTATCTGTGACTACAAACCCCATCATGCTTTTGGATACACTCACTTCACCTGCATACCCGCTATTCCTTCCCGTCAGTCAGCTGCACTGTGAGGTAGTGTGTTTGTGGTGGCAAACAGTCTGACAGTGTTTATTTGGCTTTGGGTCACTGCCTTGCTCTATTTGTTGGTAGGTTTGTACATGTCATGACACAGTTACAAGTCACTATGAAATTGCAGGTATTGTGTTTGTCTGACTAGCATACACATCTTGGGATGATTATCTATTGGTTACTGTGGCTTTGCTTACGGTGCATGGTTTCACTGTCCCCTTGCCACACAATATTGAGTATGTTAGTTGTGTACTCACCAGGCTCTGGTATGTCTGCTAGACCATGGACGCTCTCTGGTGGTAGGATGTCCCGCACCTTCTCCTCCCAGGACCTGAAGTATACTGGTTTGGCAGGAGGGCCACCACCAGTGCGCTGACTCAAAGCGTGATCTTTCTCGATGAGTTTCCTGACCCTCCTGCGCACGTCATACCACCTGTTCTGGATATCGTCCTTTGTGCGCAATGTTGGTGCTTGTGCGTTCGCCTTGTCCACAATCCTCGCCCACATCTTTGTTTTCTGTGACCAATGTACCAAACAAATGTGGCTCTACTCTGATGATCTCGTCTACCAGCACTTCTAACTCACTATCTGTGAACTTTGGATTCTTCTTTGGGGGCATGGTGATAGGTGGTGGTGGTGAGTGATGTGTGTGTGAGGGTGCAAGTGAGGGTTGGTGAGTGTCGGTTTTGCTAGCTGTATATGTGGGTGCTTTTGGTGAGGTCCTAATGGTGTGAAAGTTATGTGATGGGTGAGTTGTGAGTGTGTCTGTGGTTGCTGTATGATGGTGTTTTCTGCTGGCTGTTGTATTCAATTTGCAAAGGGTCATGGTAGTGATTGGTGTCCTTTATATAGGTGCAGTTGTGGGTGTGTCTTTGTTCCAAGTTTTTAAAAAAATATTTATTGACTTTGTCATTGCTTGTTTGGTCCTTTTTTGTATTTTTTCCCTTTGGGTTTTTAGGCATGAAGAAGACGTTCTTCTGACCGAGACAGACGCTGATGTTGGCTCGTGCTGTGGAATCCGAAATAAAAGCAAGAAATGAATCCACACAAACGGTCCTCAGCAAGGGTGAGATAAGAGCGTTTATTGGAAGAACCAACAACGGAATAACGTGCAGCACGGGGGCATCAGAATAGTCAATGAGTGCCCAAAGAGGTGACGTGCTTGACAGTTTTTATAGGCCCAAACCACAGAGGATGTAGTATCATATCATACGTTGCACAAATTAAGCATAGTCTGTTCGACCAATTAACAAGGGCCTAGATGGTTGCATACCATTTAAGGTCCGAAAGGTACTGTTGCTGGCTGCGTGACCCAAGTCTGCTTCTGGGACTTTCCACTATATTGCAAGATATAAGTCTGGTGCTTTTCCAGTTAATGATTGCAACATAATAGAGATGTCCAAAGACATATTGAGAAATGTGATATTCAAGTGTACGTGCTGAAACGAGCATCTTCTTTTGCCACGTATCTATTTATGAGCAAGCCTTGCGTTACTGAAGCTATTTCTTTATAGCAAAATAATGCTAGTGCACAGAGTTTTCTATGCTAACTTAACAGGGCCTACAAATTTTGCTGCATTTGGTATCACCACAGGACGTGGCTTCTACATTGCCCCATCTGATACCAAATCACCATCCCCTATGCTATTACCCCCAGCTCCTCTCCTTCTTCATCCGCTTCTGCATTATTCTTTGTGTTGTGTCCATGTTGCGCACGCCACCTGCTGTAGTGTCCATTATGCGCAAAACGGGACACCAGGGCTGTGCAGCATGCTGGGCAAACGTGGCACATCACACACAGGGTAATCAGCACTGCTATTATAACAATGCCTACTTCCAGTATCCATGAACCCCAGCCTGCGAGCCACACCATCACCTTTTCCCACATGCTCCCGGTGTGTATTGCGTGTGCCTCATCCCTAATGTCTATAATGTGGTGTATAGCATCATCTATATTGCGGCTGTTGTCAGGTATATATGAACAGCATGTTTGTTTGATGGATGACGTGGCAGACTCCACCCTCTTTTGCCAAAATGATGTCTAGCGCAACTCTATTCTGCATCACTACGGCCCTCATGGCTGTGAGTTCTTCCGTAATGTTTCCCATCCCTACAGCCGTACTTTCAGCTAAATCCTCAATCATGCGTGCTAGCTGATGTATCTTCTCGGTGGTGTAGATATGCCCTGCACCCGGGACCATTGCCCCTACACCTGTCAGTACATGGTCCAACCATTCTGGCGTCCTTCTGACCCTTTTTGGCAATGCGCCTTGGAGTGCGATCTGGCCTACGTCAGGGAAATGGGTCATCTTTGGTATGATGGAGGCAAGGTAGCAGCTACCGTACCATCCTGGTGGTAGGTAGAAGTAAGCCCACTGGCCACACACGAAAAACAACCCCTTGTACCCCACTAATCCCGGTGATAAATCCCCTTTCTTATTCCTAATTCTTGACAGCCGTGTTGTGTGTGTGCAGTTACTGCTGCCCACAAATATTTGTCCCGCCGCCTCCTCTTCTGTGCCCGTTGTTTCTCTTCCCTTAATTTTGTTTATCCTGTCTTCACAATCTAGCAGACCCTTGTCCCCTTGTGTCATTTCTACTATCGTGCATCCGAATGCGACGCAGTCTTTCCATGCGTCTTTCTGCAGTAGTGTTTGTATCGTGCAGCTTTTTCCCTCCGGGGGCAATTTGGGTTGTCTTGTTATCCGTATTTCTTTGTTATTTAGAATACATGAAGGGGCACGTCGTAGTTGTTCTATCTTGAACCTTGGTACCTTCAATTTTCCCTCCTTCATTATCCCCAAGTTGTTCCACCCTGTCCTTCTCTTCCACCCCTCCGTTTTTTCGACCTCCTCTAATGTTGCTAACATTTCCGTATTCCTTGTGGTATGTACTGTATTCATGCAGGGCCCTTTCTTTCTCTCGGGTGCTTTCCGACCCTGCTTTGTTGTCTTTCTGCTATCTGCTGGTGGTGCAACTGACACTGACATATTGTGTTGTTTGAGGAGCAGATCTCTCATTAAAATACACACCATGTATTTGGATACTGGTAACACGTTGTAGCTTATACTACTTTCTGTGTTAGTTGGTAGGTGCGTACAGACGTAACATCCAGATATATTCATTATGTGTACATACATTTTTACCATTTCCACATACTGGTTTCCATTGTACTCATCCCACAGTACCCCGTCCCCGTCTTTTTTATTGCCAACCTTGCCCAGAATCATTTCATTTTCAAACTCAAATAGTTCGGCATCCTTAGTCACATTGTTACCACCCTCCTCTCCTTGCCGGCCGTTAAGGAACGGTATTTCAAGTTAATTTGCAAATACTATTATTAATGCAGTCACTATTATTGCTGGCACTGGTGTCAATACTGCTGCGACCACTGAAGGCCATATTCTTTCGTGTCTCTTTCTTCTTTGCATGGTGCCTTTGTTTTCCATTTGTAAACACTGTCTCTGATAATGTCTAATCCTATGTCTTCAGCTGCCAATATTATGCAATCCAATATGTCGAGGCGGGTGTTTTCAATATCTTGTGTTGTCGCTTGTATTCCAAAAGTGGGGAACGAGATGTTTTGCAAAACTAGCTCTCTCAGCCCACTCAAAAGGGGAGGGTTTGGTACACTCAGTTGTATTATCCCTATTTCACCTAGTCCAGGGCACAACTAGCTGATGTGAATTGTTAGTCGTGACTCTTCAACTCTCACTTGTATAGCTCGAAGCCTTCCCGACCTGTTCGCTGTCATTGGTCGTAGCTGTCGACTATGGTAAGCGTAGGCGTACAATGCCTTTTGGAGCCTCCTCTGCAACTCTAACTAGCGGGCTCTGCACCTCCTACATGCTCATTGGTGCAGACACCAGTCAACCATTTGGAAGGAACGTTGGTGCCTTGATGTGCCGCTGTCAGAGGTTACTAGCACATGACAGTTGGCACTCCCTTTGAAAAGTAGCTGGCACCACTCTTTTGGAAAGATGATACCCAGGGGCCTGATGATACCCAGGGGCCTGGGTTCGTTGTGCGCAGTGTCTCTTGCAGTTTCCGTTGTCCGTTGGAGGCCTAGCCTGCCCCGAGCAGGTGCCTGCCTCGTACTTCCCGTTGGCCTTGTCTCGTGTGGTGGATCGGAGGTGGTACCCTGTGTGGGTGATCTTGTTCCAGTCTACCTTATCCTCTGGTATTTTCTCTTTTAGATACTTTACTACCTCTTTATATTTTTCATCTACTTCATCTCCCGGTGCTCCTCCCTTGCCTCTTGTTGGTTCCCCTGTTGGCCAGTCCACTTTCCGTTTACAGTCATCCCACAAGTCTTTTGGGACTATTATATTGAACAAGATGTCGAAATCTCGCCATAGTAGTCCTCCCAAGCCCGCCATCCTGCCTAGCTCTGTGTACCATTTCCTTGGCTCATCCCTAAGCTTCGGAAAGTCCTTCGTGAAACACATAATGTCCTGTCTAGACCACCGGACATGAACATATGCTAACTCGTCTTCTGCACTACCTGGTATCTCTCGCAGGGGCATCATCAGTGTAGGTGTAGCAACTGCTGGTGAATCTAGTGTCCCTGCCTGAGGGGAGAGTGTCTGAACTACTTCCAAAACGGCAAATGTCTGTACCAGCTGTTTCCACTGTTTTAGTTTGTCCACCGCATACTGTAGTCGGCCTTTAAGTTCTTCTTCCCTGTATATCTGTAAGTCTGACTCTGTGAAACTAAATTGTTTCATATCCCACTCGTATTGTTGAGGTAGGTGTCGGGCTGTACCTATAGAACCTGGATTTGCCGATTTTTCCCTCTGTATATATGCATTGTGAGCGTGTGCGCCTTTCTCCATTAATTGGGCACGAGCCAATGACAGCACTTTCTCTATATATAGTCTGGCGTATTCATGTGTTAGTGAGTCTACTGTCAGCTTGTCCTCTACCATCTGTTGTAAGAGAGCCTGGCATTTTGTCGTGTCTGATTTAAGTAGTCGTCTATTTGTTTGGGGTGAGTGTATGTTTCCTAAGCTGTGGCGTCTAGCTGAGGGTGCAGTCTGCGTCTTGTTTACTGTAGTCTGCGTCTGTGATGGACCTGCGATCGCTTGTTCAATCAATTGTATATCATGTACTGTTTGTAGTATGTAGGTGCACAGGTCCCACACCAGGGCCTGCCACCTCTGTAGTGACCTAGTGTCATCTATTGATGTGTCCTCGAAGTGTTGTTGCCATTGGTGGTCAATTAGTTTTGGTTGTGTTATGTCTCCTTTTGTGCATTGGGCCTGTAATTCCCTTTTCCTTTTACTGAATTTCCTGGCTGCTAGTGCTGCCTCTGTCCTCATTAGCTGCAGAACCGCAATGTCTTGGACGGAGTCCAAGTCTATTTTGGTAGCTTCTTCGCTGATAAGCTTACGCGTTAGGGCTGCTGCTTCTGCCTGCTGAGCCTCAGTTAGCTCGCGGGGTTTGTCTGTGGAAGCGGAGTCTGAGCCTGTCCTCGGTCGCAACCGGCTCATCAGAATGTCTTCTAACACTGTGTCTTCTTCTGCCTTATCCTCCTCTGATGCTTGTGTGTCCTTGGCTATCGGTATACATGGGTACATCCCTACAATATCTAATTGTGTCTTCCTCCAATCCTCTTTAATTTTTGTTTTACTTATTTCATTCAGCACCCTATTTTTAACTTCTATCAGTTCTTTGTGAACCTTGGACTTTACGTTGTTTGTTGCACGTCTGTCACGTACTACAAGGTCCCAGCTATGATAACATTCCCATTCGACTGGTCTTATCTTTTTACCCTTAAGTTTCAACATTTGTCTCAAATATAACAATTTTTTTATGTCGTACGTTCCCTGACGCGGGAATTGTAAGTCTGGTCTCCTAGCCGTCATGTCATGCCATTTGTGTACATATAGTATAGAGTGAAGTCCTTGGCTTAGGGCCACATTGTACGCCGGGGAGTCTTTCGGGGGGGGGGCTGGCTGGGCGTTATCCAGTTTATTTTTTCCTAGTGAGGTTCCCATTGTGAGAGGTGAGTGTGGGGTGCGTCAAGTGCAAGCGTTAAACAGGGACAGGGCAGACACACCGGACAGATGGGTGGGGGCTTCGCGCTGGACACTGGACAGACACCACCACAGTGGGTTAACGTACGTGAGCATACGCTTTTCAGCCACTCTCCAGCTGATGTGATAGCAGAGGGAGCCGTTCGTCAGGCAATCAGACAGGCATTTTCTTCAAGTTCACCCAAGCTGTCATAAGTGAGAAAGAGAATAGTTCTGGGTGCTTATTACTGGCGTCCCACGAACGAAAGGGAAGGTGACAGAAAAGGGTTAGGAAGAAAGTTAGTAATTCCGCCTCCTTGCAATCTTCCGTTATCCCATAAGCTGGCGAAAGGGGCGGCTAGGCGGAATTGGAGTCTGTCAGGCAATGTGCTAGATAGTGCAGGTGGTGAACTCTACATTCAGTGCAGGCAAACATAGAAAACAAAACACATCCCTACGCGCAGCGCTGTAAAAGAGGCTGTGTTCTGAAAGTATGTGTACGTAGTTTAAACTAATCCCAGAATAGTAATGGGGGGTCTATGTTTTATATTGAGCGCTGGCGTACAGGACTAATGATATGGGGCAGTCAGATATATTAGCAGCGTCAAAGTGTCAGTTGTGTCAGCGTCGTAATACCCAAAGGAGAAAGTATCTCTGGCAGAGACCAGTGATGGTCTCGAACCCTAAGTAAACCGTTGTAGTAGATATGAAAGGTCTAATGTACTATACAATAATCCTGCAAGGAAAGTTCTGGAGCAACACACAGATCAGCAACCACTAATATGAACGACAGCAAAATAGATCAATGACAACAAACAGGTCAGCCGATACTCCCCCCCCTCTGTGCCTAGCGAATCCCCTAGGCACAGCTGGAGACCGCCTCAGGTGTCCAGCAAGGGGCAGCGCCGCACTGGGTACCTGGGTCCAGTGGCGCTGGGGCTAGTCAATGAGACATATACCTGCGTACCGGGACCTGGAGAACTGGACCGCCGCCTCCACGATATCGTACCTGTACCAACAGGATGCGCGCTGTCAGGGGTGCAAAACCGCCACCACCTGAACCTGGGGAGCCAACTGTCTCAACTCTAAAACGAGGGACTACCTGCTACCACCCAAAACCTGGGGAGCAAAACTGCCACAACTCTAAAACGAGGAGCTACCTGCTACCACCCAAACTGGAGTACATAACTCCCAAAGGAAACTTACCGGCATTTGTTGATTCTGGCAAAGCGTACCAACGTGGCTTCTAAAGTGCGGGCTTCTCCGGCTCTTTCACGCTGACTTTCTTCTGTGTTTAATACGCATCGGTCGCGGAGATCTCTATTGCTTCAGGTCCCTGTTTTCTGTGCGTATCGGTCATGTGGCTTGGGCTCCGTGGGAGTCGGTCTGGTTTTACATGCATTGCATCGTACTGCGCGGTTCGGACATCGCGGGTACGTGTCGGTTGGGTTCATTCCTGGTGCGGGTCGGTGTAAATCGCGTCCGTTTTCCGGGCGAGTCACTGTTTTCCCTACGGCTCGGTCATACGGCTTGTATTCCGTACGTGTCTGTTGTAATTCACACGCGTTGCATCGTACTGCACGGGTCGTACGGCGCCGGTCCGTGTCGGTCGGTCTCCGTTCCGGGTACGTGTCGGTCGGTACGTTTTGCGGCCGAAATCAGCCCTTAAGACAGCATGGACGGCAGAGCAAGTTACAGTCCAGAGTTTCTTAGGGAGAAGAGATGCACTACATACCTTGTTGACATCAAAGACTGCTTTTATCAGAGGAGGCGTGAAGACAGTATTCCACAAGAAGGTGAAACATATGCTGTTGTAGCAGTCAGTTGGTCTTCCTCCGGGAGTCGACTTTCACAGCTTTAGGCGAGATAAAGCATCTGCAAAGTGTGCTGGAGTAGCTAAGATTGTCTCTGGCAGAAACTTGAGTGATAATCTGGGTGAAGGGGTGCACAGTCTAAATATCGACTTTTAAATATAGGTCTACAGAAATTTCGAGTTGCAAATATCGTAAGGACACAATATCCAAATCCAGAATATCGACGACCAGAATATAGACCTGAAGGTAAGAAGTATAGTTTTTGTTAATATCGAAGTTAGTAATATCGATAGCAAAAAAATCGATGTTACTCATATCGATATTTATATTAGTGTTATGTATTTTATTATGTATTTTATAATGATTTGTTATATATTTTTAGTTAAGTATTGTACTTCTTTTTAAATATATGTATATATTTTTTAGAAGTTAGTAATGTTTTTTTAAGTAAATTATGCATTTTAGTACTGTAGAGGGTTGTGGGTTTATAAGGGAATAGGGTGGGAAGTAATTTAATTATAGTAAATTAAATAATAATTTGTAGTAATTATTAATTAATTTTTATTAAATTATGCGTTTTAGTACTGTAGCGGGTTGTGGGTTTATAGGGGAATAGGGTGGGAATTAATTTAATTATAGGAAATTAATTAATAATGTTTAGGAATTATTAATTAATTTTTATTAAATTATGCGTTTTAGTACTGTAGCGGGTTGTGGGTTTATAGGGGAATAGGGTGGGAATTAATTTAATTATAGGAAATTAATTAATAATGTTTAGGAATTATTAATTAATTTTAATTAAATTATGCGCTTCAGTACTGTAGCGGGTTGTGGGTTTCTAGAGGAATAGGGTGGGAAGTAATTTAATTATAGTAAATTAATTAATAATTTTTAGGAATTATTCATTCATTTTAATTAAATTTTGCGTTTTAGTTCTGTAGCGGGTTGTGGGTTTATAGGGGAATAGGGTGGGAAGTAATTTAATTGTAATTAAGTAATTCATTTTATTTATTGGTATTGATAATTAATTTATTGTTAATTAATGATTAATTGGTAATTAATTTTTATTAATTGGTGATTAATTTTTATTTAATGATTAATTGATAATTATATTAAGGTGCCGATTCCAAACCTGTAAAACCCGGGTACGAATGGCCGTACAGAGCGTTTTCTCCGTACGACTCGTACCCGGGAAATCCTCCTTACAAACCAGCAAGTACGATTCGTACAGAAATACCATTTCCGTACGATTCGTACAAAACTACGTGCGGCAAAAAAATACCCACAATTCCGATCCGGGACATCGCGTATGTGACGTCCGGACGGAGTCAGGCAGCGTTTTACGGACCAGCAAGTACGATTCGTGCCTACGTCACTCCGCACGGCTCATTTTTTACGGCAGCCAAACACTCCCGGGAAATTGAGGACCACGCGAAGAAGGAGCACCTGTACGCGACGGACAGCCATGGACCCCATCCTACTTGTAATCCCGGCCCTCCTACCCTTCGACCTGGTGCACAGAAACCAACGCAGACGCCGCAGAAGGTCAGAACAACACCCATGGTCAAAGGGGGGGGGCGAGGGTCATGCAACTTAACCCCTACCCAAATTATACCACATAAATCATGTACATACAGTACCTCCAGGGTCTGGTCACTTCCGAGGGCGTGTCCACCAAGGCCTGCATCCCGCCACAACGGAAGTGGACGTGGGTACGGCCCGTACCACCATAGTTGGGGTGACGTAGGGGTATGCGTGGTACGACCCGTACCCACGCCCTCAGAGCGTGGGTACGAGCCGTATCCCTACGTCACCCCAACAATGGTGGTACGGCCCGTACACACGCTCTGGGGGCGTGGGTACGGCCCGTACCACCATTGTTGGGGTGATGTAGGGATACGTGTGGTACGACCAGTACCCACGCCCTCAGAGTGTGGGTATGGGCCGTACCCCTACGTCACCCCAACAATGGTGGTACGACCCGTACCCACGCTCTGAGGGTGTGGGTACGGGTTGTACCACACGTACCCATACGTCACCCCAACTATGGTGGTACGGCCCGTACCCATGCTCTGAGGGCGTGGGTACAGGCCGTACCTCCATAGTTGTGGTGATGTAGGGGTACGGACTGTACCCACGCTCTGAGAGCATGGGTACGGGCGGTACCCCTCTGTCACCCCAACAATAATGGTACGGGCCGTACACACGCCCTCAGAGCGTGGCTACGGCTTGTACCACCATAGTTGTGGTGATGTAGGGTTACGGACCGTACCCACTGTACCTGACTCCCCTCGCCCTCCGTGCCACTTGCTGCGCCAGACTCACCTGCATTGGTGGCACCGGTGCTGGATCCCTCCTCCACGTCCGTGCAGGTGTCTCCCTCGGTGTCCCCCGATGATGCTGTGGGCAAGGTGAAGAGACAGGAAATAATCAGACACCTGTATACATATGACACATGAGTCCAAACAAAATAGGTCACAGTGCATATCATGAAAAGCATCATGAGTAACAGCTAGAATACTCCGCACATATGTAAGCCCTGCACTCCCCAGTTGGTTGACCCATCATGCCCCTTGTAAACAATGAAAATCAGGACACAACAGCAAATAACTCGATATCCAATTAGACAGAGGATATGGTGTCTGGGAATTGTTGAGCACAGCCAGACTATGAAGGCATGCCACCTCTTGTTCACTGTGAAAGAAACAGTACTGGTGCACCCAAGGGCAAATAACTGACGCCAATGCTGAAGGTGTCCCCACACTCAGAGACCTGTGAGTAATTAGGAAAGCCAAAATAAATACTTTGTGAACCCTTGGGAATCACAACACTTTACAGAATCAACGTGTTTGGAATGTGTGAATGTGCCACTTTTTGATCAGAACACACATGTGCCTGTATAACAGAACTCACACAAGGAGGTGCACAGAAAACTACATTTACACAGTCATTGTATGAGCTGGCAGCCCAAATCAAATAAGCCACTGTAAAGAAGAAATGGGGTATCAGTAAGTACAGTGTAAAGGTGGTGTCTTGTGCACTTCCTCGTGAGACATCTGTCATGCAGGCACATTATTGTCATTCACCACAAAACATCAAAGTCATGCATATCAACTATTGAGACATGTTGACAAGTGTAGTGAGTGCCAACGCACAAGACTGCTTGACTAACAACTTGAATCATGCCACCTGTCACATGACCATCCGTACCATCATGACACATTTGGCAACACATCTGACCCACTACCTGTCATGTGGATTGGCACACATGTCCAAACACAGGACAATGCATTAGCTAATGGCCCTGCAATTGTGTGGGAACAAGGAGCACCTGCACTGAGGAGACACCCTCATGGGAACCAAGATTGTCCACACAGACCAAACTATGTAGCATCTGGACCACACACCGTTGCCAAAAATGGATGAGCAGGAACCATGTCTTTTTACTGCAAAGCACAAACATTAAACCCTGCACAACATGACTGGGTCACTGCATGTTGAGTGTATGTCCAGACAATTATCACACACAGGTCAGACTTGGCAAGGAGACATAAGGTTTGGACATGTAGGCCTTGCCCGCACAAACCCCCCTACCTGAGACAATGTGATTGAGACAGAGCAAGTACTTACACATCTTAATCTGGGTTTACTAAAATGTGCATCAAGAACTCCTAAATGTACTCAACATCACCTCGTGAGGCTGACCACACATATTAGTGACAAACAACCATCATCAGATAGTTGTACATAGACACACAGGCACTGGCCAGTGTGAGTATGCACAAGCCAAATGGGGTCACCCTGTACAGTGGACACATGTAGCACACTTTACGTAAATACAAATGAGGCCAAGGAACAATGCCACAGAGGCCAACCTATGCTGAACACACCGAGAATCTCCACAGTGTTAGATGACACACATGATTCCTAGGAAAAGGTGTCTCAGGGGACTGCTAGTGGGAACACTGCTCCATGGTCCTGAATGATCTGACTGTAAAAGGAGCAACCGTCCCGGCACTATGCATATCTCCCACTCATGCACATCATGTCTGAGGCCACTACATCGGTCATGCATGCTGCAAGTCGGTTCATTTTAAGCCTCACACTCTATGTTGAGACTCAGCATCAGTGCCAACAATTATGGACCCCCAAATGACTGAACAGGGCACAGGCAAGGTACCAACACATGTCACAGACCACCCCCACACATGATGCAGCAAGCATTGTGCACTTGGATTAACTGCCAGCCTAGATGACCATGTGCAAGATTGATTACACACAGACCAGGGAACACATGTCAAGGAGGGGAAGGGAGGAAGAACAGGCCCGGTTGACTTGGGGCAACAGGATATGCACTGCACATATAAACCCTGCCAGTGTATTCCTGCGACTGAGCAGTTCATAAAGCTGGTGACACACAACAAACACACATGTACCTACCCCCTCCTTGCTGCTGTCCTTCCTGTAACCGCCTATCCAATGTCAGGGAATACCACCACCAGAACACGCTTCATCTGGTGGGTCAGTCGTCGACGCCCGCCGTGGGGGCGTGGAGGTGAGTCCCCCAGCAGGACCCGGGCGATCCTCCTGGTCCAGCACCGGATGTCCTGCCAGCGTTTCCTCACTTTTGGTAGGCGCCGACACCGACCCTCCACCGACATCACGGCCCTGACGGCCCGCTTCCAAATTCTCCCCTTCTCATAGGCGGTTACCTGTGAGGATGACAAAGTGAGACAACATCACTACACCTGCTCCATGTCACAGAGACACACATTTGAACATCTTAGCTTTTTTGAACAGGGCATAGTATGCTGCCAACTAATAGCACCTTTGTCATAGGGACATTAGCCTCTGGGGAAGCCCAAATGCACTACATGGCATTGAAAGTACACAGGTGGCATGAGGGGTGCGACACACTCACTGATCATGGCTCACACTGTGCATCACAAGCAACACAAGGCTGATGGACAGCACATCAAAGCAGTCACATGCCCCAGGCCACTGACGCAACCTCAGCAGAGTAGACAGACACACACAGGCACAGATCAATCACCTGCCATTGGCAACAGCGGATACAAACCTCACTCTGTACATGTGCCACTTGACTGGGGGTGACACAGGTGTGGGGCTAGCTCAGCACGTCAGACACACAGCACGGCTTCCTTCTCACATCAGATGGGTAGAGCATTTGCCTCCTCCATGTAGCTGTGGTGCAACACTCCACATAGACACTCACCCACATGACAAGGAACATTCACACACATCAATGTCCAGGGGGCGTACACATCTTTTGGACACTCTGACCACAGCTCCACTCGACTCACACACATCTGTGGGTACAGTCACCTGTCACACCGGGGGGACCACAGAATCACATCAGGACTATAGAACAAAAATGCCCAAGAGGATTAGGCAGGATGAATGTGCCATGCACCATGCAGTGATTGTCACAGTAAGCACAATGCAAGTGAGGAGTGCAGACATGAACTACATCATGCTCTGCATGGGAGACATAAGGCATTCCCCCCCCCGGGACCCACTCTAAACAACATTGCATGTCTGTCACACCTGGACACAATGCCAGAAGTGACAGTCACAAAAAAGGTGCACAGTCAAAGCTAGTGGAGTCAGCACTCACCTGCTCCCCTGGTCTCCCATACAGGCTGGGGTACTGTGGGAGGATGATGTCCAGCAACGCCTCATTCTCCTCCTGGGTGAATGGCTGGGCCCTCTCCACAGACCTGGACATGGTGACAGAGGAAGCAATGACAGCAGCAGTGGTGTCCAATGACGTGTTGTGCAGGCAAGTGCCCTCTCATGGGTTCTGGCTGCCTTATATCTGCCTTGCTGGGGCTGTTTCATTTACAGGAGTACAGAGTGATTGGTCAGACTCATTTGCATCCTACGTTTCCTCCAATCCCTTTAAACATACACCAGTGAGTGCCTTTGCATGGTTCAAAATTTGAGCATCATGTCAAGTCAACAACCACTTTGCAACATTGTATATTGTCTCCAACCGACTTTTGCTGGCCACCTGATGAAAAAATTTGAACTGGAAACTCGGTCTCCATGACAACCAGCATGCATTTATGCCATATTACTTGTCCCTCATATGTCCCCTATGTAATTTTACAATCCACGCACAGGTACGGTGCGTTTGGCACGTACCCCTACGGCACCAGTTGCACAGTGCGTTTGACACGTACGTGTACACACTGGTCGTACACGTACGTGTACGACCAGTGTGTACACGTACTCCTACGCCAACACCAATATAGTGATACGTACTGTACACACGCCCTCAGAGAGTGTGTATGGTGCGTTTCACATCTTTCACTGGTGATAGGAGGTGCACAGGACAGGAATGGAGGTCTCATACTCGCACAAGGCTGAACATCAAGTCATTGTCAGTGCAGTCCTTCTTGTGCAGGGCCTATGTGTGTCAGGCAGTGATATGGCACATTTCTCCTCATGTTTTTGCACAATAGATGTGTGATGACCTGTGGACAGATGGCATGTGTGATGGGGCACTATGTGGCACACTTCCCATTCACATTTTGCACATGTGTGCATGTAGTACAAACGTGTCAAGCACTGCATCACTGGTATGGCACAGTCACCAACACCCACAACTGTCCCCTGATGCCAGGGACAGGGACACTGTCACCTGACATCTCACTACCAGCGTGGCCCGATGTGACTATGTCGTGTGTGTCATGTGTTCCCATGAGCTTGCTGTTGGTGTTCCGTCAACTGCATCTGCTGTTGCTGCATCCAACATGTGTCTGTGCGTAGATGGCCATGGCACACATATACGCACACCATGCCACATGTGGATTCACACGTTACGTGTGTCTGGATGCTTCGAACATGTTCTTTTGACATGAGGACATATCTGCGTCGTCTCCATGTCTGTGTATTCTTTTTCACGTGTACCCCTTCATCGCAATGTGTGTGAGCTGCTAATTTTTAATGACATGTGCCCTGTGCGTCTAGCTTGCCGCCAGCTGTCTGTATGAGATGACATCCTTCAAATGCAGATATGTGGATGTATGTCACTCCTGTGATGTCTCTGGCTGTTCACTTACACTGGCCCACAGCTTGTTTCAGGGCATGTAATGTAGATCTTGACAATCAACGGTTGTAGCTGGCTCTTTGTAGGAGTCTCATCTGGCTGGCATATGTGTCCTGGATGTATTGCACAGACCAGACTCTGTATTTCGCAGATGTGTATTAGCAGTTGAACATGTGCTCAGTTTATTGACATTGGTGTTGTGATGTACTCACTCTTCGTTATTCCTTCCAAATTTCTGCAGGGCACCGCCTCTCCCCCGACCAATGCCAGACTTGGGTGTCATGAGGGAACGTGACTGCATAAGACGCTACCGCTTCTCGCAAGAGTTGATTGAGCACTTGACCGCCCGCCTGGAACCACGCCTCCAACCGCTACACAGGTATCATACTGCACTGACCCCCAAGATGAAGGGGATGGCAGCCCTACATTTTTTTGCCACTGGTACATTTCAATTCACCATAGCTGATGTGGGTGGCATGTCCCAGACCATGTTCAGCCGTGTCCTGCATGATGTTTTAGAAGCCATGTTGGAGCATCTGGATGAATTCATCCATTTTACGACTCGTGAGCAGTTGACAGGTGTCAAGGGTGAGTTCTATGCCCTGGGAGGGATGCCCCATGTAATTGGATCCATTGATGGGACACATGTGGCTTTGGTGCCACCACAGGCACAGGAGGTAGCCCATCGAAACCGAAAACATTATCACTCCATTAATGCCCTTGTGGTGTGTCTACCTAACATGCTGATTTCCCATGTCTGTGCACGTTTTCCAGGGTCAGCACACGATGCCTACATCATGAGGCGTAGCAGGGTGCCAGAAATGATGCTGCGGCTGCACAATGAACGAGCATGTCTTGTTGGTGGGTATACTCTGTTTGTCCTGTATTTAGCGGTATCTTTGTATCTTACAGCATCTCCTGACCCACTTCTGTACATGATGTTTCCATGTAGGGGACTCTGGCTATCCCTACATGCCATGGCTGATGACGCCTCTCCGCAACCCCAGAACAGCTGCAGATCACCGTTACAACAACACCCATGTGCAGACCAGGCGAGTGATTGAGAGGATGTTTGGCCTCCTGAAGAGCCGATTCCGGTGCCTTCACAAGACAGGCGGATCCCTCCCATATGCACCGGTCAAGGTCTGCAAAATCTTCATCGTGTGCTGCATGCTGCACAACAAACATGGCAGTGGAGAAAGCTGTGCCACTCATCCTGGATTCGGATGAGCAGGAACATCCACCCGTGGAGGATGAAGGGCTTGGTCACGAGGCAAGTGAGGAGGAGGAGGATGAGGAGGAGACTGTATGTAAGTGACTTAGAGGTGTGTTCTGATGTGTCACTCGAGTGATGATGTCATTCCACACATTGTGGCTGAGACAGTAAATTTAAAACTAGCATGGTGACAACCTTATTCCTGTAGAGTCAATGACCATGCATGCGGTTGACTATCTTTTCAGTGACTTCTTGTGTGTCTGTCATCCCCAGGTAGTTGTGCATGCTGTCTGCTCGTGGCATCGTTGGGCTCCTGCTATTCCTCATGAGTATTGCAACGTGTGCTGAATCAGCGTTACATGCACGGACATGGTGAAAATTCTCATTTGGGTAGGATTGCAACAAGGCTTTTTGGGTGTGGTAGTTGTTTGGAATGTGTGGGCACTGCTCCTGTGCATGTTTTGTTACTATGCATACATGTTGACTCACCATGGGGCACCTGACATGTAGCATGACTCCCATGAATTGATAGTCACCCTACGTGACAGTCATCTGTAATGGGATTGTGGATTGTGAGGAAGGCATCAATGTGTGTGAAACTTCCCTCTGAAACATACGGGAGGCTACGGGTGGACATAGTGTGGGGCATCCCCATAAGAGGCTCAATGGGGAATTGCAGCCTCTCCGTGTGCAGCAGGGGTTGTTTGGCTCACCCCCTTCACTTGTGTGCCAGTTCAATGGATTTACAGCATCTGTGGTGTGAAGGGGGTGTCCAGTGTAGGTCCCACATGTTCAGCCAAATGACCTGTGAGTCTGTTCATATTGATGCATTTCCCTTACTGTTGGCCTGAGTAATAAAGGTGTTCCTCACCCTCCAAGGTGCCTCATCTCTGTCAATTAAGGTCTCTTGCCACTGTGCATGCGGCATCTCTGGCACAGTTGTCAAAGATTGTGCATATGAGTCTATGTGTAGATGAGCAACATGCATGGTGTTCTTCATGGATTTGAATCTCTATTGTGCATGAAGTCCATGGTTGTGTATGTATTTGGCCATGTTGGTCCCCACAACGGGCTCTCAACACCTGCTGAGGGTGTGTTTCCTGTGCGCAGCTCGGCCTTCAGTTTCATGATCCGGTGTCAGTCATCTTTGGTGATTGTGCATCCATTGTCTCTGGGTGTGCCATGGAAAACCGGACACTCCTTCCTTTACATACGCCGGTTGCAGTTGGCCTTTGTGACATCCTTGTCTTTGTGTGCAACTTGTGGCATATTTTCCAGGACATGCCGCCTGCTGCTGCAGTCTCTGCAGCAAGGGCACACAGAGTTTCCGGATTTGGCAACACACACGCCTCAAAGATGCTCCTCCCTTCCTCCCTCCACCCATTCATTTGGCTGGCATCAGCTTGTCTGTGCCACTGTTGCGGCCACGCGGTGCCAAAGGCTGGACCGTCTGCACATGCAACGTGCACATTGCACGACCTTCATGTCCTTGCATGACCCACATCACACTACAGTCTGATGTTGCAGCCACCCTCCATGCAATGTCCATCTGCATATCTACCGGCTGCTCTCAGGCATACACTAAGCGCACACACAACACCTTTGCATGATGAGTGTGCAACTCCGACTGCCTACACAGCGCTGCCCCGCCTTCCAGGCCCTGTCACACCAACCAGGTCATGTCCCTCCTACTCCCCACCGGCTCTGTACCCCAGCAAGGCCATGTGCGTGATACTCAAGGCTTCTGCACGTAGTATGGTGTCATCATCTGGCACATGGCACAGGTATCATCTCTCAGCGTGTCAATCTACAATGTGTCCAGGACCCCCCTCACCACCATCACATGCGCACAGCACCTCATCATCAGCTCGTATGCCATTGACAGCCAGGTGCTCCTCACCCTTGTTATATTGCAATGTATTTCTCCATGGCCGGTCCATGTGGGGTAGCGTCTTAGTTAGGATTGTATATAAGTGTACGCCTTGATCCATTTCCAAAGCACCTACATGTTTTGAATTTATTTAGTTTGGGTGTTCAATTTTGGATCCTAAAGAACTCCACACTTGTCCCTTAGTTCTACAGTTCTTAATATTTGCCCCTTTT
This sequence comes from Triturus cristatus, assembly GCF_964204655.1. Classification (NCBI taxonomy): domain Eukaryota; kingdom Metazoa; phylum Chordata; class Amphibia; order Caudata; family Salamandridae; genus Triturus; species Triturus cristatus. Next base: position 907,098,058 of record NC_140579.1, read on the forward strand.
TTCCTCTAGTGAGTATGGAAAAGCTTCAAACATTTGGGTTTACGGATGAAGACCTTGCTTCATTATTGGGTGACTTCACCCTAGGTGGTCAATTGGGACAGACAACCAGTATAGTAGGCAATGAGGATCTTAATAAGTTAACATCATTAAAGAAAAAAGCTAAACGAATTGAAATGCATGGGCATTTCATGTTGGAGTATTTAAAAGTAGGAATTATCCCACAAGGCTTGAGGGTTAGGAATATTCCGGGTCTTTTTGTTAAGATCCGGAAATTTCTTGAACGTTGGTCGCACATAGCCAACAGATGCTCCCGAGACTTAATGATCCTCATTGTAGAAACATCAAAAGAGATGATTCAAACTCTAATGGAGGAAATTCAAGAACTGGAAAATAAAATCAAAAGCAACCAGGCAATTGAGGAGGCTAAGAAGAAACTAGAGGAGGTAGAAATTGAGATGTCATCTTATCATGACTACCTAATGAAACGAAAAACAGACAAGCTTAAAAAAGATGTCAGATATACTAGCCAGGAGAAAATGTATCCATATCTGGCGGATAACTTCTACCAACAACAACCGGTAGAGGAGGATCAATTCCAAACCAGAACTGACAGATTCACTAAAAAAATAGTGACCTTTTCAGATACGTCGGACTCAGAAGGGGAAAGCTACAACCAATATCAAGCTAATACCCCAGGCCGTCAAACCCCAGGTAATAATAGAGGGGATCGCTCTGGTTTTTTAGCCCGGCGAGGGACACAGAGAACCAGATGGCGGCCCAGATACCAACGACGTCAACGGGGCAATTACCAACAACCATACAATTACTCACAGGGACAGAATTTCTATCAAGACGACCCTCAGGTCCTGACAACGAGACATGCTCATTATTGGCGCGAGTGAACCAAATACCCATCTTCAATCTCAGCACAATTGACATTGATGGTCAGACAGAGTCCATGCTAACAAAAGGTCTATCCTTTATCCCACATACAAAAGCTAATAGGTTTGAGTTATTTCGGGATTTAATTTCCTTCTTTCGAAAGATCAGACTGCGTGCTTTTTTTGAGGGACGGCCCGATCAAGAATTATCTATACTGAATAGATCGGGTTTGGCACCTCCATCCACCTTTGTTCCCACACTTGAACAGGTGGGACCCGAGATTGCTATTTTTGAACACGTTGTGTTCAACAAAATTACGGCAGCGACTAAATTCATTCCAGCGCCTAAATACAATCTACCTCGGGAGGAGCACCAAGCCTTATCAACCCTTAGGAACAACATGGACATCACGATTAAAGGCTGTGATAAAGGCGGGGGTATAGTATTGATGGACACAGACCAGTATGTCAAGAACATGGCAACCATGCTGTCCAATAAAGATCACTATACCCCCGTCCATATCGATCCCACTAAAAGGGTGTGTAAGATGATAAAGGATCTGACTAAACATGCTTTGGATGATGGAGTTATATGTGATAAAGAGTGGACCTTTTTGAATGTTGTTAAGCCTAAGATGACCTCGATATACGGGATTCCTAAAATCCATAAGAGCACCACCAATCCACCATATAGGCCTATTGTGACTACCATCGGATCAGCCACAGAAGCATTATCCAAATATGTTGATGCAATGCTACGTCCATATGTCCCTAAAATAAGATCTTACATAAGGGACACGACAGATATAATTAACAAAGTTGTGCGGACTAACTTCAATCAGGCCACACAAATCCTGGTCACTATGGATATAGAGGCCTTGTATAGTAATATCCCGCAGGCAGCCGCATTAGAAGCCGTGAGATGGTTCATTGAGGCTTACGATATAAACTGTCCGATCCAATTTATATTGGATTGTCTTTGCATTATACTCCAAGAAAACACCTTTGAATTCAATGGGTCTTTATATCAGCAAACCCAGGGAGTAAGCATGGGGGCTTCATGTGCTCCGAAAGTGGCAAACATTTTCATGGCACACTATGAACATAAATTTATCTATAACGATGTGGCTCCATTCAGTGAATCCATTACCAGTTGGTCTAGATTCATAGACGATGTCTTCTATATTTGGAATGGGGAAGAAGAAGACCTTGCGGAATTCGTTTCATGGTTAAACCTTTGTGACACGAATATCCGCTTTGTAGCCACCAGTAACAAAAATAATATCGAATTTCTCGACGTTGCTATTATATCTAATGGGCAACAACTATCGGTGGATTTATTCACCAAACCCACAGCACGTAACACATTGTTACATTTTTCCAGCTATCACCCAAGAGCACAAAAAACAACTATCCCATTTGGACAGTTCCTCCGCCTCAGGAGGAACTGTACCAACTTAACGGATTATGACAAACAGTCAGAGGTCATGAAGGCTAAATTCATAGCTAGAGGCTACCCTAAAAGGTTGGTACGTGACTCCTACAAAAGAGCACGTTATTACGATCGCCAATGTTTACTGAATAAAAAAGCACCCAAACAACAAGATCGTTTGGTGCTGATCATGCGGCATTCAACAATGAATGAGACTGTACGCCAGATCGTTAATTCGAATTGGCACATTCCTAATGCCACAAGGAATGAATCAACTCTCTTACCTAAGCCCATGTTTGCATACCGGAAAAATAAGAATATAAAAGATCTATTAACAAGGTCCCGGATGCAAAAGAGCATACCCACTTCCACGCAAATCACCATCGCAGGTCTACCTGTCATTAAAGGGAATTACAAATGTATGTCATGTCTTGCTTGTAATTCCGCACTAGAGGTGAAACAATACTCCATCAATGGAGTCACAATAGATCTGCAAAGTTTGACTAACTGTAAAACCACCAATGTAATTTATGCAGTCTTGTGTCCCTGTAACAAAACCTATGTGGGCGAGACATCGAGATCAATGGCAACTCGCCTAACTGAACATAGGTCTGCAATCAGGACAAAGAAATTACAAGCGCCACTGGCACAACACTTTATTGATCTTAATCATACCATAGAGGATATGCGATGGTTGATCCTTGAGAAAATTAATGTCACTGGACCTCAAGGAACTGAGATACGAAAAAGAAGAGAGGTGTACTGGATATTCTCTTTGGACACATATAAAAAAGGACTGAACAATGAGATTCCATGGAGTCAAGCTATCCGTTACAATAATTAACGGCCTCTTCTTACATTATAAAAATTTGCGTGCTCTGAATCTAAAGAAATTTACACAATAAAGGATCACCATACCTCTACTAGATGTATATGTTCAGTACACTTAAGGGTAGGGTTCCATTCTTTTCCCAAACCAAAAAGTGTAAATTATCATCAGTGTACCATCGGCTGCACTGTAAACTTTCGGTAAGAGAACAGCTACAGACATTGGATACAATGTATTGTAGTGCACTCGCTTTTGACACAAGGACGGGCATTTATCCTTGGACGTATATCTATACACACAAGATTGGATTTTTGTCACTTTCCAAATTACCAGTATACCATTAGCTGCGCTGTAATTCTCAATACGATAATATCTATCTACATGAGGCATTATCGTACATGTACCTTTAACACAATGAAGGGCATCTATCTTTGGACGGTTGCAATTGGAGGCGTTGAGACTACATTGACAAAATCTGTCCAATGATCAAAGAGTTCAGTATATATATAGAGCTCCTCTGGGGCTAGTCTTGTTTCTACTTCGATGCGGTATTTCGAGCTCAAACGAAAGAAAGTTTAACGTGATCAGGTAAGGGTGGGGGGACTATGCTCTCCAGGTATCACAGTGGTAACCCTTGCCTGACCCTGTTTTGTTCGAAAAGAGCAATAATTACATACGCTCTCTTTCAGATGGCGTCGCTGCATGTTTGATAAGCGAGCATTTATTTACAGATCTCTTGACTGGGGGAGAATGTCTGCATTGTCAGCATTCCGTCCATCATTTGTTTGTTGTAACGCTTTTCGCCCTAAGTGGGATGGGTATTCCCAGACGTGGGACCCATGCTCGCTACGCTGCTGGAGTCAAGCTATCCTGGCTGATGACGGCTGATAGCCAGAAACCGGTCCTAGGATGCTTGATTCCGGTCCAGGGAAGACATGGCTTGGCAGTTCGGGCTGGACTGTTCCCATGAGGCACAGGGTCAAGACTGATTTGCATATGGCCATGTCTAAACTGGGGTGGCGTAGTGGGCAAAAGAACGATGGATTTAACCCAGATCTCTTGACTGGGGGAGAATGTCTGCATTGTCAGCATTCCGTCCATCATTTGTTTGTTGTAACGCTTTTCGCCCTAAGTGGGATGGGTATTCCCAGACGTGGGACCCATGCTCACTACGCCACTGGAGTCAAGCTATCCTGGCTGATGACGGCTGATAGCCAGAAATCGGTCCTAGGATGCTTGATTCCGGTCCAGGGAAGACATGGCTTGGCAGTTCGGGCTGGACTGTTCCCATGAGGCACAGGGTCAAGACTGATTTGCATATGGCCATGTCTAAACTGGGGTGGCGTAGTGGGCAAAAGAACGATGGATTTAACCCAGATCTCTTGACTGGGGGAGAATGTCTGCATTGTCAGCATTCCGTCCATCATTTGTTTGTTGTAACGCTTTTCGCCCTAAGTGGGATGGGTATTCCCAGACGTGGGACCCATGCTCACTACGCCACTGGAGTCAAGCTATCCTGGCTGATGACGGCTGATAGCCAGAAACCGGTCCTAGAATGCTTGATTCCGGTCCAGGGAAGACATGGCTTGGCAGTTCGGGCTGGACTGTTCCCATGAGGCACAGGGTCAAGACTGATTTGCATATGGCCATGTCTAAACTGGGGTGGCGTAGTGGGCAAAAGAACGATGGATTTAACCCAGATCTCTTGACTGGGGAGAATGTCTGCATTGTCAGCATTCCGTCCATCATTTGTTTGTTGTAACGCTTTTCGCCCTAAGTGGGATGGGTATTCCCAGACGTGGGACCCATGCTCACTACGCCACTGGAGTCAAGCTATCCTGGCTGATGACGGCTGATAGCCAGAAACCGGTCCTAGGATGCTTGATTCCGGTCCAGGGAAGACATGGTTTGGCAGTTCGGGCTGGACTGTTCCCATGAGGCACAGGGTCAAGACTGATTTGCATATGGCCATGTCTAAACTGGGGTGGCGTAGTGGGCAAAAGAACGATGGATTTAACCCAGATCTCTTGACTGGGGGAGAATGTCTGCATTGTCAGCATTCCGTCCATCATTTGTTTGTTGTAACGCTTTTCGCCCTAAGTGGGATGGGTATTCCCAGACGTGGGACCCATGCTCACTACGCCACTGGAGTCAAGCTATCCTGGCTGATGACGGCTGATAGCCAGAAACCGGTCCTAGGATGCTTGATTCCGGTCCAGGGAAGACATGGCTTGGCAGTTCGGGCTGGACTGTTCCCATGAGGCACAGGGTCAAGACTGATTTGCATATGGCCATGTCTAAACTGGGGTGGCGTAGTGGGCAAAGGAACGATGGATTTAACCCAGATCTCTTGACTGGGGGAGAATGTCTGCATTGTCAGCATTCCGTCCATCATTTGTTTGTTGTAAAGCATTTATTTACAGACATCGCAATTGTCGGGAACTGTTACTCGAGGAAAATCTGGAACAAGCTAGCGGGCACTAGTAAGAAAGAAACACTGTATCTATTTACTACAGTGGTGATTCTCTTTCAACTCTGCTTTGTTTAAAAACAGCATTAATCATATGTGCTCTCCTTTAGATAACGTCACAGCATTTTTGAAAAAGCGAGCGTTCACTTTTTGGTGTTGATTTGGGTAGGAACGGCTAATTGACGGTTATCTGAACCACGCTTGCGTTCACTAGTAAGTGAAAGAAACATTGTATCCATTTGGGTAGCCATGACAAGTGGTAAGCGTACAAAAATGTCATTCAAACTTTTCGCTGTTTGTGTTTTTATCTGTTTTAGAATCATTTGACTTGTGTGGTTTCTGAAAAGCCAAGGTTCCACCCGGCTAATAACAGAGACGCCAGTGCTCACTAGTAAGTGTACAAGCACCACACCAATTCAGGCAGTCATAACGGGTCATAACCGCAGATAAGCTTAATTCAAACTCTTTGATTTTTATCTACGTTTGTTCGCTAGTAAATGTGAAAAACATCGCATCTACATAGGTAACCATCATGGGCCTTAACTCCATACAGGCTTCATTCAAACCTCTTACTTTTTATCTCCGTTTGCTTTAGAATCATCCAAACCGCTTGGTTTGTGTTTTTCCAACAGTCAAGTTTGTATCCATAACATAATAGGATATTTCAATCGAAGTGGGGAGGAATTTGTACTCGTCCCTTTCGGAACCTGGGATATAAAATATCAAGGTAATAATAGTAACACGCTAATGCGGTTACATGAGTAACGAGGAAATAGAAATTAGGCTATTCCGTTTTTACTGATAGAGAAATTTTGTATATGAAAAAATCAACATTATTCAATATAGTTGGTTGGTCCCTCTGTTTTCAAACTTGCTGGTATGAACTAGGAAGATATAACGTTAAGAAGAATATTATGCTGTATAACTTTAGTTTAGAATCACGCATTTAAAACACAAATGCAAGATCCATATGAAATAAGGTAGGCGAATTTTGCGTCTACCTTGATGAACGCCCACTATATATGAGCTCCCTAGATACTAATCATGGCATGCTTAAATATTTTCCAGTAGGCCTAGTACTACCTCCATGTATGCCCACCATGCATGAGCTCCCTAGATATTAATCATGGTATGCTTTAAAAAATTTCCCAGTAGATTAAGTAATGTGACCTATAAGTTATTCTTAACCTAATGGTGCAATTGGAAATGGATGATGTTTGTTGTTTTTTCTGTAAATATTATGTATAAAAATGTATATATATGTATAGGACTTCCATATGTATATATGTATAACTTTTTTAATCTTGAATGTACACTCAATATGATTAGGTATGTACAAACCACTATAGTTTGTGTTTTTATTATTATAGGAGTTAAGAAAGTATGGCCACCTGAGGAAGGCTGAACGCCGAAACGCGCGTAGATCAAGCAATAGCCATATTTAATAATTACCTTTTCTTTTTTGCGTTTAATTGTGAATTGTAATGAAATTGTCTGAGTGGATTTGAAATGTTACAATATTGATGAAAGTAATTGTTTGTAAAGAAAGACTCAGAGAAATAAGAAGATTGAAATGCTTTTCTATTGTAAAAAATATAAAATTACAAGAAATAAAAGAATTTAATGGAAAGTAGGTTCTTCTGTAGTCATACTTGGTCAATGTGGTTACATAAAAGAATTTGTTGCATGTTTGTACATTACCTCACATTTTTTTGTATAAAATTGTTTCCTATATTTCTATTCATAAATCCCCAGGTAGTTGCGCATGCTGTCTGCTCGTGGCATCGTTGGGCTCCTGCTATTCCTCATGAGTATTGCAACGTGTGCTGAATCAGCGTTACATGCACGGACATGGTGAAAATTCTCATTTGGGTAGGATTGCAACAAGGCTTTTTGGGTGTGGTAGTTGTTTGGAATGTGTGGGCACTGCTCCTGTGCATGTTTTGTTACTATGCATACATGTTGACTCACCATGGGGCACCTGACATGTAGCTTGACTCCCATGAATTGATAGTCACCCTACGTGACAGTCATCTGTAATGGGATTGTGGATTGTGAGGAAGGCATCAATGTGTGTGAAACTTCCCTCTGAAACATACGGGAGGCTACGGGTGGACATAGTGTGGGGCATCCCCATAAGAGGCTCAATGGGGAATTGCAGCCTCTCCGTGTGCAGCAGGGGTTGTTTGGCTCACCCCCTTCACTTGTGTGCCAGTTCAATGGATTTACAGCATCTGTGGTGTGAAGGGGGTGTCCAGTGTAGGTCCCACATGTTCAGCCAAATGACCTGTGAGTCTGTTCATATTGATGCATTTCCCTTACTGTTGGCCTGAGTAATAAAGGTGTTCCTCACCCTCCAAGGTGCCTCATCTCTGTCAATTAAGGTCTCTTGCCACTGTGCATGCGGCATCTCTGGCACAGTTGTCAAAGATTGTGCATATGAGTCTATGTGTAGATGAGCAACATGCATGGTGTTCTTCATGGATTTGAATCTCTATTGTGCATGAAGTCCATGGTTGTGTATGTATTTGGCCATGTTGGTCCCCACAACGGGCCCTCAACACCTGCTGAGGGTGTGTTTCCTGTGCGCAGCTCGGCCTTCAGTTTCATGATCCGGTGTCAGTCATCTTTGGTGATTGTGCATCCATTGTCTCTGGGTGTGCCATGGAAAACCGGACACTCCTTCCTTTACATACGCCGGTTGCAGTTGGCCTTTGTGACATCCTTGTCTTTGTGTGCAACTTGTGGCATATTTTCCAGGACATGCCGCCTGCTGCTGCAGTCTCTGCAGCAAGGGCACACAGAGTTTCCGGATTTGGCAACACACACGCCTCAAAGATGCTCCTCCCTTCCTCCCTCCACCCATGCATTTGTCTGGCATCAGCTTGTCTGTGCCACTGTTGCGGCCACGCGGTGCCAAAGGCTGGACCGTCTGCACATGCAACGTGCACATTGCACGACCTTCATGTCCTTGCATGACCCACATCACACTACAGTCTGATGTTGCAGCCACCCTCCATGCAATGTCCATCTGCATATCTACCGGCTGCTCTCAGTCATACACTAAGCGCACACACAACACCTTTGCATGATGAGTGTGCAACTCCGACTGCCTACACAGCGCTGCCCCGCCTTCCAGGCCCTGTCACACCAACCAGGTCATGTCCCTCCTACTCCCCACCGGCTCTGTACCCCAGCAAGGCCATGTGCGTGATACTCAAGGCTTCTGCACGTAGTATGGTGTCATCATCTGGCACATGGCACAGGTATCATCTCTCAGCGTGTCAATCTACAATGTGTCCAGGACCCCCCTCACCACCATCACATGCGCACAGCACCTCATCATCAGCTCGTATGCCATTGACAGCCAGGTGCTCCTCACCCTCACCAAAGACGCCGACATTGCCAGTTCAATTAATCAAGAATGCATGAGATCCATTGATGGATGGCTGAACATCAGCCACCTGAGGCTGGACTTGTACAGGACTGAGGTAATCATCTGCGGATTGTCCCCTTACAGCTGGGTCAACTGCTTGTGTCCCACCCGCAAGAGCCCTGCACAGGCACCCAGTGGTCACGCACACAAGATGGTGTGCATCATGTATTGCTCGCTCACATTTGGCATGGTAATCACCAGCATCTGTACCTCAGGCTGCAACACCCTCTGCATTATGCACATGATCCACAGATAGATCCACTCCAAGGAAAGACAGACCATCCCCCAGGTCCACGACAACATCCGTGTCAAATACTGCCCTGCCCTCTATGGAGCAAGTACATCCAAACTCCCGGGAAACTAGTACACATCCAGGATGCATCTGCACACCTCAGCTTCAACATCCCGCGCCCCAGCAACATCACCGTCCAGCAGAGATAGGTGCAATGGAACACTGTGTGCTGCAGGATGACCTTCAGACTCCCCACCCACACTCAGGAGGCAGGCCACAACCCCGACCCAAAACCAACCTTGTACCACTGTCATCCGAGACCCCGTTGGGCCATCTCCGTGCATCCAACCTTGCCCTGGCCACCATTCTTCACATCCACCGTACTCCAGCATGCAGGACATAGTTATCCCACCTGGGAAAACATACCTGGGACTCCCTCCCCGGGAACCTCCACATGAGCCATTACCTCTACGCCTTAATGATACTCTTCCAAATAGGTCTGTCCGCACAGTATTGCAAGCCCACCCTCAGCAGCTTGAGGCCATCACAGGTGAGTATTGTGCTCCATGTCTGCATTGCATGATACATTGTGACCCATGTGTGTCCTGTACCAGACTCATATCCAAGGGTATGGATGGGTGGAGTTACTTCAACACTCAGGCATAGTTTGACATTTACACACACATATGTTGTGGACTAATGCAAAATGACTGCAACATCTCATGATACGAAATAAATCTTTTTATTTGCGGTGGTGTACGTGTTTTGGTAGATAAAATGAGGTGCTCTACCGGGTGCATGGAATCCAAAGTTCACAGGGGGAGATGGTATCCTTGGCATTAGAAGTCATCAGAGTCCAGACCACAGTGTTGGTCATCATTGGTCAGACTGTGACCAGCAAGTCCATGTGGCAGAGAATGTCATTGGATGTGGTGCTGCTGTTGCGCCAGAGGGCCAGGTGCCAGGCCAGGTGACCTGGGAGATGTGGATGGTCCGCTGCCTCTCACGGTCTTTTCCGTGGACGACAAACCTTTCTCCGGGGACCCTCAGATGCAGGCCTTGACGATGTTTGGGACGCTCCGTCGGACGAATCCTCCTCCTCCTCCTCCTCCTCCCTACCTGTGGCTGGTGCTGGTCTGTGCCTGGTGTCACAGGGAGGGTTGCCCATGTTGTCGGCGATCTGACGGAGTGAATGGCTTATGTCCCTCTGCACCGCCAGGAGCTCACCCAGTCTTGCCTCCATCCGTCCTTGGTGTTGTTGTTGACTGGCGTGTTGCTCGGCCTGCAGGTTCTTCATCTCGTTGAGGATCCCCTTCATCTCTGTGAGGCTCCCCACTACCTGGCTGATGCCCCTGGTGTCACACCGGTATGTGTCCAGGATGTGGCGTATGTGTGACATACCGGTTCCCTCTGCTGGCTGGTCAGGTTTGCGCCTCCGCCTGCCTCCACTCCCACCACCCCTGCCCACACGAGCCTGGCCTGCCGTTGTGGGCACATCGGGTCTACGGGACCCCTGATGCATGGCATTTGCGGGGTTGCCTGCCTCCTCCTGGGTGCCCGGAGAACCTTGTCCCTCCTAGTCAGACTGGCTGTGTTGGTCAGTGCGAGCAGGGCTCCTGGGTGTCTCCTGGGATGTAGCAGGAATGGGGGTGGTGGTTGGCACAGATGTACCTGAAGCAGGTGCTGCAGGGGCTTGGGCACCAGAGGGTCCAGGTTGGTCGGGGTCATCCACGGAGTGGTGAGAGTCGTCGCTGCCGGTGGGATCATCTTCACGCCAAGCCTGGGACTGTGATTGTTCTCCCCCATTGTTGGGGAGAGATCCATGACGTTGCCCTGTGTGTGAGAGAGAGACAATGTCAATGCTGTTTCATGCGACATCCATGTTTCAGACATATTCAAGTTGGTACAGGTCCTCCAGGTAGTTGGATGTGCCTAGCATTCCTCTCAATGTCCACTTGTGGATGGGTATGTTGCGGGGGACAGATTGATATGTTCTCCTGAGTGTTTGACCTGTAGAATTGTGGCTAGAATGCTTATTTGACTATGGATTGATCTTGTTGTGTCACATGTCCATTGTGAGAGTGGATGAATCCACGGCACCAGGAGAGACTGAATCAGGAGGCAGCGCACCACTCTTGACGAATGTTTGACTACAGAGGGTCGCTCTCTTCTCCAGTGCCTTTTTAAGCAAATTGCCTAATAAACTCTGTTCCTACTCTCTGAAGGAGTAAGTTATAAGAGGAACTCCAGACTGACAGGTGGAGTATAACCCACAACAGTGGGGAAAAAACAGGGGTTTGGCAAAAGGGCATGTTGATCAAATTTGTCCTGAGGAATGCCGGAGATTTAGTTTTTTGAACCGGCAGAAACATGTCGACTGCTATGCAGAATGGAGGGGTGGTGAGCACCTAATTAACTCACTCCACCACCATCCATTTGGGTATATAGTCTTTTCACATATATATACCTTTTTAATCTGACAGGGGAATCCAGGAATAAAATTATTAGAGAGATATCCCTGGGTCAGTTTTAAGATTCATCTTTTCTGCACTTAAGGATCCAGCCTTCTTTTGTTTTTGTTTGTATCATTGTTGTACTGTCTACCCCTCCCTATTGCTCCGCCTCTTACGTTGGTTTGCGCAGAGGCGTTAGTAGCAGCCCGATGATGAAGCATGCCACAACTTGTTGTGGGTGAGGGCAGTTTTCAAAAACCATGTGTGCTTTCTTAAAAACATTCAGCAATTGCTAGTGGATTAAAGCCGTTCTTTCACCCTACCTCCTGTTTTGTGTGGTATATGGATGAATCCATTGCCTGCCCCAGGGGTGTCTGCTTATGTAGGGGGGGGTTGTGACCGGGCCTGCTGTTGTGTGTAGTGTGATTTGTCATTGGGTCTCCCAGGTGATGTGTCTGTCCCCTCATGGTGCATGCTGGCATGACAGTGAGTGTGAGTTCCTGTGCTAGATATCTGAGCTTGTGGAGTTGGTGTTTGAGTGTACAGTGGTCACAGGAGGGCCTTGTGCTGCATACAGCAGGGCCAAGTGTCAGCTACCTTGTCAGTACTTTGCCAGTCCCTGTGCCTTGGGCATGGTGCATGGGTATGTACCTAGGCCATATGGGCTGAGGGCATTGGTGTCTGCTTCTGAGTGTCACGATGTGTTTTGTGAGGCCCACCCTCCCAGCATCCCGGACATCCAGTCTTGGGTTTGTGGTTTGTGTAGCCTGGGACATGGCATGGCCTTGCTTAGTGAATGGGGCATGGACATGTTAGTGGCATGAGCGTAGTTTTTGAGTGTGGCTGTGTCCGGTGAGGGCTTGGGGCTAGTTGTGTGCATTTGGTGTATTTGGGGTGTGGATGCCATTGCCCCCATGTTACGTAAGTAGTTTGTGTACTCACCAGGCTCCGCGACTCCTTCGACTCCGTGTACTCCCACCGGCGGAAGCTGGGCCAACACCTTCTCCTCCCAGGGATGGTAATGTACGGGTCTGCGGGGCAGCCCACCTCCAGTGATGTTGCTCTGGGCGTATTCCTCGTTCATTTTCCGCTTGACTGCCCTCCGTACCACCTGGCTTGGCATTCATGCCTGGTCCTTCGGATGGGTGCAACAGCATTCACCTTATCGACGATCCTCTGCCACAGGCTAGTTTTTTGGGCTATGCTGGTCTGTCTGACCAATGTTCCAAACAGCTGTGGCTCGACTCTGATGACGTCTTGACAAGGAGGTCTAGCTCCACCCTTGTGAACTTTGGATTCTTGTCTGTGGGCATGGTGTGGGGTGTGGGTGTGGATGGTTGTGGGTGTGTGGGTGTGAATGTGACGGTGTGTGTGTGAGTGTGAAGAGGGGGTGTTTGTGAAGGAGGTTGTGTGAAGGTGTGTAACTTAAGGTGTAGTTAAGGTGTAAGTAAGGTGCAGTTGTTTGTCTGTGGGGTCTGGCAGCAGTGGGTCTGTTGCAAAGGCTCATGGGTTGTGTGTGTGGGCCCTTTTTATTGGTCCATTTGTGGGTGTGGCTGGGTATGAATTTGTGGTGGGTGTGTTATAAGAGGTGGTTGTGATTTAGGGCCTCTGTTTGCCTGTTTGGATGTGCCAGGTCAGTCATTGAGATGTATTTTGTCATGTAGACGTGTGTTGTGGTGTTGTGCGAGTCGAATTGACCCTCCTTGTGCTGTTTTACAGTGTCCTGGTTCTGTACGAGTCTTTTTTGCGTAGGTAAGGTCCGTACATACGCGATGCTGGGTGAGGGTGCTGGGGTACGGTGTTGGGGTATGGTGCGTACAGGTACAGGGCTGGGGTACGGGCCTAGGGTGCGGCGCGTACAGGTGGGGGGCTGGGGTAGGGTGTTGGGGTACGGTGCGTACAGGTGCGGGGTTGGGGTACGGTGTTGGGGTACGGTGCGTACAGGTACGGGGCTAGGGTACGAGCCTGGGGTGCGGCGCGTACATGTGGGGGGCTAGGGTACGGTGTTGGGGTACGGTGCGTACAGGTATGGGGCTGGGGTACGGTGTTGGGGTATGGTGCATACAGGTGCGGGGCTGGGGTACAGTGTTGGTGTACGGTGCGTACAGGTACGGGGCTGGGGTACGGGACTGGGGTGCGGCGCGTACAGGCACTACGGTCCTGGGGTATGGTGCGTACAGGTACGGGGCTGGGATACGGGCCTGGGGTGCGTCACGTACAGGTGGGGGGCTGGGGTACGGGCCTGGGGTGCGGTGCATACAGGCACTACGGTCCTGGGGTACGGTGCGTACAGGTACGGGGCTGGGATACGGGCCTGGGGTGCGGCGCCTACAGGTGGGGGGCTGGGGTACGGGCCTGGGGTGCGGCACGTACAGGCACTACGGTCCTGGGGTACGGTGCGTACAGGTATGGGGCTGGGATACGGGCCTGGGGTGCGGCGCCTACAGGTGGGGTTGGGGTACGGGCCTGGGGTGCGGCGCGAACAGGCGCTACGGTCCTGGGGTACAGTGCGTACAGGTACGGGGCTGGGATACGGGCCTGGGGTGCGGCGCGTACAGGTGTGGGGCTGGGGTATGGGCCTGGGGTACGGTGAGTACAGGTACGGGGCTGGGAGACGGGCCTGGGGTGCGGCGCGTACAGGTGCGGGGCTGGGGTATGGTCCTGGGGTACGGTGCATACAGGTACGGGGCTGGGGTACGCGCCTGGGGTGTGGCACGTACAGGTGGGGGACTGAGGTACGGGCCTGGGGTACGGTGCGTACAGGTGCGGGCTGGGAGACGGGCCTGGGGTGCGGTGCGTACAGGTGCGGGGTTGGGGTACGGTCCTGGGGTACGGTGCAGAGGGGGGGTACGGTGCTGACATACGGGGGTACGGTGCTGACATATGTGGGGGGAGGGGGGGCTGTACGACTCGTATCCGGGCACAAGTTTACCCGTGTACATGTGTGCTACAGCGTTCGCTCCGTACGGGGCCTTTTACATGCGCTTGTGTATTCGGACGGGCGGTACGGATCGTACTTGCGCGCTCGGACTTCTGTTTTACGATTTGCACGTAAAAATGTCCGGCTCCCTCTCGTACACTTTTCCCGACGCTATTCGTATGTATTTTTAACGTACGAATCGTACTTCGCCGGTTGTAGGGCACTTGTACGAATCGTACGTAAACATATACGGATACGAGTCGCACGCACATTTTTTTTAACGGATCGGAATCGGCACCGAAGTGTATTAATTTATTATTGGAGCGGGTTGTGAGTTTATAGGGGAATAGGGTGGGAAGTAATTGAATTCTAATTAAGTAATTATTAATTTTATTTTTGTGTATTGATAATTAATTTATTTTTGCATTAAATATTAATTGGAAATTATAATTTTTTAATAATTAATATTTTTTGTTGTTGGAAATTAATTTTTTGTTAATTAATTATTTATTGGTGATTACTTTTTATGATTATTTTTGGGTATTGACAATTAATTTAATGTTAATTAACTTTTGTTTGGTAATTCATTTTTAATAATTGTTATTTATTGGTGTTTATTGTTAATTTTTTGTTAATGAATTATTAAATGGTAATTATTTTTTATTAATTATTTATTGGTATTGATTATTAATTTATTGTTATTTAGAAAATTATTTTAATTAGAAGTAGGTTATTTTTAATCCCTACGCTATCCAACACTTTCCCTACCGTTGCACTCACTGGAGTGGGAATAGTCATTTTTACCCCTCTGCTATCCAACACTTTCCCTACTATTGCACTCTCTGGAGTGGGAACAGTAATTCTTACCCCTACGCTATCCAACACTTTCCCTACTGTTGCACTCACCTGAGTGGGAATAGTAATTTATACCCCTACGCTATTCAACACTTTACCTACTGTTGCACTCACTGGAGTGGGAATAGTAATTTTTACCCCTACGCTATGCTACACTTTCCCTACTGTTGCACTCACTGGAGTGGGAATAGAAATGTTTACCTCTACGCTATCCAACACTTTCCCTACTGTTGCACTCACTGGAGTGGGAATAGTAATTTTTACCCCTACGCTATCCCACACTTTCTCTACTTTTGCACTCACTGGAGTGGGAATAGTAATTTTTTACCCCTACGCTACCCAATACTTTCCTTACTGTTGCACTCTCTAGAGTGGGAATAGTAATTTTTACCCCTACACTATCCAACACTTTCCCTACTGTTGCACTCACTGGAGTGGGAATAGTAATTTTTACCCCTACGCTATCCCACATTTTCCCACTGTTGCACTCACTGCAGTGGGAATAGTAATTTCAACCCCTACGCTATCCAACACTTTCCCTACAGTTGCACTCACTGGAGTGGGAATAGTAATTTTTACCCCTACGTTATCCCAGACTTTCTCTACTGTTGCACTCACTGCAGTGGGAATAGTAATTTTTACCACTACGCTATCCAACACTTTCCCTACTGTTGCACTCACTGAAGGGGGAATAGTAATTTTTACCCCTACGCTATCCAACGCCTTCCCTACTGTTGCACTCATTGGAGTGGGAATAGTAATTTTAACACCTAAGCTATCCAACATTTACCCTACTGTTGCACTGTTTGGAGTTGGAATAGTAATTTTATTCCCTCCACTATCTAATATTTTTTGTATTATTTTAGATAATGTAGTATATAATTAATTTTAAAAAGATTAAAAATAATTTTTATTTTTTTAATTTGTTACATATATTTATTAAATTTTTATTTATAGTATTGTTTTATATGTATAGATGTATCTATAATTTATACAAAAAATTAAATAATAAAGTTATTAAAATAATTATTAATACATATTAATGAGTAAGTGTGTATATTATATATTATGGGGTCGATTAAGATCCTGTATTTTTTTTTCCGTACGACTCGTATCTGTATTTTTGTACGTACGATTCGTACAAGTCACGTCCGACCCGTGAAGTACGATCCGTATGGGAAAAAGTACATACGGATCGGCCCGATCCGTACGAATCGTAGCGGGAAAATTAGTTCGAGACAGACCCGGACACTTCTCCGTACAAATCGTAAAAATGAAGTCCGACCGTACTAGTACAATTCGGACCAGCGTTACAATTTACGATTCGTACGGAAAATGTCCCGTACACGGGGAATGACTTTGGCCGCTATGAAGCGAAGTTTGTTCGCACCGTACCCCCAGCGCGAATGTATGGTGCGTACCCCCAGCGTGTAGGTACGCACCGTACCCCCAGCGCGAATGTATGGTACGTACCCCCAGCGCGTAGGTACGCACCGTACCCCCAGCGCGAATGTACGATGTGTACCCCCAGTGCGTAGGTATGCACCGTACCCCCAGCACGAATGTACGGTGCATACCCCCAGCGCGTAGGTACACACCGTACCCCCAGCATGTATGTACGGTGCGTACACCCAGCGCGTATGTACGCACCGTACCCCAATAGCGATTGTACGGTGCGTACCCCCAACATCGCGTATGTACGGTGGATGATGCGGGTACGCGATGTTGTGGGTACGCACCGTACATTTGCTATGGGGGTACGGTGCGTACATACGCGCTGGGGGTCTACGCACCCGCACCGTACAGAAGCAATGGGGTGTACGCACCGTACATAGCAGTGTCCGTGTATGCGCCGTACATACACAACGTATGGGGGTGTGTGGCTGTACAACTCGTACCCCAGTACCGTACTGAACCACGGACACTGTAAAACAGCACAAGGAGGACCTATTCGACTCGCACAACACCACAAAACACGTCTACACTGCACAAAGAATGAAAAGGACTGACCTGGACACATCCAAACAGGCAAACAGAGGGGCAACCTCACAACCACCCCTTATAACACACCCTCCAACAATTCAAACTGAGCCCCACCCACAAATGGACCAATAAAAAGGGACCACACACACAAACCATGAGCCATTGCAACAGACTCACCACTGCTACAGAGCACACACGAACCACTGCACCCATCCACCTAAACATATACACCTACACACACCCCCCTTCACACATACCCCCTCTACACATTCACACACACACCGTCACATTCAGACCCACACACCCACAACCATCCACACCCTCACCCCACACCATGCCCACCGACAGGAATCCAAAGTTCACAAGGGAGGAGCTGGACATCCTTGTCAATGAAGTCATCAGAGTCGAGCCACAGCTCTTTGGAACATTGGTCAGACAGACCAGCATAGCTGAAAAATCACGCCTGTGGCAGAGGATCGTCGAGCGGGTGAATGCTGTCGCACCCATCAGAAGGACCAGGAATGAATGCCAAGCCAGGTGGTACGATCTGCGGAGGGCGGTCAAGAGAAAAATGAATGAAGAGCACACCCAGACCAACATCACTGGAGGTGGCGCGCCCCGCAGGCCAGTACATTACCATCCCTAGGAGGAGAAAGTGATGGCCATGCTTCCGCCGGTGGGAGTACATGGACTCCAAGGACTTCCAGAGCCTGGTGAGTACACAAACCACTTACGTAACATGGGGGTAATGGCATCCACACCCCAACTACACCTAATGCATGCAACTACCCACAAGCCCTCACCCGCCAGAACCACAGTCACAAACAACGCGAATGCCAATAACATGTGTATGCCCCATTGAGAAAGCAAGTCCATGCCATGTCCTATGCTACACGAAGCACCAACTCAAGAATGGATGTCCCGAATGCTGGGAGGGTGGGTGCACCAAAACGCATTTTGAATTCCAAATCAGCCACAATTGCCCTCATCCCATATGGCCCAGCTACATACCCATGCACCATGCGCAATGCACAGGGATAGGGAAAGTACTGACAAGATAGCTCACACTTGGCCCTGGTGTAGGTAGCACAAGGCCCTCCTGTGACCAGTGCAAACAGAAACACCAACACAACAAGGTCAGATATCTAGGATAGGAACTCACACTCACTGTCATGGCAGCATGCTCCATGGGGGGGACAGCTACATCACCTGGGAGCCCCAGTGCCAAATCACACTACACACACCAGCAGGCCCTGTCACACACACCCCTTACACAAGCAGACACCACCAGGACAGGCAATGGATTTACCCACTGCCACAATGGACATGTAACACAACAACACCAATACCTAGCCGAAGAAGCATCCAAGCCACAAATGGACATGTCAAAGACTCAGGCGAACATATCAATCTGTACCCCGCAACATACCCATACACAAGTGAACATTGAGGAGAATGCTAGGCACATACAACTACCTGGAGGAACTGTGCCAACTTGAATATGTATGAAACATGCATGTTGCATTAAACAGCTTTAACATTGTCTCTCTCTCACACACAGGGCAACGTGATGAACATCCCCCCAACAATGGGGGTGAAGAATCGCAGTCACAGGCTCGGGAGGAACCGGATCCCACCAGCAGCGACGCCTCTCAACACTCCGCGGATGACCCCGACCGACCTGGACCCTCTGGTGTCCAAGCGCCTGCAGCACCTGGTTCAGGAACATCTGTGCCAACCACCACCCCCATTCCTGCCACATCACAGGAGACACCCAGGAGCCCTGCCCGCAGTGAACAGAGCCAGTCTGACCAGGAGGGACAAGGTGCGGCGGGCACCCAGGAGGAGGCAGACAGCACCGCCACTGCCATCCCTCAGGGGTCCCGTCGACCCGATGTGCCCACAACGGCAGGCCCAGCTCGTGTGGGCAGGGGTGGCGGGAGTGGAGGCAGGCGGAGGCGAGAACCTGACCAGCCAGCTGAAGGGACCGGTATGTCACACATCTGCAACATCATGGAGGCATACCGGAGTGACACCAGGTAGATCAGCCAGGTAATGGGGACCCTCACAGAGATCAAAAACCAGCAGGCCGAGCAACACGCCAGTCAACAACAACACCAAGGACGGATGGAGGCAAGACTGGCTGAGCTCCTGGCGGTGCAAAGAGACATAAGCCATTCACTCCGTCGGATCGCCGACAACATGGGCAACCCTCCCTGTGACACCAGGCGCAGACCAGCATCAGCCACAGGGAGGGAGGAGGAGGAGGATTCGTCCGACGGAGCGTCCCAAACATTGTCAGGGCCTGCATCTGAGGGTCCCCGGAGGAAGGTTGGTCGTCCACGGAAAAGACCGTGAGAGGCAGCGGGCCATCCACATCTCCCAGGTCACCTGGCCAGGCACCTGCCCTTCATGTGCGACCGCATCACCCCATTGACTGACATCATCTGCCACATGGACTTGCTGGTCACAGTCTGACCAATGATGCCAAACACTGTGGGCTGGACTCTGACATGGAGCCTAACACTCACCTGTGATGGCCTCAAGCTGCTGAGGGGGTGCTTGCTATATTATTTTGACAGACAAATTTGGTAGAGTTACATGAAGGTGTAGAGGTCATGGGTCATGTTGATGTGCCCGGGGAGGGAGTACCAGGTCTGTTTTGCGAGGTGGGAGAACTATCTCCTGCATGCAGAGGTCATGTGGATGTGATGAATGGTGGCCAGGGCAAGGTGGGCTGCATGGAGTAGGGCCAACATGGTGTTGGATGACACACGTCCAAGGTCGGTTTGGGTCAGGGGTTGTGGACTGCCTCCTGAGTGTGGTTGAGGAGTCTGAAGGTGATCCTGCAGCACACAGTGAGCCATTGTACCTATCTCAGGTAGACGGTGATGTGGCTGGGGCGGGGGATGTTGCAGATGAGGTGTGCGGATGCACCCTGGATGTGGATAAGTTCTCCTGCATGTTTGCTGTTGTCCTCTGTAGAGGCTGGTGCTGTATTTTAGCCGACTGGCGTCCTGGACCAGCGGGACGGTCTGTCTTGCCTTGGAGTGGAACTATCTGGGGGCCATCAGCAACATGTGGAGGCTGTTGCAGCATGAGGTACAGATGTTGGTGAATTGCATGTTAATTGTGAGCGATGGGTCCATGACAAACACCAGCTTGCCTGCGTGGCCACTGGGTGCTGGTGCGGTGCACAGACCAGTGGGACGGAAGGAGTTGACCCAGCCGTAAGGGGACAATCCTCAGATGATGACCTCTGTCAAGTCCAAGGAGACATTCATGATGCACAGGACGTGGGCTTCAAGGATGCCGAATGATGTGGTTGAGAAGTTGTGTGGGAAGGGGCCTGATGGAGAGCCAGAGTGGATGGTGCACATGATCACGGTTGTGTACTTGCTGCTGATGGGAGTCCATGACCTGAGGGGGGTTTGTCCAGCGGAAAATAGTGCCGTCTGCCTCTGTGTGCCAAGGCTGTTGTCCATGGCCATGAGCTTGCAGTGGTACAAAGTAGCAAGGGGTGGGATCTGCCTTGCAAGGGTGGGGTGTCTTGGATGGAAATCTGCTGTCAGTTCACTCACAATGCTGAAGAGCTCCTTGATGTCGTGTGTTTGGGTGTCTCGGCACTATCTGAAGGATCTCCACTTGTCCTTGCTGAAGATATGGTGATGGCTGTGTGTGGTGTTTTCCAGGGCTGTAAGGAAAATGATGGCTCTTTGTGTTGCAAGGTTCGCACAAGAGTCCGGCTAGGTCTGTAGGAGTCCAGTAGGTCTGCCTTGTCCCAGGTGCCTTAACTGTTGTTGTGCTTCACAGGAAAGTCCGTCAATGTGGTTAGATTGATGGATCAGTTGCTGATCCAGTGTGTGAGTTTGGAGGGTGTGGCGGTGGTGTTGTTTTGAGTGTCCCACACAGCTTGTCTGTGGCGACTTACATCTGGCATCTGTGAGGGATCGGTAGCAGGGTGAGTGGCACTGTGTTGCTTGTTGGAGACGTGGATTCAAATGTTGATGGACCAATGATGGATGGTGGTGTGTGTCCCCTCCAGCAAGAAGTTACTGGCCCCCAGCCACATGTAGCCTGTGGAGGTGAGGGCCTGCGTGCAGATGTACGTGTTGATGGCTTAGCGGAATTGTGGTTGTAGGCCTGCAGATCTGTAGATGAGTGTTACTCCGAGGGTTGCTATGGAGTTGCTGCAAACCCGGACTTGTGACTCTGGGGGTGTACTTGTCAATAATTACCTATTCAGCCCCCGGGAGTGGTGTTGGCATCCCTGCGGGTTATCTTGTATCCGTCTGAGATGGCAATCAAGACGTCATGTGCGAAGGATGCTTTTGTCCAGGTTGCTGTCATGAAGGTGATGTGTGGGGCTGCAGCGTTGAGGAGGTAACAGAGTCCAATGGCGTGCTGGTGGATGGAGCGGGTGTGGAGTAGGAGGCACCTAACCTGGTTGGAATGACAGGGTCTGGGAGGCTGGGCAGCGCTGTGTAGGCAGTTAGAGTAGCACACTCAGAATGCGAAGGTGTCGTGTGTGTGCTTAGGGGTTGCCTGATGGCAGGAGGATGATTGTCACGAGGACATTGCTTGGAGAGTGGCTGCAGCATGAGCCTGTTGTGTGATGTGGGTAATGCAAAGACTAGAGGGTCGTGCACTGTGCATGTTGCAGGCGCTGACGGTCCGTCCATTTGCACGGCGCTGGGGCTACAGTGGCACAGAAAAGCTGCTGGCTGCATTACAAATGGGTGGAGGGGGAAGGGCTGAGCATTTCAGAGGCGTGGGGGTTGCAGAATCAGGGCACTCGTAGTGGCGGGGCCGCAGGTGAGGCAGCAGCAGGCAGAAGGGGTTAGAAATCAGGCAAAAATCAACACACAAAGACAAGGAGGTCTGCAAGGCACAGTGCAACAGGTGTATGTCAAGGAAGGAGTGTCAGCTCACTCATGGGTCACTCCCAGAAAGTGTATGATCAATCACCATAAATGACAGCCACTGTGTCAGGCAACAAAATGCAGAGATGCGCAAAGGAGACACCCCATCAGCAGGCATTCACGTCCCGTTGTGGGCAGTAACCTGCACAAATACATACACAACCAGGCACGTCATGCACAATAGAGATCCTTAGCCATGAAGCACTGCATGCATGTTGCCAAAGTACACATACACTCATATGCCCAATCTTTGCCAAGTCTGCCATAGATGACGCATGCAAACTGGTAAGAGATCTGCAGTGACCGAGATGAGGCACTTTGGATTGAGCTGAAGCCCTTTATTCCACATACACACACAAAGGGATATGCCTCCATATTAACAGACTCACAGGTCAGTTGACAGAACATGTGGGACATACGCTGGACACCCCCTTCACAACACGGATGATGTCAATCCCAATGACCTGGCACACAAGGTAAGGGGATGGGCAGAACACATCCTGCTGCACACTAAGAGGCTGCAATTCCCCATAGAGCATGTTGTTGTGATATCCCCCACTATGTCCACCGGTAGCCTCTGCAATGTTTCAGAGCCAAGGTACACACACATTGAAGCCTTCATCAGACGCCATATTCCACTACAGATGACTGTCAAGAAGGCTGACTATCATGTCATGGGAGTGATGCTACATGTCATATGCTCCATGGTGAGAAGACATGTATGCATGGTACCACAACATGCACAGAAGCAGTCACCACACATTCACAACCTGTATCACCACAAAAAAGCCTTGCTGCAATACCCAAACTGACATTTCCACATGTCCGTGCATGGAACGCTGATTCAGCACACGTTGCAATCCACACGAGGAATAGCAGGAGAACAACGATGACACAACCAGACAACAGGTGCCAAATACCTGGGAATGACAGACACACGAGAAGTCACCAAGAAAAGATTCTCAACGCACACATAGAAGTGTACAAAACAGCAACAATGTTGGACACATGTAAATTGCCAATCAAGTCTCTCAGCAAAACTGTGTTGCATTACATCATTACTCGAGTGACACATAAGAACACACATCCAAGTCACTGTGCATTCAGTCAGCTGGACACACACATTGCAACACATGCCACTCAACGCTACAAGCTTGCACACTCATAGCCAGTGACTCACCATTATGAGAAGAAGTTGCGTATGAGCTGACTCCAGATATCATCCCCCTCCTCCTCATCATCACTAGCCTCGTGACCAAGCCCTTGATCCGCCACGGGTGGATGCTCCTGCTCATCTGGATCCAGGATGAGTGGCACAGCCTTCTCAACTGCCATGTTGTGCAGCATGCAGCAAACAATGAAGATCTTGCAGACCTTCTCCGGGGCATAAGGGAGGGACCCGCCTGTCTTGTCCAGGCACCGGAATGGGCTCTTCAGGAGTCCAAATGTCCTCTCAATCACTCGCCTGGTCTGGCCGTGTGCATCGTTGTACCGGTGATCTGCAGCTGTTCTTGGGTTGCGGAGAGGTGTCAGCAGCCATGGCATGTTGGGATAGCCAGAGTCCCCTACATGGAAACACCATGTAAATAAGTTGGTCATGAGATGCCGTAAGAGACAAAGATACCGCAACACATAGGACAAAAAGACTATACCCAACAAGCCATGCTCATTCATTGTGCAGCCGCAGCATCATTAGTGGCACCCTGCTACGCCTCATGATGTAGGCATCGTGTGCTGATCCTGGAAAACATGCACAGACATGGGAAATCAGCATGTTAGCAAGACACACCACAAGGGCATTTATCGAGTGGTAATGTTTGCGGTTGCGATAGGCTTGTTCCTGTGCCAGTGGTGGTACAAAAGCCACATGTGTACCATCAATGGACCCAATTACATGGGGCATAGAAATCCCCCTTGACATCCCTCAACCCCTCTGGACTTGGAAATTTGATGTATACATCAAGGTGCTCCAACATGGCTGCTAAAACATCACACAGGACACGGCTGAACATAGTCTGGGACATCCCACCCACATCAGCTATGGTGAATTGAAACGTACCTGTTGCAAAATAATGTAAGGCTGCCATCACCTTCATCTTAGGGGTCAGCGCAGTAGGATACCTGTGTCGCGGTTGGAGGTGTGGTGCCAGCCTGTTTTTCAGGTCCTCAATCAACTGTTGAGTGAATCTGTAATGGCGGATGCAGGAACGTTCCATCATGGCACCCAAGTCTGGCATTAGTCTTGGGACAGGTGGTGCCCTGCAAAACATAGTTTAGGGAATGAAGATTGAGAGTCGGCAAACATCAGTGTCAATGAACATAGCACATGCTACACTGCTAATACACATCAGGTAACTATGGAGTCTGGTGTGTGCAATACATCCAGGACACAGATGGCAGCTTGCTGGCAATCCTACAAAATGCATGATACACCTGTTGATTGTCAAGTCAACATGACATGCCCTGAAAAGATTTGGGGGCCAGTCTGAGTGAAGAGCCCTAGATATGACCGGAGTGACACACAACCACATAGCTGCATTTGAAGGATGTCATCTCATCCAGACAGCTGACTGCAAGGCACATGCACAGGTCACATGGAATGTCAAATGTACATGTCAAACACAGTGCGATGAAGGGGTACACGTGACAACACAAAGACACAGCCATTGAGACGACAAACACATTTATGACTGAAAATATATGATGTCCCATGCACACAGACCCTACAGCCTTGGGAATCCACATGTGGCATGGTGTGCATAGATGTGTTACATGCCCATCTCCACACAGACCCCTGTTGGATGCACCAACAGCAGATGCCATTGACGGGACACTGACATGAAGCTCATGAGAACACATGACACACAGCCGGCATAGTCCCAAAGGGGCACGCTGATCGTGACAGGTCAGTTCATAAGTGTCCCTGTCCCTGGCATCAGGAGACAGGTGCGGGTGTTGATGACTGTGCCACCCACTGCTGCTATGCATGATACAGTTGCACTACAGACACACATGTGGCACGTGTCAAGGTGATGTGTGCCACATCTTGCCCCATCACACATGACATGTGTCCACAGGTCAGAACACATCAATTGTGCAACGAGATGGAAGGACCTGTGCAAGATCACAGGCTAACACACCTAGGGCCTGCACCCGAAAGTATGCAATGATAAGTACTTGATGGACATCCATGTGCGACACGTAGCCCTCCATTCCTGGAATGTGTACGGCTGTATCACCATTGTAAGTGTTTGAAATGCGTACACGTACGTGTAGGCACTGTTAGTACACGTACGTGTACAACTGGTGCGTACACGTCCGTGTACAACTGGTGCGTACACGGACATGTACAAGTACGTGTAGGCACTGGTAGTACACGTACGTGTACAACTGGTGCGTACACGGACGTGTACAACTGGTGCGTATACGTACATGTACAAGTACGTGTAGGCACTGGTAGTACACATACGTGTACAACTGGTGCGTAATCGGACGTGTACAACTGGTGCGTACACGTACGTGTACTACCAGTGCCTACACGTACCTGTACACGTATGTGTACGCACCACTTGTACACGTACGTTAACTACCAGTGCCTACACGTACGTGTACTACCAGTGCCTACACGTACGTGTACAGGTACGTGTAGGCACTGGTAGTACACGTACGTGTACAACTGGTGCGCACACGGACGTGTACAACTGGTGCGTACACGTACATGTACTACCAGTGCCTACACGTACCTGTTCACGTACGTGTACGCACCAGTAGTACATGTATGTGTACTACCAGTGCCTACATGTATGTGTACTACCAGTGCCTACACGTACGTGTACAGGTACATGTAGGCACTGGTAGTACATGTACGTGAACAACTGGTGCGTACACGTAAGTGTACAACTGGTTGCTTACACGTACGTGTACTACCAGTGCCTACACGTACCTGTACATGTACGTGTAGGCACTGGTAGTACACCTACGTGTACTACTGGTGCGTACACGTACGTGAACAGGTACGTGTAGGCACTGGTAGTACACGTACGTGTACGCACCAGTTGTACACGTACCTGTACACGTATGTGTAGGCACTGGTAGTACACGTACGTGTAGGCGCTGGTAGTTAACGTACGTGTAAAAGTGGTGCGTACACATACGTGTACAGGTACGTGTAGGCAATGGTAGTACACGTACGTGTACGCACCAGTTGTACACGTCCGAGTACGCACCAGTTGTACACGTACGTGTACTACCAGTGCCTACACGTACTTGTACATGTACGTGTATGCACCAGTTGTACACGTCCGTGTACGCACCAGTTGTACACGTACATGTACTACCAGTGCCTACACGTACTTGTACATGTCCGTGTACGCACCAGTTGTACATGGACGTGTACGCACCAGTTGTACACGTACATGTACTACCAGTGCCTACATGTACGTGTACTACCAGTGCCTACGCGTACGTGTACAGGTACATGTAGGCACTGGTAGTACATGTACGTGTACAACTGGTGCGTACACGTACGTGTACAACTGGTTTCGTACACGTACGAGTACTACCAGTGCCTACACGTACCTGTACATGTACGTGTAGGCACTGGTAGTAGACGTACGTGTACTACTGGTGCATACACGTCCGTGAACAGGTACGTGTAGGCACTGGTAGTACACGTACGTGTACGCGCCAGTTGTACACGTCCGTGTATGCACCAGTTGTACACGTACGTGTACTACCAGTGCCTACACGTACCTGTACACGTACGTGTAGGCACTGGTAGTACACGTACGTGTAGGCACTGGTAGTTAACGTACGTGTACAAGTGGTGCGTACACATACGTGTACAGGTACGTATAGGCACTGGTAGTACACGTACGTGTACGCACCAGTTGTACATGTCCGAGTGCGCACCAGTTGTACACGTACGTGTACTACCAGTGCCTACACGTACTTGTACATGTACGTGTACGCACCAGTTGTACACGTCCATGTACGCACCAGTTGTACACGTACTTGTATTACCAGTGCCTACACGTACTTGTACATGTCCGTGTACGCACCACTTGTACACGGACGTGTACGCACCAGTTGTACACGTACATGTACTACCAGTGCCTACATGTACCTGTACACGTACGCGTAGGCACTGGTAGTACACATACATGTAGGCACTGGTAGTACACGTACGTGTACAACTGGTGCGTACACGTCCGTGTACAACTGGTGCGTACACGGACATGTACAAGTACGTGTAGGCACTGGTAGTACATGTACGTGTACAACTGGTGCGTACACGGACGTGTACAACTGGTGCGTACACGTACATGTACAAGTACGTGTAGGCACTGGTAGTACACATACGTGTACAACTGGTGCGTACTCGGACGTGTACAACTGGTGCGTACACGTACGTGTACTACCAGTGCCTACACGTACCTGTACACGTATGTGTACGCACCACTTGTACACGTGCGTTAACTACCAGTGCCTACACGTACGTGTACTACCAGTGCCTACACGTACGTGTACTACCAGTGCCTACACGTACGTGTACAGGTACGTGTAGGCACTGGTAGTACACGTACGTGTACAACTGGTGCGCACACGGACGTGTACAACTGGTGCGTACACGTACGTGTACTACCAGTGCCTACACGTACCTGTTCACGTACGTGTACGCACCAGTAGTACACGTATGTGTACTACCAGTGCCTACATGTACGTGTACTACCAGTGCCTACGCGTACGTGTACAGGTACATGTAGGCACTGGTAGTACATGTACGTGTACAACTGGTGCGTACACGTACGTGTACAACTGGTTGCGTACACATACGTGTACTACCAGTGCCTACATGTACCTGTACACGTACGCGTAGGCACTGGTAGTACACATACATGTAGGCACTGGTGTGCACGTACGTGTACGCACCAATTGTACACGTCCGTGTACGCACCAGTTGTACACGTACGTGTACTACCAGTGCCTACACATGGTGCTTACACGTACGTGTACACGTACGTGTACGCACCAGTTGTACACGTACGTGTACTACCAGTGCCTACACGTACGTGTACTACCAGTGCCTACGCATACGTGTACAGGTACATGTAGGCACTGGTAGTACACGTACGTGTACAACTGGTGCGTACACGTACGTGTACAACTGGTTGCGTACACGTATGTGTACTACCAGTGCCTACACGTACTGGTACACATACGTGTACGCACCAGTTGTACATGTACGTGTACTACCAGTGCCTACACGTACGTGTACAGGTACGTGTAGGCACTGGTAGTAAACGTACGTGTACAACTGGTGCGTACACGTATGTGTACTACCAGTGCCTACACGGACATGTACAAGTACGTGTAGGCACTGGTAGTACACCTGTGTACAACTGGTGCGTACATGGACGTGTACAACTGGTGCGTACACGTACATGTACAAGTACGTGTAGGCACTGGTAGTACACGTACGTGTACAACTGGCGCGTACTCGGACGTGTACAACTGGTGCGTACACGTACGTGTACTACCAGTGCCTACATGTACCTGTACATGTATGTGTACGCACCAGTTGTACACGTACGTGAACTACCAGTGCCTACACGTACGTGTACTACCAGTGCCTACATGTATGTGTAGGCACTGGTAGTACACGTACGTGTACAACTGGTGCGTACACGGATGTGTACAACTGGTGCGTACACGTACCTGTACTACCAGTGCCTACACGTACATGTTCACATACGTGTAGGCACCAGTAGTACACGTACGTGTACTACCAGTGCCTACATGTATGTGTACAGGTACGTGTAGGCACTGGTAGTACACGTACGTGTACAACTGTTGCGTACACGTACGTGTACAACTGGTGCATACACGGATGTGTACAACTGGTGCGTACACGTATGTGTAGACGTACGTGTACGCACCAGTTGTACACGTACATGTACTACCAGTGTCTACACGTACGTGTACTACCAGTGCCTACGCGTACGTGTACAGGTACATGTATGCACTGGTAGTACACGTACGTGTACAACTGGTGCGTACACGTACGTGTACAACTGGTGCGTACACGTACGTGTACTACCAGTGCCTACATGTACCTGTACACATACATGTACGCACCAGTTGTACACGTACGTGTACTACCAGTGCCTACACGTACGTGTACTAACAGTGTCTACACGTACATGTACAGGTACGTGTAGGCACTGGTAGTACACGTACGTGTACAACTGGTGCATACACGTACGTGTACTACCAGTGCCTACACGTACCTGTACACATACATGTACGCACCAGTTGTACATGGACGTGTACTACCAGTGCCTACACGTACCTGTACACGTACGTGTACGCACCAGTTGAACACGTAGGTGTACTACCAGTGCCTACACGTACCTGTACACGTACGTGTACCACCAGTGCCTACACGTACGTGTACAGGTACGTGTAGGCACAAGTAGTACACGTACGTGTACGCACCAGTGGTACAATTACGTGTACGCACCAGTTGTACACGTACGTGTACTAACAGTGCCTACACGTACGTGTACTAACAGTGCCTACACGTACGTGTCAAACGCACAGTGCAACTGGTGCCATAGGGGTACGTGTGAAACGCACCGTACCTGTGTGTGGCTTTCAAATTTACATAGGGGACACATAAGGGACAGGTATTAGGCCCTAAATGCATGGATACCGAGTTTTGTCATCAAGTGGTTGTTGACTTGACATGATGCTCTAAATGTGAACGATGCAAATGCTGTCACTGCTGTATGTTTAAAGGGATTGGAGTAAACGTAAGATGCGAATGAATCAGACCAATCACTATGTACTCCTCAAAATGAATGGCCCTCAGCAAGACTGATATAAGGCAGCCAAAAGCCATGAGAGGGCACTTGCCTGCACAACTTTCCTGTCGACAACATTGCTGCTGTCTCTGCTTCCCTGGACCATGTCTCGTGCTGTGGAGAGGGTCCAGCCATTCACCCTGGAGGAGAATCAGGCCCTGCTGGACGTCCTCCTCCCACAGTACACCAGCCTGTATGGGAGACCAGGGGAGCAGGTGAGTTCTGAGTCCACTACCTTTGCCTATGCACCTGTTGTGTGACAGTCAATATTGTGTCCAGGTGGGACTGACATGCAATGTTGTTCAGAGTGTGTCCCGGGTGGGGGGCATGCTTATGTCACTCATGCAGTGCATCATGTAGTTCCTGTGTGCACTCCTCACTTGCATGGTGCTTACAGTGACTTTCACTGCATAGTGCATGAGACATTCAGCCTGGCTAATCCTTGGGGGCTTTTCTTCATGTTGTCCTGAGGTGATTCAGTGTTCCCCCCGGTGTGACAGGTGACTGTACCCACAGATGTGTATGAGTTGGGTGGACCTGTGGTGAGAGTGTCCAAATGACGTGTACGACCTCATGGACATTGACGTGTGTGAATGTTCCTTGTCATGTGGGTGAGTGTCTATGTGAAGTGTTGCAACACAGCTGCATGTTGAAGGCTACTGATCTAACAATCTGATGTGAAAAGTGAGCCGTGCTTTGTGTCTGACTTGCAGAGCTGCCACGACCCCTGTGACTCCCCCCTGGCAAATGGCACATGTGCAGATTGAGGGTTGTATCCGCTGTAGTGAATGACAGGCCAGTGCTCAGTGGCTGGGTGTGTCTGGCTAGTCTGTTGAGGGTGCGTCAGTGGAGTGGGACATGTGACTGCATGGCACGTGCTGCCCATCAGCCTGCTGTTGCATGTGCTGCACAGTGTGTGGCATGTTCATTGAGTGTTTTGCACCCCTCATGCCACCTGTAGACTTTCAATGCCATGTACTGCATTGGCGCTTGCACACAGGCCACTTGCATGTTGTGAATGAGGCTATTCCTGTCAGCATCCTATGCCCTGTTCAACATTTCTAAGATGTTCTGATGTGTGTTTCTGGGACATGGAGCAGGTGTATTGATGTTGTGTCACTTTGTCATCCTGACAGGTAACTGCCTACGAGAAAGGGGTCATCTGGACCAACGTCGTCAGGGCCGTGAGGACTGCGGGGGCGTGATCGGCAGCTGGCCCAGGTCCGCAAGAGGTGGCAGGACATCCGGTGCTGGACCCGGCGGATCGCCCGGGTCCAGCTGAAGCTCTCTCCACCTCGCCGCCACGGCGGACGCCGACACCTGACCCTCCACATGGAACATGTCCTGGCGGTGGTCTTCCCTGACCTCGATAGGCAGTTAGAGGGACTGCAGCAAGGAGGGGGTAGGTACATGGCTTTTTGTTGTGTTATGTGTCGCCAGCTTTAGGAAGTGCTATTTTGCATGAATACACTCCCAGAGTTCATATGTGCAGTGCATTTTCTCTTTCTAAATGTCACCTGGGCATCTTTTTCATCCCTTCCTCTCCTTGACATGTGTCCCCTGGTGTGTGTTTTTAATCACATTTGCACATGGTCATCTATGGTGCCAGTACATCTAAGTGCACATTGCTTTCTGCATCATGTGGGAGGGTGGTCTGTGACTTGTGTCGGTACCTTGCCTGTGCCATGACCTGTTCACTATGTAGGGGGTCCATAGTTGTTGTTACTGATGCTGATTCTCAACATAGGAGTGTGAGCCTTCAACTGGACACCCTTGCAGCATGCATGTGCAATGTTGTGGCCTCAGACATGATGTGCATGAGTGTGAGATATGCATAGTGCCATGACGGTTGTACATGGTAGAGTCAGCTCAGTCCAGGACCATGGAGCAGTGTGCCCACTACAGTCCCCTGAGACACCCTGGCCTCCTAATCATGTGTGTCATCCAACACTGTACATTCTCTGTGTGTGCTGAATAGGTCTGCCTCTGTGGCATTGTTCCCTGCTCTACTTTGATTTGGTTAATGTGTGCTACATGTGTCCACTGGACAGGGATACAACATTTTGCTTGTGCATACTCACACTGGGCAGTGCCTGTGTGGCTATTCACAAGAATCTGTTGATGGTTGTTTGTTACATATGTGTTGTCAGCCCCACGAGGTGATGTGGTGTCAATGAAGCAATTTTGCAAGCACAGTTGTTGTAACCCTGAATAAGAGGTGTCACTTCTTGATCTGTACACATCACATAGACTCAGGTATTGGGGGGGTGGGTGCGGGAGAGGCATACATGTGCAACTCAGATTTTTAAGTTACAGGTCTGACTTGTGTGTGAGAATTGCCTGGACTAAAATACACTGGGCAGTGCCCCTGTGATGCTGGCCAGTGCTCAATGTACGTGCTTTGCAGCCTGTGTCTTTTTTTTTACCAACAAGAATCCTGCTCATACATTATTTGGCACGTGTGTGGTTCTGATGCAACGCAGTTTGGACTGTGTGTGCTGACATCTGTGTGTACATTCAGGCTTGCCATGAGGTTGTCCCCACAGTACAGCTGGCCTTTTTTAACACCCAATTGCAGTCCCATTGGCTTATGCATTGTCCTGGGTGTGGACATGGGTGCCACTCCAGATGACAGGCAGTAGGTCATATGTGTAGCCAACGGTGTAATCAGGTGACGGATGGCCTGGTGACAACTGACATGATTCTAGTTGTTACTCTCCTCCCCTTGTGTATGGCTGAACGCTGAATGCTGACATTCAATCTACGTTTTTCTCTGGTGAGGTTGTGTGAATTTGGACTATGTGCCGGATTTTTTTAGTGGCAGTGGTGGACATCGTTTGACCGCGGAGGTCTTCATGCAGCCGAGCGAGTTTCGAGCAAGTTCCGAGTCCCGTTTACAAGCCAGGGTGCGGGACTGAGTTAATGTTTTTTCGGCTGATTTGGGCGTATACGTTTTTTTCTTTCTCGTGCATCAGAATAGAGCGGTGCAGAGAACAGAGCGGATGATCTTGATTGGCAGCGGCGGTGAGTTGGCTGCCCCGGCGTGGTGTAAGGAATTAGGAGCCGCTAGGTTTTGGCGGCAGATTCCAGGGAGACTCTCTTTTAGGTCTGGAGGATTGTTTGCCGGACGGGAAGTATATCAGGTTGTCAGCACTCCCGGTAAGGCATTTAATACTGATAGTTTCCCTATTAATAATACATGTTCAAGAAATAAGTCATATATCCTCTTCCAGGGTGATGTGAGATCTCAGGGATCTCAGCAGTACAAAGCAAACAACCACGGTGTGGGCCTGAGCTTAGATTTTTATAAGCCCATAAAAACCAGTATAAAACAGGCCACGTATATCCAGTACAGGTACCAGGATCAGGTTTCCTGTATGGAGGAGGGAGAACACGGTGCGGCTACTGCTTCTATTGGTGTACAGTTAAAAAGCTTTTGGATTAGCCGTGGCTGTAAATCTGGTACTTCTCCCCAGTGTGGGATAACTCGCTATACATTGCAAAACCGGGGTACGAATCCGACTACTGTAACAATACCCTCAAAGCCAATAATCTCCCCGCCAGTGATACAACCGAAGGTGAGAACGAGGAGAGGCAAGATAAGCCTTGGTGAAGTGGACACCCCCCCAGGCAAGGGGAAAATTAAGAAGGTGAGAGCCGGTATATTGGGAGGGGCATCTGGCCTTCCTAAGGTCACACCATAATTGAAATCATACTATAAGGACTTATCCTTTAGTGGTGTAGATCAAGGAAAAAAGATGGCAGCAATCGGTACCGTAAATACTATAAGCGTTGTAACCACTACCAGTACCATGAGCACTGCAAGTAAAACCGTAAGAAATAATACGTCTATAAGTACTATAAGTGCTAATAATATCATGAGCACTACAACAACGATAGGTAAAGCGGCGAGGTAGAGCTCCATTACTGCCTGCTCGCTTTCTATACACCCCGCTCTTAGTACATCTAATTTAATAGACCCTATAGATCCATTGACTCACTCTACATCTTTCCCTATACAGGACATAGTACATCCAACAATAGTACTGTCAAACAGCTTTTCAGCTCTGGCCATTCAAGATGTGGCTCAAAACGAGGAGGATGAGCAGGCCCAGCAGGACAGCCGGACAATTGGGGAGGATAATTTAGGTGAAGAAGATTCACTAATAGCCATAGTAACATCTAAGGAGGGCACGCCCGCAGTGGCTCATACAGATAATACCCCCATAGTTCCAGATGTAATGCCTGCCCCTGGTACATTGGCGGATTTATTGCTAGGGCTAAAAGAGGACATTGGAAAACGTTTCACTATTTCGGAAGCAAATCAGAATGCGATCCAGGCTTTGTGTGAGACGCTTACCCGGAAGGTGGAGGAGGTTGCATCGAGGACGGATGCATTAGAAGTGGAGCTCCCAAAAATAAAGGAGGCACCAGGTGCTACAACAGTGGCTTACGATAAACTGGCTCAGCAGAACCGGGAAATGCGAGATGACATCGAGAGATTGGAAAACTATACGAGAAAGAACAACTTAACATTTTTGAACGTACCTGAGGACATTGAAGGAAGCGATATTAAGACATTTATTATAGCCCTTCTCAAAACAACAGTGCTAAAGGCATCCCCGGAAGTGGATCTGGACTTATCAGTAGACATTCAGCGGGTTCATCGTGATCCTTATAGGAGGAAACCAGGCAAAGAGCATCCAAGAAAGATATTGGTTAACTTTTTGACCTATGCCATTAAAGAAAAGATTCTATCATTGGCTCTCAAAATAGGCCATATAAAATCATCTTCCTTTACCAGTCCATTTTCATATATGATTCGCTCGGATGTCTCATCTATAACAGCTGCCAGACAATGGGAACTGGGCAAGTGGGTGGCACTACTCAACTCACTGGGGGCCCGTGCTCAGCTGAAGTTTCCGGCTTCACTCCGTGTGATGTGGAGTAACCATATGCATATTATACGTCAGGTGGAGGAAGCAGATATCCTGATAGACAGTATAAGGACTGGCAGTGAGGGGGGAAAGTAGAGAAAAATAGAGAATTTGAAGCAATTGGAAGCAGGTTAAGAGCTTCTTTGATATATGATAGGAAATATATTGTAAGCCACATATTAGCTATATTCTTGTTTTTTTTTTATATTAAGTGTGCTTATCTTAGAGCACAATCACCAGTTACTAATTTTGTCTTTTTTTTTTTTTCACTTTTTTCAACTCTGCACGAGGGGGGGGGGGGGGCGTCAAAGGGCGTATGCCCAGGAAGATAGGGAGGGTCCTCCAGGGAAGGAAGTGGGTTCTGGGGTGTTGTTAGGTGGGGGGACGGGTGAGGGTGGGGGGAAGGTTGGGAGGGGTAAAAAATCAAAATTTAAGTTCTCATCATACTCACCACGTTCTACTTTGGCGGAGTTCCTTATTAACCATATGGGGCTATGGGTGTAGGGTAAGGGGAGCATTCAATGACTAGTAATAAAGTTTTCTATATTTCCTGGAATGTTAGTGGGCTCCGTTGTCCGAGAAGAAGAAAGTTAGTTTTGAAGTATATAGAGCAATCTAAAGCTAAAATAGTTCTTCTTCAAGAAACCCATTTAAGTTTTAGTGAGGGCAATGAGCTCTTTGGTAAACTAAGATGGGTAGGGGCCTTCTGTTGTTCTGGACAATCTGTTGCAAGTAAGGGGGCAGCAATTCTGATAAAGACTGGGATAGGTGGTATCATAAGATCGACATTAACGGACCATACAGGAAGATGGGTAATGGCTCAGGTAGACCTTAGCGGGAAAACGCAGACTATTGTTTCATACTATGGGCCCAACATAGACGATCCTACTTACCTACTTAAAGTGCAATTTAATTTGGTCGAGGTCAGTTCACCCATTATTATGGGGAGGGCTTTAATGTCCTCCTTGATCCTAGACAGGATCGTTCTAATTATTTACAGCATGTTACCGCACTACGCTCTAGGCGCGCCATGGTTAATATGATGAATGAGATTGGACTTATTGATGCTTGGAAGGTCAAAGGGGGGGCAGCTCCAGGATATACCTATTTCAGTAAAAAGCATGGTCATGCATCGAGATTGGATTATATTTTAGTAGATAGGCATAGTTTAGAGAGCTTGGAAGATGTGAGAGTTCTACCTATTATTATATCGGATCACGCACCCATTATGTTCTCGGTTGTTATTAATGGGAACTCGATCATGGCACAACCAAGATGGACTTTAAAAAGGTCTGCACTACATAGTCAAAATATAGTTACATCTGTTAGATCATCTATAGATAACTATTTTATTGATAATGACGGCTCTACTCTCCCCGAGTACGTATGGGACGCCTGGAAAGCAAATATAAGAGGTCACCTCCATAGTCTAATTTGTTCGGAAAACAAGGAGGAGACGAGGAAGTTTAAAACTTTAGAGAACAAAATAACCTTGCTAGAGAATGCTCGACTGGGCGCTCAACAATTAAATTCCATACAGTTATTAGATGAGTTGGAATTCCTCAGATCAGAATACAGAGGGCTATTAGACCAAAAAATGAAGGCTCAATGGGACGTTCATGCCATGGATAACTATGAATACGGAAAGAGGGCCGGCGCAGTATTGGCAAGTAAGATTAGAACGGATAGGGTGCGGAACAATATAGATAGGTTAACGATAGATGACCAGGGGAATATATCCTGCAAACAGAAAGATATGGAAGATCATTTGCTCTCTATGTTTACTAAATTATATGAGGAAGAACCATCCTCCACACAGGAGAATTCTTTACGATGGTTGGAGAGTAAGGCCCTCCCCGGCTTGACAGATGAAGGCAGAACCATTCTTAATAGCCCCTTTACTGTGGACGAGGTTAGGGATCATATTAAAAAATAAAAAAATAACAAAGCAGCAGGGCCTGATGCCCTTCCGGGCGAAATATATAAAATCTTCGAGGAGAGTTCGGTTAAAAGATTATGTGAACTATTTAACTATATATATAGTACAAAGGGTAGGATACCAGCATCATGGAGGAAGTCTATTATTGTACTTATTTTAAAGCCAGGAAAGGACCCCCTCAGTGCAGACTCATATAGACCCATCTCCCTGCTAAACGCTGACTATAAAATCTTTACTAGTGTTTTGGCAGGGAGATTGGCTAAATTGGTCCCATAACTTATCAATATGGACCAGAAAGGCTTTGTGCCTGGCAGATACATTCATGAGTTGAATCTGCAGCTGATAGGAAGCATAGATTTAGCGGTGACACGGTCGGAGCCTCTGGCGGTGGCCGCATATGATGCAGCGAAGGCTTTCGACCGTGTCAATTGGGGATTTCTGTGGAACGTATTAGGGGTAATGGGTTTTGGTGAGACCTTTATTCAAACCATGAGAGGGTGCTGTGAGGGTACCTCGGCGGAAATTCTATTGAACGGCCGTCTAACATCAAGTTTCAATATAGGGACGGGCACTAGGCAGGGGTGCCCCATTTCCCCTCTCCTTTTTGACATCTACATTGAGCCGTTGGCACAAGCATTTAGGATTGACGAGACAATTACACCCTTTAAATATAAGGATTACAGTTGTAAGCTAGCTTTATATGCTGATGATCTTCTGATCTATTCGAGCAATCCCGTGGAAGTACTCCCTAGGGTAGAGGCGATAATGGCGGATTTTGGCCTCTACTCGGGTTATCAGTTAAATAATTCAAAAACAGAAATTATGTGTTGGGGGATTGATAACTGGGTAGGTCCTTGTAGCAGTCAGTTTAGATATCTAGGAATTATTATCCCTCCAGATATTAATAATATAGTTCAAATCAATATTAAGAAACTAT
This sequence comes from Triturus cristatus, assembly GCF_964204655.1. Classification (NCBI taxonomy): domain Eukaryota; kingdom Metazoa; phylum Chordata; class Amphibia; order Caudata; family Salamandridae; genus Triturus; species Triturus cristatus. The sequence continues at coordinate 907,136,149 of NC_140579.1, forward strand.
GTAAGGATATTGATCAGTTTTTTTCCAGATGGCAGAATCTTCCCCTCACAATATATGGCCGAGTCAATTTGGTTAAAATGGTTATTCTGCCTAAGTTGACTTATTTGTTTAATTCAATACCCCTCCCGTTTTCAGATAACATTTTGGCGAACATTCAGGGAAAGATTGGTAGTTTTATTTGGGCAAATAAAAATTCCAGGTTATCATGGAAAAAGCTAAAAAGAAGACTATTAAAAGGGGGGGCTAGCACTCCCAGATATAAATTGGTATGCTTTATCTTTCCAGCTGAAAAATATTAGGTGTCTTTTGTCATGTCCCGATGATTCTAATTGGGGGAGAATTCTGAACATAATGGTAGGTCTAGAGGGAGGAGAGACCAGGTTCTTATATAAATTTGGAGCATTAAAATACTACAAAAAAGTACGTCTAAAGGTATTAAAATCAACCCTCAGAGTCTGGAATAAAGTTAAAGGGAGATGGGGGATCAAATATTATTCTAAGTTTGCCCCAATTTGGGAATCTCCAGGTCAGCCCTCATGTTTAAGGGATAGTCTGTCCCTCCCTATTAGGAGAGCAGGAATAAACATTTGGTCTGATTTGATAACAATAGAGGGGGTTCTCCCGTGGGAGGTACTGAAGTCTAGGATTGGGGATTCTCTTTCTAGATTTAAATACATTCAACTCTGCTCCTGGTTTAAGGCCGAGAAAGAGAACATCGGAGGAAACTGGGAAATCGAGTGTGCTCTTTTATTCCAGGGCCTAGGAAGAGAGAAGTGGGGTTTTGGTACAGGAAAATGTTGGAAGCGGAGGAAGCGCAGTCCCCCTCACCAAATCGGGTTTGGAATTCTACGAGGCTGGAGGTAGACTCAGCTATTTTATATGATCATTCTTTAAAAATACTTTATAAATATGTTAGGACTGTCTCCCTTAAAAAGAATCATTTTTTCACTATAAACAGACTATATTATACACCAAAAAAACTTGCGAAGTTTGTAAACCCACCCCCTTTGTGCCCAAGATGTGGGCTCATAGAGGCGGATGATATCCATATTTTTTATGATTGTGTGGCAATCGGCCCCTTTTGGGGTAGAGTGGAGAGGGCTATTGCGAGTATTTTTAAATTAAAGCTATGTTTGAACCTAGCGAGAGTTATGTTTGGGTTGGATGCTGTTGGACCCGGCCTCGTAGAATGGCCCGACGTGCCCCCGCACCACCGAAACCTGGTACCTGCAGCCCCAAGCACAAGGCCCAGCCGACCCTCCCCACCAGGACACACGCACCGACCCGGACATCCCCGTCCATGGCCTCTCCCTTTCGGCCACCCCGGGCCCGCGTGCCCACTTCATGCACCAAGATGGCCGCCCGGCCCCAGCGCGACCCGGGCCTAGAGGCGCCACTCCGGCTGGAGGACATCACGCTTCCAGGGGATGAGAGAGGGAGGAGCAGTTTCTATCGCACCTCTGAACTCCCCTGGGACGATGGGTTTCGACCGGCCCTCCGGCCTCCCTGAGGGCTGGCTCCGTGCCTGCTGGGTGTCTGGGACTCCTCCCGACCCGGCCCTGAAAGGATCAAAAGACAATAGCAGGAAATCCCGACAAGCGACCCCCAGGTGACAAGACCCCTGCCTGCACAGACTCCGGACATCAAAGAGGGGTCGACCTATAACAAGGGGTGCTCTGGGTCTGTCCGCAGATTCGACGCTGGAACAACAAGAGCCTGCCGACGTGGTCGCGGCTCCTGAAACTTGGACCCTCCTGAGCCCTGCTGAGTGACTCGCGGCTCCCTGAAGATCGTAAGACCTCCGAACTTGTACCTGAGCCTGCTGAGTGACTCGCGGCTCCCTGAAGATCATAAGACCTCCGAACTTGTACCTGAGCCTGCTGAGTGACTCGCGGCTCCCTGAAGATCATAAGACCTCCGAACTTGTACCTGAGCCTGCTGAGTGACTCGCGGCTCCCTGAAGATCGTAAGACCTCCGAACTTGTGCCTGAGCCTGCTGAGTGACTCGCGGCTCCTTGAAGCTCGTAAGACCTCCGAACCTGTACCTGAGCCCGCTGAGTGACTCGCGGCTCCAACAGACTCTCATGGTCCCGCCGGACCCCGACTACAACAACGTATCCCCCAGCTCGAGGATTGTGAGCTGTGCGCCGGATACGTCCCTGCCTTGAACCTTTACCAGAGACTGTCCCGCTACCCCCTACCCCTTCTGAGACTCATTGAGCCCGTGCTCACCTTGTACATATTTGCAGTGATAACCTACTTGATAAAGATTGATTTTTAAGAATACCCGGTGTGGTCACTCTGTGTCGTGTGGTGCCAGAAGTACGATCCTAGATACGAGATTCTTCCCCCTGGGGAGTCTCCCGCCAGTGCCCGGCTACGATACCTCGAGGGTGGGTCTCAGGGTAGTCAGAACCCCTTCCAGGCTCCTCTGAGGTCGCCATCTAACATTGGTGGCAAGCGACGGGATTCGGGCCCATCACCTAGAGATCGTACCGTGAACGACGGAAGCACTACCGACAAACATGGCAGAAGGAAGCGCCGTGAGCCCCGCAGAAACCAACGCCAACAGGGTGTTCCAGGTGGAGCATCTAGAAGAATACACACACAAAGAGCTAAAGCAATTTTGCAAAGAACTTAAAATCGCTACCACTGGTCTCAACACTAAAGAAGATTTGCAGAAAGCACTGAAAACTTGGGTGGAGACCGGGGCCTCCCGCCCAGAAGGCACGGGGGAGCGCCCCGACAAAGCCGAACCCCCCCAAAGTGAAAGCAGCAGCAATCAGGTGCGAGGCATCGTACCAGACGGGGGCCTATCCCCGGAAGAGCTCGCGGACAGAGAGAGAAGTCGCAATCATGAACTCGAGTTAGCCAAACTCAAAATCGAGGGCGAATTGAAGTTAGCGGAAAAAAAGCTAGCAGTAGAGCAAATGCGTGCACAAGGCGAACTAGAAGAAAAGAAGCTCCAACGGGAGCACGAAGGAAGGAAGCTCCAACTGGAGCACGAACGCAGCTTGAAGGAACTCGAGCTCAAGGCCAGAAACGAGGAAGGGAGGCCCCCGGGAAACCGAGAGACGGCCTCCCCAGCGGAACAGAAGGTCCACATCCCTAAGGATGTGGTCAAGGAATATTATAAAAACGATGACATTCAGCAATGGTTCAGGGCCTACGAGGTCGCCATGACCTCCCATCGGATCCCGCAGAAGGACTGGGGGGCGGGGTTGTGGGGGCGGTTTCTGAGCGAAGGAAGGGACACCCTGCTCGACCTACCCCTCTCCCTGCAGACCTCCTACAGCCACATGAAAGAGGCTCTACTCACAAGATACGGCCTCACCCCAGAAATGTACCGTCAGCGATTCCGGGACTGCAGGAAGATCCCGGGCACCACCTGGGTGGAGTATGTAAACTTTTTCAGTCGGGCCTTCGATGGGTGGATCAAGGGCAGCAAAGTCACCACCCTTGCCGAACTCACTGACCTCATGTTGTGGGAACACCTGGCTGCGAACTGCTTCATAGAACTACGTCAGCATCTGCTTGACAGCAAGCTCACAGATCCCCGGAAGCTAGCTGTGGAGGCCGACCGCTGGACCAACACCCGGGTCTCCCGGGGTGTTGGACCCGGCCTCGTGGCGTGGTCCTTAACCCCCTGGATTGTGCCCGTTCCCCGCCCCGGCCTTCACGGGCCACCCGTCTGAACTGCACCAAGGCCCTTCACCCGGAGCTGCACGTGGTCGCATACTCCTCGTGGCTCCGCCATCTTGTTGGCATCCACGTCACCCCGTGCACCAACCCGGCCTCGACCCCAGCGAAGCCCGACATCGAGGCACCACGAACTAGCCAGGGGGTGCCGCAGGAACCATTCATCGCCCCCGGCGGAGGACAGTATCGATGGGACCCCCAACTGTCCTCCCCTCTCGAGGTGTGATCGCCCGGCAACTCCCATGGGCCTGGCGCCTCTCCTGCTGGGCGTCTGGCCACCTCCACCCGGCCACTCCGCCCCCTCGGGCGCATAGGTCCGGACATCAAAGGGCTCCAGACCTATATCTGGGGCAACCCCACCACAGCTCGGCAGTTGTATCCCGGAGTCGAGAGCCCTGCTGATTGAATCGCGGCTGACCCTACGGAGAAGAACTCTTGTCGGAACCATCACGAGCCCTGCTGACTGCGTCGCGGCTCCCTCTTGTGAACTCTTTCTGAACCACCTGGAACATCGGAGCCCTGCTGACGCTGTCGCGGCCCAACCTCGCTGGAACCTTCCTCGGAGCCCTGCTGACGACGTCGCGGCTCGAGCTGAACAGAGACCATCTTGAGAGCCCTGCTGATTGAATCGCGGCTCTCCACGAACTGTACGCCAGAGCCCTGCTGACGCCGTCGCGGCTCGACCCCTCCGAGATCAGCGGTCCTCCAGCGTGAGGATAAGAACTGGGCCCCAGGTACCCTCGTACCACATTCCTGCCAAAGACTGTCCCGCTACCCCTACCCTTCCAAAGAGACATTGAGACTTTTGGTGGATCCCTCGATCCCTTCGTGTAAATATTGAGCTCGTAACCTTTTATTGATGATAAAGAATTGCTTGTCTTGAGACAACCTCCTTGAGTCCGGTGTGGTGGTGTTACTGTGCTAGTACGGGATAGGAGAAGGATCTCTCAGGAGACTTCTCGGCAGCGCTCGGCTACTTCGTGCAGTGAGAGGGCCCCCCCTTGGTGGTCTCACCGACTCCTCGGGGTCCGCCTTCCAACATTTGGTGGCCAGCGACGGGATCCGAGCCGAACGCAGTACGTACCAGCCAGTACCCACTAGCTACCCATCCAAACAAATAGCATCATGAGCAACCAGGAAAACAACGCGACAATGGAGTTCCAGCCCGAACGGCTGGAGGAATATACGCACAAAGAATTAAAACAGTTCTGCAGAGACAAAGGCATTGCAACCACCAGCCTCGGTACCAAGGAAGAGATGCAGAAAGCTCTGAGGGCATGGTTGGAGGCTGGGGCAGGCCCCTCCCAGGAAGAAGGGCCCTTGCCCCTGACGGAGACCACAGCAACCGCACTGACCCCGGCAACCGGAGGAAGAAAGAGCCTAGAAACCGGCCTCTCCGAGGAAGAAATACGAGAGCGGGAAAAGGTCCGGAGCCACGAACTAGAGCTCGCCCGACTGCGGCTGGACGGCGAACTCCAGCTGGCAGAAAAGAAACTGGCCCTCGAGCAGCTACGCCTTCAAGAAGAAATAGAAGAGAAGAGACGACACCGGGAGTTGGAGGAAAAGAAAATAACTCTTGAGCACGAGCGCAGTCTCAAGGAGCTCGAGATCAAGGCCAAGAACGGAGGGACCGACACCCCCAGTACTAGAGACACTCTACCGCCCCCCGAGGCCAAGGTGCATATCCCGAAGGAGGTCGTCAAGGAGTATTACAAGAATGACGATATCCAACAATGGTTCAAGGCCTACGAGGTGGCCATGACCTCCCATCGGGTGCCCCGAAAAGACTGGGGCGCAGGCCTGTGGGGGCGATTCCTGAGTGAAGGGCGGGACACGCTGCTCCAGCTACCGGAGGAGGTGATGACCTCCTACGATCACATGAAGGAGGCCCTGCTCACCCGATACGGACTAACAGCGGAGATGTACCGCCAGCGGTTCCGAGACTGCAAGAAAATCCCGGGTACCACATGGGTGGAATATGTGGACTTTTTCAGTCGGGCCCTAGAAGGGTGGATCAAAGGCAGCAAAGTAACCACCTACGGACAACTGGTCGACCTCATTGTCTGGGAACACCTTTCCAATAATTGCTTCGTGGAACTGAGACAGCACCTCCTCGACAGCAAAATGACCGACCCGCGCAAACTTGCCGTCGAGGCCGATCGATGGGTCAACTCCCGGGTCCCCCGGAGCTCAATGGGGGAGTACCAGAGGAATCCCAACGGACCCCCACGCCAGCGCGGTGGGGGGGGAGGGCCGAACAGGAACCGAGACCCTCCCGCTGGGGCCCCCAGGAGCCCCCCTCGAGGGCCACCGCAGCCACATCTCTCCCCGAGCCTAGCGCGAAGGGTGGGCCCGGCCCGACCCGGACCACGGCCACCAGTGACCTGCTATGGCTGCCAACAAACCGGACACTTTGCCAGCGACCCGGCCTGCCCCCTGAACCGAAGAAACGGGGCCGGCGGGCCCCCGCCCCGGCAGCTGACAGCCGCCGCCTTGGGGGGAGAGGAGGAAGAAGAGGCCCTCGACCGAGAAAACACTGAGTGGGAGCCGGCAGCCATGTCCCTGGTCTGCCTGGGTAGCCGAGAGATGGTACCCTGCACCCCCATCCCAACCAACACCCAGAAGTACCGGCAGCAGGTCACGGTCAACGGACAACGGGCCGAAGCCCTTCGCGACACCGGCGCCAGTATCACCGCTGTCCGCTGCCACCTGGTGACCCCGGAACAGATTCTACCGAATGTGCTGTGCCCTGTGCGGACGGCCGACAACAGTGAAAGCCTATGCCAGATGGCCCTGGTCCCCTTCGAGTGGGGAGGGGTGACGGGCCTGCTGAAGGTGACGGTGCGCGACGACGCCCCGGTCGACTGCCTCCTGGGGAACGACTTGGAGAGTTCCCCCTGGGCTCAAGTAGAACGACGAGAGCACCTCCGAATGTTGGGACTGGCTGATTGGGCCTGCGCCATCACCCGGTCCATGACCGCCCAGGCCCCCCGCTCCTCCTCGACCTCCGGGACGGCCCGACCCGAGGGGCTCACACCCCCTCCCGCCAGCAGCGAGGAGGTGGCGGACACCGACCCCGGGCCCAGCGAATCCTCCCCCGAAGAGATGGCTTCTCCGAGCGCCCTACCAGAACTGACGCAATGGCAACATGAAGGGGGCCCCACCCGAGAGCAGTTCCAGCAAGAGCAACAGTCCTGTCCCTCTCTCGAAGGGGTCCGACAGCAGGCGACCACGCAAGCCAACGGTGACCAGACCGGCACCCACTGGATCTACTGGGCCGAGGGCCTGTTGTACAGTGAACAGAAAGTGGCAGAACTCGGGGCCGGCCGCGTGTTGGTGGTCCCCCTCCGCTTCCGGGAGTTCCTTCTCAACCTGGCCCATGATGTGCCCCTCGCCGGACACTTGGGGCAAGACAAAACGTACAGTCGTCTGGTGACCCACTTCTACTGGCCTCGGATGCGGAGAGATGTGGACAACCACTGCCGGTCCTGCCAGACCTGCCAAGCCAGCGGAAAGACGGGGGGTCGGGTCAAGGCCCCCCTCCAGCCCTTTCCCGCCGTCAGCACCCCGTTTGAACGAGTCGGAATCGACATTGTGGGACCCCTGGACCCCCAAACCGCCCTGGGCCACCGCTTCATCCTGGTCCTCGTGGACCACGCCACCAGGTACCCGGAGGCGGTCCCGCTCAGAACTATAACGGCCCCTGTGGTAGGCCGGGCCTTGATGGGGATCTTCTCCCGAGTGGGATTCCCCAGCGAAGTGGTGAGCGACCGTGGCACGAACTTTATCTCCAGGTACATGCGGTCCCTGTGGCAACAATGCGGGGTCACATACAAGTTCACGACCCCATATCACCCTCAGGGGAACGGGCTGGTTGAGCGGTTCAACCGAACATTGAAAGGGATGATCCAGGGCCTGGAAGAACCCCTCAGGCGGAAATGGGATGTCCTGCTGCCCTGCCTCCTGTTTGCCTATCGGGAGGTCCCGCAGAAGTCCCTGGGGTTCAGCCCGTTTGAACTATTGTATGGGCACCCGGTCCGCGGACCACTCAGCCTGGTCAAGGAGGGCTGGGAGATGAAGCCCCGAGGCGCCCCTCCTGACGTCTACCGATACCTCCTGACCCTCCGAAACCAGACCCGCAAGTTCCGAGCCATAGCCGAAGCCAACCTCGAGGCCAGCCAGGAGGACATGAAGCGGTGGTACGATCGCAACACTTCTACGGTAGAATTCGAGCCAGGTCAGAAAGTATGGGTCATGGCCCCGGTCGAACCCGGCGCCCTCCAGGACAAGTGGACCGGGCCCTTCAAGGTGGTGGAGAAGAAAAGTCCCGTCACCTACCTGGTCGATCTGGAGTCCCCCCGGAACCCCCTCCGGGTCCTACATGCGAACAGGCTAAAACCCCACTTCGCCCGGACCGAACTGAGCCTGCTGCTGGCGACCGACGAGGGGAGCGAGGACGACTCCGAGCCCTTGCCCGACCTCTTGCAGTCCAACATCCATGATGGATCGATCGAAGGTGTCCAACTCGCCTCGTCCCTGACCCCGGAGCAGCGCAACGACTGCCAGCGATTACTGCGGGACTACGCAGCCCTCTTCTCTCTCACCCCGGGGGTGACCCACTGGTGCGTCCACGACGTCGACACCGGGGAGAACCCCCCCATACGACACAGAGCCTACCGGGTGCCTGACCGAGTGCGGGCCTGCATCCAGGCCGAAGTAGCGAAGATGCTGGCCCTGGGGGTCATCGAGCCTTCCGACAGCCCGTGGGCCAGCCCTGTCGTCCTGGTGCCCAAGGCCGCAGCTCCCGGTCACCCCCCGGAGTTGCGATTCTGCGTGGACTACCGAGCACTGAATGGAGTAACAAAGACGGACGCACACCCGATACCCCGGGCCGACGAACTGATCGACCGCCTAGGGGCCGCTCGCTACTTGAGCACGCTGGACCTCACCGCCGGGTACTGGCAAATCCAGCTCACCCCCGGCGCCCAAGAAAGATCCGCCTTTTCGACTCCGGATGGGCATTACCACTTTCGGGTGATGCCCTTCGGAATGAAGAACGCCCCGGCCACCTTCCAAAGACTGGTGAACAAGGTTTTGGCCGGGCTTGAGGCCTTCAGCGCGGCCTACTTAGATGACATTGCCGTGTACAGCAGCCACTGGGCCGAGCACCTCCTCCACCTGGAGGCCGTCCTGGCCGCCCTCCAGCGGGCCGGGCTCACAATCAAGGCCAGCAAATGCCAAATCGGCCACGGATCCGTGACCTACCTGGGCCATCAAGTGGGGAGCGGGCAGGTGGCCCCCCTCCAAGCGAAGATAGATGCCATCCAGACCTGGGAACCCCCCACTACCCAGACCGCTGTCCGGGCCTTCCTGGGTCTCACCGGATACTACCGGCGGTTTATCCGGGACTATGGGAGCATTGTTGGCCCCCTCACAGAGTTAACGTCCAAAAAGCAGCCCAAGAAGGTACACTGGACACCCCGCTGCCAAACAGCCTTCGACACCCTAAAGACAGCCATGTGTACTGCCCCGGTGCTGCAGGCCCCGGACTATCAGAAGGAGTTCGTGGTACAGACGGACGCCTCCGAGTATGGGATCGGGGCCGTCCTATCCCAAGCCGACGAAAAGGGGCTCGACCGACCAGTGGCCTTCCTCAGCCGACGACTACTGCCCCGAGAGCAACGCTGGAGCACTATTGAGCGCGAGGCCTTCGCTGTGGTGTGGGCCCTCAAGAAGCTCCGGCCCTACCTCTTTGGCACCCACTTCCGGGTCCAGACCGACCACCGGCCCTTGCAATGGTTGATGCAAATGCGGGGCGAGAACCCCAAGCTGCTGCGGTGGTCCATCTCGCTACAAGGGATGGACTTTGACGTCGAACACCGGCCCGGCAATGACCACGCCAACGCCGACGGCCTGTCCCGCTTCTTCCGCCTTGACGAGGAGAATCCCCAAGGAGATGGGTGACTCTCCATGCCTTCGGCTGGGGGGGACGCCTGTTGGACCCGGCCTCGTGGCGTGGTCCTTAACCCCCTGGATTGTGCCCGTTCCCCGCCCCGGCCTTCACGGGCCACCCGTCTGAACTGCACCAAGGCCCTTCACCCGGAGCTGCACGTGGTCGCATACTCCTCGTGGCTCCGCCATCTTGTTGGCATCCACGTCACCCCGTGCACAAACCCGGCCTCGACCCCAGCGAAGCCCGACATCGAGGCACCACGAACTAGCCAGGGGGTGCCGCAGGAACCATTCATCGCCCCCGGCGGAGGACAGTATCGATGGGACCCCCAACTGTCCTCCCCTCTCGAGGTGTGATCGCCCGGCAACTCCCATGGGCCTGGCGCCTCTCCTGCTGGGCGTCTGGCCACCTCCACCCGGCCACTCCGCCCCCTCGGGCGCATAGGTCCGGACATCAAAGGGCTCCAGACCTATATCTGGGGCAACCCCACCACAGCTCGGCAGTTGTATCCCGGAGTCGAGAGCCCTGCTGATTGAATCGCGGCTGACCCTACGGAGAAGAACTCTTGTCGGAACCATCACGAGCCCTGCTGACTGCGTCGCGGCTCCCTCTTGTGAACTCTTTCTGAACCACCTGGAACATCGGAGCCCTGCTGACGCTGTCGCGGCCCAACCTCGCTGGAACCTTCCTCGGAGCCCTGCTGACGACGTCGCGGCTCGAGCTGAACAGAGACCATCTTGAGAGCCCTGCTGATTGAATCGCGGCTCTCCACGAACTGTACGCCAGAGCCCTGCTGACGCCGTCGCGGCTCGACCCCTCCGAGATCAGAGGTCCTCCAGCGTGAGGATAAGAACTGGGCCCCAGGTACCCTCGTACCACATTCCTGCCAAAGACTGTCCCGCTACCCCTACCCTTCCAAAGAGACATTGAGACTTTTGGTGGATCCCTCGATCCCTTCGTGTAAATATTGAGCTCGTAACCTTTTATTGATGATAAAGAATTGCTTGTCTTGAGACAACCTCCTTGAGTCCGGTGTGGTGGTGTTACTGTGCTAGTACGGGATAGGAGAAGGATCTCTCAGGAGACTTCTCGGCAGCGCTCGGCTACTTCGTGCAGTGAGAGGGCCCCCCCTTGGTGGTCTCACCGACTCCTCGGGGTCCGCCTTCCAACACGGGGCATGGTAGGAGAGTACCCCCGAGCCAGTCAGGGACCACCCCGCCAGAGAGGGGGAGGGAACCAGGGAGGGCCGAGAGAGTCCCAGCCTAGCCCTCCGAAGACACAACCTCCACCTTTCCCGGCGCCCCCCCCACCAGTGACAGGGCCCCCTGGGAGACGGGGACACCGGGTGACCGTCACATGTTTCCGCTGCCAGAAACCCAGGCACTACGCCAATGACCCAGAGTGCCCCATGGCCACCCAAGTCTCCCCTACCACCCCTGCGAGACAGATAGCCAACGTAGCCCTGGGGGAGGAGGTTGAGGAAGCCGAGGAGTGGGAACCCGCAGCGATGGCCCTAGTATCCCTGGGAGATAGGGAGATGATCCCTGGTAGCCTCCTACCCTCCAACACACAGAAATACGGGCAGCTCGTCAAAATCAATGGCCACCAAGTAGGGGCCCTGCGGGACACCGGGGCCAGTATCACCGGTGTCCTCAGGCACCTAGTCCCCGAGGAGCAGATCCTCCCCAACGTCTTTTGCCCCGTAATATCCGCAGACAATAGAGAAAGTATGTGTCAGGTAGCCCTGGTGCCGTTTGAGTGGGGAGGGGTGATAGGTAAACTCAAGGTGGCCGTAAGAACCTCCCAGCCGGTCGACTGCCTCTTGGGGAACGACCTGGAGAGTTCTCCCTGGAAGCACGTCGAGCGCAAGGCCCACCTAGGAATGATGGGACTCCCCGAGTGGGTGTGCGCCACCACCCGATCTATGTCGGCCCGACCCACTCCCCGGAGAGAAGTCGAAAGCACCCCGATTGAAGAGATCAGAACAGTCCCCGCCGAGGGTCCTCCCGTCCCCCCATCAGAAGGGTCCGTCGCCCGCGACGAACCCGTACCATCCGACCCCGCCCCGGTCCCCGAGTTGGGAGATCTACCCGAGTTGGCCCATTGGCGCCACGAGGGCGGGCCCACCCGGGAAGAATTTTGCCGGGAGCAAGCCTCTTGTCCTTCCCTGGTCGGGCTGCGGCGCCAGGCCGAGGGCCAAGCCGCAGGTGACCAGACCGGGACGCACCGAATCTATTGGGAAAATAACATCTTGTACAGTGAGCAGAAGTCAGTGGAGCTGGGATCCGGACGGGTACTGGTGGTACCCCTCCGCTTCCGAGACTTCCTCCTGGGCTTAGCCCATGACGTCCCCCTCGCCGGCCACCTGGGTCAGGACAAGACCTACAGCCGTCTTGTGACCCATTTTTACTGGCCTAGAATGAGAGCAGCGGTAGAAGCCCACTGCAAGTCCTGCCCCACGTGCCAGGCTAGTGGGAAGAGTGGGGGGAAGCGCAAGGCTCCCCTCCAACCCTTCCCGGTCGTCAGTACCCCTTTTGAACGAGTCGGAATCGACGTCGTGGGACCACTGGACCCCCCCACCTCCCAAGGTCACAGTTTCATCTTGGTCCTAGTGGACCACGCCACCCGCTATCCTGAGGCTATTCCCCTACGCACCATTACGGCCCCCGTGGTGGGCCGGGCCCTAATGGGGATCTTTTCCAGGGTGGGTTTTCCCCGCGAGGTCGTGAGCGATCGCGGCACTAATTTTATCTCGAAATATATGACGTCCCTGTGGCAACAATGTGGGGTGTCCTATAAGTTCACCACCCCGTACCATCCCCAAGGGAACGGCCTAGTAGAAAGGTTTAATAGGACTTTGAAAGGGATGATCGCTGGCCTAGAAGAGCCCCTCCGGCGTAAGTGGGACGTCCTGCTCCCCTGCCTCTTGTTCGCTTACCGGGAGGTCCCCCAGAAGTCCTTAGGGTTTAGCCCGTTTGAATTACTCTATGGGCACCCCGTCCGAGGTCCCCTCAGTTTGGTTAAGGAAGGGTGGGAGGCAGCACCCCAGACCACCCCCCGAGATGTGTTCCAGTACGTCCTGGCCCTCCGGAACCAGACCAGGAAGTTCCGAGAACTGGCCGAGGCCAACCTGGAGGCAAGTCAAGAAGAGATGAAGCGCTGGTACGACCAGAATGCCACTCTGGTTGAGTTCCAGCCGGGCCAGCAGGTGTGGGTCATGGCCCCCGTGAAGCCTGGCGCCCTCCAGGACCGATGGACTGGGCCCTACAAAGTGGTTGAGCGGAAGAGTCAAGTCACATACTTGGTGGACGTCCAGTCGCCTCGGGATCCCCTCCGGGTCCTGCACGTGAACCGCCTCAAGCCTCACTTCGTGCGGACAGAACTGAGCGTCCTGCTGGCCACCGATGACGGGGCCGAAGATGAGTCGGATCCCCTCCCGGACCTCCTGTGTGTCAAGGAGCAGGATGGCTCCGTGGAAGGAGTGAACCTCTCCCCAGCCCTCACTGCCCAGCAACAAGCGGACTGCCGCCAGCTCCTAAGACAATTTTCCGACCTCTTCTCCCTGACCCCCCGGGTCACCAACTGGTGTGTTCATGACGTGGACACCGGGGACAGCCCGCCGGTGAGACACCGAGCCTACCGGGTTCCTGACCGGGTCCGGTCCTGCATTCAAGCTGAAGTCTCGAAGATGTTGACCCTGAGGGTGATCGAGCCCTCTGACAGTCCCTGGGCCAGCCCCGTGGTCCTGGTCCCGAAGGCAGCGGCCCCCGGTGTCGCCCCCGAGCTCCGATTCTGCGTAGACTACCGGGGGCTCAATGACGTTACCCGAGCCGATGCCCACCCCATTCCACGTGCCGACGAACTCATTGACCGACTAGGGGCAGCCCGGTTCCTCAGCACATTCGACCTCACCTGCGGATACTGGCAGATTGCACTCACCGAAGGGGCCAAGGAGCGGTCCGCTTTCTCCACCCCCGATGGGCACTACCGCTTCCGCGTAATGCCCTTCGGGATGAAAAATGCCTCGGCCACTTTCCAGCGACTGGTGAATAGGGTCCTGGCCGGGCTAGAGCCGTTCAGCGCGGCATATCTGGACGACATCGCTGTTTTCAGTTCAGAATGGAGTGAGCACCTCCAGCACCTCCGGAGGGTGCTAACCGCCCTGCGCCAGGCAGGCCTCACAGTAAAAGCCAGCAAGTGCCAGATCGGGCAAGGATCCGTAGTCTACCTGGGGCACCAGGTCGGGAGCGGCCAGGTCGCCCCTCTACAGCCAAAGATCGACGCCATCCTGGCCTGGGAACCACCCATCACCCAAACGGAGGTCCGAGCCTTTCTGGGACTCACTGGCTACTACCGAAGATTCATTCGGGGGTATGGCAGCCTTGTCGGCCCTCTCACAGAACTCACGTCTAAAAGACAGCCAAAGAAAGTGCAGTGGACGGCTGCCTGCCAGGAAGCTTTCGATGCCCTAAAAAAGGCCATGTGTACTGCCCCCGTCCTCCAGGCTCCCGACTACGCCAAGGAGTTCATAGTCCAGACCGATGCCTCCGAGCATGGCATTGGGGCCGTCCTGTCCCAAGTGAATGACCAAGGCCTAGACCAGCCCGTCGCCTTCCTCAGTCGGCGGCTGTTGCCCCGAGAACAGAGATAGAGCACCATAGAGCGCGAAGCCTTTGCCGTGGTCTGGGCACTCAAAAAGCTACGACCCTACCTGTTCGGCACCCATTTCAGAGTCCAAACTGACCATCGGCCCTTGCGATGGCTCATGCAGATGCGAGGAGAAAACCCCAAGCTACTGCGGTGGTCAATCTCCCTCCAGGGGATGGATTTCACCGTAGAACACCGCCCTGGTACGGACCACGCCAACGCTGACGGCCTCTCCCGGTTCTTCCGCCTCAGCGAAGAGAACCCCCCAAGATGATGGGCAGTTCTCTCCGGCTTTCAGCTGGGGGGGACGCGTGTTGGACCCGGCCTCGTAGAATGGCCCGACGTGCCCCCGCACCACCGAAACCTGGTACCTGCAGCCCCAAGCACAAGGCCCAGCCGACCCTCCCAACCAGGACACACGCACCGACCCGGACATCCCCGTCCATGGCCTCTCCCCTTTCGGCCACCCCGGGCCCGCGTGCCCACTTCATGCACCAAGATGGCCGCCCGGCCCCAGCGCGACCCGGCTGGAGGACATCACGCTTCCAGGGGATGAGAGAGGGAGGAGCAGTTTCTATCGCACCTCTGAACTCCCCTGGGACGATGGGTTTCGACCGGCCCTCCGGCCTCCCTGAGGGCTGGCTCCGTGCCTGCTGGGTGTCTGGGACTCCTCCCGACCCGGCCCTGAAAGGATCAAAAGACAATAGCAGGAAATCCCGACAAGCGACCCCCAGGTGACAAGACCCCTGCCTGCACAGACTCCGGACATCAAAGAGGGGTCGACCTATAACAAGGGGTGCTCTGGGTCTGTCCGCAGATTCGACGCTGGAACAACAAGAGCCTGCCGACGTGGTCGCGGCTCCTGAAACTTGGACCCTGCTGAGTGACTCGCGGCTCCCTGAAGATCGTAAGACCTCCGAACTTGTACCTGAGCCTGCTGAGTGACTCGCGGCTCCCTGAAGATCATAAGACCTCAGAACTTGTACCTGAGCCTGCTGAGTGACTCGCGGCTCCCTGAAGATCATAAGACCTCCGAACTTGTACCTGAGCCTGCTGAGTGACTCGCGGCTCCCTGAAGATCGTAAGACCTCCGAACTTGTGCCTGAGCCTGCTGAGTGACTCGCGGCTCCTTGAAGCTCGTAAGACCTCCGAACCTGTACCTGAGCCCGCTGAGTGACTCGCGGCTCCAACAGACTCTCATGGTCCCGCCGGACCCCGACTACAACAACGTATCCCCCAGCTCGAGGATTGTGAGCTGTGCGCCGGATACGTCCCTGCCTTGAACCTTTACCAGAGACTGTCCCGCTACCCCCTACCCCTTCCGAGACTCATTGAGCCCGTGCTCACCTTGTACATATTTTCAGTGATAACCTACTTGATAAAGATTGATTTCTAAGAATACCCGGTGTGGTCACTCTGTGTCGTGTGGTGCCAGAAGTACGATCCTAGATACGAGATTCTTCCCCCTGGGGAGTCTCCCGCCAGTGCCCGGCTACGATACTTCGAGGGTGGGTCTCAGGGTAGTCAGAACCCCTTCCAGGCTCCTCTGAGGTCGCCATCTAACAGATGCAGAACTCATTGTTGAATTGAGGGAGACACAAGTTGCATTATTTTTTTGTTTCATTTTGATTGCTCGAAGAGAAATATGTAAGATATGGAAGGACCCCAACCCCCCATTATATGAAAACTGGTTACGAGCTACACTTAGAATTGCACGCCTAGAATCACTTTTAACTCACAATGAAAATAGTACCGTTTGGAAACCCTTTATTGAATGGGGCATTGCAATGAGGTTGTAACAACGTAAGGTCCAATGATTAACACCATGCCTTGGTATAAAAAGGCAGGCCAGGTTGGCCCCAGGCGAAAGCAAGAACTCTGGCCCGGGGTGCCCAGGACAAGATCGGGCTATAAGGAGATAAGTTGCATTCGTTAGTGGTGAAATGAGGGTTAAAAAAAAATAAATAAAAAAAGTTGTTACTCTTCATGATTTGTACCTTGGCACTCACAGCACTTGTCAACAGTTGTTCATGTTTCACATATGGAAATTCGTTGATTTGTGTTAAGAACACTAATGTGCCTGCATGCAATATGTCGCACAAGGCAGTGCACACAAAAGTACATTGACACTGTAATGGAATGAGCTGGCACATTTTCTAATGAAGCCACTGTTTTAAATAAATGTTGTCACAGATTCTCCATATACATGTGCCCACAGTGGTCTTGATTTTGTGAGCCTCATTAGTTGTGGGTGATACAAACCTACGAGTGTCAAGACGTCCAGACCTCCGTGGGCCCATGTATATGTACTTTCTGCAACACAATCTATTTCTGACAGTGGCTCCTCCGAAAAGGTGGCAGCTTCTTCAATTACAGTGTCAATGTACTTTTGTATGCACTGCCTTGTGCAACACCTTGCATGCAGGCACATCAGTGTTCTTTTAGCAAAATGGCCAATTGGCACATCCCAAACATGTAGATTGGTTGAAGTTGTGTGAGTCCCAAGGTACCAACATTTGTTCGTTTTGTGTTCCAAGGTACTTACAGGTCTCTCAGTGTGGTGACACCTTGAGTATTAAGGTGTTTTAGTTTACCTTGAGTGCACCACTCCTGTTTATTTCAGGGTAAACAAGAGGTGTCATGACTTCATTTTATTGCTGTGCTCACTGGTTCACAGACACTAGCTTATCAGTGTATTGCTAATTCAAGTAGTGGCCTTTTGTGTATTGAGTTTCCTGGTGTCAAAGTGGCATGGTGGGCCTACCAACTGGGCAGTACAGGGCTTACATATGTGCGGAGTTATCCAGCTGTTACTCATGATGCATTGCCTGATATGCACTGTGACCTATTGTTCTTGTGCTCATGTGTCAGATGTATACAGGTGACTGATGCTTTCTGGTTTCTTCTCCTTGCCCACAGCATCATCATCCACACGCGAGGGAGACACCGGCATGGACCTTGAGGAGGGACCCAGCGACAGTGCCACCAGTGATGTAGAGTCAGCAGGAGACAGTGGCACGGAGGGCGAGGGGAGTCAGTCGGAGTACCTGTGCGGAGGTGAGAGCATCCCACCATCTGTACCCGCCTCCACCATTGCCATCTCCGCCCTCCCAGTTGCTCCCGTCCCTTCTGTCCGTGCACCGTGTCTCCTTCAGACCAGTCACCACAGCCCCTGCCCCTGTCACTCCTGCTGCCCTCAGTGAAGAGTCTGTGGACACACTGCACCAGTTGCAGGTTGGTCAGGCATCGATGCTGCATGTCCTCCATAAACACACTAGACTGCTCACACAGTTGGTGTCGTTCGTGGAGGGCATGTCATCAACGATGACTGAGCAACACAGGTTTCTGCGGTCCATGGACTCTTCACTGAAGGAAGCAGTGTCTCTCCTGCGGCGCTCCGTCCCCCCCCTACCCCGGACCCATCCACACTGACCTCTCCCATGCCTGTCCAAAGCACACACAGACAGTCACAGGCACACACCCCAACAGACACATCCAGCACACCCCCAACTAAGGCACAGTGCACACCTCCTGGCACGCACACTCAGGGGGATGTAGTCACACCCACAGGGTCTGGGGGCAAACGGCAGACACGCAGCCACAGTCAGAGTCCGCAGTCCTCATGACCCACTTCCTCCAAATCCACTCCCCTTAGCTCCCATGCCAAGACATCACCCAAAGTGACCGACAGGGCTAGTCAGTCCCTCAGCCCCACTGTGACACCACCCCGCAAGCGGTTGAGGAAGTCTCCTGCCAGGGGAGTTGAGTCCCCCCCCCATGTCCACCACCTCCCCCGAGAGCGCTGCACTCCATCCCTCGGACACCCCCCCCCTCCGTTGGCCCTGGTGTTCGTTCCGGTGCAGGGGTTCCTCTGGACGCCATGGCTGCAGTGTGCAGCGAGCTGCTCACCACCACCTTTGGCGCTGCACCACCCCCTGTGGTGGATACGTCCAGCCCTGCACCCACCACACCTACCCAACCCACTCCTGTCCCTGCGGTGCCTGGTACTCCCACTGATGATGCCCACCCCCCCGGTCGACAACCCTTGAGGTGACTTTGTGCAGACAAGGTAGGGGTGGACACACTCACATACGTCCACCCTTGGACTCGAACTATGGACTGGCCATTGGCCTTTGTAAATAGTGTTTTATTACAATTTCGTTTTTTTGTGTGTTGAATAAAGCCTTTTCTTTTACTTTCACTATTGCATTTCAGGTACTTGATGTTGGTGATGAGGCCCATGAAGTTGGTGTTCTGGTAATGTGTTAGGGTTCTGAGAAATGTTTTAGTATGATGGTCATGAGGTGGACCATGGTGTCTGTGTGCCATCACAATGTCTGTGAAAATATTAATTGGTAGTGTGTGTTCCTTTGGATTGTGAGACATTGTCCCAGGAAGTGTTCCTTCCTCTGTGGCACCTGACATGTTCCCTGCAAACAGTTGCACAATTGTTGTGCTGACCTATGTCAACATATCCTTTGTTGGTGACGGATCCCTTCACCAATGGCCATGCATGCTCACCAATGTCTCCTGCTAACTCGTCTGTGCCATCCTTGCCAGTCACTGTACTTGTGTTTAGTGTATGTAGGAATGGCATCAGGGAGCAATTGGCCCTTTTCAGCACTATGCATGTGTGTAATCACGGCCTAAAACACAAATGGCATGTGGAATGCAGGGTATTTGGGAACCTGACTCACAATTGTGGGCATTGTATCAAGTGGCAGTGAACCCTATTCCTTACATGAGAGACATAATCTGGGTGGCTGGACCAGCACCTGGACATTCCTATACCTCCTGTGATGTGCGTGACAGTGTGTGGTCCCCTTGGCTAACTTATTTTAGTATGCATTTCCATGACTATACAGTCTGTTGTCATTAAATCCGGGTGTGTATTGTGGGGCATCCGCCACGGGTGGGTATACATGTGTTGTATGTCCTCACACCCACATGTGGTGTGTCATGCAGTGTGTGAATGACATCCATCCTCCTGGGAGTGGGGCACTGCTGGGAGTGATATGCACCCACCCCTCATATGTCTGGGCACTGCTGGGAGTCCTCTGCACCCACCTCTCATATGTCTGGGCACTGCTGGGAGTCCTCTGCACCCACCCCTAATATGTCTGGGCACTGCTGGGCGTCCTCTGCACCCACCCCTCATATGCCAGGGCACTGCTGGGAGTGATATGCACCCACCCCTCATATGTTTGGGCACTGCTGGGAGGCCTCTGCACCCACCCCTCATATGTCTGGGCACTGCTGGGAGGCCTCTGCACCCACCCCTAATATGTCTGGGCACTGCTGGGAGTCCTCTGCACCCACCCCTCGTATGTCTGGGCACTGCTGGGAGGCCTCTGCACCCACCCCTCATATGTCTGGGCACTGCTGGGAGGGATATGCACCCACCCTCATATGTCTGGGCACTGCTGGGAGGCCTCTGCACCCACCCCTAATATGTCTGGGCACTGCTGGGAGTCCTCTGCACTCACCCCTCATATGTCTGAGCACTGCTGGAAGGCCTCTGCACCCACCCCTCATATGTCTGGGCACTGCTGGGAGTGATATGCACCCACCCCTGATATGTTTGGGCACTGCTGGGAGGCCACTGCACCCACCCCTCATATGTCTGGGCACTGCTGGGAGTGATATGCACCCACCCCTCATATGTCTGGGCACTGCTGGGAGGCCTCTGCACCACCCCTAATATGTCTGGGCACTGCTGGGAGTCCTCTGCACCCACCCCTCATATGTCTGGGCACTGCTGGGAGGCCTCTGCACCCACCCCTCATATGTCTGGGCACTGCTGGGAGTGATATGCACCCACCCTCATATGTCTGGGCACTGCTGGGAGGCCTCTGCACCCACCCCTCATATGTCTGGGCACTGCTGGGAGTCCTCTGCACCCACCCCTCATATGTCTGGGCACTGCTGGGAGGCCTCTGCACCCACCCCTCATATGTCTGGGCACTGCAGGGAGTGATATGCACCCACCCCTCATATGTTTGGGCACTGCTGGGAGGCCTCTGCACCCACCCCTCATATGTCTGGGCACTGCTGGGAGTGATATGCACCCACCCCTCATATGTCTGGGCACTGCTGGGAGGCCTCTGCACCACCCCTAATATGTCTGGGCACTGCTGGGAGTCCTCTGCACCCACCCCTCATATGTCTGGGCACTGCTGGGAGGCCTCTGCACCTACCCCTCATATGTCTGGGCACTGCTGGGAGTGATATGCACCCACCCTCATATGTCTGGGCACTGCTGGGAGGCCTCTGCACCCACCCCTAATATGTCTGGGCACTGCTGGGAGTCCTCTGCACCCACCCCTCATATGTCTGGGCACTGCTGGGAGGCCTCTGCACCCACCCCTCATATGTCTGGGCACTGCTGGGAGTGATATGCACCAACCCCTCATATGTCTGGGCACTGCTGGGAGTGATATGCACCCACCCCTCAAATGTCTGGGAACTGCTGGGAGTCCTCTGCACCCACCCCTCATATAACTGGGCACTGCTGGGAGTGATATGCACCCACCCCTAATATGTCTGGGCTCTGCTGGGAGTCCTCTGCACCCACCCCTCATATGTCTGGGCACTGCTGGGAGGCCTCTGCACCCACCCCTAATATGTCTGGGCACTGCTGGGAGTCCTCTGCACCCACCCCTCATATGTCTGGGCACTGCTGGGAGGCCTCTGCACCCACCCCTAATATGTCTGGGCACTGCTGGGAGGCCTCTGCACCCACCCCTCATATGTCTGGGCACTGCTGGGAGGCCTCTGCACCCACCCCTAATATGTCTAGGCACTGCTGGGAGTCCTATGCACCCACCCCTCATATGTCTGGGCACTGCTGGGAGTGAAATGAACCCACCCCTCATATGTCTGGGCACTGCTGGGAGTCCTCTGCACCCACCCCTCATATTTCTGGGCACTGCTGGGAGTCCTCTGCACCTACCCCTCATATGTCTGGGCACTGATGGGAGGCCTCTGCACCCACCCCTAATATGTCTGGGCACTGCTGGGAGTCCTCTGCACCCACCCCTCATATGTCTGGGCACTGCTGGGAATGATATGCACCCACCCCTCATATGTCTGGGCACTGCTGGGAGGCGTCTGCACCCACCCCTCATATGTCTGGGCACTGCTGGGAGGCGTCTGCACCCACCCCTCATATGTCTGGGCACTGCTGGGAGGCCTCTGCACCCACCCCTCATATGTCTGGGCACTGCTGGGAGGCCTCTGCACCCACCCCTAATATGTCTGGGCACTGCTGGGAGTCCTCTGCACCCACCCCTCATATGTCTGGGCACTACTGGGAGGCCTCTGCACCCACCCCTCATATGTCTGGGCACTGCTGGGAGGCCTCTGCACCCACCCCTAATATGTCTGGGCACTGCTGGGAGTCCTCTGCACCCACCCCTTGTTAGAAGGCGACCTCAGAGGAGCCCGGAAGGGGCCCTGACTATCCTGAGACCAACCCTCGAGGTATCGCAGCCGGGCACTGGCGGGAGACTCCTAAGGGGAGGAATCTCGTATCTAGGATCGTACACTCGGCACCACACGACAAAGAGACACCACACCGGGAGTTCTTAAGAACAAATCTTTATCAGATCGGAGTTGTAGGACCTTTATGATCAGCAAGGCAAATATATACAAGTGGAGCGCGGGCTCACAGAGTCTTGGAGGGGGGTAGGAGGTAGCGGGACAGTCTTTGGGGATATGGATCAAATGCAGGGGCGTACACGGCGCACAGCTCACAATCCTCGAGCTGGGGGATACGCTTGTCGTCGTCGGGGTCCGGCGGGACCAAGAGAGTCTGTGGGAGCCGCGAGTCACTCAGCAGGGCTCAAGCACAAGTCGGAGGTCTTACGATCTTTTCGGGGAGCCGCGAGTCACTCAGCAGGGCTCAAGCACAGGTTCGGATGTCTTACGATCTTCAGGGAGCCGCGAGTCACTCAGCAGGGCTCAAGTACAAGTTCGGAGGTCTTACGATCTTCAGGGAGCCGCGAGTCACTCAGCAGGGCTCAGGTGTTTCCAAAGGCGAATCTGCCGGACAGTCCCAGAGCACCCCTTGTTATAGGACGACTCCTCTTTGATGTCCGGAGTCTGTGCAGGCAGGGGTCTTGTCACCTGGGGGTCGCTTGTCGGGGTTTCCTGCCATTATCTTTTGATCCTTTCAGGGCCGGGTCGGGAGGAGTCCCAGACACCCAGCAGGCGTGGAGCCAGCCCTCGGGGAGGCCGGCGGGCCGATCGAAACCCACCTTCCCAGGGGAGCTCAGAGGTGCGATGGAAACTGCTCCTCCCTCTCTCATCCCAATGGGAGCGCGATGTCCCCCAGCCGGAGTGGCGCCTCTAGGCCAGGGTCGCGCTGGGGCCGGGCGGCCATCATGGTGCATGAAGTGGGCACGCGGGCCCGGTGTGGCTGAAAGGAGGAAGGCCACGGACGGGGAAGTCCGGGTCGGGTGTGTGTGTGTTCTGGTGGGAAGGATCGGCTAGGCCGTGGGCTCGGGGGCTGCGTGAGGTGAATGGGTCAGGTTATGTGGTGCGGGGACAGGGATGGCTATGCTACGAGGCCGGGTCTAACACACGTCCCCCCCAGCTGAAAGCCGGAGAGAACTACCCATCCTCTTGGGGGTTCTCTTCGCTGAGGCGGAAGAACCGGGAGAGGCCATCGGCGTTGGCGTGGTCAGTACCAGGGCGATGTTCCACGGTGAAATCCATCCCCTGGAGGGAGATTGACCACCGCAGTAGCTTGGGGTTTTCTCCTCGCATCTGCATGAGCCATTGCAAGGGGCGATGGTCGGTTTGGACCTTGAAATGGGTGCCGAACAGATGAGGGCGTAACTTCTTGAGGGCCCAGACTACGGCGAACGCCTCGCGCTCGATGGTGCGCCATCTCTGTTCTCTGGACAACAGCCTTCGGCTGAGGAAGGCTACGGGCTGGTCTAGGCCTTGGTCATTCACCTAGGACAGGACGGCCCCAATTCCATGCTCGGAGGCATCCGTTTGTACCACAAACTCCTTGGAGTAGTCGGGAGCCTGAAGGACGGGGGCTGTGCACATGGCCGTTTTTAGGGCATCGAACGCCTCTTGGCAGGCAGGGGTCCACTGCACTTTCTTGGGCTGTTTCTTGGACGTGAGTCCCGTGAGGGGACCGACTAGGCTGCCGTACTCCCGGATGAATCTCCGGTAGTAGCCCGTGAGGCCCAGAAAGGCTCGGACCTCCGTTTGGGTAGTGGGGGGTTCCCAGGCTAGGATGGTGTCGATTTTGGGCTGTAGAGGGGCGACCTGGCCGCTTCCGACCTGGTGCCCCAGGTAGGTTACCGAACCTTGCCCAATCTGGCACTTGCTGGCTTTCACGGTGAGGCCTGCCTGGCGCAGGGCGGTTAGCACCCTCCGGAGGTGCTGGAGGTGCTCACTCCATTCGGAACTAAAAACTGCGATATCGTCTAGATAGGCAGCGCTGAATTTTTCCAGCCCGGCCAGGACTCTATTTACCAGTCGCTGGAAGGTGGCCGGGGCATTTTTCATCCCGAAGGGCATCACGCGAAAGCGATAGTGCCCATCCGGGGTGGAGAAGGCGGACCGCTCCTTGGCTCCTTCTGTGAGCGCAATTTGCCAGTAGCCGCAGGTGAGATCGAAGGTGCTGAGGAACCGAGCAGCCCCGAGTCGGTCAATGAGCTCGTCGGCTCGGGGAATGGGGTGGGCATCGGCTCGGGTGACTTCATTGAGTCCCCGGTAGTCCACACAGAAGCGGAGTTCTGGGGTGACACCGGGGGCAGCTGCTTTCAGGACCAGGACCACGGGGCTGGCCCAGGGACTGTCTGAGGGTTCGATCACTCCTAAGGTCAACATCTTCGAGACCTCGGCTTGAATGCAGGACCGGACCCGATCAGGGACTCGGTAGGCTCGGTGTTTCACCGGCGGGCTGTCTCCGGTATCCACGTCATGGACACACCAGTCGGTGACTTGGGGGACCAGGGAGAAGAGGTCGGAAAACTGCCCTAGGAGCTGGCGGCAATCCTCACGTTGCTGGGAAATGAGGGATGGGGAGAGGTTCACTCCCTCTACGGAGCCGTCCTTCTCTTTGGTGCACAGGAGATCAGGGAGGGGATCCGACTCCTCCTCTACCCCGTCATCAGTGGCCAGCAGGAGGCTCAGCTCCGACCGCACAAAGTGGGGCTTGAGGCGGTTCACGTGGAGGACCCGGAGGGGGTCCCATGGTGACTGGACGTCCACCAAGTACGTGACCTGGCTCTTCCGCTCAACCACTTTGAAGGGCCCGGTCCATTTATCCTGGAGGGCGCAGGGTTTCACGGGGGCCATGACCCATACCTGCTGGCCCGGCTGGAACTCGACCAGAGTGGCATTCTGGTCGTACCAGCGCTTCATCTCTTCCTGGCTCGCCTCCAGGTTGGCCTCGGCCATCTCTCGGAACTTCCTAGTCTGGTTTCGGAGGGTCAGGACGGATCGGAACACATCTCGGGGGTGGCCTTGGTGCGCCGCCTCCCACCCTTCCTTGACCAGGCTGAGGGGCCCCCGGACGGGGTGCCCGTAGAGTAACTCAAAGGGGCTGAACCCCAAGGATTTCTGGGGAACTTCTCGGTAGGCGAACAGGCGGCAGGGGAGCAGGACGTCCCACTTACGCTGGAGGGGCTCTTCCAGGCCCGCGATCATCCCTTTCAGAGTCCGGTTAAACCGCTCTACCAGGCCGTTTCCTTGGGGGTGGTACGGGGTGGTGAATTTATAGGACACTCCGCATTGTTGCCACAAGGACGTCATGTATCTGGAGATGAAGTTCGTACCGCGATCGCTCACGACCTCGCGGGGAAAACCCATACGGGAAAAGATTCCCATCAATGCCCGGCCCACCACGGGGGCTGTGACGGTGCGCAGGGGTATGGCTTCAGGGTATCGGGTGGCATGACCCACCAGGATGAGGATAAAGCGGTGCCCTTGGGAGGTTGGTGGGTCCAGAGGCCCCACGATGTCGATCCCGACCCGCTCAAAAGGGGTACTGACGACAGGGAAGGGTTGGAGGGGAGCCTTGCGCTTTCCTCCGCTCTTCCCACTGGCCTGGCACGTGGGACAGGACTTGCAGTGGGCTTCTACATCTGCTTTCATTCTGGGCCAGTAGAAGTGAGTCACGAGGCGACTGTAGGTTTTGTCCTGGCCCAAGTGGCCTGTGAGGGGAATGTCGTGGGCCAAGCCCAGGAGGAGGTCTCGGAAGCGTAGGGGTACCAGCAGCACCCGGGCGGATCCTAGCTCCACCGACTTCTGCTCGCTGTACAAAAGGTCATTCTCCCAATACACCTGGTGCGTTCCAGTTTGGTCGCCCGCGGCCTGGGCCTCTGCCTGTTGCCGGGGCCCGACCAGGGAAGGACAGGTAGCCTGCTCTCGGCAGAACTCCTCTCGGGAGGGGCCCCCCTCGTGGCGCCACTGGGCCAATTCGGGCAGATCGCCTAACTCGGTGGCCTGTGCGGAGTCGGAAGGTGGGGGTTCGTCACTGGCGACCGACCCTCCTTGTGGGGGGATGTGGGGACCCTCGGCGGGGACCATCCTGTCTTCAGTGGTCGGGGCGTCGTCGACTTCCCCCAGGGGGGTCAGTCGGGCCGCCATGGATCGGGTGGTGGCGCACACCCACTCAGGGAGACCCATCATCCCTAGGTGGGTCTTGCGCTCGACTTGTTTCCAGGGGGAACTTTCCAGGTCGTTCCCCAGGAGACAGTCGACTGGCTGGGAGGTTCTCACTGCGACTTTCAGTTTACCGACCACCCCTCCACACTCAAAAGGCACCAGGGCTACCTTACACAGACTTTCCGTATTGTCAGCGGAAATGACCGGGCAAAAGACATTGGGGAGGACCTGGTCTTCGTTGACCAAATGACTGAGGACACCGGTGATGCTGGCCCCGGTGTCACGAAGGGCTTCTACTTGGTGGCCATTGATCGTTACGAGCTGCCCATATTTCTTCGTGTTGGAGGGCAGGAGGCTTCCAGGGACCATTTCTCTATCTCCTAAGGATACTAGTGCCATGGCTGCGGGTTCCCACTCTACGGTCTCCTCAACCTCCTCCCCCAGTGCTACATTGGCTATCTGTCTAGCGGGGGGTGCTGCCTGGGTGATGTGTGGGGCCATGGGGCATTCAGGGTCGTTGGCGTAATGCCCGGGCTTCTGACAACGGAAACAAGTGATGGTCACCCGGTGCTCCCGTCTCAGGGGGGGGCCGGATATAGCTGGTGGGGGTGCCGGGAAAGGCGGAGGTTGGGTTTTTGGGGGACTGGACTGGGACTCTCTCTGCCCTCCCTGGTTCCCCCCCCCTCTCTGGCGGGGTGGTCCCTGACTGGCTCGGGGGTACTCTCCTACAGGGCCCCGGGAGACCCGGGTGTTGGTCCAGCGATCCGCCTCGACAGCCAGCTTTCTCGGATCCGTGAGCTTGCTGTCGAGCAGATGCTGGCGCAGTTCCACAAAGCAGTTCGCAGCCAGGTCTTCCCACAACATAAGGTCGGTTAGTTCTTCTAGGGTGGTTACCTTGCTGCCCTTGATCCACCCATCGAATGCGCGGCTGAAGAAGTTTACATACTCCACCCAGGTGGTGCCCGGGATCTTCCTGCAGTCCCGGAACCGCTGGCGGTACATCTCCGGGGTGAGGCCGTACCTTGTGAGGAGGGCCTCTTTCATGTGGTCGTAGGAGGTCTGCATGGAGGTTGGTAGGTCGAGCAGGGTGTCTCTCCCCTCGCTCAGGAATCGTCCCCACAACCCGGCCCCCCAATCCTTCAGCGGGACCCGATGGGAGGTCATGGCGACCTCGTAGGCCCTGAACCACTGTTGAATGTCATCGTTTTTGTAATATTCTTTGACCACATCCTTGGGGATGTGGACCTTCTGCTCCGCCGGGGAGGCCGCCTCTCGGTTCCCCGGGAGCCGCGCTTCTTCGCTTTTTGCTTTTAGCTCCATTTCCTTCAAGCTGCATTCGTGCTCCAGTTGAAGTCTCCTTCCTTCGTTTTCCCGTTGGAGTTTCTTCTCTTCTAGTTATCCTTGCACCCGCATCTGTTCCACTGCTAGCTTTTTCTCGGCTAATTTCAACTCGCCCTCGATTTTGAGTTTGGCTAATTCGAGTTCGTGATGGCGACTTCTTTCTCTGTCTGCGAGTTCCTCCGGGGATAGGCCCCCGTCTGGTACGAAGCTTCGCACCTGGTTGCTGCTGCGTTCTCCTTGGGAGGGTCCAGCTTTGTCGTGGGGCTCCACCGCTCCTTCTGGGCGGGGGCTCCAGAATCCACCCAAGCTTTCAGTGCCTTCTGCATATCTTCTTTGGTGTTGAGACCAGTGGTAGCGATTTTGAGTTCTTTGCAGAATTGCTTCAGTTCTCTGTGTGTGTACTCCTCCAGTTGTTCCGCCTGGAACATGGTACTGGTGTCGTTTTCTGTGAGAACCATGGCGTTTCCTTCTGCCATCCTTGTCGGTAGTGCGTCAGCCGTTCACGGTACGATCTCTAGATTATGGGCCCGAATCCCGTCGCTTGCCACCAATGTTAGAAGGCGACCTCAGAGGAGCCCGGAGGGGGCCCTGACTATCCTGAGACCAACCCTCGAGGTATCGCAGCCGGGCACTGGCGGGAGACTCCTAAGGGGAGGAATCTCGTATCTAGGATCGTACACTCGGCACCACACGACAAAGAGACACCACACCGGGAGTTCTTAAGAACAAATCTTTATCAGATCGGAGTTGTAGGATCTTTATGATCAGCAAGGCAAATATATACAAGTGGAGCGCGGGCTCACAGAGTCTTGGAGGGTGTAGGAGGTAGCGGGACAGTCTTTGGGGATATGGATCAAATGCAGGGGCGTACCCGGCGCACAGCTCACAATCCTCGAGCTGGGGGATACGCTTGTCGTCGTCGGGGTCCGGCGGGACCAAGAGAGTCTGTGGGAGCCGCGAGTCACTCAGCAGGGCTCAAGCACAAGTCGGAGGTCTTACGATCTTTTCGGGGAGCCGCGAGTCACTCAGCAGGGCTCAAGCACAGGTTCGGATGTCTTATGATCTTCAGGGAGCCGCGAGTCACTCAGCAGGGCTCAAGTACAAGTTTGGAGGTCTTACGATCTTCAGGGAGCCGCGAGACACTCAGCAGGGCTCAGGTGTTTCCAAAGGCGAATCTGCCGGACAGTCCCAGAGCACCCCTTGTTATAGGATGACTCCTCTTTGATGTCCGGAGTCTGTGCAGGCAGGGGTCTTGTCACCTGGGGGTCGCTTGTCGGGGTTTCCTGCCATTGTCTTTTGATCCTTTCAGGGCCGGGTCGGGAGGAGTCCCAGACACCCAGCAGGCGTGGAGCCAGCCCTCGGGGAGGCCGGCGGGCCGATCGAAACCCACCTTCCCAGGGGAGCTCAGAGGTGCGATGGAAACTGCTCCTCCCTCTCTCATCCCAATGGGAGCGCGATGTCCCCCAGCCGGAGTGGCGCCTCTAGGCCAGGGTCGCGCTGGGGCCGGGCGGCCATCATGGTGCATGAAGTGGGCACGCGGGCCCGGTGTGGCCGAAAGGAGGAAGGCCACGGACGGGGAAGTCCGGGTCGGGTGTGTGTGTGTTCTGGTGGGAAGGATCGGCTAGGCCGTGGGCTCGGGGCTGCGTGAGGTGCATGGGTCAGGTTATGTGGTGCGGGGACAGGGATGGCTATGCTACGAGGCCGGGTCTAACACCCCTCATATGTCTGGGCACTGCTGGGAGTGAAATGAACCCACCCCTCATATGTCTGGGCACTGCTGGGAGTCCTCTGCACCCACCCCTCATATTTCTGGGCACTGCTGGGAGTCCTCTGCACCTACCCCTCATATGTCTGGGCACTGCTGGGAGGCCTCTGCACCCACCCCTAATATGACTGGGCACTGCTGGGAGTCCTCTGCACCCACCCCTCATATGTCTGGGCACTGCTGGGAATGATATGCACCCATCCCTCATCTGTCTGGGCACTGCTGGGAGTCCTCTGCACCCACCCCTCATATGTCTGGGAACTGCTGGGGGTGATATGCACCCACCCCTCATATGTCTGGGCACTGCTGGGAGTCCTCTGCACCCACCCCTCATATGTCTGGGCACTGCTGGGAGTGATATGCACCCACCCCTCATATGTCTGGGCACTGCTGGGAGGCCTCTGCACCCACCCCTCATATCACTGGGCACTGCTGGGAGGCCTCTGCACCCACCTCTAATATGTCTGGGCACTGCTGGGAGTCCTCTGCACCCACCCCTCATATGTCTGGGCACTGCTGGGAGACCTCTGCACCGACCCCTCATATGTCTGGGCACTGCTGGGAGTCCTCTGCACCCACCCCTCATATGTCTGGGCACTGCTGGGAGGCCTCTGCACCCACCCCTAATATGTCTGGGCACTGCTGGGAGTCCTCTGCACCCACCCCTCATATGCCTGGGCACTGCTGGGAGGCCTCTGCATCCACCCCTCATATGTCTGGGCACTGCTGGGAGGCCTCTGCACCCACCCCTACTATGTCTGGGCACTGCTAGGAGTCCTCTGCACCCACCCCTCGTATGTCTGGGCACTGCTGGGAGTGATATGCACCCACCCCTCATATGTCTGGGCACTGCTGGGAGGCCTCTGCACCTACCCCTCATATGTCTGGGCACTGCTGGGAGTGATATGCATCCACCCTCATATGTCTGGGCACTGCTGTGAGGCCTCTGCACCCACCCCTAATATGTCTGGGCACTGCTGGGAGTCCTCTGCACCCACCCCTCATATGTCTGGGCACTGCTGGGAGGCCTCTGCACCCACCCCTCATATGTCTGGGCACTGCTGGGAGTAATATGCACCCACCCCTCATATGTCTGGGCACTGCTGGGAGTGATATGCACCCACCCCTCATATGTCTGGGAACTGCTGGGAGTCCTCTGCACCCACCCCTCATATATCTGGGCACTGCTGGGAGTGATATGCACCCACCCCTAATATGTCTGGCCACTGCTGGGAGTCCTCTGCACCCACCCTTCATATGTCTGGGCACTGCTGGGAGGCCTCTGCACCCACCCCTAATATGTCTGGGCACTGCTGGGAGTCCTCTGCACCCACCCCTCATATGTCTGGGCACTGCTGGGAGTCCTCTGCACCCACCCCTCATATGTCTGGGCACTGCTGGGAGGCCTTTGCACCCACCCCTCATATGTCTGGGCACTGCTGGGAGGCCTCTGCACCCACCCCTAATAAGTCTGGGCACTGCTGGGAGTCCTCTGCACCCACCCCTCATATGTCTGGGCACTGCTGGGAGTCCTCTGCACCCACCCCTCATATTTCTGGGCACTGCTGGGAGTCCTCTGCACCTACCCCTCATATGTCTGGGCACTGCTGGGAGGCCTCTGCACCCACCCCTCATATGTCTGGGCACTGCTGGGAGTCCTCTGCACCCACCCCTCATATGTCTGGGCACTGCTGGGAGGCCTCTGCACCCACCCCTAATATGTCTGGGCACTGCTGGGAGTCCTCTGCACCCACCCCTCATATGTCTGGGCACTGCTGGGAGTGAAATGAACCCACCCCTCATATGTCTGGGCACTGCTGGGAGTCCTCTGCACCCCCCCTCATATTTCTGGGCACTGCTGGGAGTCCTCTGCACCTACCCCTCATATGTCTGGGCACTGCTGGGAGGCCTCTGCACCCACCCCTAATATGTCTGGGCACTGATGGGAGTCCTCTGCACCCACCCCTCATATGTCTGGGCACTGCTGGGAATGATATGCACCCACCCCTCATATGTCTGGGCACTGCTGGGAGGCGTCTGCACCCACCCCTCATATGTCTGGGCACTGCTGGGAGGCCTCTGCACCCACCCCTAATATGTCTGGGCACTGCTGGGAGTCCTCTGCACCCACCCCTCATATGTCTGGGCACTGCTGGGAGTGATATGCACCCACCCCTCATATGTCTGGGCACTGCTGGGAGGCCTCTGCACCCACCCATCATATGTCTGGGAACTGCTGGGGGTGATATGCACCCACCCCTCATATGTCTGGGCACTGCTGGGAGTACTCTGCACCCACCCCTCATATGTCTGGGCACTGCTGGGAGTGATATGCACCCACCCCTCATATGTCTGGGCACTGCTGGGAGGCCTCTGCACCCACCCCTCATATCTCTGGGCACTGCTGGGAGGCCTCTGCCCCCACCCCTAATATGTCTGGGCACTGCTGGGAGTCCTCTGCACCCACCCCTCATATGTCTGGGCACTGCTGGGAGTCATCTGCACCCACCCCTCATATGTCTGGGCACTGCTGGGAGGCCTCTGCACCCACCCCTAATATGTCTGGGCACTGCTGGGAGTCCTCTGCACCCACCCCTCATATGCCTGGGCACTGCTGGGAGGCCTCTGCACCCACCCCTCATATGTCTGGGCACTGCTGGGAGTCCTCTGCACCCACCCCTCATATGTCTGGGCACTGCTGGGAGTGATATGCACCCACCCCTCATATGTCTGGGCACTGCTGGGAGGCCTCTGCACCCACCCCTAATATGTCTGGGCACTGCTGGGAGTCTACTGCACCCACCCCTCATATGTCTGGGCACTGCTGGGAGTGATATGCACCCACCCCTCATATGTCTGGGCACTGCTGGGAGGCCTCTGCACCCACCCATCATATGTCTGGGCACTGCTGGGAGTGATATGCACCCACCCCTCATATGTCTGGGCACTGCTGGGAGTGATATGCACCCACCCCTCATATGTCTGGGCACTGCTGGGAGTCCTCTGCACCCACCCCTCATATGTCTGGGCACTGCTGGGAGTGATATGCACCCATCCCTCATATGTCTGGGCACTGCTGGGAGGCCTCTGCACCCACCCCTCATATCTCTGGGCACTGCTGGGAGGCCTCTGCACCCACCCCTAATATGTCTGGCCACTGCTGGGAGTCCTCTGCACCCACCCCTCATGGCTGGGCACTGCTGGCAGACCTCTGCACCCACCCCTAATATGTCTGGGCACTGCTGGGAGTCCTCTGCACCCACCCCTAATATGTCTGGGCACTGCTGGGAGTCCTCTGCACCCACCCCTCATATGTCTGGGCACTGCTGGGAGTCCTCTGCACCCTCCCCTAATATGTCTGGGCATTGCTGGGAGTCATCTGCACCCACCCCTCATATGTCTGGGCACTGCTGGGAGGCCTCTGCACCCACCCCTCATATGTCTGGGCACTGCTGGGAGGCCTCTGCACCCACCCCTAATATGTCTGGGAACTGCTGGGAGTCCTCTGCACCCACCCCTCATATGTCTGGGCACTGCTGGGAGTGATATGCACCCACTCCTCATATGTCTGGGCACTGCTGGGAGGCCTCTGCACCCACTCCTCATATGTCTGGGCACTGCTGGGAGGCCTCTGCACCTACCCCTCATATGTCTGGGCACTGCTGGGAGTGATATGCACCCACCCCTCATATGTCTGGGAACTGCTGGGACTCCTCTGCACCCACCCCTCATATGTCTGGGCACTGCTCGGAGTCCTCTGCACCCACCCCTCATATTTCTGGGCACTGCTGGGAGTCCTCTGCACCCACCCCTCATATGTCTGGGCACTGCTGGGAGGCCTCTGTACCCACCCCTAAAATGTCTGGGCACTGCTGGGAGTCCTCTGCACCCACCCCTCATATGTCTGGGCACTGCTGGGCGTGATATGCACCCACCCCTGCTGGGAGGCCTCTGCACCCACCCCTCATATGTCTGGACACTGCTGGGAGGCCTCGGCACCCACCCCTAATATGTCTGGGCACTGCAGGGAGTCCTCTGCACCCACCCCTCATATGTCTGGGAACTGCTGGGAGGCCTCTGCACCCACCCCTCATATGTCTGGGCACTGCTGGGAGGCCTCTGCACCCACCCCTCATATGTCTGGGCACTGCTGGGAGTGATATGCACCCACCCCTCATATGTCTGGGCACTGCTGGGAGTCCTCTGCACCCACCCCTCATATGTCTGGGCACTGCTGGGAGTGATATGCACCCACCCCTCATATGTCTGGGGACTGCTGGGAGTCCTCTGCACCCACCCCTCATATGTCTGGGCACTGCTGGGAGTGATATGCACCCACCCCTAATATGTCTGGGCACTGCTGGGAGTCCTCTGCACCCACCCCTCATATGTCTGGCACTGATGGGAGGCCTCTGCACCCACCCCTCATATGTCTGGGCACCGCTGGGAGTCCTCTGCACCCACCCCTCATATGTCTGGGCACTGCTGGGAGTGATATGCACCCACCCCTCATATGTCTGGGCACTGCTGGGAGTCCTCTGCACCCACCCACACACCCCCTTGGAGCTGTACACTGCTGGCCAGGACCTACACACACATCAATTTGTAGGTAACATGCTGGGCCAGTCCTCTATGCCCACATTCCTGGCGTGTGTACGCCTCGTATCCAAATTTTCCTGCTGCCGTAACGGGGTACGTGTGGTACGGACCGTACCCACGCATGTATGCGTGGGTACCGTCCGTACCTGGTTAATCATGGGGCTGTAGGGGTATGCACCGTACCCACGCATTCATGCGTGGTTACGGTCCGTACCTGAGGACGCATGTGGCCGTAGGGGTATGCACTGTATCCACGTATTCATGCGTGGGTACGGTCCGTACCTGATTTATTATGGGGCCGTAGGAGTACGCACCGTACCCATGCATTCATGCGTGGGTACGGTCCATACCTGAGGACTCATGGGGCCGTAGGGGTACGCACCGTACCCACGTACTCATGCAAGGGTACGGTCCGTACCTGATTAATTATGGGGCCATAGGGGTACGCACCATACCCACACATTCATGCGTGGGTACGGTCCGTACCTGAGGACTCATGGGGCCGTAGGGGTATGCACCATACCCACACATTCATGCGTGGTTACGGTCCGTACCACTGTTGGCATGGTGCCGTAGGGGTACATATGGTACGCACCGTACACATGCATTCATGCGTGGGTACGGTCCGTACCACTGTTGTCATGGCGCAGTAGGGGTACATGTGGTACCCACCGTACCCAAGCATGTTGTTCTCACCTTCTGCGGCGTGTGCGTCGGGTGCGGTGCACCAGGTCGTAGGCCAAGAGGACCGGGAGGACACGTACGATGGGGTTCATGGCTGTACGTCGCGTACCGGGGCTCCGTGGCGTTGTCGTTCACGTCGGACTCTGCTTTTCCGGCTGTGTTTGGCTCCTGTAAACAAAGAGCCGTACAGAGTGACGTCGGTACGAATCGTACTAGCTGGGCCGGAAAACGCTGGTGAAATACGTACGGACATCGCGTACAAGCATTTCCGGATCGGAATCGTGGGTATTTTTTGGCTGTACGGTCTTTTGTACGATTCGTACAGAAAATGGCTTTCTGTACGAATCGTACTTCCTAGGTTGTGAAATGAGTTTACCTGGTACGAGTCGTACGGGGAAAACGCTCAGTACGACCAATCGTAGGGCCTTTTTACAGGATCGGAATCGGCCCCTATATGTATATATTAAAGGTATTTATAAATAATATATATAATTTTAATTTTTAAACATTTTAAACATTTTTTACATATGTTTATTTTAACATTTACAATATTTTTGTAACTTTAAAAAACCAATATTTTTATCAACGATATTTTTGACAACAATATTTTTTTTCTCGATATTATATTAAGAGGCTGATTCCGGCTGCAAAACGAACCAACCGACACGGACCGGGACCGAATATCGACCGACACGGACCAGCGCCGTACAACCCGTGCAGTACGATGCAACACGCGTGAATTACAACCGACACGTACAGAATACAAGCCGTACGACCGAGCCGTAGGGAAAATAGTGATCCGGCTGGAACACCGACGCGATTTTCACGAACCCGGAATGAAGCCAACCGACCCGTACCCGCGATGTACAATTAGCGCAGTATGATGCAATGTGTGTAAAACCAGACCGACTCGCACGGAGACCAAGCCGCACGACCGACACGCACAGACATCCGGGCACACAAGCAATGGAGAGCGCTGCGACCGACGCGTACCAAACAGAAGACAGGCAGCGTGAACGAGGCGGAGAAGCCCACACGAGACAACAGCAGCGTCCGTTTCCGTCACATGAACGTCTCATTCATGCCTACAAAACACAAAGGAAAAAAGAGAAAAAAAAAACCAAACAAGCAATGACAAAGCCAATAAATACCAAAGAAAAAACATGGGACAAAGACACACCCACAACTCCAACTATATAAAGGACTACAATCACTACCATCATCCCTTGCAAACAGGAGACTCAGCCAGCAGCAAACACCAGTACACAGCAACCAAAGACACACTCACAACTCACCCATCACACAACTAACACACCATCAGCACCACATACGAAAGCACACACACATACACACAGCAAAACCAACACCTACCCACCATCACTTACACCCTCACACACACATCCCTCACCACCACCACCCATCACCATGCCTCCAAATAAGAATCCAAAGTTCACAGATAGTGAGTTAGAAGTGCTGGTAGACGAGATTATCTGAGTAGAGCCACATTTGTTTGGTACATTGGTTCAAAGGACCCCCATCTCACAGAAAACCAAGATGTGGGCGAGGATTGTGGACAAGGTGAACGTACAAGCACCAACGTTGCGCACAAAGGACGATATCCAGAACAGGTGGTATGACGTGCGCAGGAGGGTCAAGAAACTCATCGAGAAAGATCACGCCTTGAGTCAGCGCACCGGCGGTGGCCCTCCTGCCAAACCAGTCTACTTCAGGACATGGGAGGAGAAGGTGTGGGACATCCTACCACCAGAGAGCGTCCATGGCCTAACAGACATCCCAGAGCCTGGTGAGTACACAAACAGCATATCCAAGATTATGTGGCAAGGGGACAGTGAAACCATGCACCGCAAGCAAAGCTACACTAACCAATAGATAATCAGCCCAAGATGTGTATGCCAGTCACACAAACACAATACCTGCCATCTCATAGTGACTGGGGACTGTGTCATGACATGCACCAACCTACAAACAAATAGAGCAAGCCAGTGGCACTAAGCCAAATACACCCTGCCAGACAGATTGACA
This sequence comes from Triturus cristatus, assembly GCF_964204655.1. NCBI lineage: Eukaryota > Metazoa > Chordata > Amphibia > Caudata > Salamandridae > Triturus > Triturus cristatus. The sequence continues at coordinate 907,172,514 of NC_140579.1, forward strand.
CCACAAACACACCACCTCACAGTGCAGCTGACTGTCAGGAAGGAATAGTGGGGATGCAGGTGAAGTGAGTGTAGCCAAAAGCATGATGGGGCCTGTAGTCACAGATAATGCACACCCTCCTGATTGGCCCATCAAGACCTCTCTGAAACATGCCCACATCACAGGGAGTGGAAAATGACTGACAAGATGGCTGACACTGTGTCCTGCTGTGGGGAGCACAAGGCCCTACTAGGGCTTGTGTGCAAATCACAAGCAGGTGAATGCACGTTCCTAAATTAGGAGCGTGTCTCCCATCTTGCTCTCACAATTGGAAATGAATCCTTAGCTTGAATGAGTAAGTAGACCGTAGTGTTCTTCCAAAGTTGCTTCAGTTTATTGAACATTCAGAAGAAAGTTCTCAAATATTCTCTTTGACTCATGTAAATTCCAATATTAGCTTGAAATTACACGTGTTATCCAAAATGGCTTGGTTGCCCAATGCATTTCGGGCTATCAAAGCCCTTTGTCAGGGGCGACACTATAAATAAGATGAAACATGGAATCAGCCTGTTGCTAACAGTAGAGTGTGTATAAGTGTTAAACTACTTGTAATGGTGTGACTATAACTGTGAACCGCGGTGCTCATGCTCGGTAAACTAGAGTGGGTGCCGATCGTTCCAGAGTGAGAATTTTTACCGCTTCACTCACCGTGAATCGTGAATGATTAAGGTGCAACAGCCATTCGTGAGCGATGTAAAAATACGGTATCAAGAGCCTTGTGTCGTTTAAACAGCGTGATATAAGATGATAAGGTGCTCCCGCGGTAACGGTGTCTCTTAGGTATCCGGTATAATAAAGGGATAGTCAGAGAACTTGGTAATCGGATTCTATATGATCGCTATGGATCAGCAAGGTGTGAAACTAAACAGAAAGGTGCAAAGGGAAATCAAAAAGCGCATATAAACTTACGGTTCGAGGATTAGTGTGTGCTACGTTCAAGACGTTCACGGTGTATCCAGAAGTATAATGGTGGACCGGCGTATAGCCGTATATGTTAGTGAAAGCACGTGACCGTGTGACGTGACTTAAAAGTGTCAAACTACAATAAAGAAAGACTCGTAGTTCTGTGTTACGGTAGCGCAACCGAAAAAAATAGAGTAATAGGTGTGAAAGTATTCGTAGTTAACAAAACATGTGAATGTTCTCAGTGTTTTAAAAAAACGTGAAATAGTGTAGCAGTGGTATACACAATAAAAAAACATCCGGTGCGCGGTGTACTAACGTGGATACGAGTGAGACATCACAATGCACATGAGATAAAATAAGTGAATAAACAGTTGTATACATTCAATGCAACAAAACATATCCAAAAGCATGTGAAAGCAAGTGTAACTAGAACCATGAGCGATGAAATCACGCGTCATAATTGTATGTAAACAACAGGTGTCGTAGCAGTTCAGATTCCGAGGGGATGTGTAAAGTCAGGATTGTTGTGTAAGAAATAGTAGCTGATTGCAGGAAACGGTGGCCAGTTACAAAAAACAGCCGAGGTCATAACGTTCATTTAAACCTTTGGGGCTGATGGAATCCAGTTTATTGATCCAAAATTTTTCTCTTTGCAAGAGAAATTGAGTATTTTTACCTAATTCATTATTGGTACCTGTTCTAAAATTAAGAAACGTAGTTGGCAAATGTTATGTTGAAAGAGTTGAAAATGGTTAGCGATGGGAGATTTGACCTGTCGAGTTCGAATGTTGATTTTATGTTTGTTGAGTCTTATGCGAACTTTCCTTTCTGTTTTACTGTAGGAAGGTGGAATCTGACTAATGGTTGCTCCCAACTTTTTGCCTGGTATTTGAGTGGTTTTTGACTAGTCTGGCTGGGATCCTGCTATCCAGGACCCCAGCCTACCTGCTTTCTCCTTAAAACTGATGTGAGTACCCTAGGTACAAACCCAATTGGATGCTGAGGATGCCCTGACAGTCCCTTGTAGATGGTAACCTAGGTACCCAGGGCATGGGTCCCTCAGTAGGCCTACCAGGGCTGCAGCACTTATTGTGCCACCCTGGGACAGCTATACAAACTGACACCACCACACCACTACTGTAGTCTGGGTAAGGTGGTGCTAGCACCCCTTACAGGGATATAGGTACCCGATATCCCACCCCATTACAACACATGTACTCTCATAGGTCACCCCTATAGCAGGCCTTGCTAATCCTACAGGGCAGGGTGCTGAGGTATGTGTGAGGGGGGACCCCTACCTGAGTAGGGCCTCTCTGCAACCCTCGTAAAATCATTGCTGGGTTGTTTGTAGTGTAGCCATACCATATACTCTTAACCGCATTATAAGTCTATCGCGTTAGCGTGATAACCTGAGAATGGCTACACAGAACCATATCGTGTTTGGTGTCAAACATGTAGGAATCCTACCCCCAGTCCAGCCATGGGCTTGAGGGCACGATTCCCCCCTGCTAGAGGGGCAATATGGGAAAAGCGGCAGAATTCGGACATCAATTTAAAAGTGCACATGTAGTACAAAATGGCTACTACCCGCCACCCACACGACTCTGGCTGGCTGTTGCTGGGGAAAACCCCAGCCTCACCAGCTGGACAATAGGGCTCCTGTGGCAGGGAGGTGCTAGCATCTCCCCAGACAGGATATGTGGATTGGAACAGGGTGGGTGCACCAAAGATGCCTTTCAGAGTTGCACGTAGGCAGCTACAGAGCCTACATTCTGCACACACCGCATGGAACCGGTTCAGGGGCATCCTGCCCATCACCCAGGCGGGAAACACACAAAGGGGAGAGGGTGTAGCCACCCTTTCCCGCCTCACCTCTCATTGGTGGACACTCCTTTGGACACTCCCCTAATCTTGGGGATAAAGGTGAATAACGTGGCCCCAGAGCCTCAGATTAATCTTGGACTTTACAGACTTGACCTTCGACGAGCTGCTGCCCAGCTGACTGAAGAAATCTCCCTTGGGATAAAGGAGATATCCCCTTGCTTGGCAGGCACATGAAACACTGCAAGTGACCCGGTTGGAACTTCGCTGCTCTCATGAACTTTGTCGACTTCCAGCACCCTTGAGGTGAGTTTCCTAAGCATCCCAGAGGCCAGTGAGTGTGCACAGCAAACCTGTGTACCGTGGACCGCGTGGGTGCCGAGATTCCCAATACCCCAGGACACCGGCCACCTCTTGCGTAGCACACGATCCTGACCAGTGGGGAAGTTGTGCTTTGGCCCATTATTGAGCCAACCACCAAGCAGTATCCGTGCCAAAGATCAGCGCCCTAGCCCCCTCCGGTGGCCCGTGGGCTCCCTTTGAAGCACTCCAGTTTGCTGCCTTCCGCGGTCCCTTGTCTCTCGACTTGTGGGCCCGAGCGGAGGACAATCTCAACAACTAAGAGTTCCCCTGGTTGCTCCAGGCCTGTTCTACAGTTTCTCCAAAGGAGACCTCTCACAGACCTCGTGGGTCTGCACCAGTAGCTGATTTGTTCATCTTGCATGGGTTGCGGTTGCTAAGGCTTAGTGGATCCAATCCGGACACTAACACCGCAGCGACCCTCACCTGACGTGGGACAGTCACCCTCCTGAAGCTAGCCTTCCTTGAAGCCTCCCGGAGCCCATGGCTGCAGATCCAAGCTACACCTTTTTCCACTTGAAGCACCCGACATTGAAGGGCTCTTTGCTTTGAGCTCCCTGGTCACTGTGCCGTGACCCAGACTCTGTCCTCTCTGCTTTCAGGTTCTTCTCTACAGGTTCTACAACTTCAATCTTCACGGCATCATCAACGCTTTTGGCTAGCAGCACTTTTGAACATTTCTCCATTGAAAATCAGCCAGCGACCCGACATCGAAAACGACCTATGCACCCGGCTTCCCTGGGGCAGGTAACAGTGGTACCTCTGTACTCTCGTGGTAGTGGGCTCTTCAAAAGCTTAACTCTAAAGTTTTAACTTTGTACTCCTGCTAGAAGTGACTTTAATATGTTTAAATCAAACCGCAACATTCTCCATAGGCTTTAATAGAGATCCCAATAGCAGCTATTTCCACTGCACGCGCCTCCCGTGGATCCCCTTCCTCATAACCTGGGGTGGATTCTTAAGGGGCCAGCGATCCTAAATGCCCAAGGCATTGTCTGTAGAATTGTCGTGGTTCTTATACCACTTTTTTAATATATGGTTTGGTCCCCCCCTGGGGCCCGATGATTCCAGTGCTATTTTATTGTATCTATCAATGCTTGTTTGAATTGTAACTTTGCCTTAGCCTCATAAAGAGACTTGTGGGATTCTGTTTAGAATAAATACATATATTTTATATATATACCTGTGTGGACTACTCTTTCATTTGGTCATTCAAGAGGTTATCTATGGTAAAACAATAAGCTTAACACTCCTTCAAGACTTAACCTGAAGGCTGCTCTCCACAGCTACCACTAGGAGAGCTTTCTTTAAAGGTTGTCTTAAACCTATAATCAATAAGAGTCGAATTGGACTGGTGCAAGGTGTCCCCTATAACTAGGAGACAGCATATGCCAGGCCAACTTCTCACATTGGTGTGCAGCGGTTGGATTCAAGCTTGCCATTGTTTTACCAGATAACAAATTGAATTTCTAAAGTGAAAGCCACTTGGTACCAAAGGTACATATAAATTCAAGCTTAGAATATAATAAGTTCTACTGAACTTAGGAGTTGTGTGTAGAGGGTTTAGCACACCTTGACTACAACTCAAGAAAGGGTTCAGTAGGCCACACCTAGTGTAGGTAGATACACCAGTCCCACTACACTAGAAATCTCTTTAAGTTCAGGTGCCCATAAGGCTCTGGAAGGACCCCAGAGGGTCCCAGTCGACAAATATGATCATCTCTCCTTTGCTGAGCTGAGGGAGATGTGCACCTCTAGGCAACTTAAGACAAACAAAGGTGCCAATACCCAACGTCTCAGGAAAATCCTGCTCATAGCAGACTTTAAGCAGACTTTAATGTCTGATGGGGTAGACAGGTTGGGTGGGCATCCCCCAGAAGAGGACACCCCTGGGGTGTACTCTGATGAGGACCAGGAAGAGGAAGATGAACTCAACCTGGATGAACAAGACCATTCACAACATGGAGGTGATGGCCCAAAAGGCACTCTCTCCATCCCTAAAGGGAGAATGGTGGGTCCAAACAGAAGGAACAGATCCCCCTCAGAGGGGTCCAACCATTCTGAGAGATCCAAGGGGACCTCTGCCTCTTCTCAGAGAAGAGAATCCTCCCAAGAGAGGAAATGCAGACTGATCCAGTTTGAGCAGGCTAAACTTCAGCTCAGGAGAGAACAGTTAGCATTGGACAGGGAATCCCTGGAGCTTCAGAAAGCTTCAAGAAAGTGGGGTCTAGAGACCCCTGGTGGCAGTAATGAAACCCCTAGAGTTAGAGAGAAATACAATAGGAACCTCCACAAGATTGTGCCCCCCTATCATACAGGGGATGACATCCAGAAATGGATCTCTGCTTTTGAGAGAGCCTGTAAAGTACAAAGGGTCCCAGTAGATCAGTGGGCAGCAATCCTGTGGCTCGCCTTTGCAGACAAAGGAAGAGACAAGCTCCTCTCTGTAAGAGAAGAGGATGCAGATGATTACTATATCTTGAGAGATGCTTTAATTGATGGGTTTGGCTTAACCACTCATCAGTACAGACTTAAGTTCAGAGACACCCAAAAAGCACAGCATCAAGAGTGGGTAGACTTTGTGGATTGTGCTACCAAGGCATTAGACGGTTGGTTAAATGGCAGTAAAGTAAAAGATTATCAAGGATTGTACAATCTCATTATGAGGGAGCAGATTCTTAATAATTGTCAGAACCAACTCTTACACCAGCACCTGGTGGACTCTGATCTGACCTCTCCCCAAGAATTAGGAAAGAAGGCAGACAAATGGGTCAGAACCAGGATCAGGCCCAAGAACCAAGGTGGTGACCAGAAGAAAGATTCTACCAAGCCCAAAGAGAAAGGTGGGGATAATAAAACAGAAAAGTCCTCTGAAGGGCCCCAAAAACCCAGTGCTGGGGGTGGGTCCCAAAATCCTTCCTCTTCTAACAAGAAACCATATTGCCATGTGTGTAAGCAACCTTGCCAGTGGAAAACTGACTCCAGCTGTCCAAAGAATGGCAATAAAGAAAATGTTCCTCCCATTGCAGCTCCAACACCTCCTGTTACTACTAGTAGTAATCCCCCAGGTGGTGGGAGTGCACCCAAAAATTTAGTTGGGCTTTCTTGGGGAACTCAGGTGGACTCTGGCCTAACCAGGTCCCCTACACAAGCAACTCTAGTCTGTGATGGTGACATGGGGTTTGCCAACTTTACCATGAGTTCCAATATCTTGGGCAGGTACAGACAAGAGCCCATGATCAATGGTCAGAAGGCTGTGGCCTACAAGGACACAGGGGCCAGTGTCACCATGGTGACCAAGAGGCTAGTGCCCCTAGAACAGCTTTTACCTGGGTTTAGCTACCAGGTGACCAATATAGATGGAATTAGGACAGACCATCCCATGGCAGTGGTAAATCTCAGCTGGGGAGGGGTCACTGGCCCAAAGAGAGTGTCAGTGTCCCCAACCTTGCCTGTAGATTGTCTACTGGGGAATGATCTGGAAATCTCAGCCTGGGCTGAGGTAGACCACAAGGCCCATTTGAAAATGGTAGGCATCCCTGAGAGAGTGGATGAGACCTTAAAGGCCTCACCTCCACCCCAGGAGAAAGTAAAAGGAGTGAAGCCTGAAACTATGGATCACTCCACCCAAACAGAGAGCATAGGGGGAGAGGAACAGTCCTCCCCCCACCAGACCAAAGGTGAGGGTCAAGTTTCTAAGGGAACTGATCCTACCCCTTGTGAAGTAACTGCCCCAGAAGTGGACAGACCTGGCCTGACCACAGCTCTGATGGCAGGGGATCCTTCCAAGATGGCACCCAGTCTGGAGCAGGTATCCTGCCCCTCTCTACCCTGCCTCAGTCAGCCCAGGGCTGCAGAGGTCAGGGAGGTCAGTGGACCCTTAATGGGCCCCTGTCCAGAGGAACCCCCTCATCAGCAGATTAGGGACACCCCGCAGAGTAGTTCTAGCCAGGTGAATATTCCTCTACAAACTGAGGGATCCCCCTTACCCCTAGGTACAGGCACCCCCCAGATGGACTTTGTTGGGCACAGGGAAACCTGGGGCATAGTTGCCCCAAACATTCCAGTGCCCTCCACTATTCGAACCAGAGGGACCCAATCCCCAGCTGTAGGCAGCCAGAGGTTGACCCTTAGGGCCAGATATGGCACAGTCATGGGCAGAAAGGCTTCCATGGTGACCAGTGACCTGAGGAGGTTGAGACCACCCCAAATAGGGCCTCACTTCCAGACTCAGACACCCCACCAGCCCACCTCTGTACCAAAAACTAATACAGGTAATTCCCCTAGACTTTGGAGAAACTCTAGAACCCCTTGGGTAGGATTTCCCAAGTGGACCATGAGACAGGGAGCAACCATGCTAGTGCAGGTTCTTCCTTATATGGCCACTCAGGAAATAAAGGCTTATCTGGACAAGGTCAGCCTCATCTCCTTTCGTTTGGGGGGGGGGGGGATATGTAGGAAGGTGGAATCTGACTAATGGTTGCCCCCAACTTTTTGCCTGGTATTTGAGTGGTTTTTGACTAGTCTGGCTGGGATCCTGCTATCCAGGACCCCAGCCTACCTGCTTTCTCCTTAAAACTGATGTGAGTCCCCTAGGTACAAACCCAATTGGATGCTGAGGATGCCCTGACAGTCCCTTGTAGATGGTACCCAGGGCATGGGTCCCTCAGTAGGCCTACCAGGGCTGCAGCACTTATTGTGCCACCCTGGGACAGCCATACAAACTGACACCACCAGACCACTACTGTAGTCTGGGTAAGGTGGTGCTAGCACCCCTTACAGGGATATAGGTACCCTATATCCCACCCCATTACAACACATGTACTCTCATAGGTCACCCCTATAGCAGGCCTTGCTAATCCTACAGGGCAGGGTGCTGAGGTATGTGTGAGGGGGGACCTCTACCTGAGTAGGGCCTCTCTGCAACCCTCATAAAATCATTGCTGGGTTGTTTGTAGTGTAGCCATACCATATACTCTTAACCGCATTATAAGTCTATCGCGATAGCGTGATAACTTGAGAGTGGCTACACAGAACCATATCGTGTTTGGTGTCAAACATGTAGGAATCCTACCCCCTGTCCAGTCATGGGCATGAGGTCACGATTCCCCCTGCTAGAGGGGCGATATGGGAAAAGCAGTAGAATTCGGACACCAATTTAAAAGTGCACATGTAGTACAAAATGGCTACTACCCGCCACCCACACGACTCTGGCTGGCTGTTGCTGGGGAAAACCCCAGCCTCGCCAGCTGGACAATAGGGCTCCTGTGGCAGGGAGGTGCTAGCTTCTCCCCAGACAGGATATGTGGATTGGAACAGGGTGGGTGCATCAAAGATGCCTTTCAGAGTTGCACGTAGGGAGCTACAGAGCCTACGTTCTGCATACACCGCATGGAACCGGTTCAGGGGCATCCTGCCCATCACCCAGGCGGGAAACACACAAATGGGAGAGTGTGTAGCCACCCTTTCCCGCCTCACCTCTCATTGGTGGACACTACTCTGGACACTCCCCTAATCTTGGGGATAAAGGTGAATAACGTGGCCCCAGAGCTTTAGATTAATCTTGGACTTTACAGACTTGACCTTCGACGAGCTGCTGCCCAGCTGACTGAAGAAATCTCCCTTGGGATAAAGGAGTTATCCCCCTGCTTGGCAGGCACCTGAAACACTGCAAGTGACCCGGTTGGAACTTTGCTGCTCTCACGAACTTCGTCGACTTCCAGCACCCTTGAGGTGGGTTTCCTAAGCATCCCAGAGGCCAGTGAGTCTGCACAGCAAACCAGTGTACTGTGGACCGCGTGGGTGCCGAGATTCCCAATACCCCAGGACACCGGCCACCTCTTGCGTAGCACACGACCCTGACCAGTGGAGAAGTTGTACTTTGGCCCATTATTGAGCCAACCACCAAGCAGCATCCATGCCAAAGATCAGCGCCCTAGCCTTCTCCGGTGGCCCGTGGGCTCCCTTTTACGCACTCCAGTTTGCTGCCTTCTGCGGTCCCTTGTCTCTCGACTTGTGGGCCCGAGCGGAGGACAATCTCGACAACTAAGAGTTCCCCTGGTTGCTCCAGGCCTGTTCTACAGTCTCTCCAATGGAGACCTCTCACAGACCTCGTGGGTCTGCACCAGTAGCTGATTTGTTTATCTTACATGGGTTGTGGTTGCCAAGGCTTAGTGGATCCAATCCGGACACTAACACCGCAGCAACCCTCATCCGACATGGGATAGTTGCGCTCCCGAAGCTGGCCTTCCTTGAAGCCTCCCGGAGCCCATGGCTGCAGATCCAAGCTACACCTCTTTCCACTTGAAGCACCCGACAGTGAAGGGCTCTTTGCTTTGAGCTCCCTGGTCACTGTGCTGTGACCCAGACTCTGTTCCCTCTGCTTTCAGGTTCTTCTCTACAAGTTCTTCACGGCATCATCAACGCTTTTGGCTAGCAGCACTTTTGAACATTTCTCCATTGAAAATCAGCCCGCGACCCGACATCGAAAACGACCTATGCACCCGGCTTCCCTGGGGCAGGTAACAGTGGTACCTCGGTACTCGCGTGGTAGTGGGCTCTTCAAAAGCTTAACTCTAAAGTTTTAACTTTGTACTCCTGCTGGAAGTGACTTTAATCTGTTTAAATCAAACCGCGACATTCTCCATAGGCTTTAATAGAGATCCCAATAGCAGCTATTTCCACTGCACGCGCCTCCCGTGGGTCCCCTTCCTCATAACCTGGGGTGGATTCTTAAGCGGCCAGTGATCCTAAATGCCCTAGGCATTGTCTGTAGAATTGTCGTGGTTCTTATACCACTTTTTTAATATATGGTTTGGTCCCCCCCGGGGCCCGATGATTCCAGTGCTATTTTATTGTATCTATCAATGCTTGTTTGAATTGTAACTTTGCCTCAGCCTCATAAAGAGACTTGTGGGATTCTGTTTAGAATACATACATATATTTTATATATATATCTGTGTGGACTACTCTTTCATTTGGTCATTCAAGAGGTTATCTATGGTAAAACAATAAGCTTAAAACTCCTTAAAGACTTAGCCTGAAGGCTGCTCTCCACAGCTACCACTAGGATAGCTTTCTTTAAAGGTTGTCTTAAACCTATCATCAATAAGAGTCGAATTGGGATGGTGCAAGGTGTCCCCTATAACTAGGAGACAGCATATGACAGGCCAACTTCTCACATTTACCCACATAGACTAGACCACAGGGACACTTCAACAAGTAAATCACGTTTTGGCTGTTGCACGTGGCTGTTACCTTAAGTTTGATCGGGTAACCTTTGTGGGGATGTTGAATAATGTTTCCTTTTATGATAGAATTACAGTTGCCGCAATTGTAACATGGTGTAGTCCCCTTAAAATCAGTGGTCAATGCGATGCTGGGAGTAGATAGGATTTGTTTAAGATTCCGCGATCTTTGATAAGTGAATCTTGGAGATGTGTCAAAGATGTTTTTAAAATCCGCTTCGGTGCTCAACATAGGCCAATATCTTAAAATGATTTTTTTGATATGGTAGCTTTGTGTTGAAAATTTAGAAACAAATACACTTCGAGATTCTGTCTTTTGTGTAGGTTTTTGTTGAAGAAGCGTCTGAGGTGTAGATCTTTCGGCTTTCAAAACAGCATTTTTCAAGATCTGTGTAGGGTATTTGCGTTGTTTGAATTTGTCAATGCATGACTGTTTACTTTTTTGATATAAATCATTGGTACTTGATATTCTTTTCGATCTGAAAAGTTGAGAAAATGGTAAATGCTTTTTAAGCGAGGGTTGATGAAAGCTGTGGAAATGTAATAGATTGTTCCGATCAGTTGGTTTGGTATATACTTGTGTGATGAGATGTCCTTCATTGTTTGTTATGAGAGTATCCAAGAATGTTATGGAATCCTAACTTATGGAATGGGTAAACTCATTACGATGATCAACTGTGTTGAGTGTCCTGATAAGAGATTCTAGAATGTGAGTTGAACCTTTCCACAGGATAAGGATATCGTCGATATATCTCTTGTATAGAATGAGGTTCTCAATCCATTCTTGTTTGTTTAAAATGTTGTCCAATTCAAATCGGTGCATGTATAGATTCGCGTATGTGGGGGCGGCACAATTGCCCATAGAAGTACCAGAGCATTGAATGTAGTATTTTCCGGACCACTCAAAATAACTGTGATATAACGTGAACTGGATAAGTTCCACAAGAAAAATCTTTAGGTCGTTATATTTATCCGTGGTCAGAATAAATGATTCTATGGCCTCTATTCCTTTGTCATGAGGTATTGACGTATATAAGGATTTGACATCTATGGTGCAAAGAATAGTGTTAGGGGTTATTTGGTCTTGTATAGATTCTATGGATCACTGACAAAATATCGAGAAGGAGAATATCGACCTGCCAAAATATCGAGGAAAAAATATAGAATGCCTAAATATCGAATCCCTATCTACAAACAGGTAAGTACAAAAATATAGAATCCAAAATATCGTTGTAAAAAATATAGTTGGTCAAAATATCGAATTTTTTAAATGTCTTAAAACTAATGTAAAATTAATGAAATAATACATATAATTAACTAATACATACTTAAAAATACTTTAAAAACTTTAAAATTAAGAAATAATTAATGTAAGTAAAAAAAATAATAATAATACATATATATTAACGTAATATTAATTACAAATATTCAATATTTTTTGCGTAGGATAGCGGGAGGGTAAAAATTACTATTTCCACTACAGAGAGTGCAAGAGTAGGGAAAGCATTGGATAGCGGGAGGGTAAAATGTACTATTCCCACTCCAGTGAGTGCAACAGTAGGGAAAGCGTTGGATAGCGTAGGGGTAAAAATTACTATTCCCACTCCAAAGAGTGCAACGGTAGGGAAAGAGTTGGATAGCGTAGGGGTAAAAAGTATTATTCCCACTCCAGTGAGTGCAATAGTAGGGAAAGCGTTGGATAGCGTAGGGTTAAAAATTACTATTCCCACTCCAGTGTGTGCAATAGTAGGGAAAATAATAATTTAATATTTTATTAAAAATAAATTAATTATTGATACCCAAAAAAAAGTATTAAAATTAATTACCAATCACACAGGGGTCGATTCCGATCCGTAATTTTTCACGTACGAATCGTACAAGTCCCGTCCCACCCGTGAAGTATGATTCGTACGGGAAAAATACATACGGATCGGCCCGATCCGTACGAATTCGATAGGGAAAAGTTGTACGAGACGGACCTGGACACTTTTCCGTACGAAGCCTAAAAATACAGTCCGGCCGTACAAGTACGATCCAGACCAGCTTTCCGATTTACGAATCGTACGGAAAACGTCCCGTACACGGGGAATTACTTGTACATATGCAATGTCAGTGTACGCACCGTACATACGCAATGTTGTTGTACACACCAATGTTGTATTACGCACTGTACATACGCAATGGCGGTGTATGCACCGTACATACGCAATGTTGTAGTACGCACCAATGTTGTATTACGCACCGTACATACGCAATGGCAGTGTATGCACCGTACATACGCAATGTTGTTGTACGCACCAATGTTGTAGGACGTACCGTACATAGCAATGTCGGTGTACGCACCGCACATACGCAATGGCGGTGGACGCACCGTACATAGCAATGTCTGTGTACGCACCGTACATAGCAATGTTGGTGTACGCACCAAACATACGCAATGGCGGTGTACGCACCGTACATACGCAATGGCAGTGTACGCACCGTACATAGCAATGTCGGTGTACGCACCGTACATACGCAATGTCTGTGTACGCACCGTACATACGCAATGGCGGTGTACGCACTGTACATAGCAATGACAGTGTACGTACCGTACATACACAATGCATGGGGGTGCGTGCCTGTACGACTCGTACCCCTGTACCGTACTGAACCACGGACACTGTAAAACAGCACAAGGAGGGTCTATTCGACTCGCACAACACCACAAAACACGTCTACAGTGCACAAGAAATGGAAATGACTGACCTGGACACATCCAAACAGGCAAACAGAGGGGCAAACTCACAACCACCCCTTATAACACATCCACCAAAAATTCAAACTGAGGCCCACCCACAAATGGACCAATAAAAAGGGCCCACACACACAAACCATGAGCCTTTGCAACAGACTCACTGCAGCTAGAGCACACACCAACAACTGCACCCATCCACCTTAACATATACACCTTCACACAACCTCCTTCACACATACCCCCTCTTCACATTCAGACCCACACCGTCACATTCAGACCCACACACCCACAACCATCCACACCCTCACCCCACACCACGCCCACTGTCAAGAATCCAAAGTTCACAAGGGAGGAGCTGGAGATCCTTGTCAATGAAGTCATCAGAGTCGAGCCACAGCTGTTTGGAACATTGGTCAGACAGACCAGCATAGCTGAAAAATAACACCTGTGGCAGAGGATCGTCGATAGGGTGAATGCTGTTGCACCCATCAGAAGGGCCAGAAATGAATGCTAAGCCAGGTGGTACGATCTGCGGAGGGCGGTAAAGTGCACAATGAATGATGATTACGCCCAGAGCAACATCACTGGAGGTGGTGGGCCCCGCAAACCAGTACATTTCCATCCCTGGGAGGAGAAGGTGATGGCCCTGCTTCCGCCGGTGGGAGTACATGGACTGCAAGGAGTTCCAGAGACTGGTGAGTACACAAACAACGTAGGTAACATGGGGGTAATGGCATCCACACCCCAACTACACCAAATGCACGCAACTACCCCCAAGCCCTCACCGGCCAGAACCACAGTCAAAAACAACGCTAATGCCACTAACATGTGTATGCCCCATTGAGAAAGCAAGGCCATGCTATGTCCCATGCTACACGAAGCAGCAACCCAAGAATGGATGTCCGGTATGCTGGGAGGGTGGGTGGCACAAAACACATTGTTGAACTCCAAATCAGACACAATTACCCTCATCCCATATGGCCCAGGTACATACCCATGCACCATGCGCAATGCTCAGGGATTGGGAAAGTACTGACAAGATAGCTCACACTCGGCCCGGGTGTAGGCAGCACAAGACCCTCCTGTGACCAGTGCAAACACAAACACCAAGACAACAAGGTCAGATATCTAGGACAGAAACTCACACTCACTGTCATGGCAGCATGCTCCATGGGGGGACAGCTACATCACCTGGGAGCCCCAGTGCCACATCACACTACACCCACCAGCAGGCCCTGTCACACACACCCCTTACACAAGCAGACACCCCCGGGACAGGCAATGGATTTACCCACTGTCACAATGGACATGTAACACAACAAGACCAATACATAGCCGAAGAAGCATCCAAGCCAAAAATCTACATGTCAAAGACTCAGGAGAACATACCAATCTGTCCCCCGCAACATATCCATCCACAAGTGAACATTGAGGAGAATGCTAGGCACATACAACTACCTGGAGGAACAGTGCCAACTTGAATGTGTATGAAACATGCATGTTGCATGAAACAGCATTAACATTGTCTGTCTCTCACACACAGGGCAACGTGATGAATCTACCCCTAACAATGGGGGTGAAGATTCACAGTCCCTGGCCCGGGAGGAACCTGATCCCACTTGCAGCGACGCCTCTCAACACTCCGCGGATGACCCCGACCGACCTGGACCCTCTGGTGTCCAAGCCCCTGCAGAACCTGATTCAGGACCATCTGTGCCAACCACCACCCCCATTCCTGCCACATCCCAGGAGACACCGAGGAGCCCTGCCCACAGTGAACAACTGAGCCAGTCTGACCAGGAGGGACAAGGAGCGCCGGGCACCCAGGAGGAGGCAGACAACACCGCCACTGCCATCCTTCAGGGGTCCCGTAGACCCAATGTGCCCACAACGGCAGGCCAGGCTCGTGTGGGCAGGGGTGGTGGGAGTGGAGGCAGGCGGAGGCGAGAACCTGACCAGCCAGCTGAAGGGACCGGTATGTCACACATACACAACATCATGGATGCATACCGGCGTGACACCAGGGACTGTTCAGCCAGGTAGTGGTGACCCTCACAGAGATCAAGGACAAGCAGGCAGAGCAACACGCCAGTCAACAAGAACACCAAGGACGGATGGAGGCAAGACTGGTTGAGCTCCTGGCGGTGCAAAATGACATAAGGCATTCACTCCGTCGGATCGCCGACAACATGGGCAACCCTCCCTGTGCCACCAGGCGAAGACCACCACCAGCCACAGGGAGGGAGGAGGAGGAGGAGGAGGAGGATTCGTCCGACCGAGCATCCCAAGCATCGTCAAGGCCTGCATCTGAGGGTCCCCCGAAGAAGGTGGGTCATCCACGGAAATGACCGTGAGAGGCAGCGGCACATCCATATCTCCCAGGTCACCTGGCCAGGCACCTGGACTTCATGTGCGACAGCATCACCTCATTGACTGACATCATCTGCCACATGGACCTGCTGGTCACAGTCTGACTAATGATGCCAAACACTGTAGTCTGGACTCTGATGACTTCAAATGGCAAGGATCCCATCTCCCCCTGTGAACTTTGGATTCTATGGTCCCTGCATTGCACCTTTTTCAGTGCACAAATCATGCCACAGAGCTATAATTGAGTATCATGAAAGTGTAGAGGACATGGGTCATGTTGATGTGTCCGGGGAGGGAGTCCCAGGTCTGTTTGGCGAGGTGGGAGAACTATCTCCTGCATCCAGTTTTTATGTGAATGTGATGAATGGTGGCCAGGGCAAGGTGGGCTGCATGGAGTTGGATGACAGACATCCAAGGTTTGTTTTGGGTCTGGGGTTGTGGACTGCCTCCTGAGTGTGGTTGAGGAGTCTGAAGGTGATCCTGTAGCAGACAGTGAGCCATTGTAGCTATCTCAGGTGGACGGTGAGGTGGCTGGGGCTGGGGATGTTGAAGATGAGGTGTGCGGATGCACCCTGGATGTGGACAAGTTCTCCTGCAGTTTTGCTGTTGTTCTACGTAGAGGCCGGTGCTGTAGTTGAGCCGGCTGGTGTCGTGGACCTGGGGGACGGTCTGTCTTGCCTTGTAGTGGATCTATCTGTGGATCATTTGCACGGTGTTGCAGAATGAGGTACAGATGGAGGTGAGTTGCATGGTAAATGTGAGTGATGGGTCCATGATGAACACCAGCTTGCGTGCGTGACCACTGGGTGCTGGTGCGGTGCCCAGACCAGTGGGACACAAGGAGTTGACCCAGCCGTAAGGGGACAATCCTCAGATGATGACCTCAGTCCTGTCCAAGTCCAGCCTCAGGTGGCTGATGTTCAGCCATTCGTCAACGGATCTCATGCCTTCTTGAAGTTTGGATCTGGCAATGGCTGGCTCTTTGGTGATTTTGAGGAGCAGCTGGGTGTCAATGGCATACAAGATGATGATGAGGTTGTGTGCGCATGTGATGGTGGAGAGGGTGTCATGGAGACATTGAAGATCGTCACGCTGAGAGAAGAGCCCTGGGGCATGTGCCACATGACCCCAGTGTACTACATGCTGCAGGGTGGAGGCAGACTCCTTGGGCCTTGCTGGTGAGCTACTTTCTGATTTAATCCTGGGCCCTCCTCTGGATACCAGTGTTGGAGATGTGTGAGCTGACAGTGTGTTAGCACATGGTGTACAATGCCATTGAGAGGTCAAGGGGGGTGGGCTCACCATTGTTGAGCAGGGCAAAGTTGTCGGTGGTGGTGGCAATGATGACGGTTGCAGTGGTGTGATTACTGTGGAAGATGGTCTGGTGCCGGTTGCCTGGAGCTGGTTGTGTGGAGGAAATTTGTCAGTTGCTTGTTGAGTGTCTTCCTGATGACATTTGCTGGGTAGGGAAGAAGGGTGATGTACCAGGAGATCCTGCGGTGCTGCCGTCCGTTGTTTAAGAAGGTCCTGGGTCTCTGCATGCCTCCAGCACCCATGGAATGTGGCAAACTCAAAGGAGACATTCATGACGTGCTGGACGTGGGCTTCAAGGATGGGGAATGATGTGGTTGAGATGTTGTGTGGGAAGGGGCCTGATGGAGAGCCAGAGTGGATGGTGCACATGAGCCAGGTGGTGTACTTGCTGCTGACGGGAGTTCAGAGCCTGAGGGGGGATTGTCCTGCGGATAATAGTGCTGTCTGCCCCTGTGTGCCAAGGCTGTTGTGTATGGCCATGAGCTAGCAGTGGTACAAAGTTGCAAGGGATGTGATCTGCCTTGCAAGGGTGTGGCGTCTTGGATGGAGATCTGCTGTCAGTTCACTCACAATGCTGATGAGCTCCTTGATGTCGTGTGTTTTTGTGTCTCGGCACTATCTGAATGATCTCCACTTGTCCTTGCTGATGTGTGGTCTTTTCCAGGCCTGTAAGGTAAATGATGGCTTTTTGTGTTGCAAGGTTTGCACAAGAGTCCGGCTAGGTCTGTAGGAGTCTAGTAGGTCTGCCTTGTCCCTGGTGCCTTAACTGTTATTGTGCTTCACAGGAAAGTGAATGTGGCAAGATTGTTGGATCAGTTGCTGATCCAGTGCATGAGGTTTCAGGGTGTTGCGGTGGTGTTGTTTTGAGTGTCCCACACAGCTTGTCTGTGGTGACTTACATCAAGCATCTTTGGGGTATTGTTAGCGCGGTGTGGGGCAGTGTGTTGCTTGTCGGAGACGTGGATTAAAATGTTGATGGACCAATGATAGATGGTGGTGTGGTTCTCCTCCAGCCAGAAGTTACTGGTCCCCAGTCACATGTAGCCTGTGGAGGTGAGGGCGTGCGTGCAGATGTACGTGTTGATGGCTTAGCGGAATTGTGGATGTAGGCGTGGAGATCTGTAGATGAGTGTTAATCTGAGGGTTGCCAGGGAGTTGCTGCAAACCCGGATTTGTGACTCTGAGGGTGTACTTGTGAATAAATTGCAATTCATCCTCCGGGATTGTTGGTGCCGTCCCTGCGGGTGATCTTGTATCCGTCTAAGATGGCAATTAAGAAGTCGTGTGCTGAGGATGCTTATGTCCAGGTTACTGTCATGAAGGTGATGTGTGAGGCTGTTGTGTTGAAGAGGTAACAGAGTCCAATGGCGTGCTGGTGGACGGAGCGGGTGTGGAGTAGGAGGCACATGACCTGGTTGTTCTGACAGGGTCTGTTAGGCTGGGCAGCGCTGTGTAGGCAGTTGGAGTTGAAAACTCAGCATGCGAAGGTGTCGTGTGTGCGCTTAGGGGTTGCCAGATAGCAGGCGGATGATTATCTGGAGGACATTGCTTGGAAGTTGGCTGCAGCATGAGCCTGTTGTGTGACGTGGGTCATGCAAAGACCAGAGGCTCGTGCATTGTGCACGTTGCAGGCACAGACGGTCCTGCCTTTGGCACGACATTGGCGCAACAGTGGCAACTAAAAGGTACTGGCTGCATTTAGAATGGGTGGAGGGGGAAGGGCTGGGCATTTTAGAGGCGTGTGGGTTGCAGAATCAGGGCACTCGGTGGGGCGGTGCCGCAGGTGAGGCAGCAGCAGGTGGAAGGGGTGAGAAATTAGGCAAAAAGTAGCACACAAAGACAAGGAGGTCAGAAAGGCACAGTGCAACAGGTGTATGTAAAGGAAGGAGTGTCAGGTTACTCATGGGTCACTACGAGAAAATGAACAATCACCAAAAATGACGGCAACAAAATGCGGAGCTGCGCACAGGAGACACACCATCAGCATGCGTTCACGTCCCGTTGTGGGGAGCAACCTGCACAAATACATACACAACCAGGGACTTCATGCACAATAGATATTATTAGCCATGAAGAACTGCATGCAGGTTGCCTAAGTACAAATACACATATGTTCAATATTTGACAAGTATGCCATAGATGACGCATGCAAACTGGCAAGAGAGCTGCAGTGACAGAGATGAGGCACTTTGGATTGTGCTGAACACCTTTATTCCACATACACACACAAAGGGAAATGCATCCATGTGAACAGACTCACAGGTCAGTTGACAGAACATGTGGGACATACGCTGGACCCCCCCCTTCACGACACGGATGATGTCAATCCCATTGAACTGGCACACAAGTTAAGGGGATGAGCCAAACACATCCTGCTGCACACGGAGAGGCTGCAATTCCCCATAGAGCCTGTTGTTCCACACTATGTCCACCCGTAGCATCCGCAATGTTTCAGAGGCAAGGTTTACACACATTGATGCCTTCATCAGACGCCACACTCCACTACAGATGACTGTCAAGAAGGGTGACTATCATGTCATGGGAGTGATGCTACATGTTATATGCTCCATGGTGAGAAGACATGTATGCATGTTACCACAACATGCACAGAAGCAGGCCCACACATTCCCAACCCGTACCACCACCAAAAAGCCTTGCTGCAATCCTTACCCAAACTGACATTTCCACATGTCCATGCATGTAACGCTGATTCAGCACACGTTGCAATCCTCATGAGGAATAGCAGGAGGACAACGATGACACAAGCAGACAACAGGCGCAAAAACCTGGGAATGACAGACACACAAGAAGTCACCTAAAACAATTCTCGCCGCACACATGGACATTTACAAAACTTGAACAATGTTGGACACATGTAAATTTCAAAGAAAGTCTCTCCGCAAAACTGTGTGGCATGACATCATCACTAGAGTGACACATCAGAACACACATCAAAGTCACTTTGCATTCAGTCAGCTGGACACACACATTGCAACACATGCCACTCAATGCTACAAGCTTGCACACTCATACCCAGTGACTCACCATTATGAGAAGTTGCGTATGAGCTGACTCCGGATATCATCCTCCTCCCCCTCCTCATCACTAGCCTCGTGAGCAAGCCCTTGATCCTCCACGGGTGGATGTTCCTGCTCATCCGGATCCAGGATGAGTGGCACTGCCTTCTCAACTGCCATGTTGTGCAGCATGCAGCACACGAGGAAGATTTGGCAGACCTTCTCCGGGGCATAAGGGAGGGACCCGCCTGTCTTGTCCAGGCACCGGAATTGGATCTTCAGGAGTCCAAACGTCCTCTCAATCACTCGCCTGGTCTGCCCGTGTGCATTGTTGTACCGGTGATCTGCAGCTGTTCTTGGGTTGCGGAGAGGTGTCAGCAGCCATGGCATGTTGGGATAGCCAGAGTCCCCTACATGGAAACATCATGTAAATAAGTGGGTCAGGAGATGCCGTAAGAGCCAAAAATACCGCAACACACAGGACAAACAGAGTATACCCACCAACAAGACATGCCCGTACGTTGTGCAGCCGCAGCATCATTTGCGGCACCCTGCTATGCCTCATGATGTAGGCATCGTGTGCTGATCCTGGAAAACGTGCACAGACATGGCAAATCAGCATGTTAGCAAGACACACCACAAGGACATTTATCGAGTGGTAATATTTTCTATTGCGATAGGCTTGTTCCTGTGCCTGTGGCGGTACCAAAGCCACATGTGTCCCATCAATGGACCCAATTACATGGGGCATCCCTCCCAGGGCATAGAAATCACCCTTGACATCTGTCAACTCCTCAGGAGTAGGAAATTGGATGAATTCATCAAGGTGCTCCAACATGGCTGCTAAAACATCACGCAGGACACGGCTGAACATTGTCTGTGACATGCCACCAACATCAGCTATGGTGAATTGAAACGTACCTGTGGCAAAAAAATGTAGGCTGCCATTACCTTCATCTTGGGGGTCAGTGCAGTAGGATACCTGTGTCGCGGTTGCAGGTGTGGTGCCAGCTTGTCTGTCAAGTCCTCAATCAACCGGCAAGTGAATCTGTAACGGCGGATGCAGGCACGTTCCCTCATGGCACCCAAGTCTGGCATTGTTCTTGGGACAGGCTGTGCCCTGCAAGACATTGTTTGTAAGAATGAAGATTGAGAGTCTGCCAATATCAATGTCAATGAACATAGCACATGCTACACTGCTAATACACATCAGGTAGCTATGGAGTCGGTGTGTGCAATACATACAGGACACATATGCTGGCACTCCTACAAAAAGCCAGATACACCTGTTGATTGGCAAGTCTACATGACATGCCCTGAAATTAGCTGGTGGCCAGTCTGAGTGAAGAGCCACAGATATCACCGGAGTGACACACAACCACATAGCTGCATTGGAAGGATGTCATCACATCCACACAGCTGACTGCAAGGCACACGCACAGGTCACATGGAATGTCAAATATACATATCAAACACATTGCGATTAAGGGGTACACATGACAAGAGAAAGACACAGCCATTGAGACAACGCAGACATGCATTACTGGGAAAATATGATGTCCGATGCACACAGACCCTACAGCCGTGGGAATCCACATGTGGCATGGTGTGCGTAGATGTGTTCCATGCCCATCTCCACACAGACCCATGTTGGATGCACCAACAGCAGATGCAGTTGACGGAACACTGACATCAAACTCATGGGAACACATGACACACACCTGACATAGTCACAAAGGGGCACGCTGATCGTGACATGTCAGTTGATAGAGTGTCCCTGTCCCTGGCATCAGGAGACAGGTGTGGGTGTTGCTGACTGTGCTATGCCACTGCTGCTGTGCATGACACAGTTGGACTACAGACACACATGTGGCAATTGTCAACGTGATGTGTGCCACATAGTGCCCATTCACACATGACATGTGTCCACAGGTCATCACACATCAATTGTGCAACTAGATGAGATGACCTATGCAATATCACTGGCTGCCACACCTAGGGCCTGCACATGACAGTATGCAATGACAAGTACTTGATGGACATCCTTGTGCGACTCGTAGCCCTCCATTCCTGGCATGTGTGTGCCTGTATTACCATTGTAAGCGTGTAAAATGCATACCTCTACGTGTGAACTAGTGCGTACCCGTACGTGTCAAACGCACTTTACTACTAGTGCGTACCCGTACGTGTGAACTAGTGCGTACCCGCACGTGTCGAACGCACTATACTACTAGTACGTACCTGTACGTGTGGACTAGTGCGTACCCGTACGTGTCAAACGCACTATACTACTAGTGCGTACCCGTACGTGTGAACAAGTGCGTACCCATACGTGTCAAACGCACTGTACTACTAGTGCGTACCCGTACGTGTGAACTAGTGTGTACCCGTACGTGTGGACTAGTGCGTACCCGTACGTGTCAAATGCACTGTACCACTAGTGCGTAACCGTACGTGTGAACTAGTGCATACCCGTACGTATGGACTAGTGCGTACCCGTACGTGTCAAACGCACTACACTACTAGTGCGTACCCGTACGTGTGAACTAGTGCGTACCCGTACGTGTCAAACCCACTGTACTACTAGTGCGTACCCGTACGTGTGAACTAGTGTGTACCCGTACGTGTCAAACGCACTATACTACTAGTGCGTACCCGTACGTGTGGACTAGTGCGTACCCGTACGTGTGGACTAGGGCATACCCATACGTGTCAAATGCACTATACTACTTGTGCGTACCCGTATGTATGGACTAGTGCGTACCCGTACGTGTGAACTAGTGCATACCCGGACGTGTCAAACCCACTGTACTACTAGTGCATACCCGTACGTTTGAACTAGTGCGTACCCGTATGTGTGAACTAGTGCGTACCCGTACGTGTGGACTAGTGCGTACCCGTACGTGTGGACTAGTGCGTACCCGTATGTGTCAAACGCACTATACTACTAGTGCGTACCCGTACATGTGGACTAGTGCATACCCGTACGTGTCAAACGCACTTTACTACTAGTGCGTACCCGTACGTGTGAACTAGTGCGTACCCGTACGTGTGGACTAGTGCGTACCCGTACGTGTCAAACGCACTGTACAACTGGTGCCGTAGGGGTACGTGTGAAATGCACCGTACCTGTGTGTGGATTTCAAAATTACATAGGGGACACATAAGGGACAAGTATTAGGCCCTAAATGCATGCTGGTTGTCATGGAGACAGAGTTTTCAGTTGAAAAGTGTCGATCATGTGTCCTGGAACAGTCAGTTGGCCACAAAATACAATGTTGCAAAGTGGTTGTTGACTTGACATGATGCTCAAAATTTTAACGATGCGAATGTGTGTCATTGGTGTATGTTTAAAGTCATTGGTGTATGTTTAAAGGGATTGGAGTAAAGGTATGCTGCGAATGAGTCTGACCCATCACTATGTAGTCCTCTAAATGAATGCCCCTCAGCAAGACAGATATAAGGCAGCCAGAACCCATGAGAGGGCACTTGCCTGCACAACTTTCCAGTCGACCACACTGCTGCTGTCTCTGCTTCCTCTGGACCATGGCACGTACTGTGGAGAGGGCCCAGCCATTCACCCAGGAGGAGAATGAGGCCTTGCTGGACTGCCTCCTCCCACAGTACACCAAGCTGTATGGGAGACCAGGGGAGCAGGTGAGTGCTGAGTCCATTACCTATTGTGTGACTGTCAATATTGTGTCCAGGTGGGACAGACATGCAATGTTGTTTAGAAGGGTCCCAGGGAGGGACATGCTGATGTCTCTCATGCAGAGCATGATGTAGTTCCTGTGTGCACTCCTCACTTGCATTGTGCTTACTGTGACTTTCACTGCATAGTGCATGACACATTCAGCCTGTCAAATCCTTGGTGGCTTTTTTTCCTATTGTCCTGACGTGATTCAGTGGTCCCCCCGGTGTGACAGGTGACTGTACCCACAGATGTGTATGAGTTGAGTGGACCGGTGGTGAGAGTGTCCAAATGATTTGTACGACCTCATGGACATTGATGTATGTGAATGTTCCTTGTCATTTGGTTGAGTGTCTATGTGAAGTGTTGCACCACAGCTGCATGGAGGAGGCAACAGATCAACCCATCTGATGTGACAAGTAAGCCGTGCTGTGTGTCTGACTTGCAGAGCTAGCATGACACCTGTGACACCCCACTGGCAAGTGGCACATGTGCAGAGTGAGGGTTGTATCCGCTGTTGTCAATGACAGTAATCTGTGCTTGGGTGTGCCTGTCTAGTATTTTGATGGTGCGTCAGCGGAGTGGGACATGTGACTGCTTGGCACGTGCTGCCCATCAGCCTGCTGTTGCATGTGCTGCACAGTGTGTGGCATGATCAGTGAGTGTGTCGCACCCCTCATGCCAACCTGTAGCCTTTCAATGCCATGTAGTGCATTGGGGCTTGCACACAGGCCAATTTCTTATTGTGTATGATGTAATTCCTGTCTGCATCCTATGCCCTGTTCAACATTTCAATGATGTTCAAATGTGTGTCTCTGGGACATGGAGCAGGTGTATTGATGTTGTATCACTTTGTCATCCTGACAGGTAACAGCCTACGAGAAGGGGGTGATCTGGAAAAACATCGTCAGGGCAGTGAGATCTGAGAGGGAGCGTAGTCGGCAGCTGCCACAGGTACGCAAGAGGTGGCAGGACATCCGGTGCTGGACCCGGCGGATCGCCCGGGTCCAGCTGGGGCTCGACAGTCCTCGCCCCCACGGCGGCCGCCGACACCTGACCCCCCATATAAGACGTGTCCTGGCAGTGGTCTTCCCTGAGCTCGATAGGCAGTTACAGGAGAGACTGCAGCAAGGAGGGGGTAGGTACATGGCTGTTTGTCGTGTTATGTGTCGCCAGCTTTTGGAAGTGCTCTGTAGCCTGGATACACTCCCAGAGTTTATATGTGCAGTGCATTTTCTGTTCCCCAATGTCACCTGGTGCTCTTTTTCATCCCTCCCCTTCCTTGACATGTGTCCCCTGGTCTGTGTGTAATCACATTTGCACATGGTCATCTAGGGTGCCAGTAAATCTAAGTGCAAATTGCTTTCTGCATCATGTGGGAGGGTGGTCTGAGACTTGTGTTGGTACCTTGCCTGTGCCATGACCTGTTCACTATGTTGGGGGTCCATATTTGTTGTCACTGATGATGATTCTCAACATAGGAGTGTGAGCTTTCAACTGAGCACCCTTGTGGCATGCATGACCAATGTTGTGGCCTCAGACATGATGTGCATGAGTGTGAGATATGCATAGTGCCATGATGGTTGAACATGGTACAGTCAGCTCATTCCAGGACCACGGAGCAGTGTGCCCACTACAGTCCCCTGAGAAACCCTGGCCTCCTTATCATGTGTGTCATCCAACACTGTGCACATTCTCTGTGGGTTCAGCATAGGTCTGCCTCTGTGGCATTGTTCCCTGGCCTAGTTAGTATTTAGCAAATGTGTGCTACATGTGTCCACTGGACAGGGATACACCATTTTGCTTGTGCATACTCACACTGGGCAGTGCCTGTGTGGCTATTCACAACAACCTGTTGATGGTTGTTTGTCACAAATATGTGTTGCCAGCCCCACGAGGTGATGTTGTGTAAATGAAGCTATTTTTCCTGCACAGCTATTGTAACCCTGAATAAGAGGTGTCACTTCTTGATCTGTATCAATCACATTTACTCAGGCATGGGGTGGGGTGTGCGGGAGAGGCATACATGTGCAACCCTGATTTTTCATTGCCAGGTCTGACTTGTGTGTGAGACTTGGCTGTACAAAGAATCACCGTGCAGTGCCCCTGTGATGCTGGC
Organism: Triturus cristatus; assembly: GCF_964204655.1. NCBI lineage: Eukaryota > Metazoa > Chordata > Amphibia > Caudata > Salamandridae > Triturus > Triturus cristatus. The sequence continues at coordinate 907,198,135 of NC_140579.1, forward strand.
CAGTGCTTAATGTTCGTGCTTTGCAGCCTGTGTCAGTTTTTAAAAAACATGATTCCTGCTCATACATTTTTTGCACCTGTGTGTAGTTCAGATGCAACGCAGTTTGGACTTTGTGTGCTGACATCTGTGTGTACATTCTGGCTTGCCATGAGGGTGTCCCCACAGTACAACTAGGCTTTTTTCAACCCAATTGCAGGCCCTTTAGCTTATGCATTGTCCTGGGTGTGGACATGTGTGCCACTCCAGATGACAGGCAGTAGGTCATATGTGTAGCCAACCGTGTAATCAGGTGATGGATGGCCATGTGAAAACTGACATAATTTTAGTTGTTAGTCAAAAATGTTTGTACCTTGGCACTCACAGCACTTGTCGGCAGTTCTTCATGTTTTAAATGTGGAAATTTGATGATTTGTGTTAAGAACACTGATGTGCCTGCATGAAAAAAGTCTCCCAAGGAAGTGCACACCAAACGACATTTCCACTTTCATGGAACACACTGGCACATTTTCAAAGAAGCCACTGTTAGAATTGAATGGTGTTGCAGATTCTCCATATACATGTTCCCACAGTGGTCTTGATTTTGTGAGACTCCTTTGTTGTTGGTGATACAAACTAACGAGTCTCAAGACATCAAGACCTCTGTGGGCCCATGTATATGTACTTTCTGCAACACCATTTATTTCTAACAGTGGCTTCTTAGAAAAGTTGCCAGCTTCTTCAATGACAGGGGAAGTTTGAATCAGGAGCCCTGCTGAATGCGCGAGACCTGCTGCTGGTCGGGGGTCATCATTGGTGCTCTCCCTACCTCATCGCAATCCTGCTGTTCCTCTCCTGGGCTGTAACGCTGACATCGCCGTAACGCAACGCCATCTTGCGGACTGGAAAGCGGAGCGCACTACAGCTCCCAGCTGCCCTAGCGACCCGTGACGCTACCTGCGTGCCCGGAGGCGCTCAAAAGGACGCTGTTCTCTCGGGAAAGCGGGAAGTTTGAATCAGGAGCCCTGCTGAATGCGCGAGACCTGCTGCTGGTCGGGGGTCGTCATTGGTGCTCTCCCTACCTCATCGCAATCCTGCTGTTCCTCTCCTGGGCTGTAACGCTGACATCGCCGTAACGCAACGCCATCTTGCGGACTGGAAAGCGGAGCGCACTACAGCTCCCAGCTGCCCTAGCGACCCGTGACGCTACCTGCGCGCCCGGAGGCGCTCAAAAGGACGCTGATCTCCCGCGTCGCGGGACGCGCGCGGGCGGATGCCGGGCTAAGCCCGGGTAAAGGGCGGGCCCTCTTAGGCCCTCAGAGGCCGATAGAGGTTGGGTTGGGACCACCCTCTGCAAAGTGACTGCTGTTGGATTGACCACCCATACTCGGGATTGCACAGGTGATTGTGAGGGGGAGTATATAGCTCGAGTTATCGTGCCAAATACTATTTGGTAGGATTGTGCTTTGTACTGCTCGGTGGAAGCATGTCGAAAGGGTCTTCTAAAGTATGCACTAGGGTTGCGGGTATGGGGACTTTGGACAGTTATTTAAAACAGGCAGAATCTGCCATTGTGAAAGAGATCGCTTCGGTCGAACGAAGACTGTCTTCGGACCCCATTAGATTATCTGTTCCTTTATCACCCGCTGTGGTCTGTTCATCAGATAAAGTCCCTTTGGATGGTGTGCACCCGCTTGAGAACATGAATGGCTCTTGTATTAATGTTAGTCCTACAATTGTGTCACCCTCCTCAATCATAGTGAGTCCTGCACAACCCTCATTGGTTGTTCGCACTAGACAATTAAGGATTAGGCCTAATCTGAATGTTGGTGGTGGTAAAATTGCCACGGGGAAAAGAAAGGCGAAGGATAACCCTCAGGGTAGTAGAAAACCGGCAAAATTATCTAAATCTAGTAATCCCGCTCCTGGATCGAACAAAGTCAATATTGAGGCTCCCCGTTCAGTTAGCGAGACTCTGGGAGAGGCAGGGAACGTTTGCACTAAATCAGCTACTGATAGTACTACCGATAGAAATAGCGAAAAATCTATGTCAGACCTTATAAATATCCTTGATGAGCACCTTAAATTATTTACTGCTCCTTTATTGGTCACGTTGAGGCGCATTGATGAGCGGCTGAATATAATTGAGTCACATCTCACTTCTAAGGTTTCTACTCCTGGCCCTAGTACCCGGGCAATTAACTCTCTTAGTTCAGTTACTGCCTCGGTTAATAATTTGCTGGATACCATAATTACTGCAACCAAACAACCAGTACCTCACTGTACCACCTCGGCCACTGGTGTAAACCTACCGCCCCTAGCTTTAAATCCTACGGGTACAATTCAAGGGGTGGTTTTGGGTTCTCAGAATATTGAAGGGAGGCCCGGCCTTTTAGCTAACTATGATAAGAGGGACTCCCTACACCTACCTGTTGAGGCTTGTCCATACACTATTATTTTAGCTAATGTCCCAAAATTGGAAGGGGATAAAAGAGAACACTGGACTTCCCTGAAAAACAAGGCCATCCACTTCTTATCTAATAAAACTGTCTTGGGACAACATCTTGCCAACAATTGTATGATGATTAGAAGGGTCCCGTGGGTGGGCAGGTCAAACAAGAGTTTGGCGGGTGATTGCATTGTCGTAAGTTTCAGATCTCCAAGGTTGGTTGAGGATATACTGAAACAGGCTGGGACAGTGAGAATTCAGACGGATTTTGTTAATGTCCTTCCCCTGGGCTTCTTTTATCCTCCATTTCATGCTGGGCCGTTATTTAGTGACCCCCCCAGGGGTATTGGTTTTAACAACTATGCTGTCCCTATTTCTAACAGATTTGACGCTCTTTCAAACCTAGATGATAATGAATGACTAGGGACATTGGCAGAGCGCAATACTCTAGATAGTCGGGTAGCTGGCCGTGATGTAAACATATTGCAACCATTGGATGACAGTCATGCCGCATCTACTTCTGGTTTATTGGGCAATCTATTTAGATTAGTCAGTTGGAATATAGCTGGCCTGAAAAACAAAATTGATGATCCGGCTTGGCGAACACTTATAGGTTTAGGACACATTATTAGTTTACACGAAACATGGGACATAGAGAATACCCTGTCCATTGACGGGTACAGGAGTTTTTTTGTTCCAGCCGTACCATCAAATGCGGGGAGGGCAAAGGGTGGGTTGGCTACCTTAATCTCCGCTAGTATACCGGGTCAACAGACCCAAATAGATACAGGTTCACGGAACAGTTTGGCTGTACAAATCTCCCTGTTAGAGGGAGGTGTTTTTTTTTAATCGTAAATTTTTACAATTCCTTTGACAGAGTCACCACAACTGATCATCTCTTAGCTTTAACACGCTTTTTGGCGGCTTACAAGGACGCTAACCAAAATGACTGTTTTATTATGATTTTGGGTGATTTTAATATCCACGGCTGTCCAGACAACTGTTTGTCTTTTGATCCTCTAGGTCCGTCTGCACAAGGTGATGCTCATTTTAAGCATTCTGCTCAGGGAGACTGTCTTGAGTCAATCTTAGCAGATTATGGTCTTATACTCCCTTCTTTGACGTCTGAGGAAATTCCTACTTTTAAAGGGAATGGCAAACATTCTGTCATTGATTATACATTTTTATTAGCTTTGCACTTGGTGATATGATTCACGGTTATAAGGCGATTTGGTCGCATTTTAGTGACCATAACCCTGTGGTCCTTAGCATCTCGGACACTTTTATCACCCCTACTAAAACTTTGGGAAGGACGGACAAATCTAATATCCGCCCCTCTGATCAGAATCGCAGGATTAGATGGAACAAAATAATTCCGGAGGACTTTCATTCTAACCTAAGAAGGAAGGTGGGTCCTGAGATAAATACTTGTTTGGATTTGGACACCGGTAATAAAGAAATTTTAGAGGCTTACTCGGCAATCTGTTCCCAAATCTCTGCGGACCTTAGTTGCCCTGCCAAGGGTAATGATAATATTGATTTAGGTTGGTTTGATAGAAATTGCTCGTTGGCTAACAGAAGGCTGAAGACCGCCCTAAGCTGTAAACCTAGAAATAGGCCGATTATTGCCACGCTTAGGAAAGAATATGATAAAGCCTTGAAAACTAGAAAGCAAAAGATTAGAGAGGATGCATGGGTTGAGCTAGCTTCCGTGGATGTTCTTAGAAATAGTGCAAAGTTTTGGTCTGTGGTGAATAAACCTTATTTTCGCGACGCTTGTAACGGCCAATTAGATTGTGGCATAGGGGTAGACCTGTGGTGTACCCATTTTAAGTCAGTCTATGAAGGGGTAAGAAACGGGGTGTCGACCTCGTCGTCCCCTACTGCAAACCAATATACTTTATCGGTTACTAAGACCGAGGTAGCCGAGGCCATTGAAAAGATGACAAGTAATAAGGCCCCGGGCGCGGACGGTGTTCCGGTTGAACTTTATAAATCTGACCTTGAGACTTGGTCTTTGGTTTTAATGAATGTTTTTAATAGGGTTTGTGTCTCAGGCATCGCGGACACCTGGTCCGAATCCGTGATTATACCCATTTTTAAAAAAGGTTGCAGGGGGGACCCCAGTTGTTACCGCCCTATCTCCCTTATTGATTCTGCAGTTAAAGTCCTAGGGCGTGTAGTTTTGGGGAAACTATCAGCGTGGTTGGAGGTTAACGAGACCCTTTCATGTTTACAATATGGGTTCAGAGCAGGTCGGGGTACTATAGACCAAAGTCTGAACCTTTATTTATTAATAGGCAAATACACTATTGCCAAAAAAGGGAAGTTATATCTTGCCTTTATGGACCTGTCCTCGGCATTCGACCGAGTGAACCGGTCGAAGCTGTGGGATTTGCTCCTTAAGTGCGGCATTGACGAAAACACTGTTTTTTTCCTGGCTGATCTACATAGGGATCTCTCCGCCACCGTTAGATACGATCGCCTGGGTAATTGCACTGGTAGGATTGGAATCTCGAATGGTGTTAGACAGGGCTGTATTTTAGCCCCCCTGCTTTTTACCTTATACATCAATGATCTAGGTGCTGTTTTAACTAGGTCGTGCAAGGACATTCCAAGAGCTGGCAAGTTTTCTATCCCGGCATTATTATACGCCGATGATGCCGCCTTGTTAGCACGTACACCTGTGGGTTTGCAACGTTTGTTGGACTCATTTGCAAATTTTATGAAAGCACTCGATCTTAGTGTGAATTTTTCTAAAGCACATGTCATGATTATGGGTTGTAAAGCAAATAAAGTTAAGACCTTGTACTGTGAAGGGCATGTTTTATCCCGCGTTAGCAGATTTCCCTACTTGGGGGTTATCTTTGATGATAAGTTCAATTGGTCTCCGCAATTGGCAGCTAAGCGCAATGTATTTGTTAGGTCCACTTTAGCTGTCTTGGACTTTGCTCGCAAATTGGGGGTGAAGCCCATACAGGCCATTTTGAACATATATGTTGCTAAATGTCTTTCTATAGCAATGTATGGGGCTGATTTATAGGGAATTAAAGATGTTAAAATTCTTCAAATAGTTGAAGATACATTTTTAAAATCCATCTTATGTCTACCTCAGTCAACCCCTGCTTTTATTGTTCATCAGGAATGCGGGATAGATTATTTAGTGGACCGCATTGCTCTAGCTCCATTGTTAAAATGGATTACAATTTGGTTAAACCCTGATTTGGAATTAAATCATGTGATTTTAAAGGATTGTTTATCTCTTGAGTATGGCAGCTCCATTCCTTGGATAAATTATATTAAGAGTTTATCCAGAGAATTAGGTCGTCCAGAATTATTCGATCTACCTGGCAACTTAACTAAGGGGGACCTAAAATGGGTGAAAGCTGAATATAAACAGCGGATAATTTTAGAAAGGGAAGAAAAGGAGCTACTTAAACCTTCAGTCAGGGCTCATCAGTTGGTAATTACTTCCAACAGTATTGAACCCTACTTGGTCACTGTTAACAATATGAACCATCGTTTTTTATTGACCAAGTTTAGACTGAACAAATTCCATCTTTTGCTCACCAATTCCCCAGGGTGGTCAAGGGAGAGGGACTTGGCAATCTGTTCTTGTGACGGATTTTCCCTCAAAGACACGGTGCACTTTGTCTTCTTCTGTAAACACCTGTCCCCTATTCGCAAAAAATGTATTATCCCCCTTATTAAGGACAAAGGATTTAGGCAGGTTAAACCTGCCCTTTTATATTTACAATTGCTGGGTTCCACATGGGAGATTTTTAATATTGCCAATTTTTTAGCAATCTCAATGAGATTAAGGAAGAAAATTTATTGGATATAATAATTAATCGGGTAACTCATGAATTGAAACCAAGTGTCTTGTATGCCTTTTTAACTCAATTATAGTGTTCATTGTCAATGTTATTTATATTGTATGTTTTTTATATTTATATGCTTTTATGGTTTTTGTTATGAACCGAATAAAGTAATTTTGACTGACTGACTGACAGTGTAAATGTACTTTTGTGTGCACTGCCTTATGCGACATATTTCATGCAGGCACATGAGTGTTATTTTCACGAAATGGCGAATTGGCACATTCAAAACATGTAGATTGTGTAAAGTATTGTGAGTACCAAGGTAGCAAAAAAATTTCGTTTTGTGTTCCAAAGTACTTACAGGTCTCTGAGTGTGGTGACACCTTGAGTATTGAGGTGTGTTAGTTTACCTTGGGTGCACCACTACTGTTTCTTTCAGGGTAAACAAGAGGTGGCATGACTTCATTGTATTGCTGTGCTCACCGGTTCACAGACACTAGCTTCACAGTGTATTTCTCATTCAAGTTGTGGCCTTTTGTGTTCTTTTTTTCCTGGTGTCCAAGTGGCATAGTGGGTCTACCAACTGGGCAGTACAGGGTTTACATATGTGCGGAGTAATCTAGCTGTTACTCATGATGCATTGCCTGATATGCACTGTGACCAATTGTTCTTGTGCTCATGTGTCAGATGTATACAGATGACTGATGCATTTTGGTTTCTTCTCCTTGCCCACAGCATCATCATCCGCAACCAAGGGAGACACCTGCATGGACCTGGAGGAGGGACCCAGTGACAGTGCCACCAGTGCTGTGGAGTCAGAAGGACCCAGTGGCACGGAGGGCGAGGGGAGTCAGTCGGAGGACCTGTCTGGAGGCGAGAGCAGCTACGACGCCGACGGGTCCGAGGCTGACCTCCTTGAGGAGGCGGAGGCTGCAACACTAACTGGCAGCATCCCCACATCTCTCCCCGCCTACTCCATTGCCATCTCCGCCCTCCCAGTTGCTCCCGTCTCTTCTGTCCGTGCAGATGCCCACCATATCTCCTTCGGCCCAGGCACCGCACCCCCTGCCCCTGTCACCCCTGCTGCCCTCAGTGAAGAGTCTGTGGACATACTGCGGCAGTTGCAGGTTGGGCAGGCATCGGTGCTGAATGTCCTCCTTGGACACACTAAACTGCTCACACAGATGGTGTCGTCCATGGAGGGCATGTTAGCAACGATGTCTGACGTACGCAGGTTTCTGCGGTCCATGGACTCTTCCCTGACGGCAGCAGTTTCTCTCCTGCAGCGCTCCGTCCCCCCCCTCTACCCCGGACCCATCCACACTGCCCTCTCCCATGCCTGCCCAACGCACACCCAGACAGTCACGGGCACGCACCCCACCAGACACATCCAGCACACCCCCAAGTAAGGCACAGCGCACACCTCCTGGCACGCACACTCAGGGGGATGTAGGCACACCCACAGGATCTGGGGGCAGACGACATACACGCAGCCACAGTCGCAGTCCGCAGTCCTCACAACCCTGTTCCTCCAAGACCACTCCCCTTAGCTCCCCTGCCAAACTATCACCCAAGGAGATCTATATGGGTGGGCTGGACCTCGCCCCCACTGAGCCACCACCCCACAAGCGGACGAGGAAGTCCCCGGGCACAGGAGTTGAGTTCCCCACCATGTCCACCCCCTCCCCCAAGAGCGCTGCACCCCAACCCTCGCCCACCACACCCTCCGTTGGCCCTGGGGTATCTTCAGGTGCAGGGGTTAGGATGGACATCCTAGCAGCAGTGTGCAGTGCCGAGCTCACCTCCAACTTTGGTGCTGCCCCACCCCCTGTGGTGGAGACGTCCACCCCTGCACCCACCACACCTACCCATCCCCCTCATGTCCCTGCGGTGCCTGGTACTGCCACAGATGATGCCCCCCTGGTCGACAAACCTTGAGGTTCCTTTGTGCAGGCAAGGTAGGGGTGGACGCGGTCCCCTACGTCCACCCTTGGACTTGAGAAATGGACTGGCCATTGGCCTTTGTACATAGTCTCTTTTTAATTTTTTGAATAAAGCCTTTTCTTTTACTTTCCACACTATTGCATTTCAGGTACTTGATGTTGGTGATGAGGCTCCTGGAGTTGGTGTTCTGGTAATGTGTTAGGGTTCTGAGAAATGTTTTTGTATGATGGTCATGAGGTGGACCATGGTATCTGTGTGCCATCACAATGTCTCTGCAAAGAATCATTGGTAGTGTGTGTTCATTTTGTTTGGAGATATTGTCCCAAGGAGTGTTCCTTCCTCTGTGGCACCTGACATCTTCCTTGCAAACAGTTGCACAATTGTTGTGCTGACCTGTGTCAACATTTCCTTTGTTGGTGAGGGATACCTTCAACAATGGCCATGCCTGCTCACCGATGTCTCCTGCTGAATCGTCTGTGCCATCCTTACTAGTCACTGTACTTGTGTTTTGGGTATGTAGGAATGCCTTCAGGGACAAATTGGCCCTTTTCAGCACTATGCATATGTGTAATCACGGCCTACCACACAAATGGTACTTGTTATGCAGGGTATTTGGGCACCTGACTCACAATAGTGGGCATTGTATCTAGTGGAATAGAACTCTATTCCTTCCATGAGAGACAACATCTTGGTGGCTGGACCAGCACCTGAACATTCCTATCAGTCCTGGGATGTGCGTGACAGTGTGTGTTCCCTTTGGCTATCTTAGTTTTGTATGCAGTTACATGACCATACAGTCTGTTGGCATGAAATCAGGGTGTGTATTGTGCTGCATCTGCCATGGGTGGGTATGCATGTGTTATATGTCCTCACACCCACATGTGGTGTGTCATGCAGTGTGTGAAAGACATCCATCCTCCTGGGAGTGGGACACTGCTGTCAGTGATGTGTTGTAATAGCACTAAAATCATAGTCCAAAGTTAGGGATGTGTCCATACCACCATGTAGGTGTGGTCATCTGATAATGATGTACACCCCCCATATCTCTGTCCACTGCTGGGAGTCCTCTGCACCCACCCCTCATATTGTAGGCCAATGCGGGTAGTCATATGCACCCACCCCTCATATGTCTGGACACTGCTGGTAGTCATATGCACCCACCCCTCATATTGCAGGCCACTGCTGGTAGTCATATGCACCCACTTCTCATATGTCTGGACACTGCTGGGAGTCCTCTGCACCCACCCCTCATATTGCAGGCCACTGCTGGGAGTCATATGCACCCACCCCCATATCTCTGTCCAATGCTGGTAGTCATATGCACCCACCCCTCATATGTCTGGACACTGCTGGGAGTCCTCTGCACCCTCCCCTCATATTGCAGGCCACTGCTGGGAGTCATATGCACCCACCCCTCATATGTCTGGACACTGCTGGGAGTCATATGCACCCACCCCTCATATTGCAGGCCACTGCAGGTAGTCATATGCACCCACCCCTCATATTGCAGGCCACTGCTGGTAGTCATATGCACCCACCCCTCATATGTCTGGACACTGCTGGGAGTCCTCTGAACCCACCCCTCATATTGCAGGCCACTGCTGGGAGTCATATGCACCCACCCCTCATATGTCTGGACACTGCTGGTAGTCATATGCAGCCACCCCTCATATGTCTGGACACTGCTGGTAGTCATATGCACCCACCCCTCATATGTCTGGACACTGCTGGGAGTCCTCTGCACCCACCCCTCATATTGCAGGCCACTGCTGGTAGTCATATGCACCCACCCCTCATATGTCTGGACACTGCTGGTAGTCATATGCACCCACCCCCATATCTCTGTCCACTGCTGGTAGTCATATGCAGCCACCCGTCATATGTCTGGACACTGCTGGTAGTCATATGCACCCGCCCCTCATATGTCTGGACACTGCTGGGAGTCATATGCAGCCACCCCTCATATTGCAGGCCACTGCTGGTAGTCATATGCACCCACCCCTCATATGTCTGGACACTGCTGGGAGTCATATGCACCCACACCTCATATGTCTGGACACTGCTGGTAGTCATATGCAACCACCCCCATATCTCTGTCCACTGCTGGTAGTCATATGCAGCCACCCCTCATATGTCTGGACACTGCTGGTAGTCATATGCACCCACCCCTCATATGTCTGGACACTGCTGGGAGTCATATGCACCCACCCCTCATATGTCTGGACACTGCTGCTAGTCATATGCACCCACCCCTCATATGTCTGGACACTGCTGGGAGTCCTCTGCACCCACCCCTCATATTGCAGGCCACTGCTGGTAGTCATATGCACCCACCCCTCATATTGCAGGCCACTGCTGGGAGTCCTCTGCACACACCCTCATATTGCAGGCCACTGCTGGGAGTCATATGCACCCACCCCTCATATGTCTGGACACTAATGGTAGTCATATGCAGCCACCCCTCATATGTCTGGACACTGCTGGTAGTCATATGCACCCACCCCTCATATGTCTGGACACTGCTGGGAGTCCTCTGCACCCACCCCTCATATTGCAGGCCACTGCTGGTAGTCATATGCACCCACCCCTCATATGTCTGGACACTGCTGGTAGTCATATGCACCCATCCCCATATCTCTGTCCACTGCTGGTAGTCATATGCAGCCACCCCTCATATGTCTGGCCACTGCTGGTAGTCATATGCACGCACCCCTCATATGTCTGGACACTGCTGGGAGTCATATGCAGCCACCCCTCATATTGCAGGCCACTGCTGGTAGTCATATGCACCCACCCCTCATATGTCTGGACACTGCTGGGAGTCATATGCACCCACCCCTCATATGTCTGGACACTGATGGTAGTCATATGCACCCACCCCCATATCTCTGTCCACTGCTGGTAGTCATATGCAGCCACCCCTCATATGTCTGGACACTGCTGGTAGTCATATGCACCCACCCCTCATATGTCTGGACACTGCTGGGAGTCATATGCACTCACCCCTCATATGTCTGGACACTGCTGGTAGTCATATGCAGCCACCTCTCATATGTCTGGACACTGCTGGGAGTCCTCTGCACCCACCCCTCATATTGCAGACCACTGCTGGTAGTCATATGCACCCACCCCTCATATGTCTGGACACTGCTGCGAGTCATATGCACCCACCCCTCATATTGCAGGCCACTGCTGGTAGTCATATGCACCCACCCCTCATATGTCTGGACACTGCTGGGAGGCCTCTGCACCCACCCCTCATATGTCTGGGCACTGCTGGGAGTCCTCTGCACCCACCCCTCATATGTCTGGGCACTGCTGGGAGGCCTCTGCACCCACCCCTAATATGTCTGGGCACTGCTGGGAGTCCTCTGCACCCACCCCTCATATGTCTGGGCACTGCTGGGAGTGAAATGAACCCACCCCTCATATGTCTGGACACTGCTGGTAGTCATATGCACCCACCCCTCATATGTCTGGACACTGCTGGGAGTCCTCTGCACCCACCCACGCACCCCCTTGGAGCAGTACACTGCTGGCCTGGACCTACACACACACCAATATGAAGGTAACATGCTGGGCCAGTCCTCTAAGCCCACATTCCTGGCATGTGTACGCCTCGTACCCCAAATGTAATGGTGCCGTAACGGGGTACGTGTGACATGCACCGTACCCACGCATTCATTGCGTGTGTACGGTCCGTATCACAGTTCTACTGTGCCATAGGGGTACGTGTGGTACGCACCGTACCCACGTATTCATTGCGTGTGTACGGTCGGTATCACTGTTCTACTGTGCCGTAGGGGTACGTGTGGTACGCACCGTACCCACGCATTCATTGCGTGTGTACGGGCAATATCACAGTTCTACTGTGCGGTACGGGTACGTGTGGTATGCACCGTACCCACGCATTCATTGTGTGTGTACGGTCCGTATCACAGTTCTACTGTGCCGTAGGGGTATGTGTGGTACGCACCATACCCACGCATTCATTGCGTGTGTACGGTCCGTATCACTGTTCTACTGTGCCGTAGGGGTACGTATGGTACGCACCGTACCCACGCATTCATTGCGTGTGTATGGTCCGTATCACAGTTCTACTGTGCCGTAGGGGTATGTATGGTACGCACCGTACCCACGCATTCATTGCATGTGTACGGTCCGTATCACTGTTCTACTGTGCCATAGGGGTGCGTGTGACATGCACCGTACCCACGCATTCATTGCGTGTGTACGGTCCTTATCACTGTTCTAATGGTGCCGTAGGGGTACGTGTGAAATGCACCGTACACGTCCACTTCCATTGTTGCGGTACGCAGGGGTTGCTGGACACGCCCCCCAAGTGACCAGACCCTGGTGGTAATGTATGGCCTCCATATTATAGGTTTAGCTTTGAGTATGGGGTTTGTTTCCTGCCCCTCACCTCCACTCTGGCCCCTGGGTGTTGTTCTCACCTTCTGCGGCGTGTGCGTCGGGTGCGGTGCACCAGGTCGTAGGCCAAGAGGACTGGGATGACACGGGGTTCATGGCGTGTACGTCGCGTACCGGGGCTCCGTTGCGTAGCGGTTCGCGTCGGACTCTGCTTTTCCGGCTGTGTTTGACTCCCGTAAAAAAAGAGCCGTACGGAGTGACATAAGGAACGAATCGTACTTGCTGGGCCGGAAACCGCTGCCTGAATACGTCCGGACGTTGCGTACAAGCTGTTCCGGATCAGAATCGTAGTTTTTTTTTACTCGTTCGGTCTTTTGTACGAAACGTACGGAAATAGGCTTTCTGTACGAATCGTACTTCCTAGGTTGTACGGAAAGTTTACCGGATACGAGTCGTACAGGGAAAACGCTCCGTACAACGATTCGTACAGCCTTTTTCCAGGATTGGAATCGGCCCCACAATATTTAATAAGTAATTAATTATAAATATCAATAATATTTTTTTATTATTAATTACCTATTAATAATTAATTAACAACCAATTAATTTTCAATACCAAAAATTAATAAATACAAATAATACCAATTAATAATAAATTAATTATCAATATACAAATATTATTTCAATAATTAATTATTTACAATTAAATTACTTCCCACCATATTCCTCTATAAACCCACAACCCGCTACAAATAATAAATTGATACAATTAACATAATTATCAATTAAACAATGAATACAAATTAATTACCAATTAATACAAATTATTTACCAATTAATAATTAATCAACAACCAATTAATTTTCAATACCAATTAATAATTACTTAATAACAATTAAATTACTTCCCACTCTATTCCCCTATAAACCCACCGCTCGCTACAGAGGTAAAATGCAAAATTTAATTAGAAATAATTAATAATTCCTAAAAATTATTATTTAATGTACTATAATTAAATTACTTCCCACCCTAATCCCCTATAAACCCACAACCCGCTATGGAATTAAATTACACAAAAATTAAATAACAGAAAATTCATTACTTTAAAAATATTCAAACATACATTCCAAAATTAATACATACTTTTAACACATATACTAACACTTAAACCACTATAAAAAAATTCGATATTTTTAACAACTATATTATGACTGTCGATATTACTTACTTCTATATTATGTATATCGATATTTCTTACCTGATTTTCGATATTCTTCACCACTATATTTTGGCAATTCGATATTCTGTCCATTCTATATTAAAAACTCGATATTCTGTCCAGTCGATATATTTTTTTCGATATTATGACTGTTTACCAGATTCTATGATGGTGAGAAAATCGGTAGTGTCCTTGATGTATGTGGTCATGGATTGTACTAATGGTTGTAAATGTTTGTCCAGATATCTTCCAACGGGTTCGTGTAGTGAGTTGATGGTGGAAACAATGGGTCTGAACGGAGGTTTAGTGGCATGTTTTTGGATTTTCGGTAACATGTAGATGTAAGGTATTGACGGATTGTCCTTGATTGACGCCGGTCCGCCATTATACTTCCGGATACACCGTGAACGTCTTGAACGTAGCACACACTAATCCGCGAACTGTAAGTTTATATGCGCTCTTTGATTTCCCTTTGCACCTTTCTGTTTAGTTTCACACCTTGTTGATCCATAGCGATTGTATAGAATCCGATTACCAAGGTCTCTGACTATCCCTTTTTTGATACCGGATACCTAACAGACACCGTTACCACGGGAGCACCTTATCGTCTTATATCACGCTGTTTAAACGACACGAGGTTCTTGATACCGTATTTTTTACATCGTTCACGAATGGCTTTTGCACTCTAATCATTCACGATTCACGGTGATAGAAGCGGTAAAAATTCTCCCTCTGGAACGATTGGCACCCACTCTAGTTTACCGAGCATGAGCACCGCGGTTCACAGTTATAGTCACACCATTACAAGTGGTTTAACACTTATACACACTCTACTGTTAGCAACAGGCTGATTCCATGTTTCCTCTTATTTATAGTGTCTCCCCTGACGAAGGGCTTTGATAGCCCGAAATGCATTGGGCAACCAAGCCATTTTGGATAACACGTGGAATTTCAAGCTAATATTGGAATTTACATGAGTCAAAGAGAATATTTGAGAACTTTCTTCTGAATGTTCAATAAACTGAAGCAACTTTGGAAGAACACTACGGTCTACTTACTCATTCAAGCTAAGGATTAATTTCCAATTGTGAGTGCAAGATGGGAGACACGCTCCTAATTTAAGAACGTGGATTCACCTATATTCGCTTCCCGACTCAGGGGGATTGACCCAACTGCACTTATGACCTACCTAAATTTGTACTATTACATTTGATTTATGCACGAGTGCGCTTATCCTGTTTTATCTTGTTTTCAAATCACAAGCAGGACACCACTGACTGACATCCTGAAAGACAACTTGCACGCCCTACAATGGAAGCACGTTTCATGATGGGAAGGAGAACTGACAGCCCTGACTAGACTACTCAGCATGGGGAGACACCCCCCCTCAACACAAACTCCACACAACTCACCGGGTACAATGCATTGACACACACCTCATTGAAATATCAGCAAAAGATACCCCGTACTGGGTGCTGCTGTGTGAAGCACAGGGGCGCACTTGGGACTTGTAGCCGAACAAACACCAGGATTTCACAGTCAGCCATCTTTCCATTGCTGTCACACCCCCTCACAGGGAAGCAGAGTCAAGAGGGAGGAAGCATGGGCATGCTGGGAAGGGGGTGTAGCCAAGAGTATGATGGGAGTTGCAGTCACAGACAACCTACACCCACCCACATGGCCCAGCAAGATCAAACTGAAACATACTCGCCTCACAGGGAGTGGGAAGGGACTGTCAAGATGTCTGACACTGGGCTCTGTTGTGGGGAGCACAAGGCCATGCTGGGAAATGGCCAACATCATACATCAGGACTACACAGTCAGCCATCTTGCCATTGCTGTCACACCCTCTCACAGGGAAGCAGAGTCAAGAGGGAGGAAGCATGGACATGCTGAGAAGGGGGGTGTAGCCAAGAGTATGATGGGAGTCGCAGTCACAGACAACCCACACCCACCCACATGGCCCAGCAAGATCAAACTGAAACATACTCGCCTCACAGGGAGTGGGAAGAGACTGACAAGATGTCTGACACTGGGCTCTGTTGTGGGGAGCACAAGGCCATGCTGGGAAATGGCCAACATCATACATCAGGACTGCACAGTCAGCCATCTTGCCATTGCTGTCACACCCCCTCACAGGGAAGCAGAGTCAAGAGGGAGGAAGCATGGGCATGCTGGGAAGGGGGGTGTAGCCAAGAGTGTGAGGGGAGTCGCAGTCACAGACAACTTACACCCACCCACATGGCCCAGCAAGATCAAACTGAAACAAACTCGCCTCACAGGGAGTGGGAAGGGACTGACAAGATGTCTGACACTGGGCTCTGTTGTGGGGAGCACAAGGCCATGCTGGGAAATGGCCAACAACAATATCAAACTCTGTCTGTGACAAGCTGGGAAAAAGCAGTGTACAGGCAGGCATCTGTTTGAAAAGTAGAAAATGTCATGTTTGTGAACCAACGATGCATGTAGAAACATAAATCACATTGTGTGTCTCTTCCAAACACAGGTGGTGCTGGGCACCCAGCACCAAATGACGAGGATACCCAGTCCCAGACTCTGGTGGACACTGAGCTCTCTGGTCTGACTCTCTCACTGTCCTCTTCGGATGACGACGAACAACCTGGCCCCTCCAGTGTGAACCATCATGCAGCACCAGCAGCATCAACATCTGCCCCCCCTTTACCCACGCCTCCAGCAACTGGACACCGACAGGGCACCCCCACCAACACGGACAGACCAAGGACAATCAACACCCACAACACAGGGACACAGGACCCCCCGGAAGCTACAGCCAACACCACCAGCAACACCACCCAAGGGGTCCCAGTGTCACCTGTGCGTACTGCCGCTGGTCCTGCCCGTGTGGAGAGGGGTGCTGGGAGGGGTGGGAGGCACAGGGCGCGCCTTGCAGAGGGGTCTGGACTGCATGATTACCCCCTACTGGCACGCATCTTAGATGCGTACCAGGATAGCACCGGAGGATATGGCCAGGTAGTGGGGATCCTCAAGGACATGCAACACGAGCAGGTCGCCCACCATGCCCACATAGAGGCCAAGTGGGATGACAACACTGAGGTGCATCGGGACATACTACAATGCCTCCGCCAGATCAACACCAACCTGTCCACATCCCCCAGGGCCTCCAAACCTGTTCTGGACAATGTTCTTTGTGCGCAACCCGTTCACCTTGTCCAATCGCACACAACTCGCCCACATGACATGGAGGGTTCATGGTGGGCCAATGCATCAGATAACTGTGGACTTTACTCTGGACATTTCATCTACCAGCACTTCCAACTCCAATGTGAACGTTGGATTCCAAAACCACTGTACAGCACCCACCATCCTGTGCACTTCCCTCGCACATGTTTGTAAATAAACTCACCAGTACACCATACTTGCCTCTGTTGTGATTCCAACTTGTCATGTTCAGGGAGATGTCGATCTGCTACACAACACAGTGCATGCCAAATACTGCAACAATGTGACCAGCGTAAGGGGAGTCATGGGGATGTGACACATGTGAGGGAGACACACCACTATGGCAACACAAAACATACTCACCATGGCCATGTTACTCATCACACACAATGATGCTGACCTGAAACACATTGGCATGCACAGACACAACACCAAGCCCAGTCAGTGGTAACAAGTCCACAGGTGAGGTAAGCAGATGTCACTCAGATGTGCGAAGACAGACTACGCACATAACAAAGCGTAGCACAGGTTCATTACACATCAGCAACACGTTTATTCCACACTAGTTGCACGGTAATTCTACGTAACAGTGGACACACGCTCACAATATGTTGGAGAATGGAAGTCCAGGGATGTGGGGTACATCAGTTGATGGGAATTGTCAACTTCCACACTGGTGTTGGCTTCTGGGTGTTGGGGGTCAGTGTTGACCACACAACAGGCAAAGTACCCTGGAATGGACAGACAAGATACAGTCAAAAGCACAGAAGAACAGGAGAGAAATGCAATACACATGCACAAAACATGTTGCAAAACACCTACACAAACACTAGTTAACAGTACTACCCTATTGTGGAGAACACCCCACCTGAATGGACACATCACAGCACGCATCCAGTCAAGTGGCACACAGACACACTCAGACAGCAACAGAGCTGGCTCAACACATTCCAGGCTACCTCCATACATTCACATAACATCCCTTCAAACTCACATTCAGGTGAAGAAGTTGTTGATGAGCTGGGAGTGGACGTCACCATCATCTTCATCATCACTGGCATCTTGGCCCAGGCCGGGATCCTCCACAGGTGCCGGACGTTGGTCGTCGTCATTGTCATCCTGGATGAGAGGCACCTCCTTCCGCACCGCCATGTTGTGCAGCATGCAGCAGACCAGTATTATTTTGCACACCCTTGCAGGCTCATATGGGAGGGCCCCTCCGGTCTTGTCCAGGCAGCGAAAGCGGCTTTTCAGGAGGCTGAATGTCCGCTCAATCACCCTCCTGCTCCGACCATGTGCCTCACTGTAGCGCAGCTCGGCTGGTGTCACAGGGTTCCGGAAGGGTGTCAGCAACCACGGCATGTTGGGGTATCCGGAGTCACCTACACACACAAAAATGAACAAGTAGCTGAGTTTTGTAGGAGTGCGGAATACAACAGTGACAAACACACACAATGAGAAACAGTCAGTACACACCGACAAGCCAGGCACGCTGAGCTGACATCTGTGACATCACCGTTGCAATGCGACTACTCCTCATAATGTAGGCATTGTGCGCCGAACCAGGGAACCGTGCACACACATGTGTGATCGACATGTCAGCAAGACAGACCACCAGAGCATTGATCGAATGGTAGTGCTTTCTGTTCCGGTATGCCGGCTCATGTGTCTGTGGTGGTATCAGGGCAACATGTGTCCCATCAATAGATCCAATGACGTTCGGCATCCTCCCCAATGTATGAAAGGCATCCTTAATTTCAGGGAGTTCATCTGGGCTTGGGAACTTGATATACAGGTCGAGGAATTGCAACATCCCCTCCAAGACATCGCGTAGCATCTGACTGAACATCGTTTGCGACATACCACCAGCAGTAGCCATAGTGTACTGGAAGGTACCGGTAGCAAAGAAGTGCAGGGCTGCCATCACCTTCACCTCTGGGGTCAGTGCTGTAGGGTATGTCCGGCCAGGTAGCAGATGTGGCGTCAACTGCTCCGCCAACTCCACAATCAGTGGCCTGGTGAAGTGGTACCGTCTGATGCAGTCGCGTTCCTGCATGGTTGCAAGGTTTGGGAACGGACGATGGACAGCTGGTGCCCTGCAGTACAGAGATGCACAAAGGAAGATTGTCAGTACATCCACCCATGTGGCCATGACCACGATCACTATCACATTCTAGTTCATGACATTACACAATGTACTGAGGTGTGTGCTGTTGGGCATGGACACATAAGTCACCTACAACACCACCACCTCACATCTCAACTCCACATGTCCACATGAGTCCCATGTAGTGCAATGGGCCAATCATCTGGCTGTGTCACCCAACCTATGTGCTGCTGCAACGTTCAAAAAACACACCCCAGTGACAATTGAGGCCTCATGTCTCCCAGGCATCACAGATCTTTGCCATGCAGAAACACAGGCTCCCTGTATTGCCACATCAACACAGCAATGGACATGGCGTAGCACGTACACACCACAAGGCAACCGAAAGTCCCACAGATAGTGGCCACTGTTGCTCCTGTCGGCCCTACATATACGTCTCTTAGACACACACCCCATCAAGGTTGATGCATATACCACATGGATGTGGAGACTGTCACCCATTGGTAACATGTGATCAGACACATCTGAGACACAACATGCACACAGACTGTTGGGGCTACAGGTCTCACTGTGACGTACATGCCATCACCCCCGGGACTCGGGGTGTATGTGACATGTCTTAAACATATCCAACCTGATACTGTGGCCTTGACTCATGCCCATTACTGTCCAATTGCACATCACAGTGGTAATGTGCACAACACACAAAGGATTCTGCCCCCATGTACATGTGCACAGCCTGGGAGTGGCTGCACAACGTGTTAGCCAAAAAACTGCTGGGGCCCCCCCAAACACCCAGGGAATGCAGCCTTACATGCCATGGGACACTGTGTGGCCAATGCTATAGTGTGGCAGGTGTGCGCAGGTGTCCATGGCCAATATATGTGTGTTGCATCCGTATAATAGTCACACTAATGAGGTCCGACACGGGTGACAATGCGTACGCATTGCACGGGTCATGACCGAGCCATGTGTACGCTTTGTCATTGAATGCAATGAGATCCGACGCGGGTGACAATGCGTACGCATTGCACGGTTCATTACCGAGCCGTGCGAACGCTTTGTCATTGAATGCAATGAGGCCCGACGTGGGTGACAATGCGTACGCATTACACGGTTCATTACCGAGCCGTGTGTACGCTTTGTCATTGAATTCAATGAGGTCCGACGCGGGTGACAATGCGTACGCATTGCACGGTTCATGACCGAGCCATGCGTTCGCTTTGTCATTGAATGCAATAAGGTCCGACGCGGGTGACAATGCGTACACGTCGGGCAGGCATTGTCCGAGACAGGCGTGTGTATTTTCAAAATACGCGTTGTACAGTCAGTTGAACGAGCCGGGCGCACCCATTGGCTCAGGACTGTTATGGAGACGGATGCGGATTCTAAACTTGTGCGAGTTGTGCACTGGAAATTCAGTTGGATGCCTACAACAATGTTGCAATTGCAAGTGTTCCATGAAGGTGAAGATTTGAACGATGCAGAAGGCGTGTACGAGTCGTACTTTTGAATGGATTGGCCAGATTCATAGAATGCAACCGTGTTGGACCTATCACTTGGGACACATGGCACAGAGTCTGCCTCTGCAGCACAGATATAAGGCTGGCTGGCCCCCAGGGAGCTCACTTGCCTGCACTACATGCTACTGGACCACATCCCTGCTACCACTGCTGCTGTCTCTGCATCCTCTGGCTCCTGCTATGGCACGTACTCTGGAGAGGGCCCCAGCCTTCACTGAGGAGGAGAACCAGGCCCTGCCGGACGGGCTCCTTCCACAGTACAGCAAGCTGTATGGGAAACCAGTCGAGCAGGTGAGTGTGCAGTACACTGCCTTCCTAATTATGCATGTTGTCTGATTAGCAGTACTAGCAGTGTGTACACCAGTGGCAAGCATTCTCAATGACTACTTTCATCTCCCAAAGTGTATAGGTACATGTAATGAATAGTTTTCCTGCTGCTAAAGTGCATTATTGCAAGCTTAAACTACACAGGCATTGTTAACATGTCAGACATGCATGTGGTTTTACCTTCCCCATGGTTGCACTACCTGTGTAATTCATTTCCCTTTGTGATAATGACATGTATATCCAAATGTGTGCTGCACAAATCTGGGGCATGTGTGTTAATGTACTTTTCACTTTGTCCTCCTCACAGGTTGATGCCCACCAGAAGCAGGAGATCTGGCTGACCATCACCCGGGCTGTTCGTTCGGTGGGGGTCTACAAGCCCTGGATCCGCAACTGCCAGAAGAGGTGGCAGGACCTTTGGGGCTGGACCCGGAGGATAGCTAGAGTCCATCTGAAGCTGTCACCTCCACGCAGGAGGGGTGGACACCGGACCCTGACTCCCCACATGCTCCGTATCCTGGCGGTGGTCTTCCCGGACCTGGATAGGCAGCTGAAGGCCAGACAGCAGCAGGAAGGTCCATGTCTGATCTGTGTACCATGTCTGACATGCAAATAGAAGTCTTTTGTCCTGGTCACACTTCGACATTACGTAGGTCTTATAGTCCAAACCTCAGGTCCCTCAATTGTGTGATGCACCTTCCTCATCTGTTCCACAGGTGTGGCCCCTACAGTCTGTTGCTTGTGTCACTAGGGCACTGTGTCCCTGAAGTCAGCTATGCTTCAGGTACCGGTCAGCATCAGTTCCCTCGAATCTGTTGTGTGTTTCATGGATGGGTCAATTGTTTACACAATGGTTGAGATCTGACATGTGATCTGTGTGTGTCCTTGAGATGTGTACCAATTGCTGGTCTGACTCGCAACATGTGGCTGGGGTATTCCAAACAAACCCATGCAGCAGGGGACTCCAATTCTTGGGCCTCAGGAGTATGTATATCAAGTATGTCACACTTGCTTGGCCACCTGACTACTGTCCAGGGCCAAACACTGTTTCACTTAGTCCTGGCCAGTCATGCCCCCTCAAGGGCATTTAGGAACACTCTGTAATTCCACTCCTGTGTATGAAATTGCAGGTTGTGGTTAGTGACGTGTGCCCTCAGGTGTCTGCCTCTGTGTCATTAGGGTGTGGCTTTTTGCTACGTACAACTGGGGTGTCCATGATTCAGAAGGTCAGCATGACATCTGCGATGTGACTGTGAGAGACAAGACCTGTGTGACATATAGGTGTGTGATCATCTGACAGTGCACAATGGTGTATGCAACTGTGTCCTTCATGCAGCTGGGTTACATGCATGGCAGACTGTGATGTGTTAATGTACAGGGAGTTGTGTTTGCTGAGACTCATTTGTATGATTTGCATGATGTGGTGTCTTCTGGGTCCTGGATATGTTGTTTGCATGGGATGGGCAAGTGCGCCGGTCATCTGCAGAGTTAGCTTTACCCCTGAGGTAGGATTGTGAGTCAGTGCATATTGTTGTTTTCTAGATGCCCTGCCCCTGTGACAGGAGACCGTGTTGACTGACTTTCAGGGCATCCCAGTGCCATGGCATTTAACTTGCTATGAGTGAACCTGCATTGTGTTCAAGTGTGCACCATGCACCCCATTGTGGCATTGCCCATTAGGACATGAGTACATCATAGTGTGTGTTGCTGGCATGCATCCCAAGCATGTGAAATGAGTCTCTGCCCATCCCTTCATCAGGACACCTGTAGCAAGAGATGTGCTGTGTGTATAGTGACATACTCCTACATGTTCACTTGCATGTACAACTAATGTGTGGGTGGTGCATGTTGGCACATTGGGGTGTTAGCATCCAACATGCAACGGACATATGTGTGAAAGTCAAGGGGGGAAATGTGTGCCATGGTTGATGTTGAGAATGACAATTGTCTGATCCTAAACAGTGTTGGCACTTTGAGCTGTGTTCTGCTGATGTTGCCAGGGCTTGCCCTGTGACGTGATGTACTCACTGTGGTGTGTGCAGTCGGTGCAGGTGACTGATGTTGTTCCCTTTCTTCCTATTCCTATCCAGATACATCCACGGCCACAGAAGGGGACAGCTCCACGGACCAGGAGGAGCCAGAGAGCCTTACAGGGACAGAAGGAGAGGAGTCGGGTGGACCCAGTGGCACGGAGGGCGAGTGGAGCCACACAGAGGAGTCGTCAGCACCATCACCCCCAGCTGAGGGCCACAGCAGCTCTGAGGATGACTCCCTTGTGGATGCGGGTGTCAGAAGCCACCACACCCCAGCTAGTGAGGCTGTCCCCACCACCGCCACCGCCACCACCACCACCACCCCCCTCCCATCGGCTCCCATCCCAGAGGTCCCTGTGTGCTCCCGTGTTCGTGAGCATGTCTCCTTTGTGCCAGGCACCGCACTCCCTGCCCCTGTGTCCCCTGCTGCCCTGAGTGAGGAGTCTGTGGACTTACTTAGACAGATCCATGTAGGGCAGACGTCGATGCTGAAGGTCCTCCATGCACACACAGATCTGTTGACACAACTGGTGTCATTCATGGAGGGCATTTCCTCGGGCATGTCTGCCCTACAGAGGACCAATCAGTCCATGGCCTCCTCCCTGACGGCAGCAGTGTCGCTCCTCCAACAGTCCCGCACCCCTCCTACCCCTGCACCACCCACGATTCCTAGCACCCTACCTGTCCCAAGCACAGAAACACCCAAACCAAGGTCTAGACGTGCACACAAGCAAGCGCAGGGGACTGATTCCACACTCACAGGGGCTGGTTTGCAGACACACACACAGTCATCCACAACCACTCCGCAGTCCTCCGAGACCTCTCCCTCCCAGGCCCCTTCCCTTGCCTCACCTGCAACCCCATCCCCCCAGAAGCTCTTCCTCTGTGACCTTGGGCTCTTCCCCACCGACCCTGCAGATCCTGATTACAAGGGGAAGAGGATGTCCCCACACACAGAAGGGAGTGCCCCTCACACCCGGACACCCTCCCCCAGGCGCAGTCAGACAGAGACCCCCACCCGCAAGTCCCCCCGGCGCCAGAAGAGCAAGACCCCCCCACCACCACGCAGCTCCAAGACAAAGTCTCCGTCCTCCATCCCCCAGGCCACCACTCCAGAGGTTCCCCCGCCACTCCCTGCCCTGGGTTCCCCCACCCACAGATACACCATCCCCAAAATGCTAAGGCCACATCTCCCAGCACTTGCTCCTTCACACCTGGTCAGACAGTTAGTGCCACTGATGTGGGGACCTTGTCCCCCCCTGCCCTTCCGACCTCACCTGTCCCCCATTCCGCTCCCATGGATGTAGGCACTGCTTTGGAGTCCATGACCACCCCGTCTGACTTGGGCACTGCAGTGGTGAGCCAATCCACTCCACCTGACCTGCCCACTGGAGTTGTGCCGGCACCCGCCCCATCTGACTTGTGCCACACAGTTGTGACAGCACCCACCACTTAAGTCAGCTCCACTGCAGTTGCAAGTGTCTCACCTGTATCCCCCCCTCTTCGCTGCCTCCGTTTGCTGCGCCCCGATCCTGTCCCTGCGGTGCCTGGCCTGCCCCCATGTATGCCCCTCCGAGGGGATGACCCCGGTCCTTAGCAGTGCAGGCAAGCAACGTGTGACAGTTGTCACTCTAGTTCACTCCTTGGCATTTGGACATGGACTTGCCATTGGCCTTTTGTTTGACCAGATGTTTAACTGTTAATATGCTGGAATTTGTCACTCTAGTTCACTCCTTGGCATTTGGACATGGACTGGCCATTGGCCTTTTGTTAGAACAGACGTTTAACTTTTAATATGCTGAATAAAGCTTTTTTCTTTATCCCTGTGAACTTGATTTAGCTATACATTATGTTGATGTTGTTTTACATGCCCTTGTACCTGTAATGCTTGGTTTCCAATGTTGAATACTGATGTGTTGATGTGAGGTACTCCATGTGGTCCATGAGATGTGTATCCTATTCTGGTGGGTATCCATGTCATCCTTTGCAGCTACCTGTGTGTAATGATCAACTATTTGTGGACATCTCTCTGTACATTTCATTTGCATGGTCACATCTGTGGCTTGCACCCATGCACATATGATGTGCTTCCCATTGTCCAATTTGTCAATTTCACAGACTTTGTGCGCATCACCAGGGGCCTACAGGTGTGGGCATCATTGGTATAGGAGCAACTGTGTCCTCTGTGCAACTTGCTAGACATATGTTTTGAATATGTGTAGATGACTTAGGGAAGACTCACGTGCCCAGGCTGTTGTGAGCAGAGCCTTCATTGTGTAGTAACTGATGGCTAACTGACCAAGTGTTCTGCTGACATGAGTGAGATGTGCTGTGAATATGTTTGGTACAGCTGGGCTTCCACAGGAGTTGGGTCCCCTCAAGTGTGTTGTCCCGTGACATAGCCTGGGCTCATGGTGTGTGTTGTATGACCATGTGTGTGTGTCCACATCCCTTTTCATGCACAGGCAGTGTTCCCTTGATATGTTCCTGTTGTTGATGCTTGCTGAGTGGTACTGTGTTCATTCCAC
Organism: Triturus cristatus; assembly: GCF_964204655.1. Classification (NCBI taxonomy): domain Eukaryota; kingdom Metazoa; phylum Chordata; class Amphibia; order Caudata; family Salamandridae; genus Triturus; species Triturus cristatus. The sequence continues at coordinate 907,223,633 of NC_140579.1, forward strand.
TACTTTGCCATGGGCTACCAGATGTGTGGGTGCATGGCACACTACTGTTAATTGGTGTATCATCATTGGGATTTGTCAGTTCTGAGTGGTGATGATGTTGTCAGACACAGATGGGACACAGTCAGGGTTCCCCAAGGCACTTGTTTATTTGCAAAATCATGTAGTTGTCCCGAGGTGGTGCCTTTCAGTGATTGAGACATGTGTATGTGTGTGTGAATGCTCCCACTTGTCGGGTTCATGGCTGCAATGTTGGCAGGTGTCAGCATGTGTGCCTTGTGGTTCTCCTTGGCTTCTGCATTGTCCTGGGACTGTGGCAGGGATTCTGAAGGTTACGTGAGCTTTGAAGTCATGGCCATGTACCGCATACTGGGCAGTATGTCTGTCATTCCCCAGGGTTGTAAATGATCCTTGTGTGATGTGTCTGTGCACCTTAGTTCCTCCCAACATTCCTGTGTTTGTCATGGGTGCATGTGCAATGTCACCTGTCCATGTGGGCTTCACAGATGCACATTGTTGCAGTTCAGGGTGTGTGGTGTTGAGGCTGGACTGATGTAAATGTTTGCATGGATCGTCCCCTAGCTCCCGTTTGTCCATGGATGAGGGGCCATGCTGAGTCATTTGTGTTTTTGTATGTGTGATGTACGTTTGTGGAACAGGACACATGTCTGGGTTTCCCAGTTTGTACGACATCTGCCTTTGTCATCACAGTGGAGGTGTCATGCATGCTTGTGTCACCCCAATCTCTGGTCCCTGGGGGTAGTGCTGTTGCGTGTCACTCTCTTGCTGTGTTAGTTGGTGTTCATTCCAGCTTGTGTCACATGTGTCTTTTGTGCTCCCTCTCATCTCACAATGCCTGATTGCCCACTAAGGGTGTCCCAATGATGGTTTACTTTTGTATGGCACTGTGTCCACATCTGTGTCACTGTGGTTCAGCCCCCCTCATGTGTTGTGTAGTTGCCTGGGGATACTGTGACACACACACACACATGCTGTGTCAGATGTGCAGTGTGAGTTTGCCTGTTTGCATTGGTATTGCTGTTGTGGGCCTTTGTCTGGATGCTGTTTCTGTGATTTTGCATGCTGTCCCTGTGAGTCATGTCACATCATTGTGCACATACATCCTGGTTGTTAGGTGCCATTGCTGGCATGGAATGTGAGTTTGGGATCTGACACCTACAGTCTACACATGTTGTTTTGATTGGTGTGTCTATTTTCGAGATGTGTGCATGCTTGGTGATGGTCACTTCTGCTGTTGTGTCATTGTACACTGTATGCATTGTCAGCCCCCATGTGTGGTGCTTGTCTGCACATGGCCGAGAGTGTGTTATGTTTTCACAGCACTGTTGGCCTCACCACATCTCTGTGTGTATGGGACACAACCACTAGTTTGCCCCAGAAGTGTTTGATGTGTTGGGAGCAGGGATCATACATGCTGTTTGTTATTTGCAGCTTTGACCATGATGACACTTACCTTTTGGTCACTGTGATGAGGGGGGTTTAGTCCCCATCACCACAATTCTCAACATCTGCTGCATTTTGGAAGCCCCCACTTAACTTCTGTTCTACACAGTGAAGGGGTGTTCTTTTTACATTGCCACAGTGCTATGGTGATGCTTGCCTTGTGTATGTCACACTCATGTGTTGGTCACACATGTGCTGTTACTTAAATTGTATGCTCGTAGCCATATTCACTGTTGTGGGCATTTGTCACAGACTACTCACTGTTGACATGATGTTAGGGAGGATGTATTTTGCGGACATACCTGATGTTGGAGTATGCTGGATGTGTTGCGCACCACCCATCCTATGGGTGGGGGTGGCAGGGGTGATGGGCAACATCAGCCCTATGGGTGGGAGTGGCTGTACTGATGGGCAACAGGTCCCCTGTGAGTGGGGGTGGCAGGAGGGATGGCCACCAGGTCCCCTATGGGTGGGGGTGGCTGTACTGATGGGCAACATAAGCCCTATGGGTGGTGGTCGCAGTAGTGATGGGCAACATAAGCCCTATGGATGGGGGTGGCAGGGGTGATGGACAACAGGTCCCCTATGGGTGGGAGTGGCTGTAGTGATGGGCAACATAAGCCCTATGGCTGGGGGTGGCAGTAGTGATGGGCAACATAAGCCCTATGGGTGGGGGTGGCAGGGGTGATGGGTAACAGGTCCCCTATGGGTGGGGGTGGCTGTTGTGATGGGCAACATGAGCCCTATGGTTGGGGTGGCAGTAGTGATGGGCAACATAAGCCCTATGGGTGGGGGTGGCAGGGGTGATGGGCACCAGGTCCCCTATGGGTGGGGGTGTCTGTAGTGATGGGCAACATAAGCCCTATGGCTGGGAGTGGCAGTAGTGATGGGCAACATAAGCCCTATGGGTGGGGGTGGCTGTAGTGATGGGCAACAGGTCCCCTATGGGTGGGGGTGGCTGTAGTGATGGACAACAGGTCCCCTATGGCTGGGGGTGGCAGTAGTGATGGGCAACATACGCCCTATGGGTGGGGGTGGCAGTAGTGATGGGCAACATAAGCCCTATGGGTGGGGGTGGCAGGGGTGATGGGCAACATAAGCCCTATGGGTGGGGGTGGCTGTAGTGATGGGCAACAGGTCCCCTATGGGTGGGGGTGGCTGTAGTGATGGCAACAGGTCCCCTATGGGTGGGTGTGGCTGTAGTGATGGGCAACATAAACCCTATGGCTGGGGGTGGCAGTATTGATGGGCAACATAAGCCCTATGGTTGGGGGTGGCAGGGGTGATGGGCACCAGGTCCCCTATGGGTGGGGGTGGCTGTAGTGATGGGCAACATAAGCCCCGTGGCTGGGGGTGGCAGTAGTGATGGGCAACATAAGCCCTATGGGTGGGGTGGCTGTAGTGATGGGCAACAGGTCCCCTATGGGTGGGGGTGGCTGTAGTGATGGGCAACAGGTCCCCTATAGCTGGGGGTGGCAGTAGTGATGGGCAACATAAGCCCTATGGGTGGGTGTAGCTGTAGTAATGGGCAACATAAGCCCTATGGCTGGGGGTGGCAGGGGTGATGGGCAACATAAGCCCTATGGCTGGGGGTGGCAGGGGTGATGGGCAACAGATCCACTATGGGTGGGGGTGTTTGTGGTGCTGGCCATGCACCCCTATGGTGGGCTGTTGTTAGTGGCCAGGATGTGGATCCCCTGTGTGTGTGTGCCATTTTGTGGGTATGTGTCGTTTGTTTGTGTGGTAGGTGTCTGACTTACCGTCTGCGCCGTCGGCGTCGGTCCCTGATCCGGTCATAGATGTAGAGTACTGGTATGACCTGCGCGATGGGATTCATGATGTTTTCGTGTTGTACGCGCTGCTTGTTGCTCCGTCTCGTACCCGCTGCAAGCTGGTCCGTCTTGTAGCCGTGTATTGATTTGTGGCGCAAATCGTAGCTGATATGCTTGTTTTCCGGATGCTGTGATGTCCCGTGCGTGACGACCCGTCCGGCGAGTAGGAAGTACGCATTGTACTTGTCATGCCGGAAACTGCTATGGATACTGCTTCCGGGCGACTCGGTTCATCTTTAGGAGTTACGGCTCGGACGGAGAATGGGGCTTGATTCACAGCCTACGTGTCGGTCGTGTTTTTGGCAGTTATGCGCATCGTACTTACTCGACAGGACGGACCGGCTCCGGGTACGTGTCGGTCGCACGGTAAGGCTACGGACAGCTGTCCGACCGGCCATCGGAATTGGCCCCTAAGTGTATTAATTTATTATTTGAGTGGGTTGTGAGTTTATAGGTGAATAGTGTGGGAAGTAATTTAATTCTAATTACGTAATTATTAATTTTATTTTTGTGTACTGATAATTAATTTATTTTTGCATTAAATATTAATTGAAAATTAATATTTTTTGTTATTGGAAATTAATTTGTTGTTAATTAATTATTTATTGGTAATGACTTTTTAATAATTATTATTTTTGGGTATTGACAATTAATTTATTGTTAATTAACTTTTATTTGGTAATTAATGTTTAATAATTGTTATTTATTGGTGTTTATTATTACTTTTTTGTTAATGAATTATTAAATGGTAATTATTTTTTATTAATTATGTATTGGTATTGATAATTAATTTATTATTTAGTAATTAAAACATTATTTATTTCATAAAATTATTTTAATTAGAAGTAGGTTATTTTTAACCCCTACGCTATCCAACACTTTCCCTACCGTTGCACTCACTGGAGTGGGAATAGTAATTTTTACCCCTACGCTATCCAACACTTTCCCTACTGTTGCACTCACTGGAGTGGGAATAGTAATTTTTACCCCTATGCTATCCAACACTTTCCCTACTGTTGCACTCACTGGAGTGGGAATAGTCATTTTTACCCCTACGCTATCCAACACTTTCCCTACTGTTGCACTGTCTGGAGTGGGATTAGTAATTTCTACCCCTACGCTATCCAACACTTTCCCTACAGTTGCACTCACTGGAGTGGGAATAGTAATTTCTACCCCTACGCTATCCAACACTTTCCCTACAGTTGCACTCACTGGAGTGGGAATAGTAATTTTTACCCCTACGCTATCCCACACTTTCTCTACTGTTGCACTCACTGCAGTGGGAATAGTAATTTTTACCACTACGCTATCCATCACTTTCCCTACTGTTGCACTCACTGAAGTGGGAATAGGCATTTTTACCCATAAGCTATCCAACGCCTTCCCTACAGTTGCACTCATTGGAGTGAGAATAGTAATTTTAACACCTAAGCTATCCAATATTTACCCTACTGTTGCGAGTTGGAATAGTAATTTTATTCCCTCCACTATCTAATATTTTTTGTATTATTTTAGATAATGTAGTATATAATTAATTTTAAAAAGATTAAAAATAATTTTTATTTTTTTAATTTGTTACATATATGTATTTAATTTTTATTTATTGTATTGTTTTATTTTTATAGATGTATTTATAATTATACAAAAAATAATAATAAAGTTATTAAAATAATTATTAATACATATTAATAAGTGTGTATATTATATAATATATGTATATATTAAAGGTATTTATAAATAATATATATAATTTATAAACATTTTAAAATATTTTTACATATGTTTATTTTAATTATATGTATTATTTACTTTATTTTACATTATTTTTTTAACTTAAAAAAAACAATATTTTTATCAACGATATTTTTGACAACAATATTTTTTTTCTCGATATTTTTGCACTTACCATGATGTAGATAGGATGTCGATATTCTTGATTTCGATGTTCTTGCTGCGATATTTTTGCAGGTCGACATTTTGACCTTCGATATTCTGTCAGTGATTCGGGTGAAGGACCTCTCCTGACAAGTTGTCAAGTATCAGTCCTTATCTACTAAATCTTATCAGAAATTGGAATTTCGAACATAAGTTTAGGAATGTCTGGCAAAGTGTGCGTCCCAGATGTTTCCTTACGAACATATAGGGTAAAGGACGTTAATTCAGACTACATTAGTTTCTGTTATATGTCTGTATGTGTTCTTATTAACATTGGCATGGTGAACGGTAGACATTTGACCCAAACGAATGTCACGTTAAGGGGTCGATTCCGATCCGGGTCGGACAGCCCTCCGAGAGCTGTTCGTAGCCTTACCTTGCGACCGACACGTCCCGGGAGCCGGTCCGTCCAGGCAATGAAGTACTATGCACATAACTGACACAATTCCGTCCGACACGTAGGCTGCGATTCCAGCAGCATTTCCCGTACGAGCCATACCTCCGAACGCCGATTCGAGTCGCCCGGAAACAGTTCCCACATCAGTTTCCGGCCGGACAAGTACGATGCGCAAATCATACGCGCCGGACGGCTCGCCACTAGCAGCACATCACAGCATCCGTGAGAGCTGCATATCAGGTCCGATTCGCGCCACAAACACGATCCACGGCTACAAGATGGACCAATTATTAACATGTACGAGACGGAGCAACGAGCAGCAAGTATGAGATGAACCAACGATGAATCCCATTGCACAGGTCATCCCAGTACTGTACATCTATAACCGGATCAGGAACAGACGCGCACAACGCAGGCACACCCACAAATAAATATCACGAACATGCGAAATGCTACACACACATAGGGGGGGGTCAAATCCCTTACACCAGCAACAGCAAAACCACAGGGGTAGCATGGTCCCCACTACCAGCAGTCACCACACCTAGGGGGGTGCCCATCACCACTCCCCTTCCCACTCATAGGGGGCTGTATGTCCTGTACCACTCCCCTCCCCACTCATAGGGAGCTGTATGCCCTGCACCACTCTCCCCTCCCCACTCATAGGGGGCTGTATGCCCTGCGCCACTACCCTCCCCACTCATAGGGGGATGTATGCCCTGCACCACTACCCTCCCCACTCATAGGGGAATGTATGCCCTGCACCACTATCCTCCCAACTCATAGGGGGCTGTATGCCCTGCACCACTACCCTCCTCACTCATAAGGGGATGTATGCCCTGCACCACTACCCTCCCCACTCATAGGGGGATGTATGCCCTGCACCACTACCCTCCCCACTCTTAGGGGGATGGATGCCCTGTACCACTACCCTCCCCACTCAAACAGTGCGGTATGCCTGTACCACTACCCTCCCCACTCATACAGTGCTGTAGGCCCTGCACCACTACCCTCCCCACTCATACAGTGCTGTATGCCCTGCACCACTACCCTCCCCACTCATAGGAGGATGGATGCCCTGCACCGCTACCCTCCTCACTTATAGGGGGGTGTATGTCCTGTACCACTACCCTCCCCACTCATAGGGGGATGGATGCCCTGCACCACTACCCTCCCCACTCATAGGTGGATGGATGCCCTGCACCACTACCCTCCCCACTCATACAGTGCTGTATGCCCTGCACCACTACCCTCCCCACTCATAGGAGGATGGATGCCCTGCACCACTACCCTCCTCACTCATAGGGGGGTGTATGTCCAGTACCACTACCCTCCCCACTCATAGGGGCTGTATGCCCTGCACCACTACCCTCCCCACTCATAGGGGGATGTATGCCCTGCACCACTACCCTCCCTACTCATAGGGAGATGGATGCCCTGAACCACTACTCTCCCCACCCATAGGGGGATGGATGCCCTGCACCACTACCCTCCCCACTCATAGGGGGATGTATGTCCTACACCACTACCCTCCTCACTCATAGGGGGATGTATGCCCTGCACCACTACCCTCCCCACTCATAGGGGGCTGTATGCCCTGCACCACTAACCTCCCCACTGAAGCCACACCAATGCAGAGGCACAGATGCACAAACACAGATAGGCAGCCATACACTGCATATCATACACAACATATGTGTGTGTCACTGTGTCCCCAGGCTACTGCACAACACATGACGGTGGGCTGAACTACAATGACACACATGTGTTCACTGTGCCATACAAAAGTAAGTCTTTGACTGGGCACACCTGGGGGGCAAGCAGGCATTGTCAGGTAAGCGGGATCACAAAGGATTCATGTGACACAAGGTGAGTGGAACAGCAACCAACACAGCAAGAGACAGACCCAACACAGCACTACCCTCTAGTCCCCTATATTTGTGGTGACATTATCATGTACGCCAATCCCACTGTGATGATAAAGCTAGGTTTTCCCCATACTGCGTAGTACAGTCAGATGTGCATCCTGGGTCATGTGTCCGGGACCACAAATTCACATCACACCTCCATAAACACAAATCACTGGCCATGGCTTGCAAACAATGGACAAAAAGTAGTTATGGGCCTAGACATGAAACAACTCCCATTTTGCCAACATCAACAGCACACACCTTGATCTGCAAGAATGTGCATCAGCTAGGCACACAGGGACAGGTGATATTGCCCATGCACACATGACAATTCCAGGGGTGGTGGGGGGATCAAAGGTACCCACAAATCCTCACCCATGGGCTGACAACAACACCTGTGAAGGTCTGCCACACTGCACAGCTTGCGGCACATCGATATTACGTGAAAACTACACAATTCATTCCGAACCCTGCCAGACACCTACACCAATGTTGAACCGCAGGAGAGCCACAACACACAAATGTCGACACCTTCCAACATAGCAGCAATGACCCTAATGATAGGGAGTATTCACACACACACACAAGTGAGCTTGTCAATGACAGATACCACATAGGGAAAACAACATGATGTTGCTAACACATAAGTGCCAATGGTAATCCAGAATGTGTCCCATGTGCGTTGGACAACAACCCTGGAATTTACTAATGAAACAGCCAGGGATGATAGCCTAATTACCAGTAGTGTGTCATGCACCTACATCCCAGAAAAGGCAGGGCAAAGAAGTTACATGAACACAAGCTAAGTCAGCAAGTCCACAAAACAGGTACATCTGTCTGGAACAGAGGCTGCGTCCAGAAAAGGGAAGTGAACCCACACAGACATGCTTACACAGCACACACCATGTGCCCAGGCAATGTCATGGAATGACACAATGCCATGATGGGACTGCACTCCTGGGGAAGGTCAGATGTGCCACATTTTGTCTGTGCAGGCTCCTGTCATGCCAGCACAAGACTTGCCCAGTGATCCAACTATTACAACTCAAGAAAAGCAATGGTCACAGAAGCTTGTGCATGGGAGTCCTCCCTCAGTCATCTGCACATATGCAATACACATGTAGACCAAGTTGGACAGATGACACAGATGACTTGTGTAACATGGATGCACAAACATGCCTGTCCAGTGGAGATTATCCAAGTCAGGGAATCTTTCCATGTGCCTAAATGTAAGCACAACCTATGTGCAACAGTGTATGCCAAAGATGTCAAGTAGCAAACCCAAAGATAAAATCCTGGTCACAACATTTTGCCATCATTACACCCTGAAATTGCAGCTAAGGATGTCATGGATACATATCAGAAAAGTACACATACCGCATAGACCACATGGAGTACATCACATCAACAACTCATTCTGTTATACCTTTAAAACACCTGTACAACAGCAAGTCCATGACACTCATCATCAACATCATGTACATTTGAAGCAACACCACTGGATAACAAAAATTGGCTTTATTAAGCACATAACTCATTGAAACTGTTAAGTCCACAATGTCAAAAGTCCAATGGCCAGTCCATGTTAGGAGTCTTACCAGGGTGAAATGTGACAAGTTGTCACCGTTGCTTGCCTGCACTGCTACGGGCAGGGACATCTCCCCTTGGAGGGGCATACACAGGGGCAGCCCAGGCACCGCAGGGACAGGATCAGGGGACAGCAGAATGGGGCAGGGGAGGGCTGGTGGGTGCAGGAGTGTCACTGGCAACTGCAGCGGAGGCGTCTGACACTGTGGGCGCCGTCACCACGGTAGGGCCCAAGTCAAATGGGGTGTGTGCTGCCATCAATGCAGGGCCCGAGTCAGATGGGGTTGATACCGGCCAGGTCAGATGGTTGAGACGGGGCCTCCACTGCACTGAAAAACTCCAAGGGAGTGTCATGGGGCTCAGGTGAGGTTGGCAGGACAGAGGGGGGGACACGGTCCCCACATCAGTGGCAGGAACAGGCTGAGCATGTGAGGTGGGGTTGGAAGTGCATGAGGTAGGAGGGGATTGCCTAATCATTTTGGGGATGCGGTATTGGTGTGTGGGGGAACCAGGGGCAGGGTGTGGTGGGGGATCTATGGAGTGATGGCCTGGGGGCTGTAGGAAGGAGAATGTGACTTTGACCTGCCCGATTAGGGGGTCTTGCTCTTCCTGCTCCGGGGGGGGGGGGGGGGACTTGCGGATGGGGGCCTCAGTGTCTGGGCGCCTGGGGGAGGGTGTCTGTGTGGCAGGGGAACTCCCCCCTGTGCGTGGTGACTTCCTTTTCCCCTTGTGCATCTGAGCAGATGGATCGGTGGGGAAGAGGCCAAGGTCACAGAGGAAGAGCTGCTTGGAAGGAGGGGTTGCAGGTGAGGCAGGGGAAGTGTTTTTGGAGGGAGAGGCATCTGAGGTCTGCAGAGTGCTCGTGGATGCCTGTTTGTGCATCTGTGACCCATCCCCTGTGTGTGTGCCATCAGTCCCTGGAGTGTGTGTGCCTGTGGATTTTGTTTTGGACTTGCGTGAATGTGTGCTGCCTGGGTCTGTTGTGGTGTGTGCTGGTGCCGGTGTGTGTGTGTGTTGGTCAGGTAGGGTAGTGGGGACTGTGGTTGGTGCAGAGGTAAGAGGGGTGAGGGACTGTTGGAGGAGGGACACTGCTGCCGTCTGTGTGGAGGCCATGGACTGAATGGTCCGATGTAGGGCAGACAGGTTGGATGAGATGCCCTCCATGAAGGACACCAGTTCAGTCAACAGAGTGATGTGGGAATGGAGGACACTCAGCATCGCTGTCTGCCCTACATGGAGCTGCTTCAGTAAGTCCACAGACTCCACACTGAGGGCAGCAGGGGAGACAGGGGCAGGGGGTGCGGTGCCTGGACCAAAGGAGACATGTTTTACTCACACGGGGGCCTCCACGGACATCTGGGATGGCGGCAGATGGGAGGGTGGAAATGGTGGTGGTGGCGCAGACAGACACGCTGCTGACACCCGCCTCCACAAGGGAGTCCTCACTGGAGATGCTGTGTTCCTCAGCAGAGGTGTTTGTAGCTGAGGTCTCCTCTGTGTGGCTCCCCTTACCCTCTGTGCCACTGGGTCCCTCAAACTCCTCTGAAGCTGACCCAGTCTGGCTCTGTGGCTCCTCTTGGTCCGTGGAGCTGTCTCCTCCAGCAGCTGTCGATGTATCTGCAATCAATCGGTATAAACAGATCCACATCAGTCACCTGTTTCACCTGACACATCACAGTCAGTACAGCACATAACAGACTACGGCTTTGCATCAAGTGCCAGATATTACAAACAGTGGAGACATCATTTGGAGATGATACCTGTCAGTCTGCCAGTCAACCATGTCCCTCAGATCCTGCCCCTCCATGGACCCATCTGCCTGGGACATGTTGTCTGCCACTTCTCATTTGTGTGCACAAGCACCACATAGACATATCTCTAAACTGCAGGACTCGTGATTTAAATCTGCCTGGACTAACACATGCCATCTCCTGCCACTGACTGTGTCATGAGAAGGGATGGCAAAAATCATTGTCAGTAAAATGGATATGCTTCACTCACAAGACACCATGATGTGCACATGTCTTGATGGTCAATGCCACAATAGAGTGCATGCTGTACAACTGACATCACTGCGGGATACACATGAGCAAGTGGGATACCATGCTACAGCCCAGTATGACTAAGCAACCAGCACTGGCTTCAGTCTCAGGGGTAGTGCATCCAAAATTAAACACTCTGCACTGTATCACAACCATTAACATGTATGAGAATTTAAGCCCTGCAGATGTCAAGTGCACAGGTACACCCAATCCTAACCACATCTTCAGGCATCTGATAATCACACGTAATAAAAATGCAACAGATGACTGACTGCAAGTACCAATCTGTAAGCAATCTGTAAGCATGATGACATCACAGCACGACAGCAATGAATTGAGACTGCCTCCATTGGGATGTACTATACAACATAATGCACCATCAAGTGATTCGACACCTATGCATGAACCCATTGTGATGATCCATTTCCCACACCCCAGCTAGCTGCACAAACCAAAATGACCAACACCACAGGAGTCTAAGAGGCTAAGCCACCTCACAATGACACCGATGCAGACACCATATAGCACATTTCACAATGCACTAATGGTAGGCTGACACACAGGAGTAGAAGAACAGAGTGTACTTCATGTCCGGAGTAGGGATACCTGTCCAGGAACATGTGCAACATGGGATTACCCTGGACACCAGTCATGTGTCCATGCATGTGTGAAATGTACATTTCCCTGAGGCCCATAAATTCTCGTTGCTGCTAGATGGCTGTGTGTCAAATACCCCCTGGAACATATGGTGTGCCAAAACATCAATTGGAACACATATCAATTTCCCACACAGAGTACATGTATTTTTTTCAGGCAATGTGCAGACACATGGAAATCATGTGCCTTATTCATGAAGACAAAACAATGCACCGGTCGCAGATGCTATTCACAACGTTAAGTTTGTACAACAGCAGTGACACACAACCCAAGTTACACAGCCTGAAAGGGGCACACCTGTGGATCAGATGAGGATGGGACATGACATAGTTTTGCCACATGACTCCTGTACAAGCAGACAGGAGATCTGTGGAAGTGTAACCAGGATGTGGGCGTGCAAAGAGCATGTGATACATTAGACACAGAGAATGCATGCAATTACCCACTCCTTGCTGCTGTCTGGCCTTTAACTGCCCATCCAGGTCCGGAAAGACCACCGCCAGAATCCTGAGCATGTGGGGGGTCAGTGTCTGTCGTCCACCCCTTCTGCGAGGAGGCGACAGCTGGACTCTGGCAATCCTCTGGGTCCAGCCACGAAGGTCCTGCCACCTCTTCTGGCAGTTGCGGATGCGGCGTCTGTTGCCCCCCACAGCACGAACAGCCCAGGCAATGGTCAGCCAGATCTCCTGCTTCTGGTGGGCATCAACCTGTTAGGGTGACAAGGGTAGAAAAAGTCCTTTACCACACAAGCCACATGTTTGTGCATCACACATTTGGCTATACATGTCTTTCTCGCAAGGGAATATGATGGACACAGGTAGTGCAGATATGGTGATTGACAGTTGTCCTGATTTTTCAACAGGGAAACATTGCCTGAGTATTACAACCGTGTGAAAATGCACTTTTCATGCACAATACCTGTCCACTACAGGGACCTACACACCTTGGGGGTATGAACTACTCAGTGAGCATGTTAGACACTGTTGAACACAATTTCATTGGTACCAGTCAGACAACATACATAATGAATAAGGGATGTGGGGTGCTCCCCTGGTGTCCCATACAGCTTGCTGTACTGTGGAAGGAGGCTGTCCAGCAGGGCCTTGTTCTCCTCCTCTGTGAAGGCTGGGGCCCTCTCCACAGTACGTGCCATTCTTGGAGCCAGAGGATGCAGAGACAGCAGCAGTGGTAGCAAAGATGTCAATCTGGAGCATGTACTGCAGGCAAGTGAGCTCACAGGTGAACAGACAGACTTATATCTGTGATGCAGAGGCAGATTCAGTCCCATGTGTCAAAAGCGATAGGTCCGACACGTTTGCATCTTATGAATCTGGCCAATCCCTCGCATTGCATGCCTCGTACACGCCTTCCGCATCATTTGAAATATTCAAAAGCATTGCAATGACGAGTCTGAAACATTGTTGCAGGCAGCCAACGGATTTTCAAGAAACCGATTCGTACCGGGCTCAAATCCGCATCTGTTCCTATTGAAGACATTGTGCAAGGCGTGCTTGCGGCTCGGTCCACCCGCCTCAGTCCACATTGGTGACATTGTGGAAGGCGTGCGTGCAAGGCGTGCGTGCGGCTCGGTCCACCTGCGTCAGTCCACATTGGTGACATTGTGCAAGGCATGCGTGCAAGGCATGTGTGCGGCTCAGTCCACCCGCGTCAGTCCACATTGGTGACATTGTACCAGGCATGCGTGCAAGGCGTGTGTGCTACTCGGTCCACCCGTGTCAGTCCACATTGGTGACATTGTGCAAGGTGTGCGTGCAAGGCATGCGTGCGGATTGGTCCACCCGCGTCAGTCCAAATTGGTGACATTGTGCAAGGCGTGAGTGCGGATCGGTCCACTAATGTCAGTCCACATTGGTGACATTGTGCAAGGCGTGCGTGCGGATTGGTCCACCCATGTCAGTCCACATTGGTGACATTATGCAAGGCGTGCATGCAAGGCGTGCGTGCGGCTCGGTCCACCCGCGTCAGTCCACATTGGTGACATTGTGCAAGGCGTGCGTGCAAGGCGTGCGTGTGGCTCGGTCCACCCGCATCAGTCCACATTGGCGACATTGTGCAAGGCGTGCATGCAGCTCCTTCCCGAGGTGTTCAACGCATCTTTCGCATTGGTCACCTGCGTCAGTCACCATAGAAGTAACAGTTTAAGGTGTGCAACACACCATAGCTTGCCATTGACTCATGGGCACAACAACAATACACTCTGTGACACAGTAACTCAAAGTGCATGTCAGGCTGCATTACCTGTGTGTGTATGTTGGTAAACGTGAATTTGTATGTTTCACTTAGTGGCACCCACTCCCAGGCAGGGCAGGTTGTTATGGGGACAGATCCAATTGTTGGCTGGACACATAACCACTGTGTTTGACGACAGTACATTTCAGTGCATGAGGCATGTACACAGTTCCTGGTGTACATTGTGTATTTCATGTGACATACACCCTGACTCTTCAGTGGAATGGTAGGTGCCTCACAAGGTATCACAGTGCCACATATGTGATGTTCATCCACAGTATGTGTGCATTGCCATGCTGAGATGACTCAGATTTCAAGTGCTCAATGTCAAATGTTCACAACATCCCAGTCTATTGTCAATGTGAGTGGATGTTGCGTCTGTGTGTCACAGACATCATGTGAGCTGGCATGAAATCAGGGGGCACTTCATGTGTGTGTTGTGAGAAGGTGGCCTGATATATGCTGTCCACTAGTTCTAGTGGGCACCTTGTATCAGTCCAAACAACTCATTATGGTGATAGGTTAAAGACAACCTTTATTGAAAGCTATCCTAGTGGTAGCTATGGAGAGCAGCCTTCAGGCTAAGTCTTGAAGGAAAGTAAAGCAGCTTGTTTTCCCAGTCTATAATCCCTTGAATGATCAAATGAAAGGACAACCACACCAGGAATATATTTAAAATATATGTATTTAGGTTAACAAACACCCCTCTAGTCTCTTTATGAGACTGGAGTTCGAAGTACTTAAGTTACAAGATAGCAATCATCAGTAAAAGCACAAATACACGTTTGGGCCCTAGGGGCGTACCAAACCATATACCAAAAAAGTGGTATAAGAACCACGACTGGGACAGGCACTAGGCCTATTGCCTCTAGAATCGCTGGGACCCCAAGGAACTACCCAAGGTAGTGACACAGGGGACCCACGGGAACTGTATGCAGTGTGTAAACACAACCGCGGGTTCCTATTATCTACTATGGGCAATGTCGTGGTTGGAAATTTAAAGATTAGGGACACTTCTAATTGAGTCTGGACCAAACCCTTTTGGACTTAAGAAGTTCTAGGGCTAGTACCCACGTGAGCACCGGAGTACTCGAGTTACCTCACCCAGGGAAGCCAGGTGCATAGGTGTCTTTTGGTGTCGGGTCGCGTCGTCGATTTCAATGGAAGCCTGCAAAGAACTGCTGCTGCCGTGAAGAGGAGAAGTGTCTGAAGAGATCCAAGCCTGGATCTAGGATGTAAGGAACCTGAAAGCAGAGGGGACAGAGTCTGGGTCACTAGCCAGTGACCGAGGGCAGGATGGACCAATGCCCACCGATGTCGGGTGCTTCAGGTGAGTTGATGGGTGTCTCGACTCTTCAGCCACGAGGTCCAGGAGGCATCGACGGAGTCCCTGAGCCGGATTCGAGCTATCCCACAAAGTTTGTCGAGTGCTGCAGTGTCGGCGAACAGAATGGACCCAACAAGCCTTGGAAACGGCAAGTCACTGGAATTTAGAGAAAGGACTGCGGTGCAGACCAGCAAGGTCTGAGGGACTCACCCAGTGAGGGTAAGTCAGGGCACGTCTGGAGCGACCAGGAAAGATCAAGCAGAAAAGGAGTTGCCTTCGTGGGGACCTGCTAGCCAACAGACTAGTGATCGCGAAGGAGCCTCAAGCGGTTGCACTTGAAACTGGCCCACTGGTCACTCGTGGAGTGGAGGCCAACAATCTTCAGTGCAGGAGGTGCTCAAGGCTGGGGCTACTCGGAGCCCAAAGTACAACTTCGAGGAGGACCAGGAAGATAGTGTTGCTGCAAAAGTTCACGGTGTCCATGGGTCATGGTTTCACGTCACCCACGATAGCCACAGGTCTCAGCTTTGCTGTGGACTCAGGGTAGCCTCGGGGAAGTCTGGAAATCCACCTCTGGTGATGCAAAGACTTCAGCGTCCGGCGGGAACTTCAGCGATGCAGACTGGTCAGTTGCTTCTTTGATGCCTGCCAAGCAGGGGAGTCACTAATTGACCCCCAAGGGAGATTTCTTCAGTCTTCTAGTCAGGATAGAACGTCGAAGGTCCAGGATGTATATTGCAGAGTTTCGTCCAGGGTAATCTAAAGTCCTAGGGACTGGATTCCTATACTTATAGTAAGTTTAGGGGATGGACTAACTCTAAGGCCCCACCTATGGGTGGGTCAGAAAAGAGGGGTGGTTACACCCATTTCCTTTGTCCAGTTTTGCGCCAGAGCAGGGGCAGGTAGCCCCTGCAACCGGTTTGAACTGGAGTATGCACAGGGACACCAAGTGTGCCCCCAGTGCAGGACTTTAAAGCACCAGAGAGTGCTCCCGCCCTGCCCCAATGCACATCAGCCTGTCTGGGGAGGTGTCCCCTCGACAGGAAACCTATTGTCCAGGCCTCCCCTGCCGGAGTTTCGGTCAGCAGCAGGAGGCCAGACCCGTGTCTGTGGCAGAGGCATCCATTTTGTGATGCCAGGGCTCAGGAAAGTCCTACCGGGTTTAGCCAGTGTGAACATGTCTTTCCCTCTAGAAGGGTGGAATGCTACCCCCGCCGCCAGAATTGGCGGGGGGGGGGGTAGTATTCCAAGGCGTTTGACACCAAACACAACATGTTTTGATGCAGCCATCCCAAAGTTCGCATTTACCGCGAGGTTATAATGCACTTAAGAGTATATGGTATGGCTGTATCACAGAATAGCCATAAGGAAGTATTTCCGAAAGCTGCAGAGGGGCTCAGCTCATGCTTGGGCACCCTCTCACATAAAACCAAGCACTCTGCCTTCAGGATTGTCAGGGCCTGCAATAGGAGTGGCTTATAGGTTTATATGTGTCTGTATAGGGTAGTGATATAGGTAGCCTATACCACAGTAAGGGGTGCAAGCACACCCTTACCCAGGCTGCAGTAGAAGACCTGTGGTGCCATTTTGGAGTGCTTCCCAGGGGTGGCATAAAACATGCTGCAGCCCCTGGTAGGCCTCTGAGGTACCTATGCCCTAGGTACTAAGGGCTTATAAGGCACACCAGAATCCAATTAGATATGTACCTAATGTACATGGAAACCATTTTAGAGAGGAAGCAGCTAGGCTGTGGTCCTGATTAGCAGGGCCACAGCCAGACTAAGGTAAAAAAACAGTGAAACACCAGCAAAAAGTGGGGGTACCCATGTGAACCAGATCCTACTCTCCTACATGTGTCATGTGTGCGTTGTGTTGTGCACATGGTACGCCACATCATGATGGTGTCCATGTTGTGACACAAGGTCCCTGTGTGTGTCTGTCAGGAACCTGTGATGTGGGGTAGACATCTGTCCTCACTAGTCACTGTGGTGTGTGTCTGGTATGTGACACTCGTACTGATGTACTGTGACGGGCCGATTGATTGCTCACAGCACAACAGTGACCTTGTTGTGTGACCCTGTAGAGCTGAGATGTCAGATGATGGGCATGTATCTGATATGTGTGTCCATACCCAACAGCACACACATCATGTTCTTGTGTCCAGTAATGTGGTATCATGTGCTGTTTGTCATGTACACTGGCACATAGATAGGGGGAATGCCAAACTGTCTTTTCTCTCCTATATACTGCAGGAGACCAAATGTCCACAAACCATTCCCAGACCTGGAGACCCTGGTTGAACGTGACTGCATGCGACGGTACCACTTCACCAGGCCACTGATCGAAGAATTGGGGGAGCAGTTGGCTCCACATCTGTAACCTGGCAGGACACACCCTACAGCGCTGACCCCCAAGGTGAAGGTGATGGCAGCCCTACACTTTTTTGCCACAGGTACTTTCCAGAACACTGTTGCTACTGCTGGAGGGATGTCACAGACTATGTTCAGCCGTGTGCTTCGAGTTGTGTTGGAGGCAATGTTGCATTTCCTGGACCAGTACATCCATTTCCCCAAAGCACAACAACTAGCTGACATCAAGGAGGACTTCTATGCCCTGAGCAGGATGCCACGTGTCATTGGCTCCATCGATGGGACACATGTGGCTTTGGTACCACCGCAGGCACATGAGCAGATGTACCGGAACAGAAAGCATTTCCACTCTATAAATGATCTTGTGGTTTGTTTTGCCGACATGACCATTTCCCATGTGTGTGCAAGGTTCCCGGGCTCAGCGCACGACGCCTACATAATGAGGAGTAGTCGCATCCTAACAATGATGGCACAGATTAAGTACCAGCATTCCTGGCTTGTCGTTGTGTACTGACTGCTTAGCATTGTGTGTGTTTGCTAAAGTTGATTCGCACCCTATTTTCACGCTCAACTAATGTGCAATTGTCTCCCTGTAGGTGACAACGGATACCCCAACATGCCGTGGTTGCTGACACCCTTCAGGAACCCTGTGACACCAGCGGAGATGCGCTACAATGAGGCACATGGTCGTACCAGGAGAGTGATTGAGCGGACATTTGGCCTCCTGAAAAGCAGATTCTGCTGCCTGGACAAGACAGGAGGGGCCCTCCCATATGCACCTGCAAAGGTGTGCAGGATCATCATTTTGTGCTGCATACTACACAACCTGGCAGTGCAGAAGCGGTTGCCTCTCATCTTGTATGACGATGACGAACCTCCACCAGCCGTGGAGGATCCTGGTCCGGGGCATGATGCTAGTGATGATGAGGGTGATGTTCAGAGCCAGCTGATCCAGAACTTCTTCTCATGAATGTCAGTATACAGGTATGTTTTGTCAAAGTATTGTGTCGGCATGACCTATGTCGGTGTTGCACTGGTGCTGATTGAGTGTGGCTGTATGCTTCTTGTCAGCATGCTTGCTGTGATGTGTTCTTTCTGGTAGTCTGTCCTCCCAGTGTTTACCTGATTGTTAGGTTGTGTCTGGGTAGTTAGTGTTTTGTGTTGGGCATGTATATTGTTGTTGTTTGCAGTAAATCTGTGTTTTTGATTGTGTTTTCTGTCTGTCCTTCACAGGGTACTTTGGATGCTGTGTGGTGCGGTCTGAACCACAGATCCTTGTTCCAGAGAGCAAGTAATCGTTGTCCCAACCAATGATGTGCCACACAACCCTGGACTTTCATCGTTCACCACATGTTTAATTTTCGGATCACTGTCACGTAAACTTAACGTGCATCAGTTGTAGAATTCTCACAATGTGAATATTTATTAAAACAGCCCTTCACTTTGAGATGTGCTCCGTGTGTCCACACATCCAACAGTAATTCGCATTCTGTATCAGTGGGCTGCTTGCCAATGACCCCGGATGGGTGTTGTGTGTGCATTCTACTGTATCTCCTGTTGACATCAGTGTTGACGATGAGTTAGGGGCCCTGGTGAGTATGTGTTGTGTTGTCCTAGTGGTGTGTCTCCCACATATGTGTCACATTCACATGACTCACATTACGGTGTTCGCATTGCTGTAATAGTTTGCATGCACAGTGTTCCTTAGCAGCTCATCATCGCATGGCACAAAGCAAGTAGGAATCACGACAGAGGCAAGTATTGTGTGATTGTGAATTTATTTACAAACATGTGTAAGGATGGTGAACGGATTTTGCAGTGCTGTACAATGTGATGGTAATCTAAAGATCACAGGTGAGTTGGTAGTCTTGGTAATTGAAATATCCAGAGTAGAATCCACAGTCATTTGGTGGATTGTCACAACTTTGACCCTCCGTGTCAAGTGGGTGCTTTTGATGTAGGTCGACAAGGTCAACTGGTTTACACAGAAAGGACGTTAACAGGAGCAGGTGTTGGGTGCCTGGGGGATATGCATGGCCATCAGCGTCTCAATATCCCTTCTTCGGACGACCCCTCTTCTTTCTCGGGGGACCCTCATGTGCAGGCTGCTGCGGTGCCAAGGACTCTCCGCCAGATTCCTCCTCCCTCCCTGTGGCTGTTGCGGATGTTGTGGCAACAGATGTTGTGGGCGCACAGGGAGGTGTGGTCAGGTTGGTGCTGATCTGGCGGAGGTATGTCAGTATGTCCCTATGCACCACTGTTAGTTCATCCAATTTGTCCCACTTGGACTCCACCCCGGCCAATTAGGAATTCCAAGCGGGCATGATGGGCAGCCTGCTGTTCTTTGAGTTCCTTGAGGATCCCCACGACCTGTCCAAACCTCCGATGCATTCCTGGTACGCATCTATGATGCGTTCCAGGTGTGGCTCATCATGCAGTCCAGCCCCCTCTGCAGGCCGTGTCCTCTGCCTGCCCACCCTCCCACCAGCCCGACCCACACGGGCAGGCCCTGCCGTGGCCGGCCCAGTCGACACTGGGCCCTCTTGAGTGTTAGCGCCGGTGGTGTTGTCCCTTGCTTCCGGGGGGCCCTGTGTACCTGTTCTGTTGTTGTTCTGGGGCGTGGGCCTGTCCGTGTCGGCATGGGTACTCTGTCTAGTGTCCGATGTGGCAGGAGTGGTTGTGGGGGGTGCTGATGTTACTGCTGCTGGGCCTGCACGATGGCTCACGCCGGAGGGGCCAGGTCGGTCAAGGTCGTCATCCGAAGAGGACGGAGAGTGATCCACACCGGGGAGCTCAGGGTCCGCCAGAATCTGGGACTGTTCCTCAGGACCTGCTGTGTCCCCAGCATCACCTGTGTTTGGAGGAGACACACAATGTATGTTGTTTCTACAGACCTCAATGTTTCACACACATGACATTTGACACTGAACATCATTATGAGGGTCTGTACATTGCATTGTCCTAAGTTGTGATAGACAGAGGTTGATATTTTGGAGCACTTTGTAATGGCAACCTGGAGCATTTCGATGTGCACGTCAAGCTGTGTGCACAACCAGCTCATGTATTGATCAATTGTCTGTAGATGCCCATTGCCACTCAGGTCCCATCACATGCCTGACACTGCTGTATTATCCCTGTCCACATTTGTGCTTTAACAATGACATACGTACTATTACACTTGGGGTATGTTGCAAGGTTGATTCTTTTATTTCCTCTGTGCGTCACATTTGTGTATCTGTGCAACGTGGTTGCAGTACGGTATGCCTGAGATCCATTGTGAGATACAAATTAGTTGTCTGTGTTCCTAGTTCACATCTCTTTTCATACAAGTCATGGGGTTAGCATAGCTAATGAAGTTGGTGCTGAGTTTTGCATGTGCTAACACCTTCTATCTTGTCAAATTCATCAACAGTGAGAGGGATTGGGCACAGGTGCGCTCTTGCTTTTCAATGCTCATTACAGTGATGAGCAGAGGTATGTGTGTTACAGTTCAGCTGCTGTGAGTTGCATGCCTCCTCAGATGCAGTCCAGGTTAGGCATTGTGTTTGGGGTCTCCATGACAGTGAATGATGTGCTGTATGAATGATGCGTACAACGTAGGCCGATGTGGGATTGAACTGCATCTCACAACTGCACATTTTTTGGATGACACCATGCTACAGTGTCAGCTATGTGTGTGTCCATTCTAGTCACCGTCAGGTGTCCACTGTCAATGATGTATGGGTGACATTGTGTGTGCTTGTTGCTATGTACTATGTCTACATCTCCCCAATTGTCATCTACAAGACACACCTTCACAGGGACACTGCATCTCCAGAGGGTGGGAGGATACCTACTGTTCCAATGGCTTTGAGTGTAAATGTGTTTGAGTTGGCCAGTGCGTAGGTGTGACTTGCAGCCAATTCATACATCAGGACCATGTGTCAGCCATCTTGCCAAGGCATTTACTTGTGGAGTGACTGGTCCCAAGGGTGCACTTTGTTCTGGCTGAGGTGTGTTTTGAGGCGGCCTTGATGGCATTTTGAGTCATTGCAGGACCTCTTTCACCGACAGAGCCCAGGTAATACCCCATGTGGCATGCTTCCATTGCAGGGAGTCACAATTTATGTTCAGACTGTCAGGCAGTAGTGTCCTGTTGTTAGTTTGAGCCCAAGTCCCAGCAGGGCCTTGTGCTCCCCCAGCGGAGTCCATTGTCAGGGTTCTTGGTAGAGACTTTTCACTCACTCACTCTCTTGTGGAGCATAATCCCAGGTGTGTATTTTGGTGTTGGTGGGAGGGGTGCGTGTGACAGGGGCTGCTGGTAGATGTAGTCAGAGCTGGCGGTCCTCCTCCCCCACTACAGATATCCCACCATGCAGCATGCTTCCATTGCAGGGAGTAGAAGTTACCTTTTAGGCTGTCAGGCATTGGTGTCCTGTTGTTTGTTTGAGCCCAAGTCCCAGCAGTGCCTTGTGCTCCACACAGCAGGGCCTAGTGTCAACCATCTTGGCAGTACTTTTGCACTCCCTGTGAGGTGAGCATGGTTCAGTGTGAGCTTGCAGGGACATGTGGGTGGGGGACTGTTGGCTGTGACTGCAACTCCCATCATGCTTTCTGCTACATGCACATTCCCAGCAGCCCAACCTTCCTTCATTTTGACTCAGCTTTCCTGTGAGGTGGTGTGACAGTGGTTGCAAAATGGGTGACAGTGTTTGTTGGTTATTTCTGGTCATGCCTTGCAGTATTGGTCTTTAGGTTTGTACATGTTAGGACGTAGTTCCCTAATACTGTGGGATGGCAGGTATTGTGTTTGTGTAACTGATATACACATCACAGGATACTTGCCTTTCCGTTGCTATGGCTTTGCTGGCAGTAATTTGTTTCAGAGTTCCCTTGACAGTGCTATATGTGTGTTGCCACACAATGTTGAGTGAATTGGTTGTGTACTCACCAGGCTCTGCTATTCTTGTTAATCCATGTATGCTCTCCGGTGGTAGGATGGCCCGCACCTTCTCCTCCCAGGTCCTGAAGTGCGTTGGTTTGGCAGAAGGGCCACCGTCAGTCATCCTGCTCAGAGTGTGTTCCCTGGCGATGAGCTTCTTGACCCTCCTGCGCACATCATAATACCTGCTCTGTATGTCGTCCTTTGTGCGCACACAAAGTGGTTGTGCGTTGACCTTGTCGACAATCCTCTCCCACATCTTGGTTTTCTGTGACATGGGGGTCTGTTGGACCAATGTGCCAAACAACTGTGGCTCTACCCGGAGTATATCGTCAATCATGACTTCCAACTCACTATCTGTGAACTTTGGATTCTTCTTGGGGGGCATGGTGCTGGGTGCTTGTGGGGATTGATGGGAGGGGTGTATGTGTGTGTGGTGGGTGTTAGTTTGTCAGTGAATATGTGATTTCGTTTTTAAGTGGTGTAAATGGTGTAGTTGTTGTGTGTTGTGCCTGTAGTTTGCAAAGGAACATTTTAGGGCTTTCGTGCCATTACATAGGTGGAGTTGTGGGTGTGTCTTTGTTCTTCCTTTTTTATTTATTTATTGGCTTTGTCATTTCTTTCTTGGGCTTTTTTTGTGACTTTTCCTTTGCTTTTGTTGTGCATGAATGAGACGGATGTGGCTCGCGCAGGCTAACCCGAGTCTGTCACACTGACATTCTGCTGTTTTCGACGTTGTCGTACGCGTCGGACGCAGAGGGGTCTGTTATTTGCTAGTCACTATTTGCTGTGCGTCTTGGTTTTCATGTTCGTGCTCAGTGCGAGCCGGTCTCAATTCACACGTTTGGCATCGTACTGCGCTGCTCGTGCATCGCGGGTACGTTTTGGTCACGTCTATTTCTGGTGCGTGTCGGCCGGTAGGATTCTCGGTCATTTTACGGGCGACTCACTGATTTTTGTACAGGTCGGTCGTTCGGCTTGTGTTCCGTGCGAGTGGGTTGTAATTCACACGCGTTGCATCGTACTGCACGGGTCGTACGGCGCCGGTCTGTGTCGGTCGGTCCCCGGTCCGTGTCGGTCGGTACGTTTTACGGCCGGAATCGGAATCAGCCCCTTAGTGTTGTATCTATGTCATTAATCAAATGACTTGACGCTTTCACAGTTTTTAGAAAGATAAGGTCAGATTACATCTGTATCTAAGGGTAGACATGACAGTGATTCTGCACAAATCAGGAAAGATGGCAACTTCCAAAAATGAAAGTAGGAAGATGGCAACCGCCATTAGCCAAGATGTGGTCAAGGCCTACACAAGATTGAGTCAGACCTTAGGGACTTTACGACAACCCGGGGCCACCATGCAGTCAACAGATCAGCTAGCCACTACTAGACCCCCCCCCCCACCCCACATGAGCCACTGCATATTGTTACAGTCTCTGGAGGTTGCCAAGTCCACAGCTTCACCGGGCATCCCAGGGGCAGAGAGACAAAGCCTCCTCAATCAGAGCAGAGCACACTCTACCCTACGATCTAGGCCCAGCCTAACTGCAACAACAGGGCCCACTATATGCCTGAGGATGGCAGACCACATATGCTCTGCCACCCCTGGCCATTGGCACTTACCGGGGATCTCGAGAAGGCTGCCAGCTACCCCCTTCATGGCTGGAGTCCGCTCCACTCAAGAATCTACCGCAAGACAGGGAACATGATACAGTGCGATGTCAGCAGGCACCAGCCGCGGTCCGTGTAGGTAATAGCTGTGGGGCTGGGCAATGGGGGATTTTGAGGGACGATGCCGAGGGAAAATTACATGAATCATAAATTTTGCCTTGGCATCGTCCCTCGAAATCCCCTCCCCCCACTGCCCCACCACTGTTACCTGCACAGACCGCGACAGACAGGCACCGAGGTTCCTGACTCTCTGGGACATACTGGCACCCGCTTCTCCCTCAGCACGGCAGCCAGCCTACTCAGCCATAATGCTCACAGCTGCCTTGAAATTAAATTCTTGGATGCCGCCTCCACCCTCTCTCTGCGGCGCAATCAAGCCGGGAGCCATTGCTCTCGTACCACCGCAGTCAGCCGTGCACCACCAATCACCAGTCCGACGTCGTCATCTTCAGCAGTCCAAGCCAGGGTGCAATCCACCAGGCTCTGATTTTCATCCAGTCAGCAGAATCAATCAAGGCCTCTGACTGTTGTCTTCCAGTTTATATTTGGATTCCCAGCATTGGGAGCCCGACTTGCGCCATCGCACTAGCAGGTAGCTCTGATATCTTTTCCAGGTAGAAGAAGCCTTAAATAATGTGCGACCATCTTGGAGCCGTGCTCATTAGAGCCCACCCCCCTCCTCTTAATCTTTGTTTTACACCTCTACATATTACTTTGTTCACGCTCATTTTTTGCACTATCTTGTAGTTTCTGAAAGTTAATTCTGCTTTTCACAGTAGGCAACACAATATGCTCCATTTTTTGGGGGGTGGGGGGTTAACACTAGTGAAATGCTGTAATTGCCATGGACCTAGAGCAATTGGTAGAACAAGGAACAGAGGCCCCTAGCTGAAGGAATATGCAGATAGTATGAGCAGTCACATGACAATTTTAATCAATCAAACAAAGTCACAAAAATGCTGCTGTGAGTGCGCTCCTTTATTAGTGACACCCACATGTGATAAATGTGATCATCGTGTGTCAAAATAACAAGAATACCGTCTGTCATAACAAATCATGTATTCAAACGTGGGTCTGCAGTATATTCAGTCAACAGCAATTCGGTCCTCAAGAAATTCCAGGATCATCATCTGGACTTTAACATCTATCATAAGCCCGAGACCATATTCGAAGGCACTAAGGAGTGTAATAACTCACTGGCAGACATCCATGGAGTATGGATTTGTCAGAATGGCCTTAAATTCCAAAATGGGCAACAGAAGCCAAGGGCAGGTCGAGTCGGACTGCTTGTGAGTGCCTGTGTGTGGACTTACCATGAGGCGCACAGAGAGAAACAGGCTACTACAGGAGCAATGCAGTCCCGTTAGCCAAAGCAGGAGCAATGTCGATGACTGCAACCCACACAGGTGATCACGTGTGTCATATGTGGGTGTCACTTATGAAGGAGCACTGAGCACGTTCTTCTGCACAGGCTCTCAGTGTGCTGCTCTGTGACTTTAATTGATTAAAATTGTCATTCGACTTCACTAATTCCTGCATTTTCCTTCAACTAGGGACCTCTGTTTCTTGTTCTACCAAATGCCCTTGTTTTTTTGGCACCTGCTCATTCATTTTAGCCTTGGCGCTCTCCCCCCCCCCCCCCTCCCTTTTCCTGCCTATCCTAGCCCTCTCATAGAATGACTCTCTGGCTCCCATCCTGTATCGCTCCCTCCCTCTTCACATCCTTTCATAAAGACTCCACAGCTGCGGAGGTGGAGTCGTGATGCCATTTTAATTATTGCACCAAATGATAGAGAGTACTGGGGGAGGTATTATGTGGTTTGCAACGCAAGTGGAAAGTGAGCGCTCAAGTGCCATAGAAAAGAGGAA
Organism: Triturus cristatus; assembly: GCF_964204655.1. NCBI lineage: Eukaryota > Metazoa > Chordata > Amphibia > Caudata > Salamandridae > Triturus > Triturus cristatus. The sequence continues at coordinate 907,249,861 of NC_140579.1, forward strand.
GCCCATCTGACATTCTGTTTACCTATCTCTGTCCATCTGTAAATTGTACACCTGTCTCAATTTGTACATCTATGACCTCAGACTGTGCACCTGTGAATCTGTACATCTGCCTCAGACTGTACCCCTGTCAATCTGTACATCTGCCTCAGACTGTACACCTGTCAGTCTGCCAATCTGCCTCAGATTGTACACCTGTCAATCTGGCCATCTGCCTCAGTCTGTACAGCTTTCAATCTGTACATCTGCCTCAGACTGTACACCTGACAATCTGTGCATTTGCCTCATTTTGTACATCCCTGACTGTGCATCTGCTTCAGACTGTACACCTGTCAATCTGTAGATCTGCCACCTCAGAGTGTACACCTGTCAATCTGCACATCTGCTTCAGACTGTACACCTGTCAATATGTACACCTGTCAATCAGTACACCTGTAAGTCTGTAGATCTGCCTCCTCAGTCTGTCCACCTGTCAATCTGTACATCTGTCTTAGTCTGTCCATCTGCAATTGCGTACATTTGCCGTAGTCTGTACATCTATCAATCGTTATGTATTTCTCATTCTCTATATGTGCCTCTGTCTGTTCGTTTACCTCGTCCTGTACATTTGTCAGTTCTTATGCATTTCTCTTTCTCTAGACCTGCTCAGTCTCAGTGGAGCTGTCGGTCTTTACGTACTTATCATTCTCTTCACCTATCTCAGTCTGCACATCTGCCTGTCTATACATATTTCTCATCCTCTATCTGTGCCTCAGTCTCTACATCTTTCAGTTGCTTCAGGTTACTCTTGTGGTTTTCTATTGGTGGAGACAAGACCCCCTCACAGTTTGTTGAGGAGTTGACACAAGGGCTCGGTTGGATCCTCACATTTAGAAATCTCATGAAGATGAAGACCCTGCATTCATCATGTTACAGAAGGGTAAGGGGGAGGACCACAGTGACAGAATTACAGTTTAAGTACGGGAGCATTCAAAGGCCAGACCCATCAGACATTAATTTACACTTGAAGGTGTGCGGTGGGCTTGCACAAGCGTTGCAATAACAAAATGCCGCTTAGCCATCTTAAAAATGTCGGGGCCTCTGACAACATAATCTGGGGTCCTTTGCCCCGAATAACTAGAAATGCATTACCCATTTTACGCTAATTCAAGCCCTCCTGATGATAACCAATACTGAATTATATGTTCAACTTTCAGAAACGAGGCAGGTACTGGTATTTGCCATTGCTGGCAGGGACCTGAAGTGGCACAAGCAGTAGAGGCCTTCTGAGAAATATCTTGGGCCCTGCAACATATTATTTTACAAAAATAAGCACTGAGTTCAGAAAATTTAAAGCAGAATAAACTGCCTCCGCTGTGCAAGACACATTGGATGCGAGCATAACAATTCCATAGACTCTGCATTGTGCACGTGTTCTAAGCTGTTACACCTGCTCACATTTTCTCGATATAAATCACTTAAGGAAAGATAAATCGATTCATTAACTTCCGTTCAAAAGTCAGATTGAAAACTTAAAAGCTAAATTAGTTTTGTCTTGGGTGATGTTAGAAGAAAAGGAAAGATGCGGGGTTGGCCACGGTATTTCTGAAGAAGCAAAAATTTCACTGAGCGCTTTAATTGGTTAAAAGAGTGAGATGTTCTAATGAATCGAGTTAAGAAGTTCCATTACATGGGCAGCTGTCCCCAGACCGTTCGTGAGGGTATTGGTAACGTTTTGCCTGTTTCTTGTGATCTACATCTGCCTCAGCCTGTAAAAGTCACCTTAAGTCTGTTTCCCACCTCTTCACCTGCCTCAGCCTGTCAAGGTATTTCTGCATCAGTTTCACATTCTCTACCTCTGAAGGTACTTCTGAATCAGATTCATATCCTCTGCCTCTGAAGGTATTTCTCCATCCGTTTCACAGTCGTTACCTCTACCTCACCCTGTGAAGATATTTCTGCACCAGTTTCACATTCTCTACCTCTGCCTCAGCCTGTGAACGTATTTCTACATCAGTTTCACATTCTTTACCTCTGCCTCAGCTTGTGAAGGTATTTCTGCATCAGTTTCACATTCTCTACCTTTGAAGGTAATTCTGAATCAGATTCATATTATCTGCCTGTGAAGATATTTCTGCATCAAATTCAAATTTTCTACCTCTGCCTCAGCCTGTGAAGATATTTCTACATCAGTTTCACACTCTTTACCTCTGCCTCAGCCTGTGAATGTATTTCTGCATCAGTTTCACATTATCTAACCTCTGCCTCAGCCTGTGAATGTATTTCTGCATCAGTTTCACATTATCTAACCTCTGCCTCAGCCTGTGAATGTATTTCTGCATCAGTTTCACATTCTCTACCTCTGCCTAAGCCTGTGAAGATATTTCTACATCAGTTTCATATTCTCTACCTCTGCCTCAGCCTGTGAAGGTATTTCTGCATCTGTTTCACATTCTCTACCTCCACCTTTAAAGGTATTTCTGCATCAGTTTCACGTTCTTTACCTCTACCTCAGCCTGTGAAGGTGTTTCTGCATCAGTTTCACATTATCTACCTCTGCCTCAACCTGTGAAGGTATTTCTGCATCAGTTTCACATTCTCTACCTCTGTCTCAGCTTGTGAAGGTATTTTTGCATCAGTTTCACATTCTCTACCTCTGCCTCAGTCTATAAAAGCATTTCTGCATCATTTCCACGTCCTCTAACTCAGCCTGTGAGGGTATTCCTGCATCTGTTTCACATTCTCTACCTCTGCCTCAGCCTTTGAAGGTATTTCTGCATCCGTTTCACATTCCCAACCTCTGCCTGTAAAGGTATGTCTGCATCAGTTTCACATTCCCTACCTCTGCCTCAGCCTGTGAAGATATTTCTGCATCTGTTTCACATTCTCTACCTCCGCCTTTAAAGGTATTTCTGCATCATTTTCACGTTCTTTACCTTTACCTCAGTCTGTTAAGGTATTTCTGCATCAGTTTCACATTTTCTACCTCTGCCTTAACCTGTGAAGGTATTTCTGCATCAGTTTCACATTCTCTACCTCTGCCTCTGCCTGTGAAAGTATTTCTGCATCATTTTCACATCCTCTAACTCAGCCTGTGAAGGTATTTCTGCATCAGTTTCACATTCACTAACTATGCCTCAGCATGTGAAGATATTTCTACATCAGTTTCACACTCTTTACCTCTGCCTCAGCCTGTGAAGATATTTCTGCATCAGTTTCACATTCTCTACCTCTGCCTCAGCCTGTGATGACATTTCTGCTTCAGTTTCACATTCTCCAACCTTTGCCTCAGCCTGTGAATGTATTTCTGCATCAGTTTCACATTCTCTACCTCTGCCTCAGCATTTGAAGGTATTTCTACATCGGTTTCACATTCTCTACCTTTGCCTCAGCCTGTGAAGGTATTTTTCTGCATCAGTTTCACATTCTCTACCTCTGTCTCAGCCTGTAAAGGTATATCTGAATAAGTTTCATATTCTTTACCTCTGCCTCAGCCTGTGAAGGAGGTATTTCTGCATCAGTTTCATATACTCTACATCTGCCTCAGCCTGTGAAGGTATTTCTGCATCAGTTTCACATTCTCTACCTCTGCCTCAGCCTGTAAAGGTATTTCTGCATCAGTTATACATCCTGTTCCTCAGCCTGTGAAGGTATTTCTCCATCAGTTTCACATTCTCTACCTCTGCCTCAGCCTTTGAAATTCACTCTTACTCTACATCAATTTCTCACCTCTTCATCTGCCTCAGCCTGTAATAGTCACTGCGCCAATGGTTCATTCTCTAGATCTGCCTCATCCTGCAGAGGCCACGCTGCCTGTTTCTCGTTTTTTTACAACTTCCTCAGGCTGCAAAGCTCGCTCTGCGCATATTTCTCGCTCACCTCGTCTGCCTCAGCCTGCAAAGGTCACTGGGGTCTATTTCTAATTCTTCTCATCTTAAGGGGACATCTTCTCAGTTGTCGTCTCCCACATATCTTCCCTTAAGAAGCATTGGCATAGCCAATAGGTCTCGCTTTTGGGACCCTATAAGTACTTAGGTATGCAGCACAATATCCTTAGTGCAACAACAGCAACTGTTGTATGGCTAAACACTTATAAGGTCCCAAAAGCGAGACCTATTGGCTATGCAGATGGCGGCGCCGCAAAAGTGAAAGCAATCGCGGTGCCGCGAAAGTGAAAGTAATCGCGGCTGTAAAGGTGCCCGCGAGATGGCGAGATACAGAGAGCTGATACATGGAGAAACTGAGTATGCCCTGTTTTAATATTCCCGGATGCATTATGGGGCAGTGCAATTTCATCTCAATGCACTTACTTAGCCAATTCTACTCAATTTGCATCATCTGATGACCTTTTGCAGCACCTCGTGTGTCATTAAGCACTGAGAATTGTTTTATGAAGTAGTCCTGCGTTGGAACCGGTCACATGTTACATCAGCATAGGTAGAGATTTAGCAAATCCCATGTAAAGGGACTGAGAATAATATAAAACAAAATATATGCACTCTCAGCCCCATAGCTCCTAGAGACAGGAGGCTCTTGCCGTACAAAGACACTTAGGAGCCCATATATTCCTAACAATGAAGGACACTGCGCGGTAGAGGCTGAAAAATCGATTTTACATGCACAAAAAAATATTTATTTACTTAAGTGAACTTCAGTAACAAGGAGAGGTCCAGCATGAGTGGGGGATTAAAAAGAAAGGATATGAAACAGACAGATTTCTAATGCGCCTTGTTCCCTTCGTAATCAGCTTATGTTGTGGTGGGAAGAGGGCGCCTGTCAGCTGAGATCATGCAAAGCTGCCCCCAGTGTGTGAACAGAGCACGTGCGGGCACGAGCGTGAAAGGGTGGGGAGGGTCACAAAGACGTGAGGATGGAGAAGGGCGGAAGAGGCGGTATTAAAGTGTTTCTAGATCAGCACTGGGAATGAGGAAGAAGGGCGGGGCTATGAGGATAGCAAAGCAGCACATGGACAGGAAGAGGCGTGAGGAGATGGAATGGGCGGGTCTAGAATGTAGAGCAGCTCGCGGGCAGGAGAAGGGGAAACAGAGGGGATTGAAGGAGGCAGGGTTATAACAGTAGACAGACCGAGTGGGGTGAGATTAGAGTGATAGAGCAATACACAATCATGGGGGAGAAGAGAGAAAGGGGCGCAACTGTTCGTTCGTTTTCCGAGTCTAACTGAAGTGCTGTAATGGCGAGTGTAGGGTCAGTCATGCTTTGTCTGTTGTTCCTTTGTTGTTTCCCGGCCAGCGGTTGTCAGGCGTTAGATTGTGAAAGTGAGTGGATCTGTGCTGCTTGCTTTGTGTAGACAATGACGCACTCTGAAGTACCCCTTACACACTGACAATTCCTCATCGCGATCGCGATCACTCTTAAAGCGAAAGTGATCGCGATGACGCACGCTAGGGATGCGCGCGCGGCAGCGGGGGAGGGGTATGGTGCTGAAGGCTGGCGCAGGAAAGGCAGATGGCTGGGCGAGAAGGGAGGGGGGGAATGCGGGGAGCAGCTGTGCGCGTGCACACCATCGTGCACTGTAGCTTGTCGCCAGCACAAAAATGTGGGTAGCACTTTCTAAACCCACCTACTAAATGTCTCGCCAGACCAGCGCATGCGCTGGGTCAGGCAAGACCTAAAAATGAAAAGCCACAAGGGTGTTAAAGGGTGGGTATTAAGCTGACTTTGAATCATGTTGGGATCTGCGGTGAGGGCAGCACCGTAACACGTTCATGTTATTACTTTTTAGTTTTTATGTTAAAGCCACTGCTAACACACATGAAAACGTTTTCAGGGCAGACAACGGTTACTCGGTTCAGGTTGTAACAATCCAAACCTTCTACATCTGGGGTCATACGGTTGAACCTTACTAATGAGTTCAAATCTGAACCCCATTTCATGTGCTGAAAACCAGTGCATCCTCTGAGCACCAGTACAACTGCTGAGCACCAGCACAACTGCTGAGCAGCAGCACAACCGCTGAGCACCTGCACAACCGCTGAGCACCTGCACAACCGCTGAGCAACAGCGTACCCTCTGAGCACCAGTGCACCTTTCGAACACCAACACAACCGCTGAACAACAGTGTACCCTCTAAGCACCAGCACAATCGCTGAGCAACAGTGTACCCTCTAAGCACCAGCACAACCGCTGAACACCAGTGCACCCTCTAAGCACCAGTACAACCGCTGAGCACCAGTGCACCATCTGAGCACCAGTACTAGCGCTGAGCACCATCACAACTGCTGAACACCAGTACAACTGCTGAGCACTAGTGCACTCCTCTGAGCACCATTACAACCGCTGAACACCAGTGCAACCGCTGAGCACCAGTGCACCATCTAGGCACCATTACAACCGCTGAGCACCATTACAACTGCTGAGCACCAGTACAACCACTTAGCACCAATGCAACCTCTGAGCACCATTACAACAGCTAAGCACCAGTACAACTGCTGAGCACCAGTGCACCCTCTGAGCATCAGTACTACCAGTGAGCACCAGTGCACCATCTGAGCACCATTACAACTTCTGAGCACCAGTACAACCGCTGAGCAGCAGTGCACCCTTTGAGCACGAGTACAACCTCTGAGCACTAGTGCACCATCTGAGCACCATTACAACTGCTGAGCACCAGTGCACCCTCTGAGCATCAGTACTACCAGTGAGCACCAGTGCACCATCTGAGCACCATTACAACTTCTGAGCACCAGTACAACCGCTGAGCAGCAGTGCACCCTTTGAGCACGAGTACAACCTCTGAGCACTAGTGCACCATCTGAGCACCATTACAACTGCTGAGCACCAGTACAACCGCTGAGCACCAGTGCACCCTCTGAGCACCAGTACAACCTCTGAGCACCAGTGCACCCTCTGAGCACTAGTACAACTGCTTAGCACCAATTCAGCCTCTGAGCACCAGTGCACCCTCTGAGCACCAGTACAACCACTGAGTACCAGGGCCTCCCTTTAGCCTCAGGGTAGCGAAGTTTAGCAGTCCAAGAGTTACTCAGGGAAGTGGTGTGGAACCCAAAACTCAACAGAGTATCTAATTACTATCCACAAATCAAGGTCTAGCTAGTATTTTTACTTATAAAAGAGACAATTGCTCTTGGACACAATGCAATACTTCCCAAAAATTCAGAGGACACCTTATGTATTGCACTGGTATCTCAAATACCGGTCATGGTGACTGGGGGGAAACCACCTTTTCTGTTCCTCTAGTATGGATTTTAATCAGCAAATATCAAATTTGTCTTTGTCTTCAGGTTTCAGCAGGAAGATGGGATGGAGCTAGAAGTCAAGGTAGGTAAAGGTGAGCAAAAAAACGATGGATTTAGGCCCAGATCTCTGTACCGGGGTTAATGTATGACATTGTTCTACATTCTGTCCATCAACTGTTGTTTTTGCATATTCTAGAGGAACCCTGCAATTGCCAGCTGCCTTCCGCCTTCTTAGCAGGAGGTGTCTCCCCTCCTGTTTGCTACCTGCTCCAGTGCAGAGAGTGCCCAAAGACCCCATTCCCACCACCAGACTTCACCGGCCGGTCGGACCTTACCAAACTGGACTGCATTGACCAGCAGCCCTGGAGGCGAGGCCAGCTGGTAGTTTCACTTTCGCGCCTCCCAGCACGGGATAAAAGTTGCCTGCGTACTGTACTCCCTGTCCTTGTCCCGCGCTGCCTGCCACTCTCACCCTGCCAGCTGTCCCTGTGCTGCCTGCTGCTCCTGTGCTGCCTGTTGTCCCTGCGCTGCCTGTTGTCCCTGCGCTGCCTGCTGTCCCAGCCCCTGTGCTGCCTGCTGTCCCTGCACTGCCTGCTATCCCTGTGCTGCCTGCTGCCTGTTGTCTCTGCGCTGCCTGCTGTCCCTGCACTGCCAGCTGTCCTTGTGCTGCCTGCTATCCCTGCATTGTCTGCTATCTCTGTGCTGCCTGCTGCCCCTGCGCTGCCTGCTGCCCCTGCACTGCCCACAGGGACCCCTGCACTGCCTGATGTCCCTGCGTTGCCTGCTGTCCCTGCGTTGCCTGCGTTCCCTGCACTTCCTGCTGTCCCTGCCCCTGCACTCCCTGCTGTCCCTGACTGCCTGTTGTCCCTGCACCTGTGTTGCCTGCTGTCCCTGTGCTGCCTACTGTCCCTGCGCTGCCTGCTATCCCTGCACCACTTGCACTTTGACCACCTACCAGAACCACTAATGGAGGCCTCTGCTCAACCACGCAGTGGACGCGCACATTGGGCGCTGTTGGACTTGGCCCTTTCTGGCAGGTTCACCCCTGAACTTTTTGTCTTAAGCTCTGACATGGTGGTAGTGGTTTTAGGCCTCTGGGCACTTTAGCACTGTGGTCCAGTGTAAAGTGCGTGCGCTCTCTGTGTCCGTGTGGTGAGATTGGCCTGCCCTCCCATAGGAATGCATTGGGGATAAGTGTGTCCGTGGTAATTCCTGGTATGAGAGGAGTGCAGGGTCGATTTTAGTATGTATGAACTCGTGAGGATAAATGCTGCACAATGGTGTGCGCAGATTTATGACGACTGGTGGATAAATGGCACTTTTAGAAGTTGGCATGTCTGTGTGCTATGTGTCTGCCTGCCTAATGTGAATTGCATGTCTGGCCTGTGAGTGACAGGGGCTGAGGTGTGGGTGGCTCCAGGAGGGGCAGGGTGAGTCAGCTAGGCTGAATGGGACACCTGGACTAAGAATAGTGCTAGGGGTAATCCCCTGACTCTGAATAGGACTGTGCCCAGGCTGTACAACGCTGGCTCCGCACCCTGTGGTATGCCTGATCACTGAGCCCCCACCTGACAAAGGGGAAAAGGAGCTTCGAAAACAAAGTGCTCCAAATCCCCCCTGAACCAATTGCATCTGGTTTCCCCTTGCCCTGCACTTTAGACAAAGGATTGTGTGATATAAATATAGGGGCTGTGACCCCATGAAAATGTTCAGTTCTGGTGTGCTGATCCTGCTGGGGCGTGCTGCTGCTGGGGCCCAGGGGGGGCTGCCCTGGGCCCTGCATTGCCCTTGAGTCCTAGAAGAACTTTTTGCTGGACGTATTCTTTTTACCGCTTCTAGCGACGTGTTAGCGCTTGACTCTGAAGGAAGAGGAGAGCGTGGGCGGTTGCAGCGCGGCGCTGCAGGTGGAGATAGAGGAAATACCGGCGTGAGGGATTCCCTCGTGATGCAGCTGAGGCGGTAGCCCACCCCGCATTCTTTATGTATCGAGCAGGAGCCCACCCCGCTTATGACTTATTTAATTAACGCGGGTGCCCACCCCGCTTTTGCATATTTAATTAACGGGAGCCTACCCCGTATTGCCCGCAAAGAAATCACCGCTGCGGCCCCGATGCACGAACCAAAAGCAGGCGCGTCCGCCTGACTGTGGGTGGGGCCTCACGGACGGAAGCAGGAAGAAGTCCGGAGCCCACCCGTCCAACGTCAAAGCCCCGGTCCCGGTAGAGGGGACCGGGTGAATCAAGGGAGTAGTCCTGAGCCCTAGGAGCGGGCCCAGGTGAAGAGCAGTGACGGACCGGGCGAAGGGGAGAGGCGGCACTGCACTTGCGGCGAGGCAGGGCTCCTGTGTGAGGAGAGCCCCGCGTGCAGTCTAAAAGCCGGCCAGAACATCGATGTGAAGATTCTTGCAAAAATTATCGCCACTAGGATACAACCGTTGGTTCCTCTCTTGGTTCTGCCCGACCAGTCCAGATTCGTCATCGTGCATTCCACTACACATAATCTTCTAACTATTTTTTCCACTTTACATTATTTTGACCCCGACTTCCAAGCTGTTGCTATGCTGCTAGATGCAGCAAAAGCTTTTGACTCCTTACAATGGCCATACATGTTCACGGTTATGGCTCGGATGGGCTTTCATCCCTTTTTAAAAAAATGGATCAGGGTGCTTTATGAAAACCCAGTCGCTCGGGTGCAAATGAATGGGTGGGTGTCGTCTCCGATTCCTATCAAAAGCGGCACACGGCAAGGGTGCCCGCTGTCACCAATGCTATTTTCGCTCGCTCTTGAGCCCCTAGCCTGCAAACTCCGGCAACAGCATGGGTCAGCTGCCCTGCGATTTCGACAGAGACCGCTGGTCGTCTCTCTGTATGCGGACGACATGCTACTGTTAGACCTGGCACCTTGGCGTGAGTCTCCCTTCCACTTTTTGTCGCTGTGCCTCATGTGTTTTGCTGGTTTTAGCTGCTCAGAGCACTGTGCCACTGCCAACCAGTGCCACAGTGCAAGTGCTCCCTATATACAAATGTATATGTTGGTTGGATTCCATGATTGGCTTATTTGGTTTACTGTCAGACCCCAGTAAAGTGCACCAGGAGTGCCCAGGGCTTGTAAATACAAATACTGCTGGTGGGATTGCAGCACTGGTTGTGCCACCCACAGAAGCGGGCTGGTAAAATGTGTCTAAGGTCTACCATTGCAGAACCTGCGTGCAGTCTGGTACTGTCATGCTGACTGGACAAGTGCACCCACTTGCCAGTCCCTAAACCTTCCCTTAACTTCATATTAGACACCCTTATGGATGGCCCAAGGGCAGGGTGCATTGTAAGCATAAGGTAGGACATGCCCTGATGTGTGTGGCATGTCCTAATAGTGAATTACAGCCATTTTCGTTTTTCACTATTGTAAGGCTACCTGTTGTCCATAGGCCAGAATGGGCTGTTAGAATTGTTACATCCCATGATCCTAACAGACCCAGGGAACATGGTAGAAAATAGAGTTTAGTATGTCTGAACTCAGAATAATAAAATACATATTTTAGCAAAGTTTATTTTAATGTTCTGTGTTTCCAAATGCCACTTTTTGAAAGTTGGCATTTGCTTGCCTAAGCATTTCAGCCCGCCTCTGCGCTGATGTGTATCTGCTGTCTGGTTTGTGTGAGTGACAGGGCTGGAGAATTCCAAGATACAGTCTGGGCAGCCAGGTGGTGAATAGGAAGATTAGACCAGGATGGGTGGGAGGAGTGCACCTGGACTTTGAATAGGGCTGTGCTCTGCCACCACAATGTTGGCTCCACCTCCTGTGGAGCGTCTGATATATCTGCCCTACACACTGAAAGCAGAAGCCTGCATCATGTCAACAAAGTGCTCAGAAACCGAACCGAACTAGGCAAGGGCCCCCCTGCCTGCAAGAACAAAAGAAATGTAGTATAAGTATAGGAGCCCTGCTCCTAAGAAATTAGATCCTGCTACAAGATGAACCTCTGCCTGAGGGGAAGGAACCGGGAAAGCTGTAGGAGGAGTACTGTCCCTGACCTGGGGGATTGGCCTGCAGTGGTTGCCTTGCTGCTGAAGGAGAGGAGAAAGATTGCTGACAAACTTTATTTCCACTTGTGCTGTTTAAGATCTCCAAGGGCTTGTGCTTGAGCATGCCCCCTGAACGAAGTCCCAGGACCAGTGGACTTCACCCCCCTTGAGAGCCGCCGTTCTCACTGTGAAGCTGACGCCGAGAGAAGTGTGTGCCTCCCAAATCGGCGCGTACACTAGCAAGCCTGTGCCCGCTGTCCGGCCCAAACAACGCGACTAAGGCTCCTTACGAGCCGTAGCTCGCAACGTGAAGAAAGGACTTTGTGACGCCCTTTGTTGCCCCCTCTCCGCATCGTACTGCTCAGCGTGCCCCCCTACCCCTGTTGTGGGCAGGTTGTGGCGCGTAGAGTGGTTGGTACGTGGCTCCCCACCGGAGCGTACTGCCTGCTTCGCACCGCGCTGAGAGAAACGGCACCGCTTTCAAGGTACGGCTCGTACGCCGCAACGAAGAGCCAGCGCACCGTACTTCCGCACCGTCCCCTTGAGCATCGTGACTGAGGCCCCCTACGAGCCGTAGCTCGCACCGCAAGAGGAGGACATCGCACCGTACAATGCGCTGGGATTCAACGCATCGTCCGTGACGAACTTCTAAAGATAAAGGTACTGTGTCCGCTTCATACCGTAGGGTGTACGCTCCGCACCGGAGCACCTGTAGCGTGTGTGAGCCCCGCTCGTGAGCACCGCAGATGTGCGCTTCGCACCGGAGCGTCGGGCGTCTGTGAGCCCTTCCCTAAGCATCGCAGGAGTACGCATCACCCGGAGCATCCGCAACGCTTGTGAGCCCCGCTCATAAGCCTCTCTCCAGCCCCGTACGAACCGTACGACGTACACGAAGCGCACAGAACTATTGAAATACGCTTAAAATCAAGAACTGCTTATTGCTAAGAGTATTGTGGGCCCGTTTAACGTTATTGGGTCTTGTGCTAAGTCTGCCTCTATATAAAGTAATTATTTTTGATAAAACCAGTGTGGAGTCCATTTGTGGGGGTATCATTGAATTACTGTGTGTGGTCACAAATGCTTAACCATTGCGCCCTGAGATAAGCCTTGTCTGCTCGCGCCAAGCTACCTAGAGGGTGAGCAGGGGTTATTGTTGGAGTGTAACCCCTTACCCTGACTGGAAGAGAGGATCCCTGCTTGACACAAGTCCCTTCCTGTGTCAACCAGAGATTCCCAATTCTAACATTGGTGGTCAGCGGTGAGGATCCTGGATTTGCATTTGTGATTCATGTACAGTGATTTTGTGAACACCACTTAGTGAGTTCAGACTCATAACGTAGCCACATACTTTTGGGATTTTTGGTTGCCAAGGAATATCCATTTGTGAAGAATCATGCCTGGTTCAGTCATTATTGAGAAAGCTGCATCTGCAGTCTCTGAAAGTGAAGAAGTGGAATGGGAAGAGGAGAGACTAGAGAGCTACACCAAGGCCCAGCTGAAGGGCTTCTGCAAAAAATTCAAAGTTGAGGGCCTGGCTTGAGTCAAGATCGCATGAGGAGGCAGAAATAATTGAACCAGCAGAAAGCGTCCGTAGCTTTGGCAGAGGCCTGTCGCCAGAAGAGTTGGCAGATAGAAAAGAAACCAGGATGCATGAAATGGAAATGGCAAAACTTAAATTGAATGGGCAACTGGAGCTGGAAAGCAAAAAGCTGGCTCTGGAAGAAAGAAGAATCCAAATGGAGCATGAAATGAAGTTGAGGGAATTGGATCTAAAGGCTAAGGGTTTAGAGTCCACTCCCTCTGGTGGCAGCACACCGTCAGTGCAGGTAGAATCAAGGGTGTACATACCAAAAGATATAGTAAAATAATTTTTTTTAAATGATGACATAGGCAAGTGGTTCAAAGCCTATGAGGTAGCCATGTCTTCCCACCGGGTCCCTGAGAAGGATTGGGGAGCGGGTTTGTGGGGACGGTTCCTTAGTGAGGTGCCGGGACACACTGCTAGACTTGCCTTCAGATGATTATAATTCTTATCCCCATATGAAGGCAGCTTTGATGACTAGGTATGGGTTGGCCCCTGAGTTGTATAGGCAAAGGTTCAGGGGTTGCACAAAGATTCCAAACCGTACGTATGTTGAGTATGAAACTTTTTTTTGCAGAGCACTGGATGGTTGGGTGAAGGGTAGCAAGGTTGATGATTTTCAAGGGCTTCTTGATTTAATGACATGGGAGCACTTGTCCAGTAATTGTTTTCCTGAACTACGCCAGCACCTGATTGATAGTAGGCTGACTAACCCTAGAAAGCTTGCTGAGGAGGCAGACCGCTGGGTCAGTTACAGGGTCCACAAGGGTCCAATGGGAGATTCCGCCAAAGGTGGGCAGGGTCCCCAGCAGAAGAGTGGGGGGACAGGGGTAACCAGAGGGAGTTCCCAAGAAGGCCCCAAAGCAATCCCCAAGGGAACCAAGGGAAAGGTTCTCAGCCTCCCCCACCCCATAAACCGACCGGGCCCCGACAGGTCCCCCTGTTCAAAAGGGGCCCATAAAATGTTACAAGTGTGGTAACATGGGGCATTTTGCCTCTGATTTAAAGTGTCCTTTATATGGTAAACCAGCACCCACTGGTGCTCCACCCCGGCAGATGGCTAGTCTAGCCTTGGGGGAGGAGATGACAGTCCAAGGTGGGTGGGGTCCTGCAGAGATGTCCCTTGTCTCATTAGGAGACTGTGAGATGGTCCCCCAAACCCAGCTGCCTGATAACACTAAGAAATACAGGCAGTGGGTGACCATCAATGGCCGTAGGGTGGAAGCTCTGAGAGATACAGGAGCCAGTGTGACAGCTGTCAAGTGTCACCTGGTGTCTCAAGAGCAGGTGGTCCCAGAAGCATTCTATCCAGTTGTTGCCGCTGACAACACAGAGAGTCACTGCAAGGTGGCTCAGGTTCCCTTTGAGTGGGGGGGGTGTCTGGTACTCTTCAGGTAGCTGTGAGGCCCGCCATGCCTGTAGACTGTCTGTTAGGGAACGATTTGGAGAGCTCACCTTGGGTTAAGGTGGAGTGGAGTGCTCACCTGGAGATGTTGGGTATGCCGGATTGGGCGTGTGCCACCTCACGGTCCATGGCAGCGAGTAGAGGTGCTCAAGAGGTCCTGGAGCCTGAGAGGGAGGCCCAGGGACAGGCCTTATAGAGAAGAGGCAGAGGGCCCGGGAAACAGGCCCCTGAAGTTCCCACGGCCCAGGAGGAAGCAGACCTTGAGCGGGATGCCCTGGAGCCTACCGGGGAACAGATAGCTGAACTGGGGGACCTGCCTGAGCTGACCCATTGGCAGCAAGAAGGAGGCCCCTCCAGGGAGGACTTTTGTAAGGCACAGAAAGAATGCCCTTCCCTCATGGGTATGCAGTAGCAGGCTGCAGACCAGGCCGCAGGTGATCAGTCTGGGTCACATTTCATTTACTGGAAGAATGACCTCCTAAATTCTGAGCCTAAGGTTTCTGAGCCTGGGTCAGCCAATGCGCTGGTGATACCCCAGGACTTCAGAGTCTTCCTACTGGGGCTGGCTCACGATGTGCCATTGGCAGGACATTTGGGGCAGGACAAGACCTTTGAAAGGCTTGTCACCCACTTTTATTTGCCTCAAATGCGCAGGAGTTCAGACACTCACTGCAGGACCTGTCAGACTTGCCAGGCAAGTGAAAAGAGTGGGAGGAAGCAGAAGGCTCCTCTCCAGCCATTCCCTGTGGTCGGTACCCCATACCAGCGAGTAGGGATTGACTTTGTTTGGCCACTGGAGCCCAGGACAGCCATGGGCAACAGGTTTATCCTGGTCCTGGTGGACCATGCCACCCGGTACCCGGAAGCCATCCCTCTGAGGACAGTGACGGCCCCCGTGGTGGGACGTGCACTGATGGGAATTTTCTCCAGAGTGGGATTCACTCTAGAGGTGGTGTCTGCCCGGGGTACCAATTTCATATCCAAGTATATGAAATCCCTTTGGCAAGAGTGTGGTGTAACCTACAAGTTTACCACACCTTACCACCCCCAAGGAAACGGGTTGGTTGAGAGATTCAACCGTACCCTCAAGGGCATGATAATGGGTCTGGAAGAACCCATGAGGCGTAAGTGGGACGTCCTCTTGCATGCCTTCTCTTTGCGTACCGTGAGGCGCCACAGAAGTCTCTAGGGTTCAGCCCCTTTGAGCTCCTCTATGGCCACCCAGTGAGAGGACCTCCAAGTCTGGTCAAGGAAGGCTGGGAGCAATCTTCCGGGAAACCTTCCCAGAATGTATGTAGCTACATGCTGGCCTTCAGGAATCAGACTAGGCGATTCAGACAACTTGCTGAGGCAAATCTGGAAGCCAGCCAGGAGGAGATGAAGCGGTGGTACGAGCAGAATGCCACTCTGGTAGAGCTTCAGCCTGGGCAGAAGGTATGGGTCTTGGCCCCAGTGGAGCCTTGTGCGCTCCAGGATAAGTGGACCGGTCCCTTTGAGGTTGTGGAGCGCAAGAGTTCTGTTACCTATTTGGTGGACTTGCAGTCTCCCAGGAACCCCTTGAGGGTCCTACATGTCAACCGCCTGAAGCCCCACTTGGAGAGGTCCTAAGTGGGCATGCTCTTGGCAACAGATGCTGGGATGGAAGAGGAGACCGAGCCTCTTCCTGACCTCCTGTCAGCCCAGGAGCAAGATGGGTCAGTGGATGGTGTCAGATCGGGCAGGGTTCCATGGTGTACTTGGGGCACCAGGTTGGGAGCGGCCAGGTGGCGCCCCTTCAACCCAAGATAGAAACCATCCTGAATTGAGAGTCGCCCAAAACACAGACAGAGGTGAGAGCCTTCCTAGATCTCACCGGGTACTACAGGAGGTTTGTCAAGGGGTATGGCAACATTGTTGCCCCATTGACAGCGCTGACTTCTAGGAAGCAGCCAAGGAAAGTGATTTGGACTGACACCTGTCAGAAAGCTTTTGAGGCCCTAAAAGCTGCTATGTGCACGGCGCCCGTGCTCTTGGCTCCCAACTTCTCCAAAGAGTTTATCGTTCAGACAGACGCTTCAGAGCATGGTGTGGGGGCTGTTCTTTCACAGATTAATGAAGAAGGCCTAGATCAACCTGTAGCCTTCCTTAGCAGGAGGTTACTTCCACGGGAACAGAGATGGAGTGCTATTGAGCGTGAGGCATTTGCTGTGGTCTGGGCGCTGAAGAAGCTAAGACCCTACCTGTTTGGGTCTCACTTCCGGGTTCAGACAGACCACAGGCCCCTCAGATGGTTGATGCATATGAGGGGTGAGAATCCAAAGCTGTTGAGGTGGTCCATTTCCCTACAGGGTATGGATTTCACGGTGGAACATCGCCCTGGTACAGATCACGCCAATGCTGACGGTCCGTCCAGATTTTTCCACCTTAGTGATGAGGAACTCCCTGGGGTAGGGTAGTTCTCCCCACATTTCAGCTGGAGGGGACACGTGTTAGACCTGGAACCTTGACGTGAGTTTCCCTTCCACTTTTTGTTGCTGTGCCTCATGTGTTTTGCTTGTGTTAGCTGCTCAGAGGACTGTGCCACTGCCAACCAGTGCCACAGTGCAAGTGCACCCTATATAAAAATGTATATGTTGGTTGGATTCCATGATTGGCTTATTTGGTTTACTGTCAGACCCCAGTAAAGTGGACCAGGAGTGCCCAGGGCTTGTAAATACAAATGCTGCTGGTGGGATTGCAGCACTGGTTGTGCCACCCACAGAAGCGGCCTGGTAAAATGTGTTTAAGTTCTGCCATTGCAGAACCTGCGTGCAGTCTGGTACTGTCATGCTGACTGGGCAAGTGCACCCACTTGCCAGTCCCTAAACCTTCCCTTAACTTCATATTAGTCACCCCTATGGTAGGCCCAAGGGCAGGGTGCATTGTAAGCATAAGGTAGGACATGCCCTGATGTGTGTGGCATGTCCTAATAGGGAATTACAGCCATTTTCGTTTTTCACTATTGTAAGGCTACCTGTTCTCCATAGGCCACAATGGGCTGTTAGAATTGTTACATCCTATGATCCTAACAGACCCAGGGAACATGGTAGAAAATCGAGTTTAGTATGCCTGAACTCAGAATAATAAAATACATCTTTTAGCAAAGTTTATTTTAATGTTCTGTGTTTGCAAATGCCACTTTTAGAAAGTTGGCATTTGCTTGCCTAACCATTTTAGCCCGCCTCTGCGCTGATGTGTATCTGCTGTCTGGTTTGTGTGAGTGACAGGGCTGGGGAATTCCAAGAGACAGTCTGGGCAGCCAGGTGGTGAATAGGAAGATTACACCAGGATGGGCGGGAGGAGTGCACCTGGAGTCTGAATAGGGCTGTGCTCTGCCACCACAATGCTGGCTCCACCTCCTGTGGAGCGTCTGATGTCTCTGCCCTGCACACTGAAAGCAGAAGCCTGCATCATGTCAACAAAGTGCTTAGAAATTGGACCGAACTAGGCAAGGGCCCCCCTGCCTGCAAGAACAAAAGAAATGTAGTATAAGTATAGGAGCCCTGCTCCTAAGAAATTAGATCCTGCTACAAGACGAACCTCTGCCTGAGGGGAAGGAACCGGGAAAGCTGTAGGAGGAGTTTTGTCACTGACATGGGGGATTGGCCTGCAGTGGTTGCCTTGCTGCTGAAGGAGAGGAGAAAGATTGCTGACAAACTTTATTTCCACTTGTGCTGTTTAAGATCTCCAAGGGCTTGTGCTTGAGCTTGCCCCCTGAACGAAGTCCCAGGACCAGTGGACTTCAACCCCCTTGACAGCCGCCGTTCTCACCTTGAAGCTGACACCAAGAGAAGTGTGCGCCTCCCAAATCGGCGCATACACTAGCAAGCCTGTGCCCCGCTGTCCGGCCCAAACAACGCGACTAAGGCCCCTTATGAGCCGTAGCTTGCAACGTGAAGGAAGGACTTCGTGACGCCCTTTGTTGCCCCTTCTCCGCATCGTACTGCTCAGCGTGCCCCCCCTACCCCTGTTGTGGGCAGGTTGTGGCGCGTAGAGTGGTTGGTACGTGGCCCCCCACCGGAGCGTACTGCCTGCTTCGCACCGCGCTGAGAGAAAAGGCGCCGCTTTCAAGGTACAGCTCGTATGCCGCAACGAAGAGCCAGCACACTGTACTTCCGCACCGTCCCCTTGAGCATCGTGACTGAGGCCCCCTACGAGCCGTAGCTCACACCGCAAGAGGAGGACATCGCACCGTACAATGCACTGGGATTCAACGCATCGTCCGTGACGAACTTCTAAAGATAAAGGTACTGTGTCCGCTTCGCACCGTAGGGTGTACGCTCCGCACCGGAGCACCTGTAGCGTGTATGAGCCCCGCAGGTGTGCGCTGTGCACCGGAGCGTCGGGGCACCTGTGAGCCCTTCCGTAAGCATCGCAGGAGTACGCATCACCCGGAGCATCCGCAACGCTTGTGAGCCCCGCTCATAAGCCTCTCTCCAGCCCCGTACGAACCGTACGACGTACACGAAGCGCACAGAACTATTGAAATACGCTTAAAATCAAGAACTGCTTATTGCTAAGAGTATTGTGGGCCAGTTTAACGTTATTGGGTCTTGTGCTAAGTCTGCCTCTATATAAAGTAATTATTTTTGATAAAACCAGTGTGGAGTTCATTTGTGGGGGTATCATGAATTACTGTGTGTGGTCACAAATGCTTGACCATTGCGCCCTGAGATAAGCCTTGTCTGCTCGCGCCAAGCTACCTAGAGGGTGAGCAGGGGTTATTGTTGGAGTGTAGCCCCTTACCCTGACTGGAAGAGAGGATCCCTGCTTTACACAAGACCCTACCTGTGTCAACCAGAGATTCCCAATTCTAACAGCTACTATATGTACGCGACCCTGAGGTGCATTTACCTGAGCTGCTCCGGGAGTACATTAAATTTGAACGGTTTTCTGGCTTCTGGATCAATTGGTCGAAATCAGTGGTGTTTCCCCTGACGGCACACACTAAAGAGATTGAGCTGGAATATCCGCTAACTTGGACGTCGGACCCCGTGAAATATCTAGGGGTTTGGCTGCATAGAGATCCGGAGGTGGTGGTCTCGGAGAACTATGGCCGCGCAATCCCGCGTATTACTGATCAGGCTGAGTGGTGGGCACATCTGCCTCTCTCCTTGGCAGATAGAATAGCAGTTGTAAAAATGACCTTTCTCCCCAAACTGCTTTACTTTTTTGTCAATATCCCTATTAAATTGAAAATGGCGCTATTCAAAATCCTTCAATCCGCATTATCAACATTTGTTTGGGGCGGGAAGAAGCCATGGTGTAGGTGGGATCTTTTGGTACAGCCATTTGAGAGGGGAGGATTTGAGGCCCCAGATTTCACACTGTACTATCTTTGTGCACAGGCTCAGTTTGCGCGGCGCTGTAGGTGATGATGGAGGGAATACCGGCGTGAGGGATTCCCTTGTGATGCGGCTGAGGTGGGAGCCCACCCCGCATTCTTTATCTATCAAGCGGGAGCCCACCCCGCTTATGACTTATTTAATTAACGCGGGTGCCCACTCCGCTTTTGTGTATTTAATTAACGAGAGCCTACCCCGTATTGCCCGCAAAGAAATCACCGCCGCGGCCCCGAACCGCGAACCAAAAGCAGGTGCGTCTGCCTGACTGTGGGCGGGGCCTTGCTGACGGAAGCAGGAAGACGTCCGGAGCCCGCCCGCCCACGTCGAAGTCCCGGTTCCGAGAGAGGGGACTGGGCAAAGCAAGGGAGAAGTCCTGAGCCCCAGCAGAGGGCCCAGGTGAAGAGCAGTGACGGACCGGGCGAAGGGGACAGGCGGCACTGCACTTGCGGCGAGACAGGGCTCCCGTGGGGTGAGGAGAGCCCCGGGTGCAGTCTAAAAGCCAGCCAGGAGTCCTAAGAGAGTCCCGGTGAGAGGAGGGTCCTTGATGTATGCAGGGAGCAGTCCCCGAGGTATACCCAAGGAGCCTGCAGAGCCTGGTGAGTGGGGCTCAGTCTTCCAGGGGTTGGGGGAGTGTCGGGGCACATTGCCGGTGCCCCCCCCTGTGCCAGTGCTTATTTGTTTCTTCTCCAGCTGCCCCACCCAATAGCGGGCAGCTGCACCTATTGGGCCATTGTTGAATTCCAGAGTCCCCAAGCGGGACTCAAACGTGCACCTTGTTGGTGCTTGCTTATTTCCCAGCTGCCCGGCGAGAGCGCAGGCAGCTGCAACGTTTTGCGCAGACTGATCTAGAGTCCCTGAGTGGGGTGAGAGGGCACAGCGGTGCCAGCCCTTGTTTGCTTCACAGCTGCCCAGCAAGTAGTGGGCAGCTGCAACGTTTAGGCCATCATTCCTTTGGGGGCATCTTTGAGAAATAGGAGTGAGATGTGAGATTATTCCCTACTATGAGTATACCCCAAATGTGAGTGATGCTTAGGAGGTTAGGGTCTAAGATGTTAGACTGATGAGGTTGGTGCACAATGGATTTGGCACCTATGTGATATGGTGCATAATGTGGTTTATGTTACAGGATGATGCTGAGTGCAGTGGTTGCCAGTGATTACTGGTTGTACGTTTTTGATATGTCTTCCTTTTCCTAAGTTTGCTTTGTGATGGTTCTGACAGTGGTCCAGTGGGCCCTGCCAGGTGTAAATAATCCCTTGTAGATATGACCTAGTGCCAGGTGGCACGATGTATATTATGTGATTACTATTCTAATGTGTTATGAGAATACAAAGGCTATTTTTGAAATAACCTTGTGTGGAGTTCCTTTTGAATGGTGTGCCTGGTATATTGTTGCTGTGTGCGTGCGCAAACGCTTTACACATGGCCTCTGGGATAAGCCTGACTGCTCATGCCAAGCTACCAAGGGGGTGAGCAGGGGTTGTCTTTGGCGTGTAACTCCCTTGCCCTGACTAGAGTGGTGGTCTCTGCCTGGCTTTGGCGCAAGCCTTAGCCAACCAGAGATCCCATTTCTAGCAGGCGCGCCGTAAACGCAACACCGGTTGGACAACTCCCAGCTCCAGGACCCCTGGCCCTCCCGCCACCCGATGGTACACCAACAAGGAACTGCTGGAACCCGGATGCCGAAACAACAGCTGCGTCTGCTCCTCCACATGATCCACCAGGGACCCTTCACCTGCTGACACTGTCACTTCTCTGGTTGCCACTGCCACTTTTCTTGCGACACGACCTACGAAAGATCCAGCTACACTTCTTCACACAAGACCAAGAACATCCCGCAACCACTCCATTGTATCCTACTCAACGCCCGCTCACTTTGCAAACATGCCACGACAATCTGGGACACATTCACCACCCTCTCCACAGATGTTGCCTTCATCACCGAAATATGGCTCACCCCCTCTTCAAACCCCAACATCACCGCTGCCACTTCTGAAGGGTACAAGATGATAGACTGTGACCACGCCAACAAAGAAGGTGGAGGCATCGCCATCATTTCAAGGAAACCATCAGATGCACCATCACCAACAACGACACCACACCTCTCATGGAACACCTCAACTTCCTACAGCAAACCGCCGTAAAGACCATAGTAAGAGTCACCCTCTCTGACAGACCCCCTGGACCCTGAGCAACATTCTGCAATGCCATCCCTAAACTCATCGCGCCCCTAGCAATGGACTCTCACCACTTCGTCCTGCTCAGCAACCTCAACTTCCAATTCAGTGACCCCGATTACACCAACTCCATCACCCTCCTGGAGAACCTGAGCAACATCAGCCTCACCCAACTGGTCATCGAACCCACAAACAAATCCGGACACATACTCAACCCCATTTTCACCTCCAGCAACAGAATAAAATTCAGCCATACCACAGAACTCACCTGGACTGACCACGGATGTATGGCTTCGAGTTCAGCTGGCACTTCGCTTCCAGTTGGCCTGGCGTTTGTGTGTTTCCTGCTCATAGCTGATTTTAATCTTGTATTTGCCTATTTGCACTGCTATTTTGCACATTGCCCTCATACCCGCATTTTAAAAAATCAAACCTGCTTGCTTTTATCACACGCTATTTCCCACGCTGCTTTTTTAATCTGTGCTATAGCTGTTGGTGTGTGTACCTACTTCCTGGTCCCTCGCTGTGCCGCTGAGAGCCGCCATCTTGGGTGTTAGGCGTTCTAGCCTCGCGCACACGGGGCGACCATTTAACGCGCACCAGATGGTCGCGCGGCGCTTCGAGTTCAGCTGGCACTTTGCTTCCAGTTGGCCTGGCGTTTGTGTGTTTACTGCTCATAGCTGATTTTAATCTTGTATTTGCCTATTTGCACTGCTATTTTGCACATTGCCCTCATACCCGCATTTTAAAAAATCAAACCTGCTTTATCACACGCTATTTCCCACGCTGCTTTTTTAATCTGTGCTATAGCTGTTGGTGTGTGTACCTACTTCCTGGTCCCTCGCTGTGCCGCCGAGAGCCGCCATCTTGGGTGTTAGGCGTTCTAGCCTCGCGCACACGGGATGACCATATAATGCACGCCAATCGGACGCGCAGCGGACGCGCGCAGCGGGCGCGCCGCAGGCGCGCCGAAGGCGCGCACAAGGCAAGCCCGTCTGCGCCCGTCCGCGTCTCGGGAGCGTCCAGCGCCAGCCATGCTGTCCGTCTCCTTTGGCCTGTGGATACCCCGCTGACATATAGCCGTCTTGATCTTCTTGCTCTCAGACCGGCTATCTGCAAGCATTCCTTGACATGGGATGTAAGTGGTAATCGTCCTCTTTGTTGCTCTAAATGTCATTTTCAGCTGAGCCAGAACTGTAGAGGCATACATTCTCCTGTCAGAAGAACGGTTAGCCCGAATATTCGCCCGAGTATTAAAGCAGGTCTGATTAATAGTCGCTCTTTAGTCAAACATCATCAAGATATCTTTGACCTGATCTTGGACTTTCAGCTTGATTTATTGTTTGTCACTGAGACCTGGTTGAATGACTCATCGAACCCTATAGTTCAAATGGCCATTCCAGGGGGCTATTCGCTCTGCCGTGCTGACCGCCGGTGCGGTAGGGGTGGTGGGGTCGCCTTTATCTATAGAAATGTCTGGCAGGTGACATTGAGTAATATTCATTCGCTTGACCAGTGCGAACTTCTTGACTTTACCATCACTTTCTCGTCGCACTCCACTCTAGCCGGCACCTTAGTTTATAGACCACCTGGCTACGCTGGCCCTTTTCTCAACGGTCTTGGAGAGTTGCTTGTCTCTCACGCATTGCGCTTTTCACAATACCTTTTCCTTGGTGACTGTAACATTCACCTTGATCAACAGGATCTTAGTGACTCTAGAGCATTTCTTGAGGCTGTTGATCTTGCGCAGCTCACCCAATGGGTCAACTCTCCCACCCATGGTGGTGGCCATATCCTGGACCCTATTTGCTCTAATTTTCCTATTTCTCTGGACAACCCGCAGCCCGTTTCGTGGTCTGACCATTTTTTCTCCTGTTTTACCTGGTCTGTAAGCTTGGGAACCTCTGATTTACATGGCATTTCTTGCCCTCCCACTGCTAAAATTGATCCCTCAGCCTTTCGGCTCTGTCTTGATAACTCTAGGGTCACTCTTCCGACTGACCTGAAAGGGGCCCTTACATGCTTCCTAAGCTGGATTGGACGAGCTGTTGACAGTTTGTCTCCCCTATCTTGCCGCCGTCGCCACAGGGAGTCTCCTTCACATACTTGGTTTACTCCCAATCTGAAGCTGCTTAAACGGCATTGTAAAAAGCTCGAACGGATCTGGCGTTCGGCCTTCTGCCCAATAGCTAAGAGACTGTTGAGAGATGCCCAGAAAATCTATTACCAGGCTATTCGTGAAGCAAAAAGCCTTTACTATTCTTTGCGGATTGAGTCCGCCAGTAATAATTCCAAAGAAATCTTTTCCATTGTTCAGAGCTTTATGGCCCCAAAAGCTATGGCAACGAAACTTCCAGTCTCTGCATCTTGGTGCGATAAGCTATCGGGCTTTTTTATCTCCAAAATTCAGACTATTCAGGCGACATTCACTTCTAATGAGAGACCTTCGGTGGGTTGCTCCGCCCCGACAGCATCATTTTCTGGGTTTTCTCCTGTGACACCGCTTGATTCCCTCAAATTACTTCAGTCCTTAAAGTCAGGGTCTCCATCTGACCCCTGTCCGGCCAGGCTCTTGGCCTCTATTGCCGAGACAGTCAATCCTGAGGTGAATACTCTGGTTAATTTGTCCTTGTCTGAGGCTATTGTTCCTCAGGAATGGAAACAAGCTAAAGTCATTCCGCTACTAAAAAAACCTACTCTTGATGCCGGTAATCCTGCCAACTACAGACCAATCTCTCTACTGCCCTGTTTGGCCAAAATATGTGAAAAAGTAGCTAACAAACAACTGTCTGCTTTTGTGGAGAATGAGAGGCTTCTCCATCCGGCTCAATCGGGCTTTAGAGCCTCTTATAGTACTGAGTCTGCCTTAGTCGAGGTGTCGGAGGCGATCCGCGATTGTCTGGATTCAGGGGGGAATGCTGCCCTTATCCTTTTAGATCTGTCGGCGGCATTTGACACCGTCCCCCATGACTTGCTTCTGTCTCGGCTAGCTGCTATCGGTATTACTGGTTCGGCCTGGAAGTGGCTGGAATCCTTTCTTACCCTCCGGTCACAACAGGTCTGGCTTCCTCCTTTTGCTTCCCTCCCCCAGCCTGTGTCCACTGGAGTTCCTCAGGGCTCCTCGTTAAGCCCCCTGCTTTTTAATATTTACATTACGCCTTTAGTTCAATTGGCAGAGGAAGGTGGGGCTAAGGTGGTGGCTTATGCGGACGATACTCAGCTCTTGTTTACTTGGGATAGTACTGACTTTTCTACCTCTAGAGTACAGAGCTGTCTTGCTGCCGTCTTTCATTGGCTTTCTGCCGCCCAATTGAAGTGCAATGAGGAAAAGACGGAAATTTTACTCTTTGGTAATTTTCCACCTCACTTTAGGGACTCTCTCTGGCCCTCAGCTTTCCCCTCTCCCTCTTGTACGGGTCTCCCTGCAAAAAACTTAGGGATTTGGTTTGACGAGCAGCTATCTTTTATGACTCAAATAAAGAAGCTTACAGGTTGCTGCTTTGGCATTCTCAGATCCTTGAAAAAATTTCTACCTTTGTTACCCAGATCAGCAAAGGAGACTGTGGTTCGGGCTCTTATCCTCTCCCGCCTCGATTATGCCAATGGTCTCTATGTTGGTCTGCCCGACTACCTGCTGAGTAAACTGCAGGTGATTCAGAATGCCGCAGCCCGGCTGGTGGTGAACCTTCCCATCAGAGCTTCTATTTCTTCCTCACTTCGCACATTGCACTGGCTTCCTGTCAGGAAACGCCTCGAATTTAAAGCGTTGGTCCTTGCCCATCGGGCTCTACATAACGGAGGCCCTTCTTATCTTAAAAAACCGCTTTTCCTTTTATCAACCTTCTAGGGTCTTGAGATCGTCTTCGCAGCTGCTGGCCTCTATCCCCAGTTTCCGTCTCCAACGCATGGGGGGTAGATCGCTTTCGCTCAAGGCCTCTAGGTTGTGGAATGCATTGCCTTTATCTTTGCGTGCCATTCAGGATGATCGCCTGTTCAGGAAACACCTCAAAACCCATCTGTTTTAATCTGTGTTTTGTTTGCTGTTCTCATAAGCTCGCGCCGGGACACTCTTAGGTGTAGCTGAGCGCGTTATAAAACCCTGTAACATAACATAACATAACATTACAACGCGTGTCATTACAACGCGCGCAGTTACATCGCATGCGTTACAACGCATATGATGTTACAACGCTATGCCATTACAACGCAAGTCTTTACATCGACTTGTACTAGATGGCGTGCTAACATTAGAAAAGTGTAATTTACTATTCCAACTCCAGTCCGCGTAACAGTAGGGAAGGTGTTGGGATAGTAAACTACACTATTTGCAATGTTAGCACGCCATCTAGCGCAAGTCGATGTAAAGACTTGCGTTGTAATGGCATTGCGTTGTAACATCGCATGTGTTGTAACGCATGCGATGTAAAAGCTGCGCGTGATAAAAACCGCGTTGTAATGGCTGTTCCCCCTGACCACACCATCATACACTTCTCCATTACCGGCTCCCAGCATGCCATCACCAGGCATCAGATCCCCTTCCACCACCGCTGGAGAAAGGTCACCAAAACTCAGTGATAACAGGCCCTTAGCACCTCCCAACCTGAGGCCTCAACAGACCTCAGCCAGGCCGCCCAGAACTTCACCGCCTGGATCACCGATAGAGTCGTCCCACTGAACCCTACAAGATCCCCAAACATGCCAGCTGGTACACCCAAAAACTCAGAACACTCCTCCATCGTGGAGAAACAGTGGCCCTGATCCTCCTCAACCTCTCCGCGGAATTCAACACAGTCTCCCACAATACCCTCATTAACAGACTCCACAAAATAGGAATACAGCAAGAGGCCCTCAAGTGGATTGCCTCCTTCCTCACAGGACACGCACAGAGCATCCAACTGCCCCCCTTCACCTCCGCATCCAAAGACATCATATACGACGTACTACAAGGATCATCCCTCAGCCCCACCCTGTTCATCATTGTTAGACCTGGCACCTTGGCGTGTGTCTCCCTTCCATTTTTAGGTCTCGCTGAGACAGCGAAAGCTGTCTCTTTGAGACATTTTGTAAGTGGGTTTTCAAAAGCGCTACCCACATGGTTTTGCTGTCCTAGAGCTTGCGTGCACGTACACAGCTGCTCCTCTGCTCCTTGCATTCCCTCCTCCCTTCTCACCCAGCCCTTTGATGCTCTGCTTGCATCTCCCTTCTCCTCTTTTTTTCGTCACTTGTATTCAGGCTCCTCGCATTCCCCCCTCCCTTCTCGCCCAGCCTTCTTATTCACGCTGTAGCCTGCGCCTGTAACTGGAGCCTTTCATGTACGCCCCCTCTCTGTCAGTCAGCTGGCTCCAGTCTGCCTCTCAGGAGAGCCATGTGGACGGACGGAGAGGGAGGGTTGTGCTGCAGGCTGCCTCGGAGCAGAGGGCACTGCTGTCTGTGCCTTTCCTGGTCCTCACAGCTGCCTGGGCCCAGGACTGGATATGGTCTCCGCAGAGATTGGCAGGTTCTTTCTATTATGTTTAATGGCAGTCGCGGTGCCCTGTCACGAGCACCGCAATGGTTTGATTTCATTCTCCTGTCTCAAACACCCCCCACCCCACTCTTTCTGCTCTCCTCCCCCCTCCCTTGCAATTAGTCATGGGGCTTGGGCTTGCTTGCTTCACAGCAGAGCCAAGCGGACAGAGAGGAAGGGTTGTGCTGAGTCACCGGCTGCAGCCTGCCTCAGAGCAGGGGGCATCGCTGTCTCTGCCTTTTCTGGTCCTCGCAGCTGCCATGGACTGACTTTGTTTTTTTTTCCTCCCATCTCACACACAATGTGACACTCTCAAACAGGATGCGAAAACCAGAACCGGGGTAGCTGTGTTGATAAGCTGTTGCTGATAAGCTTATCTCTGCTCGAGGATCGGCTTGCTCACTCTTGTAACGCAAATTCCATAGAGAGGGAGCCGTGTAAAGTTACACTCAGTGTTTGGTTCCCAGTTTCCCTTTAAATCGTTCGTTTATTGTCTCCGTTTGAAAAACACTTCTAAAACACCAGTCAATCAGTCACTGTTTTCTTATTCACATTTTTATTATGCACTGTTTCAATGTGAAAATATCATTGAACATTAAAAAGCATTTTACATTTGGAAAAGGAACATAGTAACTAAAGATGCTATAAGAATAGTCTAATGCTTAACGCTGACAAATGAAAGGAGCAGCTCCGCTGGGACATATAAACCTCCAACCTGTCCCTCTCTGCAACCCTCAGAGGAAACAAGTTTGCTGTATTGTTTATCATGTTTTAAAACAACAGCAATCTACAGAAAAGAACACTTGAGCCCATTTGTAATGTGCCAGTCAGTGCTTAATTTGTGCCGGTTAGGTTTCTGGTGCTCAGCACACGCACTTAATTGTGAGAATAGCTGTCTGCTACATGGTGGCACTTGTTTGTGTGATTCAGAGATGAGCACAACAATTGTTTATTAATTCAAGACATTATAAATTACTAATACCTTGCGGCCCAGCTGTTCATGTAGCTTTGGGGCATGGAAGAGTCTGAATTGTCACACATGTAAAAGTGTGATTGCTAGAAGTTGTGTTGGTATGGCAATGGGTAGTGCGAGCTGTGATAGCCTCATTAAGAGAACCCTGGCACATATTGTTTTACAAATTAAGCACTGGTGCAAGTGGTAGCCTGATGCAAAGCATGGCATTCTATTTACTATCCAGCTCTTTTGCATTGGAAAGTCACACATTTCACAGCGTAAAAAATGGAAGGCCGTGCTTTGTGTCAAGGGGTAAAGATTGATAGATTTTGACTCAAGGCCCAACTACGAAAATAGCCAGACCAGGCTTTACATTAAAATAGCAATGTCTATTTAAAGCAAGTGCAAACAACGGGGAATGTGTTCATTTCTACCAAAACACACTGCATGTGTGCTACAGTGCACAGCACACATCCAATGTGTGGCAACCTTTTGAGATTGTCTATGCATATACATTTGTGGTGGAAATGTGTGCCCTAAGTACAATCCTATGCTAGAAGCTTACACTCTCCTGTGCACCCTGGTGTGAAGCCACCTATCTCACAGGGCAGCCCTGTTTGTGTGACAGCGCAGGGGATGCACTGTATTTTTCTCCTTGCACAATCAGCACAGTAAATAAATGTGGTTGCTGCACATGTGAGAAAAAATAGAAAATCTGAGCCTTGTTTACCATGAGCACGAAAGTAAGTGTGTTGTTTCTGTTACAGTGCCAACATGTATGTAAAACTCTCTCCTCTCTTTTTACTATCACATATATACACCGACTGGCTGCATAACAATTACACTTGCCACATCTCTTACTAACCTTCTCACATCTTCTTTCTTTCTCTCTCTATCTCACTCTGTTATTTATTCCTCTTTTCCTTTTCTCTTTCTTACTTTTCCTCTTTTTTTTCTCTTCTGTTTTCTCCCTTGCCACTCCTCCTTGGCCCTCTCTTTCATTTTCGTCTCCACAACGTTACTTCTCTCTCTGGCACACACACTGTTTTTATCTTCCCTTGTCCCTTAAGCAAAGACAAAACCATTGCTTAGTTTAACAAGCATTTGCAATGCAATAAGTCTCGTATTTACGCGAGTATAAGCTATTGGCATAGTAAATGACAATGCCTTTTATTTATGTTTTAAAAACCAAAACATAAATAAAAGGCATTGTCATTTACAATGCCAATAGCTCAAACTCAAGTAAATGCGAGACCTATTGCATTGCAAATGCTTGTTTGCTGTGACCTCATGTGTTTTTGCTGGTGTTAGATGCTTTGGGCACTGTGCCACTGCTGTCCAGTGCCACAGTGCAAGTGCTCCCTATTGTACATTGATGTATGGATTAGTGATTCCATGATTGGCTGGTTTGGTTTACCTGTTAGACCCTAGTACAGTGCACCAGGAGTGCCCAGAGCTGGTAATCCAAATGCTGCTGGTGGGCTTGCAGCACTGGTTGTGCCACCCACAGAAGCAGCCTGTGAAAGTGTGTCTAAGGCTTGCCATTGCAGAGCCTGTGTGCAGTCTGGTACTGCCATGCTCACTGGGCAAGTGCACCCACTTGCCAGTCCCTAAACCTTCCCTTTTCTTCATATCAGACACCCCTATGGAAGGCCCAAGGGCTGGGTGCATTGTAAGTATAAGGTAGGACAAGCCCTGGTGTGTGTGGCATGTCCTAATAGTGAATTACAGCCATTTTTGTTTTTCACTATTGCAAGGCTACCTGTTCCCCAGAGGCCAGAATGGACAGTTTGATTATTACATCTTATAATCCTAACTGACTCAGGGAACATGGTAGAAATTCGAGTTTAGTATGCCTGAACTCAGAATGATAAAATACATCTTTTAGTGAAGTTGGTTTTAACATTCTGTGTTTGAAAATACCACTTTTAGAAAGTAGGTATTTTCTTGTCTAACCCTCCAAACCTGCCTCTGCTAGGCTGTGTATTCCTTGTCTGGCATTTGAGTGACGGGCTGGGGGGTTCCAGGAGACAGGGTGATTCAGCACAAGGCTAAATAGAGAGATCTGCATCTAGATGGGTGGGAGGAGTTGCACCTGGGACATGAATAGGGCTGTGCCTTCCCTCTACAATGCTAGCTCCACCTCCTGTGGTCCGTCTGATGTCTCTGCCCTGCACTTTGAAACGAAAGAAGGAGTCTTGTCAACAAAGTGCTCCAGGACTGACCAGAACTGGTTTGGACTAGGCAAATGCCTCTCTGCCTTCAGAGAACAAAGAGAAACTGGGTATCAATATTGGGACCCAAACCCAAGAACTTTAGATCACTTTGGGAAACAAGAAGAAACCTTTGCTGAGGAGCGGAACCAGAGAGACTGTGGAGAGACTATCCCTACGCTTGGGGGATTGGCCTGCAGTGGTTACCTGTGTGGTAAATTAATTCAGTATTACCTCATCTCAGAATTTCTATACTTAATAATCATAATTTCAGTCAAAGCAAAGAGTGGAGTCCGTGGTGTTCGAGTAAAAAAAAGGGTCCAGTAACTCGAGTTAAGGGGAGAGCTCCAGCACCAAGCGGGTACAGGAGTGGTCTGCAGTTTTATTCACACATCAGAATATTTATACAGTTTTCAGTCAATAGGAAAAAGAAGAAAGGAGAAGTGACAAGAAAAAGGGAAGTGACAAGCAGTAATTTCCAACAGATGTGTCAAGGTAGGGGCGTGTCTTGTGTCTCGTGAGAGGGCATGTGATGTGTGGAAATGTGTTCTCTTTCAGTTGAAGGCCCTTACTCATTCGGGGGTTTATCTCTGGCTTAGAGTCAAGAACAGGAACCATCTTGTGTAAAACAGGAACTATCTTGCTGGTTCTGGGAATTGGCAGAACCACAGAAATGTGTGTTCACAGTGTACAGCCTTGTGCTTCCTCTATTAGTTGGTGTGGTTTCAGGGCCTAACCTCGTGCTTCCTCTTTCAGTTTGGGGTGGTCACAGGTCAGCTGGTGTGACAGGCTGAGTCACCAACAATGGACAGGATGTGGCTGAGTCTCTGGCACAACTGGGGGAAGGCATACAGGCAGGCGTCTTGGAATTGGCTCGACCACAAGGAGCAGGGGGTTGTGCAAGATTCAATGGGGATGTGAAGGACAGTTTTCAGACAAGTTGCTGAGAGCATGTCACACACAAAATGGGTGTTTGTCTGAGGCAAATGGCTACCAGGCAGAAACAGGGAAATGATGGGGCACAATTGTCAATTTTATTTCCACATTCCCTCCTTGCCCCAGAGTGTACCTATATTATATCTCAATTTGCATGAGATCATCTATACATTCTTGTAGCATAATTCTTTCCCTTTCTCTCTGCTGGACAAGTGGTTTAGGAATGCAGTTTGCAGCGCATAGACCGCACAGGGCAGGACCACATTGGATGCAAAGGCAGCATCCAGTTATTATCAGGAATATTATACCTGCTGCTGACAGCAGTTGCCATCCCCAGGACGATGTTATCTTCCAGAACCAATCAGACCACGTCCAGGTGCCAGGTTCTTGATGTAAACTTACGGCTATCTTGTGTAATTTTGTTATGGCCGTGTATACAGATGGGGAATTATCAGGAATAAATATACAGCAGCTAGAGCCTATAATTTTACAGGCTCCGCCTCTGTCAGCCAGGATGATGTCAAGGACAAGGCGATTTTGGAGAGTAACCAATCCTATGGCGGACTGCTCCTGGGTTAAGCTCCCCAGGGCAGACGCCGTCTGGTTTACAATAGCCTCTAAGGTCCTTGTCAACCTGCGTATAAGCTTGCTGTTCTGTACAGGGCCAACAAAGAAGAAGAACCCTTTGTTAAAATCTGTATACTTTTCCCATGAGGTTTCTGTTTGGTCAGCCAAGGAGGTATCGATCGTTCTTTTATGTCTGACATGGGGCACTAGGAGGTCTCAGTGGTAAGTGGATGGGGCCACAAAGACAGGGGGTAACAGGAATGCTATATAACAAGTTCCCCCCCAGTTCAAGGGCAGCTGCACATAGGCCGTTTGGCCACAGATGAAATAAGTATGGCGAGATGCTTGAAATGAGGACTGTCTTCAAAACTTATAGTGGTATGACAGTCACTGTGTCCTAATGGAACAGAGCCATTTTTCTGGATGCACAGGTGTCCTTTTACTGGTGAGACCGAGATGGAAGGGGGACCAGCATTCTTTTTAGGTTTGGTATTTAACATCTTGTAGGACATGGTCATGTTTCCTTGCTTGTATTCTTCACTTTCTAGGACTGTTCCTGTCGCCTGAGGACTTCCATCCTTATTTGGGTAACAGGCAGCATTAAGTACCTTGTTTAAGTTCCCCCAAGCCCACCCATTCTTGCATGAATTATTTCCGTCAGGGCAGGAGGTGGGGGTGGTATCGTCAGCTGTTATTAGGGCGAACCAGGCTTCACAAGTCCCATTATAGGAAAATGGAAAGGGGAAAAGAGGCATCCCTCCCTTTTTCTGATGAGATGGGAGGCGGCCACATATCCAGCAATTTGTGCTATTGCTGGCCTGATGAGTGTAGTGTAACATCTGTATAAAGGTATTGTTTTGCAAGGCTAGTCTATGGGCTTGTTCATGAGGGGTAGGCCATGATATGTGTGTTCCTGAGTGCTGTTGGGTGCATGAGAGGTGTGTGGTGTTAGAGGAAAAACAGTGTGGAGGATCCAACCAAGACACGTCATAATGGTTATGAAGAAAAACAATATCATTAAACATATGATAGAACCACTACGCAATTTCTTAAAGTTCTTGTTTCTGCTTTTCATTCTATCTTTTTCCCACATAGTCAAGGTGTTTAAATCCATCCCCATGCTCCAACCGCTTCACCACTGGACCTGCGCCCAGTAGACTTAATTAGCCAGAGTCCGGATGGCAGACCTCAACTTTGATTTATATTCTTGTTGTGGGGGTCAGTTCCAAAGGCACAAAAGATTGTTCTGTTACAATGTCACTAGGGTTGGCAGCGTCGCCGGCAACAGTGTCTCTTTGTCCAAAATATTTCCGGCAGTGGCTCGCGTGTAGCCAGCCCTTCCTGCCTTCGACCTTCACCGCCGTCCGCGTGGTTAGGAGCGCGAGCTTCGGAGTCTTCCACCTGGGCTGAAGAGGACTGGTCCTGTCGAAGTTTCTTATCATCACCCAGTCGCCGGGTCGGATGGTGTGTTCTCCAGGGGCGGTTTTGTCAGGGAAGGCTGCAGCGACCTGTGAACGACAAGATTGGAGTGCAGATATCAAGGAAGCCAGGTAATCAGTCAATATTCTGCTGTCTACATCAGTAATTCTTTTAGGCATTGGCGTACCCCACATATTTGGTGGTCTGCCAAAGACCACCTCATACGGAGATAGACCAGTTCTGGAATGTGCTACCATACGCATGTAGAAGAGGGCAACCGGTAAGGCTACCATCCAGTCCACGCCTTTGTCTGTACATATCTTGGCCAATTTTGTCTTCAAAGTCTGGTTGTGTCTCTCTACTAGACCTGCTGCTTGAGGATGTCTTACGCAGTGAAATTTCCAAGTGTACCCTAACAGAAGAGACACTTGCTTCATGAGTTCAGAGGAGAAGGGCTGGCCGTTGTCTGAGTAGATGACGCGGGGCAACCCATATCTCGGGAAATATTCTCTTACTAGTTGCTTAGCAGTTGCCGTTGCAGTGTAATCTGGGACGGGATAGGCTTCTGTCCATCTGGTCAGAGCACATACTACAACTTGCACATACTTGTGACCTCTACATCTCTCCATCTGGATATAGTCCATTTGGAGAACTTCAAATGGATGGTCAGGGGGTTGGAATCCACCCTGCTCCACCTTTGTGCCTTTACCTGGGTTGAACTGATTGCAAATCATGCACGTTTTAACTTTTTGTTTGGCTGCAGCTCTCAAATGTTTGTTGTGCCATATGTTCTGTATGCTGTCTAACATTGCTTTTTCTCCCAGATGCGCTGGTCCATGTATGGTGTTTATTATAACCTGTCCCATAGCATCCGGCAGAAACCATACTGCTCTTTCAGGTGTCATCCAACCCTCCTTTTTCCTTCCATTCTAGCAGTTCCTGTGGTGTGGTGTGACTTTGGACATCCTGGATGTCAGAAAAGGGGTCTCGTATTGCGTATTGGCGGTGTAGTATATTCAATTCTGTGTTTGCTGCTAATTTGGCTGCACTGTCTGCGGAATCATTTCCTTTTGATATTTCATCGGTTCCTTTTGTGTGCGCTTTACACTTTAATACTGCAACTATCACTGGTAACTGACTGGCCTCTAAAAGGGCAGTGATGAGTGTAGCATGCTGTATTTTAGACCCGTGTGATGTGAGAAATCCTCTCTCTTTCCACAATGTGCCGAAGTTGTGTACAACCCCGAAAGCGTACTGTGAATCAGTGTAACTGTTAACTGATTTTCCTTTTGCTAAGTGACATGCTCGTGTTAGTGCTATGAGTTCGGCTGCTTGTGCCGACAGTATCTCTATCTTGTGTGCTTCCAAGGTGTTTGTACCATTTGTGACGGCATAGGCTGCTGCTAGTTCTCCAGTGGGGAGTCTCATGCAATGCCTTAGAAAGGGGAGTATCTTGTAAATCTGGTCTGGGTTTGGTCACTAAATCAATTATGTCAATACAATCGTGAAGTTGTTCAGTAGGAGAGGTCAGTGGCAACAGTGTTGCTGGGTTTAAAATGTTGCATCGTCTAATCTCAATATGTGGCTGAAAAAGCGTCATCTCATATCCGGTGAGTCTGGCTATTGTCAGATGCTGTGTTTGCGTTCTGTTTAGCAGAAGTTCTACAGCGTGTGGGACCTGGACTATCAGATGATGTCCCAATACAATAGCATCGCTTTGTCTAATAGCTTGTGCAGTAGCTGCTACTGATTTTAGACATGCAGGTAATGCTTGTGCTACTGGATCTAATGTACTTGAAAAATAACCACATGGTCTATGTCTGTCTGCTTGAAGTTGGGTCAGGACTGATAGTGCTGTACCTGAGTTTTCTGTTACAAACAAGGTAAAATCTTTGGTGTAATCAGGTGTTGCTAACACTGGGGCTTGACACATAGCCTTTTTAAGAGACTGAAAAGCTTGCGTGTGTTCATCTGTCCAGGGTAATTGTGGAGTAGCGCCAGCTTCGAGTGTTGTCAGCTGCACTAATGGTTTAGATATGAGTGCAAATTGCGGGATCCACTGTCTACAATATGAGGTGAGACCAATAAAAGCTCGAACTTGTTTCTGTGTTGTTAGTTGTGGTATTTGTTGTATGAGCTGGATGCGTTCCTGTGTAAGCTGCCTACCCTCCTTTGACAGCAAGTGCCCTAAGTATGCCACTTGCTGTAAACAAAATTGGAGCTTACCAGGGGAAACTTTATGGCCATTTGCAGCTAGGAATTCTAGTACTAGTAGTGATGCTTCAGCACATGCTGCGTCAGATCTGGCCGTAATGAGGATATCATCAACATATTGTAGTATGGCTGTATCAGTGGGCATTTGAATAGTGTCCAATTGTCTTTTCAGCGCTTGGCTATATACACTTGGACTTTCGGTGAAACCTTGAGGAGCTCTTGTGAATTGGAAACTTCGTCCTTGTAAGGAGAAGCCGAAAAGGTATTGACTGTCTGGGTGAATGGGTACTCTGAAGAATGCGTTTTTTAAGTCAATGACAGAAAAATGCGTTGCTTCTGCATCTATGGCTGTGAGTAAAGTGGAGATGTCTGGGACCACAGGGTGTTGTGGAATGACACATTTATTGAGCTCTCTCAAATCCACCACTAGTCTGTAGACAGGTGGTGTTCCTGGTTCCACTTTTTTATGAACTGGTAAAACAGGGGAATTGCAAATGTTCGAAGTTGTTTCTTTAATCACACCTGACTGTATTAGGTCCTGAATAATTAACATTAATGCTTGTTCGGCTTGAGGTGGAATTTTGTATTGTCTTATACGTGGTAGTTGGGCTCCCTCTTTCAGTGTAACCTTGTGAGGTGTTATTTCCATACTTCCTACTGTGGTGGAATCAGTGGCCCAAAGGGTGTGTGGCAAATCTTTCAAACGCTCGTCTAATTCTCTACTTGGGTAGTGGCCCTTAAAATCTCGTAGAAATAATCTGACATCTTTAGGTGAGCAAACAATAACAGCTCCTAATTCTTTCAATGTTTTTATACCAAGCAAATTTTCTGGACATGATTTTGTCAATATAAGATCTGCAGTTGTCGTGAGGGGACCAACCTGCAAGGGCAGTGGTTTTGACGTGGCGTTTGTCACAGGTTGTCCGGAGAAACCCAGAGAAATACTTTTTGAACCCGAGAGAGGAGCCTCTGGGACTTCTTGATGGCTTTTTGTTGTTTTACTGGCCCCAGTGTCTAGTAGAAACTTTCTATCCTCCCCAAGAAGTCGGACCTCTATAAATGGGCCTTTCTGATCTACTGGGATGGGGATTAGGGGCAGTTTGTCATCTTCTCTCCCTGGGCAACATCATGAAAAATCTGGGTAGTATTCAGTGTAGTCGCTGTCTATAATGTTCATTTGGGCCATTTGTGTTGTCGGTGGAACTGAAGGTGTTGAACTGTCTTGGGAAACATTCTGTTTTGGCTGATATGGACGAGGCTGTGTCTTACCAGTAGCCAAATTGTGCTTTAAGACAGGGCAGTCTTTAACGAAGTGTCCCGTCTTTTTGCAATAATTACAAGTGCTCTTCACGTTTGTCTGGCTACCTGGTGTCTGTTGGCGCTGGGGAGCATTTGTAACACCTGTGGTGGTGTATGTGCTTGCCAGGTACTTTCTACTTTTAGTACTCTTTCCTTAATAGCTGGCAAGGTGTTGTCTACTAATTTGGAAACAAACAGATGCGGGTAAGCTTCACTTGTCGGCGTAAGGCCGCTATTTACCGCAAAACATTTTTCAAGTCTGGTGTAATAATCTCCTATGTCTTCACCATGTTTCTGTTTGCAGGAGGAAATGGTATCCCAGTCCTCCTTTTTCACTGTCAGTAACTGTGGTAGCACCTTTAAAATAGTGCCAGGAAGTGCTTTTAGTCTGTCTCCTATGCTTTGACCTGCTACTCTAGTATTTTCGTCATTCTGAAGTTCGGTCCATTTAATGTGTTCACCTGCTACTTCCCAATCTTTCTCTCTTAGTTTGTCATATATACCCGATGGCAACAATAATTTCAGAATTGCTGTGATATCAGAAAGAGTATATGTTCCCATCATTAATACATCTCCTAATTCTTTAAAGAATCCAGCAGGATCCTTTGAGTGGGAGGGAACTATCTCTTTTATCCTTAGTAACTCAAGTTTTGTCAAGGGTACATAAATAAAAACGCGTTGTAGCGCGCCATTCGTGTCAG
This sequence comes from Triturus cristatus, assembly GCF_964204655.1. Classification (NCBI taxonomy): domain Eukaryota; kingdom Metazoa; phylum Chordata; class Amphibia; order Caudata; family Salamandridae; genus Triturus; species Triturus cristatus. The sequence continues at coordinate 907,287,413 of NC_140579.1, forward strand.
CTCTGGGGTGGACCTCTCTCATGGGGAACTGGCGTGTTTGAGGAAGTCTATTAACTGGTCCACAAGTATTATTGAAAGATTTATATTCAGTCGTTTTCTGGTATTTCTGTCTAAAATCTATAAGTGTGTTGAGAAAAACTGAACTATTGTGGAGGAACATGTTATCAGCGCAGTCAGACAGAAAATCTTCGAGTCTTGGATCATGTTTAAAATGAGTGTCATTGAGTGTGATGAGATGTTGTACCATGTAGAGACTTGCTAATCTTTGATGTAAGCGTGGTAATGCTAGAAAAAGTTGGGCTATGAGATCATTGTCATATATCTTATATTGAGAGACCCATAGGGTCGCAGTTCTGGCTATTTCCTCCTCCTCCGGTGTAAGCGGAGGTTCCTGGTCTAACCAGTAGTCTAATGCATTGGATGTTTTTTCAAATAACTCATCTGGAGATGACCGTTCAGAGTGACCTTGGAGGAATGTAGGCAGGGGTGTTCGTGAATTAGGGGCGGAAGAACGAACGGGTAGGACTTTTTCAGTAGGTTCAGTAATTTCCTCCTCTAGTTTCTTATTCTCTTCATTTGTTTGCAAGTTTTGCAGAATATGGGTCACATTACGGGTGAACCTGTCTAGTGCATCATTTATAAGTTCTAGACTAGTGTGGTCAGATGCGGAATCTAATAAGTCAAAAAGTGAAACTGGTACATTTCTTTCCTCTGCTTGTATGTGTTTTATGAAACAGCAAAGGAGGAACCTATACATGTGCATTTTTACAGGGTGTGATCTTCTTGTAGTCATAGCGTTAATGGCTCGTGAGTTCTCTCCAGTACGAAGAAACTCAGAGGCTGCTTGAAGAAACGTGTCAATTGCTGGTAGATGTCTTATTTCTTCCCAGGAGTCATGAAGTATTTTACTTATTCGGCCCGCCTCCCCTGTGTTGCTCGGAGTCGGGTCATAGGGGCAGTCGGGAATTGTTTTACCTGGGTCTGGACCTACGGCACCCCCTTCTGGAGTGAGAGGTAGTGTGTTATGTTGTAAAAAGGGTGGCGGAGGCAGAGGGTGTTGAATTACTGGAACCTCATATGGAGGTGGAGTATCTAAGAGGAAATTGGTGAAAGTATCCTCTGGTGATGGGGCGGTAGGTTGTGTCTTAGGTGGTGCAATGTTAAGGTTTTCAGGTGCAGATGGCAATACAGGATAAAAACCAGTAGAAATGGCTGTTTGTTCCCTTTTATTCCTTTCACTAACTACTTCTTTCCCTATTTCTTGTAACTGTTCTTTCTTGGCCTGCTCTGACATTCTCTTACCCTTTTCAACCTTATGCAATTCCTTCTGTTGCCTCCTATGGGCTTCTTTTCTCCATAATTCCACCGAGTCACTTTGTGACTGGCGGACTCCCTTTTTCTTCCACAACTGTTCCTCTAATTTTATAATACATTCCATGTCAAAAGTACCATTTTCAGGCCATCTATATCTGTGTTCTAGGTCTTTAGTATAATCCACCCATAAATCACAATAAATAATTGCACCGACACCATGTTTTGCATACATGAAGTGTCCTGGAGTATCCCGAGGAGGAAGGGGAATTTCCTTCTCAAGAATACTCCTTTTGGTTGCTATCTTACGTATTTTCAAGAAAACAGGCATGATGGCAAGATTTTTCAAAGATTTAGAATTGAGAGAAAAAGAAAAACAAACAGAACATATATCTTTACCGTACCCACGAAAGTGGTGAGTCCGTCTTTTATACTAGTTTAGCAGTCCTCACAAAATAAGTGAGAAACCAACAAAAACCTGTATCTTTACCGCACCCACAAAGTGGTGAGTCCGTCTTTATACTTTTCAGCAGTACTCACCGAAAAAAAAATAACTGGAAGGCCTCTTGAAGATCTTAAAAATGCGCGTAGCTTCTAAGGTGGGACTCGCAGAACCTCGGATTCGTCTCTTCACAGGTTGGGCTCTGGTTCAGGACGTTCCGCAATTTACGTCACCGCCTCGTGTGGATGCCGAGCCGCAGTTGGTCCCCCTCTTTGCCTCGAGGGAGTTAGCGGGAATTCCCCGCGTTGTGCACTTTGAAGTCCGTCAAAGGTCAGGAGGGGACAGTACCGGGTCCAATATCGCCGGCGCGTGGGGAAAAGGGAATGTCCCTATTCGGGCGCCAAATTAATGTGGTAAATTAATTCAATATTACCTCATCTCAGAATTTCTATACTTAATCATAATTTCAGTCAAAGCAAAGAGAGGAGTCCGTGGTGTTCGAGTAAAAAAAAGGGTCCAGTAACTCGAGTTAAGGGGAGAGCTCCAGCACCAAGCGGGTACAGGAGTGCTCTGCAGTTTTATTCACACATCAGAATATTTATACAGTTTTCAGTCAATAGGAAAAAGAAGAAAGGAGAAGTGACAAGAAAAAGGGAAGTGACAAGCAGTAATTTCCAACAGATGTGTCAAGATAGGGGCGTGTCTTGTGTCTCGTGAGTGGGCATGTGATGTGTGGAAATGTGTTCTCTTTCAGTTGAAGGCCCTTACTCATTCGGGGGTTTATCTCTGGCTTAGAGTCAAGAACAGGAACCATCTTTTGTAAAACAGGAACTATCTTGCTGGTTCTGGGAATTGGCAGAACCACAGAAATGTGTGTTCACAGTGTACAGCCTTGTGCTTCCTCTATTAGTTGGTGTGGTTTCAGGGCCTAACCTCGTGCTTCCTCTTTCAGTTGGGGGTGGTCACAGGGCAGCTGGTGTGACAGGCTGAGTCACCAACAATGGACAGGATGTGGCTGAGTCTCTGGCACAACTGGGGGAAGGCACACAGGCAGGCTTCTTGGAATTGGCTCGACCACAAGGAGCAGGGGGTTGTGCAAGATTCAATGGGGATGTGAAGGACAGTTTTCAGACAAGTTGCTGAGAGCATGTCACACACAAAATGGGTGTTTGTCTGAGGCAAATGGCTACCAGGCAGAAACAGGGAAATGATGGGGCACAATTGTCAATTTTATTTCCACACCTGACTGCCAAAGAGAGGAGAAAAGGAACTTTGTGTACTTTATTCAACTTGTGAAGGATCTCCAAGGGTTTGAGAAAAGAGCTTGCCTCCTGCTGAAGCCTCAGGGACAACAGACTTCAACCACCAGCTCCCCAAGAGTTCTTTGGAAGTGCTTGCAGCTGTATTGGGGCCTTCTGAGGGACTGCGAGTCGCAAGGAGCTGGAAGCACGACTCACGAAGAGGAAGCATGTCGTCGCCGCAGCTGCTGCTGTAGCATCTCTGAACAAGGGTGTCGCCGCTGTAGCTGTCGCATCGCATCGTAAGAAACGTCTCGCAACATCGAAGAAGCGTGTTGCACCTTAGCTGCTGCCGTCGCATCTCTGAACAAGGGTGTTGCCGCTGCAGCTGTCGCATCGAGCCAAAACGTCCCGTAACACCGGAGAAGCATGCCGCCGCCACAGCCGCTGTCATTGCATCACTGAACAAGGGTGTCGCCGCTGCCGCATCAAGCCGAAGCGCCTCGCATCACTGGAGAAGCGTTCCACCGCCGCAGCCGTCGCATCTCTGAACAAGGGTGTCGCCGCTGCAGCTGTCGCATCGAGCCGAAGCCTCTCGCATCATCGGAGAAGCGTGTCGCAGGGCCTGTTGCGGCTCAGAAGAATCGTTGAGTTGCCACACGCTCGTTGGGCGTGAACGCATCATGTCGCAACAAGAAGAAGACGCCATATTTGTTTCATTGCACCGGATCTTCATCGCATCACGGCGCTGCGGGCCGCATCGCCACGGAAGCGCAGTAAGAAACCGACGCATCACCGTTCCTGCGTGTCAGGAACCGACGCATCACCTTCCCTGCAACACTTTCGTTGTATAGCGTTACGCATCCAAAGGTATATTGACTCAAAGTGTCGCATTTTAACATCTAAAGAGAACTAAGCTAATTCTACCATTTTAAGTACAGTATTGTGTATTTTTGTCGTTTGTGGTCTTGCGTTAAATCTATGTAAAGAATACTTATTTTTGATATAAAACTTGTGTGGTGTCCATCTGTAGTGTTGTCAGTGGGTTACTGTATGTGGTCACACATGCTTTACACACTGCCTCTGAGATAAGCCTGTCTGCTCGTGCCAAGGGGGTGAGTAGGGGTTATTTTGGGAGTGTACACCCTTACCCTGACTAGATGCAAGGGTCCCTATTTGTCAAAGGTACCTACCTCTGCCAATTAGAGACCCCCAAATCTAACAATCATCAACATGACCCCCCTTGCAGACATCGTCAGATCCTACGGACTCAACATTATGGCCTACACAGATAACACTCAACTGATCCTCTTGCTCACAGAGGACCCCTCTAATGCCAAAACTAACTTCTGCAATGCCATGACCAACATAGCCAAATGGATGAGAGACAACTGCCTTCAACTCAACTCTGACAAAACTGAAGTACTGATCTTCGGGAAGAACACCTCCGCATGGGACAACGGCTAATTGCCTGCAGACCTTGGACCCACCCCCACACTGACCGCCCATGCATGGAACCTCAGCATCATTCTTGACAGCCAATCGACCATGAAAAGACAAGTTAATGCAGTCACCTCCTCCTGCTTCCTCACACTTTGCATGCTCCGCAGAATCTTTAGATGCATCCCAACCAACACCAGCAATGCTGTCTATGCTGGCATCTCGACCCAGCTCATCAGAAGACTCCAGACCATACAGAATGTTGACGCCAGACTCGTCCTGCACCTCCCCAAACGAACCCACATCGCCCCCCACCTGACCTCCACTGGCTCCCCATCTAGAAAAGATGCCAGTTCTAGTTCCTCACACATGCCTACAAAGCCCTCCATGACCTAAGACCTGCCTACCTCAACCATCGACTGAACTTTCACCAACCTGCTAGACATCTGCGCTCCTCTTTACTTGTCCTCACACACGCCCCCACATCCGTCGCAGCGGTGGCCACTCCTTCTCCCACACCGCTGCCAAGATCTGGAACGACCTTCCCCTCCAGCTCCGCACAGCCCTTTCGCTGGCAGACTTCAGAAAGGGACTCAAGACCTGGCTCTTCGATGGAGACACAGTGCCCAGATACCCCTATTGGTGACAGTGTTGCACTCTACAAATTCTGTCCATCTTGGGTACCACTTGGATTTAGGACCTCAAAATAGATTCCTTTGTGGCTACAGCCATATGTAACAGACACAATCCATCCATCCACACACACACACACACACACGCGCACACATACACACCCCCTCCTTATTATACAGAGATTCTTATGGGGAAAAATCCGGTTCTCTATTGTTTCAGGATGTTTCAGCCCTCTCTGTAAGCCAGGTCGGGTCTGGGGCTTGCTTCTTTTCAAGGGTCATGCGGTACCAGTGGCGGTTGCATCGGCAGGACCTAGGTAATCCCCCGGTGCCTGGCTCTTTGAGGAATGTGTGACTACAATACGGCAACACCCTGCACAAACCGCATGACCCTTGAAAAGACGCACTAGAGTAAAATCCTCTGGAGCAAAGAACCAAGACAGGTGAGAGCACTAGGCCTCACGAGTGTGCATGGGGTGCGTGCACAAAAAAGAGTAGGGATACAAACAACATAGCCCTGACAAAACTCTCTGAAACCCAGGCTCTATTTATTTTATTAAATATCTCCCTAAGTTAGCGAACATCGCGAGTGATTAAAAAAAATGTTTAGGGGGAGTTAATATAAAGCCTGAGGGTAGTATTAGAGACCTCTGTCTCCACCACCTTGCTCATGGGTGAAACGGGGGATTATTTTAAAATTGCTGTCCCTGCCTTGCACAAAAGTGGGGCAAGCGTGTGTCGTGTTCCATGGACCCTATGCCATGCCCTAGGAAAAAGAAGGTGGCTCAGCTTAAGTTTTGCCATCCTGCCCAAAGATGGGATAGTATGTGCCCCCAATTCCCTCCTTGCCTTGCCCTGGGTGAACTTAAAGAAAATAAAAAAAGACACACCCCTCCTTTGTGCCCTGCAAAATACTGCAGGTGATGTGCCACCCAATCCTGTGGCCTTGTTTTAAAGCAGGGTGCCAGGGTGGGAAGGCGCCAGGCAGATCTGCCCTTCTGTTTTTTTTGTTCGTTTTATTACTGTTTCTGACAGCACTGAGCGGGTCACAGAGGAGCTGATCACCTAGCACCATGATCAGAGCTATCAATAGTGCAGCAGGTGCAGTGGCACCGGGGTCCAAGGTTTATTTAGTGGCTGTTTTTTACTACAAAACTAGGGGGCGGGGAGCCCCAATTTCCTAGCTTTCATCAGGGTCCATAATGCCCTTACTACGCCGCTACCTAGCACCTCCTTCTGCGCCTTGTTCTTTGAGTTCTCATACAAATACAGTCTTCTCAGTGCTACTATATAACACACAGGAGAACAATGTGAAGGGCGCTATGCTCGTCTATAAATTGGGTCTTCTGAGTGATCATACTCACAATGTATTGTATTATAATTGCATTTATATAGCGCTTAGGACCCATGATGAGGCGTCAAAGTGCTTTTTCAGCGAGTAGCACGCTACTCCAGAACCCAGATAGGATTAACGGTGAATTAGTATAGCGAAATATGAAAGTGATTTGAGTGATGGATATGTTAGTGTTATTTGGATTGAGAAGGATAGTGGAGGGATAGAAGAGGAGAAAAGGTTTGCATTTATAAAGCACTTGCCACCCTTGTTGGGGTGTTGAAGCGCTTTTTCGGCGAGTAGCACGCTACTTTGGAACCCATAAAGGATAATTGGTGAATTAGTATAGTGAAAATATTAAAGTAACTTGAGTGGTGGATGACATATACGAGAAGGGTGCACGTTGCCCTGTGCGCACCTATAAATAAGGTCTCGGTTTTTGTGCTCTGATACATATATCCAAGTATCTGGCCGCATATAAACGAGGCGCCTTCGGCACCCATACACATCTGTGTACCGCTCACGTGAAATAACTGCCCCAGAGAGAGTGAGGCACTGTCGCCAGAGGAGAGGGGACAGTTTGCCCTGGTGAGTGCCTGCCCTGCACACTCTGAGCATATGGCATTTAGCTTCAAGCCGCTGCCACGTGCAGCCGGCCGATGCAGAGGAAGGCGGGTGGCAGAATCCTTCAGGAGCACTTCACAGCT